>NC_134282.1:3768014-4388768 GCF_949628215.1 Phalacrocorax aristotelis
ATTTGCTCTTCTGCAGGTGCAGAATAAGTGCTCTCCACCCCTAATGAGTGCTCGGTCATTTAGATAGCCCCTAACGACATGCCTGGGGAGGATGTTTGGCCTAGGGCACCAAACTAAATATTTTAAACAGAATTATACCATGTTCAGCGTAAGGAAAAGCAAAATCATTCCCAAGATCTACAGAGCACTTTCACATGCACGGTTCAGAATTGCTGGCAATCCGTACAGCTTGGGTCCTCTGGACCAAGAAGTGTATTTGTTACTGCTCTCCAGTAATTACTTACAACACACCTCAACACAACCGAGTGCCAGAATACGGCATCTTTGTAATGGAGGGTACTGCAGAGGCAAAAAGCCTTTGGAGATAGCCCAAAATAGTAATTACTTAATACCCAATTGATCAGAACATGAATGAAATAAACAGCATGGTTTCTGGCAGCGTGATAGGCATTATGAAAAGCACCTTAGTTATTAAACAATCAAGTAACACTTATCTAAGGAGCTCACAGCATCAGATAAGAGACCGAGTAACTAAACAGGAAAAGGCACAGGATACAGGCAAAAGCTATTATCTTGTCAGATCTCTATGAGATTTTCTGGAGATAAGTTCAAAAATATTCTGTATTACCCTGTCAAAAAAAAGTAAATACTCTGGCTTTACACTGCGCTACGTGACACCGCACATCAGAAAACAAAACCAGTCAGGAAATGCACGCACGATGGGAAGTTGTTTTAATCATAAATCAGACAAAACCCCAACACATTAATATAATAACTACAATTTACAAATACAAAATATAACTCGATTACCAGCCTCCTTATTTCTGAAGGTTAGATTAAAATTAGCACTTAAGTAATCTGCTGTCAGGAAAAATTTAGAACAGAATTAGAAACATTCAGATGAGACTCAAGCTCTTTTGCTGTGGCTAATAAGCAGATTTCTACTTGGTTTTTATTCTCAGGAGACTACGTCCTGGAGTAACTGGATCTGTGTTTCAAGCAATTCGAGGTAACCCGATGAAAAGTTGAGGCCGTAAAAAACAGTTGGCCAAATCTTTCTGGTCAAAGTTGTTAAAAACGTTTGACCTTGAGGAGATCTCAGCACCTCATAAAAAGCTGATATCCCCAGCTTCAGTAGAATTCAAGACTATATATAAGTATTTTGTAGAACAAGGTTTTTGCAGGGTTGCCCTTCTCACACCTTAACATGATATATTGGCTTTTGTAAAGGGCCACGCTGGCAGAGTTGGCCTGTTTCTGGTGTCATAGCTTGCACTTTAAAAAAAAAAAAGAAAAAACAAACTAAACCCCAGTTTCAGGGATCTCTACACTAAATCATGTTACTTTAAGAACGGGAACACCACTATCATGCAAACTTGCACATGTTTCACATGCTGTGGTTGCAGGTGTGATGCATCTTACTCTGATGCCCCAAGGTACTGAGTGATTATCAGGCTGGATAACCCACGGACTTAACCATGTACGGGGGCACGCTGATCTTCTAAAGACATTGCTAGGGTACAAACCCCCATTATATCCATGGCAGCGGTCATGGATACACTTCAGAGCAGATAATAGAAGAAAAACCTCTTATTTGCCAACATACTTATTCTGCAGCAACAGTATTTGCACCAAACTTTCATGCCCAGTTCCCAGAGCAGCACCGTTACTACATCTGATACTGGGGCACAAGCACAGAAGTTAACAAAAAGCCATTAATATGAAGTCCCAGTGAAAAAAACAGGTGGGAGAAGCACAATAAATAGACAAGGGACAAGTCATTAAAAAGGCTCGAAAGCTTTGCTTTCCATCTTCTATGAGGAAAAATAATACAAAAATTGTATAGAAATTTGACAATATCCATCTAATTCCAACACACTTACTAGCTTAAAAGTTGTCCAACACGGAAAGAAAAATATTATAATGTTATTAAAGGTAAAATAGGAGATTGGGGGCTTTTAAAATAGTTGCAGACAAAACACATCTGAAAACCATCAAAGATATGCTTAACAGCAAAAGTAGACAAATGCTCTAAAGAAGCAGGTCACCTAGAGCTGTAACCTAACACGTAAACCAAAAACAACCAGCATAATATAATTTGCTTGTATTATCTATACAACTGATTATTTCCACACGTCTCTGTCCCAAACCCTCATCGGCTTCCCTTTGCCTCGTACTGTTCCTTGTCGGATGGATATACACCATCTCAATGACTCAAGTATCAACCGACTTAAAAAACACATTTGCAATTTCAGCACAAGTCAACACATGCCAAACTGAAATCAATCCCAAAGAATTTAAAAATATCACTTCTTCAGATCTACATGATTCTTAAAAATCATGTGTATAAGTTTATATATTCACATGGTGTTTTACCAATATGGAATAACATAACCTGCTGTCATGAAATGCCTGAATGCAAAAGGAGACAAGGAGAACCAACATGAGAGAAAACACAGGATGACAGTCAGAACATGTTGAATGAGGAGCGATTACTGGCACGTTCAACAAGGAAGGAAAGATTTCTGGCGTGACTATATTTTGAGAAAAAAACATGGAAATGCTGGGAGAGAGATGAACACAGAACTATATATAACAAGCAGAGCACAAGAGTGATAAAAGCCGTACATATTTGAACCAGGGAAAAATAACAGTAACCTGGGAAAGGTCTGTTCAACAGGGATGGAGTTTAGGGTTAGCTTCAGGTTGCATTTGAGCAATGATGTGTACATTTGAAAACGGTTTCTTATCAGCAATGAGTAGGGCAGTACGGCAGTAGGGAAACACAAACTGAGTATAGTTGACACGGTTGAACTGTAAATATGAGGCTAGTGTAAATCCAATCTCAGTTAAGCTGAAAATAAAAACAGCGGAGCTACTATTTCAGTCAGAACTTCATCTTCATATTGAATTCATCCAAAACTTCCATTTTAATTTTAACTGAAGCTGTCACAAAATTTCCCATCTGCCTTACAGGAGGGCTGCAGGGTCTAGCAGACTTGCTGCATCATGTAGGGTAAGTTTGCTGTGAAAAGCATGGCGTTTTTTCCTAGAACAGAAGGTAATTGGTAGGACAAGAGAGAGTAGGAATCATCTGAGATTATACAAGTACATCAGCTGGGACCTTGAGTGATTTTGTTTGATGAATCGCGGGGTTCAGTAGGACAGACTTTTGTAGCAGTGCTTTGGACGGGCTCGAAGGAGGGAATACACATGGCAGAGGAACAGAAAGGAAAAAGCCAACACATAACCAACGTAGTCACAAGGGCTTGTGGTAAATATATTTTCAAATCCTGGCAGAGATTTAAATACATATCCCCTGCTAAATACATTCTGAGTTATTAATATCAGATTGAAGAATGAAAACATTCAGAATATCATATTTGATGTGTTTCCCATCCATTTTACACTAATGGCACAAATGATATAAGTCAATATGAAAATCAATGCTGAATATTTGGCAGAGTACCCTGGCACACGGCAGAATTCACTGAGAGCTATTACATTCAAAAAATTAAGAACCTGCAAGGAAACAAATACAAATTATATGTAAGTAAATTACACAAAGGTTTACTGTTTCAAAGATGAAAAAATGGTGCCATCTGTTAAGATCAAAGCAGCCCTTAACAGGACGGAAAATTGCTTTAAAGTTAGACATTACTAGTGGAAAAATCTGTAAATGCACATTTTTAATCACAGGGTAGCTTCCTAGTGTCCTCAGAAATAGTCCCGCGTCCTTAACACATGTTCTCAACTTTGAGCTCTTTGAACAGCCAGGAAGAGAGAGGAATAAGCATGGGAGGAGGAAAGAAAAGAAAAACATGCAGTGAAAAAGATATGCAATGAAAAAGAAAGGGAAGTTTCATCTCTGTTAGTATCTAAGTGCTATTTGTAGGTAAGAGCAGGCTAGAAAGGAACTGGCTACAGAAGCATTAATGTCTTCATTGTGCTGAGCTGGTCTACCCATTGTGCAAAGAGCATCAGCTTTATTGATGAACAAAGAGGACTTCAAGGACAAGGACCACAAGAAATTTGTGTTAAAATGCAATTATATGCTGAAAAATGAGTCTATAAGTGGTGTCAGTGAGTTCAATGTTCATTGTTGTGAGTGACTCCTGATGAGATTTACTTGACTTACAAGGTTTTCTCGTTTCCACCACTAAAATTCTGCCTGAGATATGAACAGCAAGCTGGTCTGTTTATGGTCCGTGAGTCATCATCTATAATAAAGAGTCTACATTTGGGGCTTAATTAATACAGCCAGGTCAGAATTCAGCTCGTTCCTTCCCAGAGATGTGTTGGCTCTGCAATGCTAACTGATGTAAAGAATAGCACATACTTATTTTTCTGCAAGAGTCAGCAAAAAGACTGAAAATACACAGGGCATAGATCTACTGTCATTTCTTGCAGTCACCTTTCTGACCACATACATTTTTTTAAAATAACAAATATTTCTTTCACTCGCCACAGCGTTTGCAGTCCTTACTCAAGGGGTGTTTTGCCGGAGAAAGCACTTGAGCTCTATGGAAAATTATTGGCACAGCTACCCTGCATTTTGCAGCACCCTGCTTCTTCTGAGGCTTGTTAGTCTAGAAGTGCAAGTAATTCTTCCAGGTAAAGGTTGATTTCATTTTTCACGTTCATAAGTTGATCTCTTCCATTTTGCTTACACAATCATGTGCATATTATTCAAATATCTACAAGCCGCGGAGGGGCAGCGATTAACCTTTTATTTCTTGTCTACTCCTCTTTCCTGCCTGCCAGCTGTGTAATATTGGGCAGAAATACTTATGAGAAGACCTTTCTGAATTCTATAGGAAGACTGCTGATTAGAGGGTGAGCTGGAGATATATTACATATAGAACTTCAAGTTCGATCTGGTCTTATGGATAATGACAGCACTTTGTCCTCACTGCTACTGGCAGAGAGTGATACGGGCAGAGCTACCTCATGCCAAATTGCCGCAGACTGACATTCTTAATTTTCAGAGGTAGGAAAACTGCCACCTCATTAAGAAGAACACTGTGTTATTAGTTTATTGGCATGGTACCAGCATCGGAAAATGCAGCATGCATGTCCTTGTGACTAAAGACAAAAGCCTGGAGAAGCTTATAGAAAATTATTTCTTTGGACAGGAAGCGGGGAGTGGTGGCTTTAAAGAGGTCTGAAACAACAGCTAATAGCAGAGAACCTTCTACTTGTGAATATATCCTCCTGTTCCATAATATCATTCTAATCGGTGCATTTTCACCCACTTCAATTATTTTAAAGACTCATGAATTTAAGGCAACTGATTGACATTCTGGCATTGAGGACTTCACAATCCAACAAAGGAGGGACGGTATCACAAGGAGGTCAAAGCGCACTCCTATCATAATGCAGGTTCCTCCCCAAATTTCCCACCTTCTACATTCTAGCGACACATGGGAATAAGATTAATAGAAAGAAAAAGCAGCATTCATTCTGAAGAGTCTTTCTGAAAAATCAGCATTTCCAGCATTTCAATACTTATTTGCCACAGCAGGGAGCTAATCCTTTAAAAAAACCCCAACCCAATCAGCCAACTGAACTGAAAGAATAATGACTTCTTTGAAGTTTCCTTTCAGTGCACTGGGAAAGTTCAGATGCTCTTGCTGGGACAGTTCAGATGTCCCAACCTGCGCTAATTACAAGACAAGCCCTTCCCATTCATTTTCATTGTTAATTGCAAGAATCCAAGGAAGGTAGATTAATAATGAGGCCGCTGTTGATTTTTGCACAGGTATTAGTCTCTAGCCAAGAGCTAATTCTCTCTCTGAAAAACTTTGTTTTCAGGCTTCTGAAAATGCTCTTTCATTCCTAACATGCTTTAATTGACATGTAAACTATCATACATCTTGTTTTTCTTTTCACATGAAAGATTACTTGCAAATGGAATGTATCTAAAATGAATGGCTCTGCTCCATCATTGTATACTGCCCTTTGCAGAAGAAACAACTAATCTGAGAGATGCATTGTTTCTGTTGGGCTTAACAGCCTCCCGTTGTCTAATTATTCATGATGCGTTATCCATCATACTGCAAACTTCTTCACAGGACTAGCAAAAACAATGTGTTCCTGTTAAGGAAAATTGCTAAAACAGAGCTATTGAAAGCATATGCCACCTTGATATAAATGTCTGCAATCCTTTATTAATTTTGGGGGGTATTGCACCTGCTGAAGTTTCCTGGTTTTTTTTTTTTAGAGCAATGGAAATTCTTAAAATGAATATCATCAGATAGCGAGGCGAATTCAGTGTTGGCTGAAATGATAAAATATAATCTTCATGCTAAGAAATGTTTTTAATATTTCTCAGTTTCCAAAACCCTCATCTGCTTTAATTGGCCATTGACAATTATAATACAGTTGTAGAACTACGCCGTTAATGAGTAAGAAATATTAACTACATATTTTAAATTGAGTATAAATAGATTTAGAAATACCAGCTGGGATTAAACGGGTCAAAAAACTGCTTCACAGATTAAATACAGAAAAGGTAAATAATGAATGAAAGTGTTACAGTTAATAACGGCTTGGGGATATGGGGAAATGAACCTGCTTATGTCTGACCATTTCCCACTTTAATGACATTGGTGTTTCAACCACAACTCCTAAGTGGATGGCTTCTTTGTTTGCAGTATTGACATCGTAGAGAGACCATTGTTTGTGGGCGAACCGGTATTAAATTCCATTGTCTCTATCTCTTGATTACGAACAGCAATGGGATGAAATCTGTGTTATACCTACACCTGAGACTTAATCCTTGTGCAAATAATTTCTACAAAATTGTTTTTTAACGTAAAAATAAAAAAATATTTTAAAAATTAAAATTACAAAATTATTTCACATCTATTTGGAGTTACAGCTGGCTATAATGGTTTGTAATTTAGATCACATTACATTAAGAAGCGAACGGGAGAGGACACCATTGCCCAGACAGAGGTGCTTAGTGCTGTGTTAGCTGCTGTGGGCCAGCCCAGCCAGCCTTCAGCTCCCACACCACGAGGTGTGTGGCTCTCCATAGGCTCTTTGTCACATCAGCCAGCATTATGAGAAAGTCTTGGCCATCTCAGGTCACCCCAAGTGGTCCTGGACATCACCATGTGGGCCACAGGATCACCTTATTCTTTGCTTTGCTGTTTCTGCTCTTGCCTTTGTTTATCTGCAACCATCTGATGAGACGATGACTAATGGAACTAGGTTTCTTGTGGGTTTTCAGTTCCTGGATGGCAAAACTATTATAACCAGAGTGCTCCTATAAAACAAAACCTTCCAGTGAGAGAATACAATAGACGCATTAGCCTTGATTTATCTTCTTGTAGGAGATCCATGCGGTAGGTCTCCAACTATACCAGACGCTATCCATAGCTCTTTTTACTGGGGGGGTAAGAAACAGATATGCATGGTGTCTATACAGCCAGCCCTTGTTGCACGTTCCCCACCAAGTCCCACCTGAAATTTTAAGCACTTCTACCGCCCAGACTCAGAGGTATAAACTCTGTAACTACACGTTTCTTCTGTTTAAATGGATTTCTGACACTCCACGTACAAACTAGTACAGCACAGCAGCCAGGGCATTTATTTGGGAAGTTTAGTTTATGGAACCAAATACAGAGAGTGTTTTTTTTCATTCAGCTTGTAAAACTAATGCTGTTTAAACTGAACTACAATTTACATCCCTGTTCAACGCTACTGATAAGGCAGAGTACAAAGTAGTTAGAGCATGACCAACCGTAGGTCCTTCAGCAATTTCCATGGTAGGAAAGGAACCCTTTACACTCATTTTCTTCCTTATCATTTCTATCCTGGAGGTTATGGTGCCGCAACATCTTTCCATACATGTTGCAATAGCATGAGCCCACACGCACAAAAATAATCGAAAAGAGCAAAAAGTCACTTCAAATTTCCTTTAGTCTGTTTGCTAAAATCTGTCATGTTCTGCCCAAGGTACTGTCATTTGTACAGAGTACCCTGCACTAAAGCTTCAATCATACTATCCAAATATGAGCAGTCTGGAAGTAGTGAAATAATGAAACCTATGTCAGACAACCTCAGCTCACACTAGATTCCAGCAGCCTGACATCTTCAAATACAAAGGACAGCTCTTTATTGCAGTTTTGGAAGCGTGTCCATGTTTCAGACTGAAACTTATACATGTCTCAGTATTTACAGTGATTTATTTTCTTCTGTAGCATTTGCAAAATATATGTGAATACAACCCACTGTGCAGTTTATTCGCCATTTCAGGGAGGTCTGAGCCAGTTCATTGAAATTCTTTAGAGCCTGCCTCACTCACTTGGCATCCGAAGCATAAAGGAAGAGGCACTATCAATAATCTACTGCACAAAAGCTGGCTACAAATATCTTCTTGATGGTAGATTAAAATCACACCCCTGTAGGGACAAATTCCATATCTGTACAGGTTACTAGCACAAATTTGTCAGTCTAGAAAAGTCACTTTGAAGCAGAGGAATAGTTAACGGGTCAACTGAGTTGGTTCGTGGCATCACTCCAAGATGGTGAGCTTCATATGTTGGGACAGATAGATTTGTGTATTGTGCTCATTGGAAGACTGTTTCTTGGGCCCAACAACATTGGTAATAGCTATTACCACGTACTTTAGGGTTAAAAGCTCCAGTGCAACCAGCAATCAAGTTAATGGGCTGTTTTGGGAAGCAAGGTACACTGAATAAACCTCTTACATGTTTGTTCCATACAGGAATGTGAAAAGAGCTAGAGGCCCTTCAGAAGTCAATGAAGAATTTATGTAGTGTATGTGGGATGCTAAGCTTGTATTTTTATATATCACCATTTTTATTCCAATTTCTAGTTGCTCTTTTAATGTTAAATATTGTTAAAATACATAGGTGCCTAACCAGTTTCCCTGCAGTTCCTGTAACAAAGCCAGTCAGAAATAATGTAGGAGTTGGATATTTCCAGTGCAATCCTGCTTAACATGTAAAATGTTTCAGTGCATCAAAATAAATGTGAGGTCAAATAAAAAGGGGTATGTTAAAACCAGTTGCAGAGCCCACCTACTACTTAAACTTTCCAATTGTAATCTAAGGCTTTGATTCTGCATACATGCATATATTTAACTTTGAGCCAGACGGAGCGAGATTTCTTGTAAAAATTAAATTATACATGTGCAACCAGAGAATCAGATTCTCATACACAGTGTTTACTCAAAAAGTAAAAGGGCCAGAAAAATGTGCAAGACCTGAGAGAAACAAAGAGCAGATTCCTCCTGGAAGAACTAATGCAGCTACTTACATTAGACTCAGATTGGATTTAGCAGTTCAATATTTAGACCCTAACATACCACGTCTCTAACCTGGATTACAACCTGACTAATTATCTATTGAAAGCTTTGTGCTTCTATTGAATAACGTGCCTATGCTGAAGCAGTCCTTAAATATTTATAAGTAATGAATCCTATGACACCAGAGAGAGTCTCTTGCAAAACTAACCACGCCCTTCCATAAAATAGTAAAAATCTTTATATATTTACTGAAAATACAAGGACTGAGGATACTTCACGCCTTGCAGGATCATGCCCTATTGCAGTTTCATTTGAAGACTTGCCACCTGTTTCATAACTGACCAAAAGAAAAAGCTTCATTCCATATTTGATCAACAGAAGATTTCCAATAAATGTACCGGAGTACTGCTAAAATAAGTATGGTAGCCAAGCACTGCTTTTACTTGCCTTCATGCGGTGCCATTACAGCGAGTGAAATGGCATAGGTGGAGAATAACGTAGGGTTTTGATTCACACTTATAATTAAATATAAATATTTTTGATTTGCAAATTACAAGGGTGCCTTCTTCCTTAATAGCAGTTCTAGTGGAAACAAACAAAATTAAGAAAAATGGCAAATTATTTCCCTCATCATGGCACTATCATGTAGAGATTTATCTCTTTATTCTTTGGAGATTTCTATGGCTGCATCAACTATGAAAATTTTATATCCAAGGTGTCAAAATATAGGCAAGTACAAAATAAGTTCTACCACCCGATCAAAGCAAATGTAACCTTGGGAGGGAAAAAATAATCTGTAGACCAGCAATCTCCATCTATTTACCTTGGGATCACAATAAATACCTAATTCTTTAATTTCTCCAAAGTACACAACAAATGGCTCTATCTACAATGTAGCCTGTCAAAACCTGCCCAGCAAACCCTTAGGAGATGGAACCATTGGTGGTGGGACCTCAGTGTTATTTTACTGACTGTGGCAGAATCCCTAGGCAGTTTTGTTGGATTTATTGCATGTATACAATATACAAGAGTATCTCTAAGGCAACAGAGAGCTCCTGAGCAGAGACCAAAGGCTTCCAGAAAAGATATTCTGGGAACAGCCAGCTCAAGAAAACACTTTATTCTGAGGTTCATTGGAAAGAAACTCTACCATTACAGTCATTAACAGCCTGCTGTAGACTCAAGTAGAAGCGTTTTTGTAATTTAGACTATAGTTTTAAAGTATTTGACTTCTGAAGATACACACAATGAATTAATCTCAACGCAAGACAGGGTCCGGGGCACAACTGAATACATCAGTGGTGACCAACAGGAATCTTAAGTGTTCACCACTTCCACACATTTCAGATGCTACTTTTGCGACTGCTGCACCTCGAGAGGGTAAAAATCATCAAACCTCAGTTTTGAAACCAAAGGCTCTGCTTAAAGGATTGGTCGATTGAATAAAGGCAAAGTTTGGATAAGAACCAGTGCAACCATGCCTACAGATAAACACGTTCCTGTGCTGGGTCGGTTTCCCTTTTAAGAGTTATTTATATGTGATCTGTTAACAGCTTCTCATACTGAAACGCTCAGCAAAATCTTGCCTGTGCAGTTGGGTCTGGTTCTGCAAGGCTGATTTTTTAATTCAGTGCCATTCGCTGTAATCCAAATAGACCAATTCTTTGCTACTATGGTGATGGGCCACCTATTTGTAAAATCTTAATTATCGACTGATAACTTTGAAAACCCCAAATTCCTTTAGAAGAGAAACATATAAAACACCAGGAAATGAAATATCTGTTTCAAGATAAAAATACTAAAACTAAAAATGTCTTATTAACAGCCGTAGTAAACTCTGCCAGTGTACTTTGAAGGGGAAATTCAGAGAATTTTATGAATTTCTCCAAATCTTGAGGTACACTTGGAATGCATTTCCACTAGGTTATCGGAACTGAGCAGCCGCTCTATGAACAGTAATAGCTATAGATAAAGAGAAGCAATAAAATGATTACCACTGCGTGGAAATTATGAAAATGTTTTAAGAAAAGTATTCATTTGGGAAAAAAAAAATCCCTGCTGCATATATTTCAGCAGTGTTACAGGTTTTCCTGCAGGCCTGCATCGGGGGATTTCACAGGGATAACAAACTTGCTTGTGTTTTTGTTGTTCTTTTCTTAAGAATATTTCCTTTCTTATTCCAGCGTGAGCCAACATCTTGACTTCTACGCAAATGAAAAAAAAAAAAACCCAACCTGCAAAGGAAGATTTAACAATACTCCTGTGCTTGTTTGAGCTCCAACCTCCAGCCAGTGACAGGTATAGATTTACTGCAGGTTGAGCTGAGCTGAGGCACTAAGGAGGCTCCAGATTTCCTCTTAGCCCCAGCCCCTACTCCCCTGCAACAACAGCAGAAAATCCCAACACAATATCGTGCTTTTCTGTTCCCCAGCTTAAAAAAAATCCTCTGCAAACACACATATACGTAAAAAACCCCAAACCTAATCTTGTGACCTCATGCCGTTAACGTCAGCGCCAACAGGTTGAGCGACAGGCTATGATACAGGGCTGCCTGCGCCGTCGCTGAGGCTTTCACCGAAGATGCCTTGCATCAAGCTTTCAGGAGGCATGTAACTCCTGCATCACTCGTAGCCTCTCTCCTGATCTCTAGGGTGCACAATATGAATACATTACATTTTAGTCATTTACCCTTAATGCTGAAAACAAGGAGAAAACTACAGCCCCCAGTTTTCACTTGAAGCTTGTTTGTATTGGCACAAACGTGGATGGTGCTCACAACAAATCCCTAGAAGAGAAAGTCTGGCTGAAGTGAAGTCTCGAGAGTGGCTAAGGCTGCCACCTATGAAACTGTTAAAGCATAAAGCAACCCAATACAGCTTTGTCATCTAATATACTGGTGGAGCTGCAGGGCAAACTGCCTTCAAAGGACATATTGCATGGTCTGGGAAAACCCAAATCTAATTTAATAATGAAAACCAAATAGAGTTCAACAGAAATTACTCTAAAAATCAATGGAATTGAATCTTATCAGTTTGGGGAGTTTTTCTGAGCATCCTAGCGAACTCGGGTTAGGGTATGTCATTGCCTGCTACTTTATATTTGATTTTGCTAAAGGGTGCGGGACTGTCCGTATATTTTTCTTTAACAAGACACAACTGTTGAAACGGTCTTTGTTCACGAGAGGGCACAGGCTGCTGATGCGGTCAGCTTCCACGGAGGGGACTGGAAGGGAAAAACCTTTACGCTTCCCTGCTCCGTATCCTCATGCCAGAACCCACCACAAACTGAGCCTAAGAAAACAAAACGCATTCACTAAAATGAGCAGAGATTCAATTACTGAATTAATCCTTTTGAGCAGGTGGTTTCTGGTGAATCCACTGCCAGAAACAGGCTCCGTATCAGGTAAATCCAACCTCTACTGCCAAGGAGTTAATCAAAAAGCTATTATAACTTATTACTTGTCTAATTTGGGGTCTGCAAAGCACTGTAAACATTTCCTAGTTATTTATAAGTAGCGCATCAATTATCTACATCCAGATACTAGGACAGATAGTTAAATTGATTATTTTGTAATTTATCACATGAATTAATGCGTGTGTGTTTGTGTCTGTGTGCGCGCACAGTATTCGGCAATTTATCACAAAGTCTGTTTCTCATGTCATTTGGCATCTTTTCCACTTTTGAAAAACCAGCAAAAGCAGCGAGGAATCCTTACACACGTACGCGTAGTCTCCGCCACAAAAAACGCAGTAACTCATACGAACAGTTTTAAATCAGGAAATCCAAAAATCAGGTTCTAACCTTTATGGTCACTGGCCCTAGTTACGCATCGTTGTATGGACAAAAGAGCTGTCAAAAGGGATCAGGAAACTCTGGCCTTTTAAATGCTTTCACTGAGGGTGGCTGAGACTCGAAGTTTCAGAGAAAGTGAACCTCCTTTCCTAGTAGAGTGCACTAAACCAATTATGCCAAACCCAGCAGGTGATTAGCTTATGCCCTGAAGCATAAGATTTGATTATTATTATCTTGGTGTGCATACTGGAGCTACAAATATTATTAATGGCCATAAAATCATCTACTCTTAAAAAAAAAAATATCTAGCCTGAAAGTTTGATTTGATGACCTCTGTAAGTGGCAAATACCACGACGTTCCTTTTGTTCAATCTAAATGCTTTAGCTACCAAGAGTTCTTCATTCCTATGCCATTATTTAATGGAGAACGTAATATTGCCAGAGCTATGGAAAAGTGATCCAAAGACCACCGACATCGGTGGGAAATTGTCCATGGATTTCAATGGGCTTTGGGTTAGGCCTCAGTCGAGCTAAATCACACAGCCTAGTTTTGGTTGTAGCTCTAAAGGATGATTCCTAGTCCTGTTTAAATTAGGGGGAACCTCTAAGGAACAGATCAAAACATCTTTACAGATTTTCCCCCCAGACAGCCCACCAACCAGACTTTGTCCCAGTATAGAGTATTTCCCCCAATATGCATCAATTTACAATTACGCCGATTGGATTTCAAGTACCATTCTGCTGCCCAGTTATTCCACCTTGATTTTTTCATAATCCTCCAAGTTTTAATATATCACCCTGCACAGAGCATTGAGTTAGCGCAGATTCATTTTGTCCCAGTAATAAATAATTTCCTTCAAAATGCAAACAACGGCTACTGTTTTCTGAACGCTTGGCTGAGAGAAGGTTCTTGGATAAATAGCCTCCCTTTGAAAACATATTTGCAAAAGCCTTTGAGAAAGTGCAACGTATATGACAGTTTCAAATGGTGCTTTAAAAAACACTGTACTTGACCCGACACAAAAACGTGTCAGGTTTTTTTTTCCAAGACTTTTTATAGGAACTCCCAATCCAGATGTCCTTCAGGCAACCGGCTAAATCATAATGAATTGTTTATTTGTGTTTGGTCTTTGAAACAAAGAGAAAGTAAAAACTGACTCAAAGACCAGAAACATGAAAATCAATCACATTAAAAACACACAGTGTTGAGCGTGTCTCAACTGTTTCAGGTTGGTTGGTCCACTTCTGACAATCTTTTAGGATCTGAACTTGCAAACGGAGTGAAAGAATATGTTTGAAAGACCTAACGGCAAAATCTGCTGCTTTGAGGTTATGACTCGCCTTTTTTTTTCCCCCCCCTTTTTTTACAGACTGTCAAAGACCACATCTTTCTTTTGTTTCAAACTGGGAAAACTTTAGTTCTCAAAATTCAATAAAAGATTAAAAGGCTGAATAAAAAATAAAAAAAGAATAAAAGACTGAAAAGGTAATGAAACCTGCAGTTCCTCCCTTGCTTATCTTAAGGCTGGTACATTATCCAGGAGCAAGGGAAGTTGTATTGACACGCAAACAACTTTCTAGGAGGTCTTGGAAAGAAGGGAAGCCAGCTGGGCGATTTAACAGGTGCCTAAATTCAGTTTGTTGCTCTGGCCAAGTTTTCCTATGTGAGTTCACTTAAGGACTTTGGTACCTGGGTTCAAAATCTAGATGTCATCGAGATCCAAATACCTCTCTTCATCTACATGTCCTGACCCACCTGTTTCTGCCAGGAAGTGCAGAGAGATATCTAGCACTGCGCTGGAGCGTTTCAGGCTAAGACCATTATCAGAGAATCCCAGAATCCCAGGCTGGAAGGGACCTCAGGGCTCATCTGGTCCACCCTTTCTAGGAAAAACAGTCTAGACAAGATTATACCGTCCTATTCCTGATTTGTAAGTCAAACTGAATTACCAGTTATACCTATTTGCAAATCCCTTAGCAGGGGAGAAATTTCAGGATGTAATAAAGGGGAAAATGCATTGTTGAAATCAATTTTTGTTCTGTATCTTCTCAAAGAAGGAACTTGAAAACTAACTTAGTTTGCCATTTAAATCTGGCAGTATAACTTGTAAAATATTGAACCGTAGGAGAATTGTGTTAGTAGATGTAGTCCAGATGTGAAATTGGGAAGCATGTCCATTCACTCAGGCCCTAGCAGCAAATAAAGTGGGTTTTTCTGATCTCTCTGACCAAGCAAAAGGAAGCCAGACCACTCTACGACTACTGAAATTTCTCAGCGGCACCACTTCCAGCGAAGTCTCAGCTAAACTCAATTTCTAATTTTGACTTTGAAATAACTAACTGCATATATATGTATATATACACTCTAGAAATGCATGTATGCATGCCTACGTACACCTCGGTGGGTATGTAGCTGCCTTGGAAATCTCTTAAGCAGGCCTATTGAATACACTTAAATTGCTACAGCTTAATAACTTTGCAGCTCCACATGAATTGATTTTAGTACTATTATACTGCCGTATCAGCAAAGCCCCTGTCTAAGGGAAAGGATTTGTGCGTGCATGCCTGTAAATAAGTGAATTTTACTACAGCAGTGATAGAACACACAAATCTAGTTTTAAAAGTATTATCTCCAGTGTACAGAGATCACTTTTTATGGTAGTAAGGTTAAGAGAAGAAGGAATATGTTATGGACACGGTGCTGGACCAGGACTTCAAAGGCTCAGGTTTAATTCCTCGCTCTGCCAGAGGCTGCCTCTGTGACCCTGGACAACTTGCAGGAGCAGTTAAGCAAATGCTGAAGTCATCTTTTGTTCGAAGGGTAATATTTCCTTTCTCTCCCCTTTCTTATGTCCTAGCACATAGATTGCAAATGCTTCATACCAGCGCCCAGGAGGTGGGTTGGCAGGTGGGTTATTCTTTGGGGTTTTTTTTACTATGGGTAAAGAGCAGCACCCTGTGCAGCTCAGCCCTGGTTTCGCTTTGCAACCTATGAACTTCACTGGCACACAAGTACTTAAATAGCTGTACTTTGCAGATGAAGTCCAGAATCACTCTATTGCACGCATTTCAGTTCACAGTAATATAAAGGAACATACATTATCCCATATAAAATACGGGATTACTAGGAGGAAATAGAAGGGGGGGGTGTAGCTGAGGAAAAGAATAATTAGCCTTATTGGTATCCCTACCAGGTGTCACACTGTACCAGCTAAGAATACAAAAATATAAGGGTCCAATATGTAAATATAAAATGTATTTACGTTATTATAACAAATAGAAGATCCAAAATTACAGTTGTAATTGAAGAACATAATTTATAACACTTCCTTTGTAAGCCGCAAGATATTTTTGTGACCACAATCTAGAAAAAAGGGCTAGATTAGAATTTGAATGTAATAAATTAAGAGTATCCAATTCAAGAAAACTGTTAGATTTGGCCAACAGATCAACACACCGAACATAGCTTCAACTTTAAAATATTGTTTTTCATGCATGGACAGCGTTCAGCAGGTTACCATTCTTTTTCCTGCCATTTTGTCCCCTTTTTGTTGGTTCTTTCCAGCCTTCGAGCTGTTACATGGCCAAGAGTCGGGCAAGCGGCTCCCTCTGGTGCTGACACTGGGGCGGCTTTCTAGGTTTTACAGATCCTGCGCTCTGTATTTCGGTTTAGGACCCGATTATGGAAACTCAGCATTATGCAGGATTAGGTTTGGTAGGCTGTAAAATAATTTATTTTCATACTTATGCTTTAGTTAAGCAGTGCTGAAAGCACCGCACTACGCAATATGGCATCATCACATAGCATCTTATTCACAGCTAAACAAAGACAATAGGTCTTGTTGCTAGCATTTACACATTTCCCACTGCTTTGATTAAGAATCAGCATGCATTTTTTTAAATATTAAATATTTTCTGAATTAATGTGGGATTGCAAAATGGCAGCTCAAGTATATTATCAGCCGAACTTCAAACATCTTGCTTCACTAACACCGGGCACAGCTTTTCGGTTAAGATTACATATTCTTGGTGTTTACATATTTTTTAGTTCTACTAGAAGTTTCACACTCTGTTTTCTGAAACTAAGCCACTTTAGTACCACAGTTAGTACTTCCCCAAATTTCTGACACATTACCTGACCCCCATAAAATATTAGGGGAGAAGAGGTGCAACGGTTGACATCACAGACGTTTTCACCACCGTTCCATGACAGTTAAAGGCCTGACACAATTTTCATTATATTTTCCTAATTATTCAACACACTATTTAAGATGTGCAAAAAATGTTGCATAGAAATTTCTGCCTAGGAAGTTATAATTTTCAGGGAGTTATGTTTATATCCAAGGAGAAAATGAAATTTTAAATACTTTATTATAAAGTATTAAAAATATAACTGGATTCTAACTCCTCATCACAAATGCTGATTTCTTTCATGAATATCATCTGAGGTTTTTATTTTAAAGAAACACTTATTCAGTTTATGAATGGCCAGGCCCATATGCGTAGTGATACTTTGTTATTTTGGAAGAAACATACTTGAAAAGAATGAAATACTGCCATTTCACAAGAGCTGCACTGCTTCCATCAGGGTCCAACAAGACTTCCCCTTGTCAAACTCTCCTCATTCTCAAAGGCCGTTACTAAGAGAAGGCTCACAAGAAGGGGATCGTTCATAGCACTGCTGGTCTCCCAACCAAGAAGGGATGGCAGATGAAGACAGACCTCTGGCTCTCCCATTAATAGGAGGTTTAATATTTTCTTGCTTTATCTGCCAGAGCCTTTATACAATTCTCATAACTTTTGAGCTATGCAGTGTTATACATAATGATCTGAAGAGGCAGCACTGTATTTTCTCCATCTGCAGTGAGCTTTCCAAGCATTCATTAATCCTCACAGCATCTCAGGGTAGTAGTTCAATTTATGGATGGGAAAACAAAATAGATTGAGTACTGGAATACATTTTAATGCAAGTGCCAAGCAAAGGCACGAGATTGAAAGCGCCCCCAGTGCTTCCTTCTTGCGGACACGCGGCAGCTGAGACCTTAGACATGGGTACGCTGGAAAAATCTGGCAGAGCGTCATTGCTGCATCACAGCCCCAGCAGCTGGGTGAAGAGAGCACACGGGAAAAGCAAAGACCAAGCTAGCACATCGGTCCTCCTCTCTTTTTGCACCCCAGTCAATGGCAACGAGCCGCTGCACACTCCTTATGAACTACGTAAGGTTAATAAAAGGGAAAAAGGGAAAAAAAGTGACTCTGTCTCTCGGTTATAACAATGGGGACAAGAACAAAGGCAATGCAAAATGTTGCTGAACAGTCAGAAAGGAAAGCTGTGGCACCATTTTAAGGTCTTCTACAGCATTAAGATTCCAAACGCTACAAGATCTACGCTTAGAGGTCATGATCTTGCTCCTAAATGCTCCAGCAAACTTATGAAAACACAAGAAGTTAAGAGACAGCTTTGACCTCGGCAATGGTCCGCAAAAACGTCAGAGTTGTGACAGTACGAAGCGGTGGATGTGAGTGAAGAGCAACGAAATCATCAGGGTTTGCATTTTCTAAAAACTGCTCTGTTCTTAAATGGTAGTTGCAGCAAATGTTCCAAAACAACAGAAAAATCTCTTTTTCTTTAACGGCCACTTCGAAGTAATATTTGCCCTTCAATTTTGATCAACCTTTGCTTAGCCCTTCGCTTGCCAAGTGGTACCTGTCTCTACATAGGCTAAAACGTGCCAAACGTTGGCTGAAAGTCAACCTACAGTTTTATATTTGGAATTTTTTAAAAAAAAACAGCAGATGAAATAGCAGGGGAAAAGTAGCGTTCACTATGCATCTTTCATTAATCCGTTAAAGGTGCGGAAGTCGAGCAAGTCACCGTCCAATTAAAAGAAATGTTATTTCCTCCTATATCCGAGCTGCATACGCATTGGTTGTACGTATTAACTCCAACAACACTGCTGCAAATCTCTATGCATTTACACTGAAGCTTGAGTCAGACCACACATGATTTCTTTCGTGTACTTGCACTCTCCCGTAGCATAGTGCACGTGTGTACGTCTGTATCTGCGCGCACATTTTTTAACTGAATCTACCACAGAACAAGAGGAGTTCTCAAACGGATTGACGATCTTCTTGTAAAAAGCGCCTCCAAATGTTTGTTTCACTCAGCACGCTGAATTTATTTTGCTGACGGCTCTACTTTCACTTTGTGTTCCAGCTCTTCCACAATTAACGGTACTTTCGCGTGTTGTGAACACATGAACTCAGCGCAACTGTGGTAAATCACGCGATAAGAACTCATAGTAGAGTGGAGCCTAAATTCCTTGGGACACAAAATGTATTTATCATGTATTTGTACAGCGTCTTGCACAAGCAGGTGATGATTTTGGCTGAACCTTCTGGTTGCCCAAAGAATAAAAACAACAGTTAATAAAACCTTAGTACTCAGCTCGCCTATAGCTCAGTAACATCTGATTTTCATTTTACTGCAATATAAATTGCTACCTGGCTACATCTTTCAGTAAAGCTTCCTCTGCTTTTAATTGTCCAACAAATATGCTTAATTGGAGCCAGTCCCAGTTTTTCCCAGTTCAGGATTTTGGAGGGTTTTTTTGTTAATAAATATTAAGTCAAATCTATCTCAGCTGGAGATCATGTTTTATTGAAACTAACAGATAAGCCAATTCTGAAAAACTGTTGAACAAAAGAAAAGGCAGGAGTCAAAAATAAATACCCATAAGTATATTCCTACTTCCTTAAAATGAACTTTCACCATATTGAGTGTTGGCAAATGACTATATAAACATTAAAAAAATTTCTACTTGAAATTTCTATTGCAAAATTCAGAACCCCCCGGGCTCTTTTCTGGCAACTGGGACGGAAAGTCTCCCATCCCCTTCAGAGGAACAATACACCCTCCCTTTTTTCCTTCCTCTGAATAATAAAGTTCCCCTCAATAGGAAATGGATCAAATTCTAAACAATTAAATAAGCGCATCTGGTATTTATTTATCCCTGTCCTTGGAAATTCTTTGCTAATTGCAGTTCTGTTTCTAAGGCTCTGGAAAACACCTTATAGTTGGTTTTATATTATTTTACTGACATAAACAAATACAAATGCTTTCTTTCCCAGCATTTCTCCCCTCTATATAGTATGTGAAGTTAATAAGCTGATTAACCATACAGCTGATCAATTCCTTCTACTTTCTTCTTGCACAGTATAAAGTCATAGTATGAAGCCCTGTGTTCTCAGCTCACCAACAATGAAGAAGACAATTTAACCATAAAATCATGGTTCTCAACTGCTTTAGCCCTGTTGTAACCTAGAGCAACTCCACCGAAATGGACAAAATCAGGTGGACTTCAGACTGCATTTTGGGATTGAACACATATACTTGTGTTTGCAACACAGCTTTACACATAATGAGGCACTTATTATGCTCAATTAGTAGTAATTTATCATGACTAAATTCAGTTTATCAACTTTTCCTGATACATGTCTTCCTTCTAGCTTCATTCCTCCTACTTTCGGTCCCTTCATCTTTCCCATGCCCCTGTTCCTATTGTGCAGGTGCCTTGCCCAGCTTCTTCCTCCACAGAGAAAAGATATCTGAAAACTTGGCCCAAAACAGTCTCTCTCCTGAACCACGGTGCTTTTGTTCCCTGCTGGGGAAAAAAGGGCTTGGAGCAGTTTGTTCCAAAGTCCTCACATCGATAAAACTACTACAAAATGTCATTTTGGAAATATACCTCGAGGTAGGTGCATACTTAAAAACAAGAAAGGCTTCAAATAGTTTACTCTTTTTCTGGCTCTGCAACAAGTTCTCCAGCAGGCAAGGCTCACGCGCAGGGATTGCCATTTCCTAGAAAGCTGCAGAAATCAAGCTAACCTCTGGTATCACGATGATACGGTCACTTCCATAACTAAAACTGGTCTCTTCTGCTGTCTTAATCCTATTTATGGCAAAAGCATAGTCTTAACTCTTTGGGTACACAGCGGATTTCTGGCGATTACTCCTCTCCCCTTCGTGGACCTCCACAGACGAGTGTTCAGACTTAGAGCTTGGACCACCAATACACGCAGCCAAGGAGCAATCTCACGAGCCGTCAGCAGCAGTAAGCTCTTACCCCGCTCACTGAAAAGCTATGAAGCGAGTGAGACATCTAGTTTACTAACTCTTTACATGAGGAAATACATGACCTATACCAGGCTGCAGTTTTAGTCTCGACCTCTAAAGCAGCGAGATCTACACAACCATGCTTTGTGTGCACTTCTATGGATTTTTTTCATCAGTTGGTGGTTTCAGTCCCAGCTATGTGAGGAACAGGCAAATTTGTTGAAAGTAAGCAACAAAACAGGTATGAGGAACTCTGCAAGATTCTGAATATTTCTCTCAACTTTCCTTCACTGAAAAAAAAAAGAGAAACTGCAATACATTACTGGGCACAGGAAAGATGAATGAGAGGAAGAGCTCTCAGTCTTTCAGCAACGGAAGGGTTTCACTCTACAAGACAGACACCTTTGGGAGAGCAGCTTTTGTTAGTTCTGGCATTGCTAAACAAATATGAATACCATTTTAAATGGTCCCCACTTCAGCGTACTTTACTGAGCTCATCCTGCTGACTGCAGTGAGACTGTAAGAGTGTATAAATAACAGAACTTGGTCACACGTCGCACCTGGGTGCTCGGAACCTCCTGCTCTTGCAGATGGAGGTGCACGTCGCAGTGTGGATCTCATGGCCAGCAGGACGCTTGGCTTGAAGGGGTCTGACAGCGAGCGGGTGCCTGAGAGGGTCCTGCCACTCCGTATCGTGGAGGGCTCATCACTTGGAGGTCTCCTGCAGAGGCCAGACTGATGGCCCCAGCATCCTCCAAGCCATTAAACGAGCAGTAGGTTTGACATCCCGTACCATTTATGGACCGTGTACAAACTGCTACCAAAAAGGAGATGAAGGCTGTTATCCACGCTTCCGTTTCTTTCAGTTAAGCTTAATTCTGCCAGGTACCAAATGTTTTGTTGCTTTAAGTATTCACTTTTCTTCCTCAGAAACACTTGCGACTCTGGCAGAAGTTTCATACCCATCTAACAGCTACAGCCTGGAACTGAGCAACAAAAGCCACAAGTCCGCTATTTACACTTGCTGCTGAATCGCTGCGCAGCCTCACATTAGTCACCCCCTTCAGGTACTTTTCCCATCAGTAAAAATTAGAACATTGATAGCTGCTCACTACTGAAAAGCACTATGAGATTTCAAGCAAAAGTTGAAGTGGAATGAAACAGTAGTATTGGTAACTCTACAGGCTTGGGTACAATAAATTAATTTCTTTGGTGTCTGGAAAACCATATCTCTGGTTTTCCATTGCAAAATTATAGACTCCCATGCTGTAGATTAAATTATGAGACTCCTGTATCACTGTTTACCATCTGAGAAAAAAAAACCTCCCAAAGCTAATTTAACAACAAGAACTAAGTAGGAAACGTATTCTACCTCCACCACAAATTACGGCTGGAGATTTAATTTGCCATACGCTTTGATCAGCAATACAGTCTACCCAGTCATGAATCACTATATTGACCCATGACCTCGAGCATTCACTTGCAACTCACTGTCACTTAAGGAATTACCATTATTATAATGTATGGGGACAACCATGTTCAAATAGGAAAATAAACAAATACATAAACAAGGAATTTATTCAAGCAATGACCCGTCAACTCAAGAATCAGATTATGCTCAAAGGCACACGTGATATAAAAGACAATGAATAGTAAAAAGGGATATAGACGACCCTTCTAGTGAGTCACCAAGTCAGTTTTCTAAATGTTCTTGGTGTTCAGAGGAAAGAAATTTTAAAAGCTGAAATCCGAGCCTGTCCTCATGGAGTAACCGCTCTTTGGCGGAGGGAATGGCAGCACTGTACTGATGAGCCAAGAGGAAACACACTTTGACCCTTTGCAGCTTACGGAGATAAACAGTCACCTTTCTAACAATGCCAAATTAACTCCAAAGTTAATATTGCCATCAAAGTGACCATCTAAATTGTCTGATTGCAGAGCCAGAAATTCTCATTGAGAACCTCTTTACGTGTAGATTCATGAAGTTTATGGAAATTTTTGCTTGAATAAGGACAGTAGGATTGAACTCAGCATCTTGGAGATACTTCACATCAATAAAACACTCCAGAAAGTCTTGGAGAAAGCGCTAAAATCTACATACATTTCACGAAATAACTCCTTAGATTTGGATTCCATTAACCTTACTCAATCACCTACTCAGTGGCCACAAGGAATTTAACGTTACCAGATTTTGCCTGTGGCTACCTTAAAAAAAAAAAGAATAAAAAACCCAAAAAGATACCCGGTAACTGTTTTTTGAAGGACTCAGCATATCTATATAATTGTATTATGCTCAGCAACCACCGGCCCAAGTAACCGTGTGGTGAACTGAACCTGCACCTCTTCAATCGCTGATTAATGCTTTCGCACAGGGAATGATTCGTCGGCAGCATTAAACGGAGCTCCGGCTGAAGACGGTGAGCTACCCTGATGATGTACATACATATAGATGTGGATGTTACATCGCCAGCTGCCGATCGTGGTAAAGATTGTCAAAGGCAGCGGGAAAGAAAACTCAAGGAAATGTAAACCCTGTGGCTTAACAATTCTCTCAGAGCAGTCAGACTTGATTCCTTCCTCATAGCACATTGCCTTCTGTAAGAACAGCAGCGATATTTATTCCAGCCTTTCCGATACATCCTGACTGTAAATAACGGATCAGAAAATACAGTCATGAATACAGAGGAAGGTAGAAATAAAGCAACAGAAAAGGCTAACGTGAAAGAGGAGCTTTCCTCACAGCACTGCAGGAGCGCTGCTATATTCTGTTGAAGGGCTGAATTCCACAGCTCCTGCTTATGGTTAAAGAGGATTAAAAAAAGCTAATGATAGAATCATCAAGATTAAAATAATATCTCCAAATAATAATAATTAAAAAAAACAACAAAAAACACAAAACCCCTGTTTGCTTTTAATCAAAATATGCAATCAGGAGGCCTAAGCGATGATTACCTCCTGCTTGCAGCCTAAGTCACTGAAGCACTGGGCTTTCCCTCTTTCCAGTGCCGGGGAAGGTGTCACTTCACCAACCAGGTACGTTCACGCACCGCGCTCGCTACACGATAATCTGATCTCTCCCTGTATTTCGAGAGGGCAGCGGCCGTCTACAGCTAAGAGGCACTGTAGGAGTGCAGTAAACACGGGACCCACATCAGGAAAGCCACTTTTTAGTAATGGCGCGCCTTTATTACCACAAAGGTGTTCGCAACTCTTAGTGCAATTAATTATCGGGACGAGGAGATACGCGGCAAAAGACTAAAAATCGCCTTCGCTGCAATGCAATTCATTTAGATGATTTATGGAGTTCTTTATTGTTAGCGTCACAAGAGCTTTTTCAAAACAAGAGAAATCATTAAATCCCATAAAACACGGACTATTGCCACAGTTAGCTAGTAATTGATATCCTTGCTCGTGCCGTTTATATCGCTAAACGGAGCTGATAAAACCAAAAATTAGTAAAGCGTGCTGATGGAGAGCAAGAGCCTGCAACATCCCAGAAGGAAGCACCGGCAGCCTTTTCCTCCTTCCCTTCCCTCCAGGCACCCAGAAGGAAGGACTCCCCCCCCTCCTCGCATGCGTTTGAGATTCCGGGCAGGTGCTCCCCCAGCCGGGGCCGTGGGAGCTCGGCCCACCTTCCCCCCCCCCACTCGTGAAAGGGTGCCGAGGGGCTGGCGGGGGAGCAGAAACTTTGGGAGGGAGGGAGGGAGGCCGGGGCTCCCCCCAGAAATCAGCCTCAGCCCCGGGGAACCGCCGGAGGGGCGGGGGGAGGGAGGGGAATTAATTTGCTTTTAGAGGGAAAACCTGACTGCTACCTCCCCAAAAACCCCTGCCCGGTTTTTCCCTGGGGGAATTTTAACTACTTCTCCCTCCTTTTTAAATGCAAATTAAAAAAAAAAAAAGCTTTTGTGTTGCTGTTTTCTATGGGGCTTTTCAGGAATCCTGCTGGGTGGAGAAAGTGCAAGATAAGAAATAATTTTAAACAGAGGATTGGTGGTTTTAAACAGTTACCAAATAACAGCCAAAACATGTGCACAGCAAAACTCCCAAATCCAGAGCAGGCAGGGAGAAGGAATGTATATTTTAGTGATGAAAAGCAAGCAGGCGTATTAGAAAAGACTCGGAAGGACGGGAGAACAGCACCGAAAATGCAAATAAATCAGCCCAGATTCTATGGAAAAGAAAAAAAAGAGAAGCTGCTGATAACCCTGAGCAAACGCTGCTGCCTCAAAGATGGAAATAGCTCCCTTACCTTATTACTAATCCTCGCTTGCACCTGCTCTGCAATCATAAATACTTCGAGGTGCGTAATATGAAGCTAAATTGATGGCTGAATTTAAGAATTTCTTCGTACACCTCTTTTACAGATTCAGAAGGAGATTTTTAGGATCATCCTCCTCAGTATCCATTAGCTTCGCAAAGAATTCCAGTTTTCTTGAAAACGAGGGGGGGGGAAAAAAGAGAGAGGGAAAAAACACGGTTTGCCTATATACAAACGGGCGCTGTGATAGAATCCAAAAAAGAGGGAGTGGAGGAATCTGAGAGGTGTCACTACAAACTTGGCAAGGAAAACGTATCCTCAGCAGGAAGGAGAGAGAGGGGGGAAAAAACCTGCAAAATACAAAATTCCCAGGGAGATTTTTTGAAGGCAAAAAAAAAAAAGAAAAAGACGAAAGCACAGAGGAAAGACGTATGAGGCGAGCACAAATGGGATGGCGGGCTCTTTCCCGGCCACCCGCCCATCCGTCAGCCGCCGGAGCCGCCTCCCGCGCCGCCGCTGCGGGGGAGCCGCGCTCCCACGCCCCGCGCCCAGCCCGCCCGGGCCGCTCCCGCCACGCACGGGAGCCCCTCGCCACCCCCACAGCCGTGGGTTTGAGCCCGGTTCGGCGGTGCCTCCCCCTCCCCACCCCCCGCGGGGATCCCCGGGGGTGGGGGTGCGTGGCCGGGGGCGCCCGCACGTCAGATGTGACGCGGGGTGGGGGGCTGGGACAACCGCATCCCCAACCCGCTGCCGTGGGAAAAGTTCCCCCCCTCACCCCCACCCTCCCAGGCTTTAAGGTTTGGGGGTTTCCCCTCCTCTCCCCCCCTCCCCAAGCACTAAGCCAGATCTGGGCGCAGCCCGTTCCCACGCTGGGGGTGGCCTTTCTGCTCCTGCCTCCCACCTCTCCCCTCCCAAACCCCACAAACGGCTCAGGGCAGCCCAGCTGCACCCACCAGGCTGGGTGAGGAAGGGCAGGGAGGGTGCTCTCTCCCCCCCGGAGAAGGTGCAGGGTACAAGCACGCCGCAGGCACCTCGTCCCAGCGTGGCTCACGGGGTGCGTGTCCGATACCCACCCACACACCACCCCACGACACGTACGGTCGCCTCGACAGGCCGTAGGTGCAGACCTTGGCACAGGCGCATCACCTCTCATCTCTCACTTCCACACTCCCTTTTTCCCCTGACCTGGTACACATTTCATCTGAGACTTTCAAAGACCTTTAATTATTCTATTAATGTACACCCATAAATCTTCCAGAGCAGCATTTCATTAGGCAAACATCAACATACAGTACACAGAGATGTAAACACAGGCACCAAGGGCTGGATACGTAGCAAATGACACATTGAAGCCATTATAAAAGGCTAAACCGGATTTGTTCGGTTTTGTTTTCCAGGGCTTTTCTAGAAGTTATACTATGAATTTTTTATTTAAAAAAAAAGTCCACGGGAACAACTCATGTCAGTAGATTACCAGGTTACTAGAGCAAGTCCCAGTTTACACCAGCGTAACAAGCCTCTCCTGTGAGCTCTTACCACCTCAGTTAGTCTAGGCAAGGAAAACAAGAAGCTCATAAGCGTCTTTACTATTACTATTATTTACGGTAATATCATTCACATATTTAAACAAATGAAAAGCAGATTGTTTTTCCTCCTTGACAAATTAGAAATCAGAAAATGGAACCCTCAGTGGAAGAGATAAAATATGGGTCCTTTCAACTAGAGCAAAAAAGAGTAAGGAAAACAGAGCACCTGGCTCACACATGGGTGGTCATACATGTACCGCACAGGTTGTGGGACTTATAACTTGTTTTAGCCCTCCTAAGATGCTTGGAAGAAGCGATCAGGGATGTGCAAGCAGACGGATGTGGAAGGACTTCAAAAGAGATTCAAACCAGGTCTTAAAGATGGGTGCAGAGACAAGGAGAGGCAAAGGGCGTAGTGAGGTCTTCCTAGGCAAAGTGGAAGGGTGGGAAGAGAACAGAGGCTGGGAGAGTAAACTCTTCAGGGCTTCCTGAACTGCAAAATATGTCCTTGGGAAGGACTATTTCCCACACCATTTTCCAGTGAAGAAATCAAAAAAATCACATCCCAGCAATTGGATATATTCTGGTTGAATTTTGAGGACTGAGGATGAAGGGCATTAAACTCTCTTAACATCTTTTTCTCTGACAAAAAAGATAAAGCAGGGCTTAGTTTAAAGCTTAGCCCAGGAGAGACTTCACAATTCTTGTAGCAGACAGACGTGTTTACAATAAAAGCAAAATACCACTCCTGAGAAATTGGTACAAGTGGAAGAACAGTTTTCTTCCTTAATGGCAGCGTTGGATGCAGAGCAATCTGGAAATCCTGTAGAGATTCCAAAGACAGCACCTGTCTGTGAAGCATGATGCATTTTTCAAGTCCTCAAGTCAGTGTAACTGACAGGGTTCCAACCCAGAATGCCTCTCCCAGAACCAAGAAGTTCAGTGCATATTGGGTTTGTTTCTGTTTTCCAATCAACCACCACCTTGATTTAGCCTCTGGAGCAACGTGTGTGGTTTTGGAATCCGCAGTCTCATCTTTAATCACTCTTCCAATGGCGACAAAAGCAAGGGCAGGTGCTCCCATCTGCTACGTGGCACTGCTTGGAGCGGAACAAGCCAGCGCCCCGAAAGCAGATTGGCAGACGCAACACCTCTACTACACCTACGAGGGTCTCCAGGAAGGGCAGCCCCCTCCCCACACACGCACCTCCCATACCGCTGGACCAAACTTCGGCACACACGTATTTACACGCCGCTCGGTTCAAGACTGGCTGTTTTGAGGCAGGGGGTCCTATGGAGAGAAAGGACAGAGCCGCGGGGCAGCTGTTCCATACAGCAGGCTGCCTCCTGCAGCGTGTGGTTTTCAGCTGGAAATCTGTATGGTTGTTTCCGCTTAGGAAAATGGGAGCTCGGGCCCTCACCTTCAGCCCCACTGGAGAAACTACTGGCAGCGAGAGAGGCTCTGCGCTGGAGGACCCATGAAGGGAATAGGAAGACAGATGTAGGGGAGAGCTCTGCATGCCTGGAAGGTAAGTCATATGCATTTTTGAAGTGATCATTAATTTGGTATTCCCATCCTGAGAAGCAGATTTAACCTTCTAGCGAAGAACTTATCTACATAATCCTCACCACCGCAATATCTGAATACCTTAAGAGCTGGGCATCCAGATGATCAAGTTCACAAAGCCTAGGCATAAGGCTGATGGCTTCAGACTCGCTCAGGTTTTCCAATGGGCGCAAACGCGAACGTAACACGGTTGCACGTGTCAGATCTATCATTCAGAATGAGGGTTATTTATCAGGATTAGCCTCAGGGGTATTTCTAATACCTTCCCTTTATTTGTGGTGATTAAACAGGATTGAAGATACCTTCCAGTTCCTTCCAGCTCCTACATCTTTTCCTGGGGATTTATACAGAAGGGAAGCTGCTGTAATGCAGCTAGTAGCTAATACGTCTCACAAGGACAACATAAAGTCACTTGTATTATACAAGTTTAGCCTTCCGCAGCTTGTAAATGTAGCTGTGTTACCACGTGGGTCTCGCCACGTTAGCACTCAACCAGAAAAACCCCACTAAAATTTATGAAGAATAATGGAAAATATTTACAAGTTTTACTGTCCAGAAGTAGAGAGAGGAGACTTCCGCGCTTAATGTAATCGTCTCTGCTTCTGTGAGACAGAGGAAGCGAAGGTGCCCTAAGCATGACAAACAGAACATGATATGTACAAAAATAGGGGAAAGAGCTGCATAATAAAGCTGTCTTTTGTAACTGTCCAAGGGAGACTGAGAAGGCTGAAAACAAATTGCAGCGAGGGTGACTTTGAAGAGGAATTGTCAGCTTGCTTCGGTCCCAAATTCACAGCCTCGTGCACAATCTTTAGACAAAAGGCAAAACACAGATGCCCAGGAGTTCTGAGACAGATAGAACCTCTATGCTTTCCTTCTGGGTTTGTTACTTATCCACTCTTTGACCGTAACTGGAGGAGTTACGTTAATAAGAGAAATATAATTATGCATGTGAAATAATGTTATTGGCAAATATCTGAAAGGGATTACAATATAGACCTCAAACTTTATAAAAATGGCTTAATTTTCAAAGGTGCCGGGCAGCTGAAGACTTTCTGATGTCATGGACAAGTGAGGGACATCATCTCAAAACCAATGCCCAACAATTTCTTGAAATGCTTACACTTAAACTTCAATTTCCACTTTCCCTTCCTCTTCATTATAAACATCTATTCCACCCTCCTGAACAGTCTACACTAATCATAGAGTCATGGCATGGTTTGGGTTGGGAGGGACCTTTAGAGCCCATCTAGTCCAGCCCCCTGCAGTGAGCAGGGACATCGTCACCCAGACCAGGTTGCTCAGAGCCCCGTCCAGCCTGACCTGGAATGCCTAAGACATCTTGTAACTACTCTGGTAGAAGCAGATGTGGTGCCAAAGACATTCTGGCTTTTTTTTTTTTCCCTTTGAACAGAGCCAAAATATCAGTCTGAAGTAATACCATGGTTAAAATATTAAGGTGTTAAAATTTCAAGGGAAGTTATATATTACTAGTGAGGAAAATTAAAAAGCTTATTTGAATTATTTTAATCTATTCTGAGATGACTTTTAATAATCAAAGCAGATGTTAGCAAGAGTTAAATTAACATGGTGAGCAAGCTACCAGGGAACCTCAAATAGTCAGTGAAACACGGTTATAAAGACGGTCTACAAATATAGTGGAGTACATAGGACGTACTATGAGAAGACATTCCTGCGTTTAACATCTACTGTGTTAACAGCATGAGGATATTTTCTTCAGTCTTTAGGTGTGAAGGGGCCCTTACTGAATGACAGGAAAAGAATAAATGAAAACATTAAAATGAACATAAATATTCTAGTGCTGGGATCCTGAGGCACCCCGAGGTGATTTGTCTTTTTCACCTTACTTCAACGATCTAGCGACTGCTCTTCTTTCCCATGTTAGTGTTGGGATTCCAAGATGACACATTCACACATGATATATATGTCTCCTCTTTAGACTCGTGCAACTCATAATATTAAACAACAATGTTGTCCTTAGGTCAGTTGTGTCACAAAGTTAAATTTCCTTGTAAAGTAGTAGGCACAGCCAGGAAAAAAGCCTTCTTGGGGGCCCGATTTGTCTCCTACGTAATCAGACCTCTGAAGTCACCCGGTGGAGGTTTCGGGCATTGAAACCTGGTATGCAGGAGCAAACCTCAGAGATTAATATTTTGCCAGCAAGGCAAATAAACACTTCACAGGATTTTTAAAAGCTTCTAGCTTTGACCCAGTTTCCATCACGATCGCAGACAGCACCAGTCACAGCTTTATGAGTAATCAGCACTAATCATCATTAATCAAAACATCAGAATAAGACCCTATTTTTCTAGTAATATATTTTAGTATGTTCAGATTTAGTGATACAGTTAAATACGTTCTCATCTCACACATCTCTGCAAGTACAGCTTGACACCATTAGTGTTCAAGCATGGGGCGTTATCCTGTGAGGTGTTGATGATTCACCTTATCTGGTTCTCACAAAGGACCCCGTTCGTTAATAAACAAACTTAAAACTCAAATCAAGGCCAAATTTGACCTCACTCAAAATCTTTGCATCCTGGTTTTAAATCACATATTTTAAAACTAAAACTAGCCAGTAGCTAAACTTTTTCCTCCTCTTCACTAATGATTAACAAGTTGAGCTGCTCATCAGTGAGTATCATAAGGAATAAAGGCGTTCCAAAACGATACAAGAGCTCATGGACAGAAGACTTTGTCTCCTGTCTGCATTGTTTGTCACACAGCCAGACTCTGTCTAGCATTAAATACATATTTAAAGCACGCAGATGTCAGTAAGTCTCAACCAATGTTATTACTCCCAGTATGAGTTTGACACGACTTCCAGGTGGGTAGTTTGAGGATGCAGAGTTACCTCTATACCTGATACTTGAAATATCTTAATAGTCTCCTAGAATAAAGTAGCATTATTACTTTAAAAAAAAAAAAAAAAAAGTAGTCTTCAAAAATCCAGTTACCATCATAAGAAAGGGAAGAAGCCACAGTGATTATGCAAACCCTTCTAAAGACTGCCAGTATAGAGTACGTATAGCACAGAATATAGTTCTCAAAACCAAGGCATGAAATAGCTACCCAGGTTTAAAATATTATACAATGTGCTTTGGCCTCTTCCCACCTTCTCAAACATTTCCAGTTGTCAAAAGTCTTATTTCCATATCTGAGGCTACTAGGTCTACTGGATGTAAAGGAGTTTTGATTATCCTCAAAATGCATCTGACATTGCTATTAATGCTTTAAACTTGCTACCAGTGCATTTTTGCAGTTTCATCCTTTTAGCAGAACTGACATATATAAAAGCTTTGAAAATTCAAAGTATTAACCTCCAAAAGCATATGTGTAGTGATTATTTAACCAATAGAATGTTTTTTCAGTTCCTCTACAAGTTGGCTCAGTAACAGTACAATATTAATAATGCTTTAGCTTATACTTTTACAACCTGTTCTCCGTTTCTCCCATCTGTCGATAGACTAAAATGGTGTTTACAGAATCGCTCATTTTCTAACCTTTTTTTAATTCATCCGAGACAACTCATAACCATATTTTTTTTCTAAAGAGACTACAAAATCCCAAAACTTGAGGCTCAGCTCAAGTTTTCGGTTTTCAGAGCTGTTGATATAACTGTGAAGTAGCTCCATTGGTTTGAACAGCATTATTTTAGTTTCATCCTGTAACAAATGAGAAAAGAGTTTTCTTCTCATTACTGTTGCAGTTAAATAGATGCCTTGAGCTCAGTTCACTCTCTTTCTCCCTGAACTACAACCTGAGGCAACCCTAGGGTCTGTTACAACGTTGTTAGGTATATGTACATAAAAAACTGGCAATATTCAAGGGGGAAAAACACGTCCAGTAGTGATCTGCATGGGGAACCTGAATCCTCTGGGGCACCCAAATGGGAGAGCAAGAAAGAAATCATTAGTGCTGGGTGCCATCCACTAATTTTAGATCATCTACCAGCCTCAGTGCCATATCACCCTCCCACCCAGCGAGACTCCAAGGCCCCAGACACGTGGTTCTATGCAGAAGTCACTGTAATGGCTTATTTTACACATAAATTTCTTTGTGTGGTTAGAAACAGGGAAATGGAGAACTCGACCCTTCTCAGGAGCCTCAAACTCCCTCCCTGCGTGCAGCAGGTGGGAAATCAGCATAAAGACATTAAATCTTCTTAAGTATCTCACAGAACTATAAAACTTAGGCCACCATTTTCACTCCCATTCAATAGACCTGCCGGAGTAAACACTGGTTTAAAAATTGTTCGGAGACCTCAAGATTTGGCCCCAAATCAATGCGTATATAAATGACTTCATTTACAACTATGTTTTTATGCCAGATTTAATGTCAACAGCCTAACGGTGCGTTGGATTTCGTTTATAGGATTTATTAATTTTTATCTAATGAACAATTTCGCAAGGCAATTTAGATGATTACGACTGTGAAATGTTTGCGATGAGGACCAGATCTTGCCAGCCCCGCTCGCCTGTAGTGCCACTTACGTCAAAAGTAATTGAAAGCAATTGTACGTTAAAAGCACCAAAACAAACAAGTTCGAAACCCGCTTAGTCTGCACAAGAAAAAGGAAGCAGCGTCGATATTTCGGTCAGTTCTGAGCCACGTGTCCCCACACAGGTAGGCACGGCTGAATTTCCAGGAACAGGCAGACTAGTAGGGGGACGCAGGGCACGCTTACCTTTGGGTAAGCATTGCCAACGTGTTGTTTCGGCTGCAACAGATTGTCCCTGTGACAAAATCCCCGTTGATTCCTATAATCCATTTTCACACCGGAATGAACAGAAGGAGGTCAAAGATAAACATTGTCGCTTTGACACGTCAACAAATCTGACAATTAATGCAAGGGAACATTTCTTCAGTTACGTACCCTAGTGAACCAAGGAGTGGCTTATTTACCAAAAAGGTCATCTGCTGAGTAATATATTTATTTTTTTATTTTTGGTAGCAGGACATTGCTTCCTCCTTCTGATCTTGGAATTATACTACAAAGCTTCCCATTTATAATTAATGACATTTTTTAGATTTTTTTTTTTTGCTTAGGTAGCTAGAATCTTCCCAGCACCAGTGCCCAAAACCAATTACCAGCATCATGTTCAGTTTACTTCCAACTCCCCTTCACCCAGCAATAATTATATTTCTTTTGTGTGTTTCAGAACACAAAGATTGTTTGCCATAAAATTAACTTGACGTGATTCAAAAGGAACTGCAAAGCATTTTATAAAGGAGTCTGAGAGAGGGAGGAGGGGAGAGAGAGAGAAGTGCAACTGTGAACAGAGGCTTAAACAAGAAGGGGGAAGACTTGTGCTTTCAGCCGGGGGATGCTTCATTACAAATTAAGTTTTGCTTCCTTTACTTGCCGCAGCACAATGACAGCTTTGACAGACATATGGGTTGTTTAGAATCGTAAAGGCTTTTTAGTTTAAAGTGCTTCAGGAATATATCTGGCTGCAGTATGTGACGTAGGCGCTTTTTATTTAGCTGTATTCTGCTAAATGTAGTTTGTAATTGGAACACTTTTCAGTCCACGCATAAGAAAATCTCTTTCGGTCTACTTCTGCACTGCTGAGCTGCTCATGCAGCAGGTCCTACACTAAGGCCATGCATTTTTATATTGCCCATTACCACACATTTCAACACCATGCGCATTATTGTCATTTATTTCTATGGGAACCGGACGGTGCTTGAGGCTGCTCTGTCTCTGAGCAGACAGCCAAAACCACAAGGTCTTTACGTCATTGAAACTTCTTCCAAAAAGAAAGAACGAGTAAGGTCACTCCAAGCGGTTGCTTTTCAGCTTTTGTCTCGTTGCAAGGGTTGCGGCTTCGTCTGTTACGATGTTGTAGGGTTTTGCTTGAAAATGTCATACTCCGTCATTATGGGCCTGGTGTGCATTGTAGCTCTTCCCCACGTCACATCTTTTGCTTAGTTTAAAAGGGTGTTGGTTTGGTTGTTTTGGGGCTTTTTGTTGCCGCTGTTGTGGTGTGTTTTGGTTTTTTTTAATGTCAAAACTTTATACTTTGAGACAGATCCTGATTTCAATTACATCATATAATACCCGGAGGAAAGCCATTTGCTTGAGTGGAATTATACTAGATGACACAAACGTGGCTGAGATTTGACTGTGGCTGATTATGGGATCTGCAAACCAAATGGTGCTCTTTCTGGCTCATGCCTTAGTCACTGCCAATAAAGATGTTGCAGCTCTAAACTCTATTAGTTTGGAATGCAGAAACAACTTCATGCTGCAGATAAGAGATGGGAAAACACTAGATTTGTAAACTGTTAAATACTGTTAACTAAACCAGAACAGAGCTTGGTTTTCTTCGCCCAGGCCTTACTGGTTCTACCAGTAGGATATAACACACACAAAAATGAAGCAATCTCCAAAGCCAACCAAACGTCCAGAGAAAGTCTCCAGGAGGAAAGAAGGCCATCTATTTCCACAGACTTGGCCACTGGTTCCTCTTATTCTGGGATGCGTAATCTTACAGACTAAGAACAACAAAGCTTTTCCTTCAGTTTGGGGGGACAGCGCTGCCCCCACCTTATGTCAATCCTTCATGTCCACCCCCTGTCATCTACTCGAACCGCTCCCTTGCAGCCACTGCTTATTTACAGCTGTAATAACACTTGGCCCTAGTAGCAAACCATCCTAACTAACAATTCCTATTGTTACACTGAGTGGAGAGTATCACAAGATATCCTGGCACTGTTAGTGCTTGGAGGGCTTTTACACCTTCACCATTAATACCTTTTCTTTAAAAGCCCGTATAGAACGTAATTTAAATGGTCAACCAGAAGTTTTGACTCCAGCTACTGTGGTGCTGTTCTCTGGTGGTCTTTGAGAGCTGGGGTTGCCTGGGATAGGGTGAAGGAACAGCTACCCTATATAGACCTTCTGCCAAGACTTATTTAATTATCAGTGAATTAACATGACTTTTGGAAGAAGACAAAACAGAAAAGTCTCACCTCTGTGAACACTGGACCCAGTAGAGATGGGACAGATTGAAAAGGAACTGTGAGAATGAAACAGAAGTTACACTCTTTGACTTTTCTTTGAAAATTTAAAAATATCTTCTGCATGAACAAGAGTCTCTTGGGTGCCAGCTTCAGAAGTAACTTAAAGAAAATTCTCATGTCATTTATGGTTGATGTAACGTAAGAATCCTTTCTTACAGTCTTTCAGTGAGATACAGGGTAGAAAACTGGACTCCCACTCACAGGCAGGTTTTTTTCCCCCTTTGCACACTTGTCAAAGAACATGTCTTTTCCTCTTAGAATAACGAGAGCCTATTCACAGGAATTCTGCAAGCAAAGCCTCCATTTCCCCATCAGTAAAACAAGGGCAATGTCGAGTGTGTTTCAAAGACTCATTAATAAGTTATAAACACTAAGTTTAAAAAAACTTATGCAAATCCTGAATATTAATTCTGGAAGAATTATGCGGGGTCACACTTCACTAGGTGTTTTTCTAGCACTTGATTCCCCCCCCCCATTAATGAAACTGCGTAGGTTGGCCATGTAATTCTGGGTTTGTAGTCGAGCCTGTGTTCAGAGACAAAAGACCAGATGACCCTGACAAGCTTGTGCAGTGCCTCTGAACCTATTTGTTCCCAGAATGGGGCTGCAGACTTTTTAAATAATTTTTTTCTTAAACAATTTACAATAAAATACCTGATGAGTACTTTTGCCAGAGCATGGCTCACATTTCTCTCCCTATCTCACAGTCTTAAGAAACCTTTATATACATCTGAGCTCTGATAACTGAGAAAGGTAGCCTGCTGTTCTTACTCAGCCAAAAATTGCAGAATGTCAGAGATACAGCAGGAAGAACATTTGGCTGCTTCTGTCACTCCCAACAAAATCTCTAACATTTTGTTTTATTTAATGGCTTCACTTTTCATAAGATGATTCAAACCCCTATAGGGGACCTATATTAGTCTGCTGACATTTTTCTGCTAGCATAATTATTATGTCCTTCTACAGTCTGCTTTTCATCTGCGCAGAGTTTCTCTCCGGCACAGAAGACTTTAGTTAAAGACCTCAAGGTGGAAAACTGGAGGAGCCAGAATAGCTCTTCAGCATAAGGTAAGGTGGAGGGCAACTTATTTGGTATAACTGTGCATGTGTTGGGATGCCTGGCAGCTGGTGGCATCAAATAGCAGACGGATACAATGCAACTGAGAAGAAAGAATCTTCCTATGCTAAAAAAAAAAATATTGGGGGTGAGGGGAGAGGCTTGTTTATCTTTCCTTTACACTCCACCAGACAAAATAAGTTGCAGGTTTCAGCCACTTAAACCATAGCAGGAATGTGGTGGGTATTTCTAACACAGTACATACTGCAGTATATACCTGTATATCACCCCGTTCATCACAAGTCAGAACACTTGGATTTGATTATTCCATGTGAAGGCCTACCCTAGTGGTTTGTACTCAAACTAAAGAATCCTAGTGTCATTAAGGTTGGAAAAGACACTAAGATCATCAAGTTCAACCATCAACTCAACACTACCATGTCTCCTAAACCACGCCCTGAAGTGCCACGTCTACCCTTCTTTTAAATACCCCCAGGGACGGTGACTCCCCCACCTACCCGGGCAGCCTGTGCCAGGGCCTGACCACCCTTTCAGTAAAAGCATTTTCCCTCGTATCTAAACTAAACCTCCCCTGACGCAGCTTGAGGCCGTTCCCTCTCGTCCTGTCCCTGGTGACTTGGGAGCAGAGACCAGCCCCCCCCTCACTCCAGCCCCTCTCAGGCAGCTGCAGAGAGCGAGAAGGGCTCCCCTCAGCCCCCTCTCCTCCAGGCTAAACCCCCCCAGCCCCCTCAGCCGCCCCCCAGCACACTTGTGCTCCAGACCCTGCCCCAGCCCCGCTGCCCTTCTCTGGACACGCTCCAGCCCCTCCAGGCCCTTCTTGTCCCAAGGGGCCCAAACCTGAGCCCAGCATTCGAGGTGGGGCCTCCCCAGGGCCGAGCACAGGGGCCCCATCCCTGCCTGGCTCCTGCTGGCCACACCAGTGCTGACACAAGCCCGGGGGCTGGTGGCCTCCTTGGCCACCCAGGCACTGCTGGCTCATGCTCAGCCGGCTGAAGTTTTTTTTAAGGAGGAAATAGACCCCACTGAAGTCTAATCTCACTACAGCTTATAGGACTCCTGCTAAATGCTTAGAGGTTGGGTTTGGGGGCGGGGGAGGAAGCGTGGTGTGGTTTTTTTCTCTTAAGGACAGTCATATCTAGACTCGACTGTACTTTTAAGCGGAGGTTACAGCTAGCCCTTTGAACACGTGTCTTTTTGTTGCTAAGCAGGTGCAGATCTGAAATCAGAATAGAGCACTTGGGATAAAAAGAAAGCAAATCCACCTCCTCAGATTTAAAGACAATATTGCCTTGGTAACAGGTAACACATGTGAAGTATGTGGTTAATTAAGGCTTCCAGTTATAACAGCGACAAAACAGAAATGAAAATGAGAAGCACTGTAGCAAAATATAGACAGTCCTTAATAGTCAGGTAGCTTAAAACATATTAGTATACACCATTAAGCAATTGAAGAGACAACTGTGTAGGTCAGATGGAAACGAAGAACAAAAGTCTGGAAAACTTCGTGAACTGGAGTACTCTCAACAGGGCAAGAAAGGATTTGGAGAGCTCATGCCCTGTTCACAGGTGACTGAGAGGAGTAAGGGGGTGGGAAGATGAAATTATCTGAAGCTATTTCAAAGGAAGAATGCAGTCGCATCCACAGTTTTTCAGCTGTCTGCTGTCAGTATGTACAAGGGCTATACAAAACCAAAGTGGATAGAGCTATCTGTGCCGAGCATCCTTCATTCATCCTTCCTCACCAAGCAACTCTGACCTCACCTGCTCCACTTGGAAAAAGTATGAGGGATGTGAGCACAAGGCTAAGCATCGTGCAGTTGGAAGAACTGAAACGGGGTCCCTTTAGCACAATAAGCAACCGCTTTGACAGCGAGAAATGGAATATGAAAACAAACACATAAATAACAGTAGGTGACACAGACCCGGTTTACACAGTGGAGCATACAGCTCACTGAAATTAAAGGTTGAAGAAGAGGCCAGTGGGTTTTCCTTAAACGTTAAAATCTGAACAATACGGCAGTGAAGGAGTTTGAAAACCTAAAAGAATATATAATCTAAAAAAAAGGAGGAATGCCTATCTCTACCGGTCACATTGCTGGATATTACAATCACATCGTATTCAGAGCAGACTGAGATTTCTGACTCACAATTAATAAACTTTCAACAAAGCTGAAATCAATAACTTGTTCAAGCTCCATCTGATTAAATGGGATGCTTTCAAAAAAATGTATTTCCATTTATGATACACGATGTGGACCCCAAACTGGAAAAGGCGGATTTATCTTTTAAAAAATTTTACTCAGAAGCGTCAAATTTGATTTGTGTGACATATAATTTACGATAAATACAAAGGCATTCCTGTGCAGAGGACTAACCCTAGGCACACGTACCACCCCACTCCAATGTCCATTTGTACAGGCCCACTGGTGCAGCAGAAAGCTGAATCTCACGCTACAGCGGTGCCAGCTGACAGGCTCAGCCCAGCATTGACAAGCCAAAAGAAGATGATGCACTCCCATTCCCGGTTTAAGGAAGCATGTTCGCTTCCAGATGTTGCACTGACGCTTGTGAATGGTGCGATGCAACTACGGGCCAAAAGGATCTTTATCTATGTGAAGGGTGTAGAGCACAAGGAGCAGCACAGTCACTTAACACATGCCCACAACTAAGTGTTTTAACCCAGACTACTAAAAAAGTCAAAGTAGAGAATGCTCACAGCATTTAAAGTCAAGCTGCTTGTGTGCTGAAATACTCAATTAGGTGCCTGAATACTTGCAGATTTTGACGCAGTGCTTTTGTTACTCTCTAAAAGAGATGATAATAAATACTCGCTGGATTCACAGAAATCTGAACAGGACTGACTGGTTTTTGCAGAGGTCTCTGATACCATATGGGAGTAGACATTACTCATAATTCTGGGGTTAAGCTAAATTTGACCCAGTAACCTACAGCCGAAAGACAGGATCAATCTATCAGTCACAAATCTCTTGACAACCAACTGGTTTTGATGTTTTCAGGGAGTCGGTGATAAAATATCAGCCATATTCCCTTACTCCGGACTATTTATATAGCTCTACAGCAGAGCTTTTCAGTAGACATGGAAATCTAGTTATTGATCACTTGTAACGCTTAATTTAATTCTGAGAGGAAATAGCCTACATTTCATGGATACATTTCATTAAAAGACTATTTATTCATCTTGCATTTTTGTAAATGCTTTAGCAGAGAGATATCAATGCAAACTCACAGGGCAGTATGATGAATTAGAAGATTTGTTACCAGTCTCCAGCAAAATGTGAGCAAAATGACATTAGTACACTCCGATCTGCTAATGGAATTAACAGAATCACAGGAAATTAGGGAAAGAATGCACCCAAAAAGGTCATCACGCATATCTCCTTGCCTTAAGGGAGGCTCAAATATACTTATGTTGCATCTGACAAAAGTTTGTCTAATTCAATCCTTAAAGATCTCTAATGATACTTTACAGCCACCTCAGGAAATCTATTCCAGTGATGCTTTACCAGCATCATTAGAAAGTTTGCAGGGTTTGTTTTGTTTTTTTTTTAATTGTCTAGTCTGAATCTTTCTTGCTGCGGTTTATGCTGGTTACAATCTGTCCTACCACCTGGAATATGGAAAAACGTCTTAGGTGCTCCTTTCCTACAAGATTGTTAAAGTTCTCAGAAGTTATGTATCAGCTTCCCCTTCCTCCATCCTCTAAACTACTTTCGGCTTGTGTCATTGAGTCAGTCGTTACATATCTTGTTCATGAGGCTCTGCTCATTCCTGCTGCTGGTCTCTCCATTGCTTCAAGCGCAGTGCCCCAAACTGAACATTATATATTCAGCTAAGCTTTTACCGGCACGAGAGTTCCTTGTACTTGTAAGAGATAACTGTCAGCCGTGCGCGTCGAAGCCTTGACTTCCCTGCTTCTCTCGTGCGGCAGTGTGGTCTTGCGCACTGTTTGTCTTCTGAGGAGGTAGGAGTTCTATAGGGTCACAAGCCAAGGTACCCCCTGTTTTGAAGTGAACTCTTGATAACTCTGAATGCATTAATACAGCCCGTCTTGCGCTCCAGCAACATCAACTCCAGCGTTTCCCTACCTGGCTTGTGAGAATGCCACGAAAACAGGTTGGCTTCAGCAGAGCTCTGACAGTACCTAACACCTACAGCTTCTTGCCCGTCTGCAAAACGTGCTGCTCTTGGAAGAGGGAATTAGACTCATTCAGCGTGATGTGTTCCCAGTAAACTCACACTAACAGTTAAGTATTTCCTTGCTATGTTGGAGTTGCTTATGAGTGCTCTCGTTATATTGTAATTATTTTTTGCCAGGTTTGTTTTTGTTTTTCCGAGCGTTGAGACTGAGCGGCACCATTCCTGAAGACAGGCACCGCATTCGGTTTTTGTCTCTTTTCTGGTACCTCACCCACCTTCTGCTAGTTTGTTCGGCCTGATGACTAATGGCTCAAACATCGCTACGGATCATTTGTTTGCTGTCCTTGATCGAAGTTCAGCAGCCCCAGCTGATCTGAAAGGTTCTAATCCCTTGAATCTATTAAATTCTTTCTGCCTGTCTCCATCCTTCCTTTTCCAAAGATTGCAGCTGCAAAATGGAGTTCACAAAGTAACACTCTTTTTTATGCCTGACCTTCCTGAACAATCTATCAATATTCCAGCGTATCCCATCAAGGCTTTGCTACAGTAAGGCAAAATCTTGGTATGCATTAGAAGTTCTGCACATAGATCTTGTACCAGCAGCTAAATCAGGTGTTCCGGAATTAACACAGGACTTGCTGGATCAGACGTGGAATGAAAAGGGGGAAGCTGAGAGGAAAAGGTTTGGAAGTTGTGGAGTTTTTACTGAGGACTGAAGAGGAAACGAGCATCTCGTGCCTGTAGGATACTGGAATGACACGAGCCATGTTTCACAGCATTGGCCAGAGAAAGATTATCACCAAATATATATATATATATATATATACACACACACACACAGAGTGTTTGTTGTATGGTATGTCTAGAAGGGTGTGCAGGGTCCTGTGGCCACATGCCAGCATAAAAATTCATCTTTAACCAAAGCCAAGAAGAAAACTTGTATGAAGTTACATATAGAACCGGAGCCTTAGCGGACCCACTGTGACATACGGTTATGCCACACAAGCAGTTATGGAAACTCCTGCTTTTCCTGCAATTTTCTTGGACATTGCCAACGTTCAAGCTCTGCATTTGAGATTCATGAAATCATTTATGATGAATCACTGTCTATAATAGCTCCAGTACAGAGAAGTTGTTAATGGTTAATATATTTGTTTTAAAGTTCTAGCCCACATCCACAAAAGCAGCAGTAGCTTTATGCACACACACACATGTTTATAAGCGTAGCCAGAAGGCAATAATGAACAAGGCCCTGACCCATACTTCACAGATTCACACAAGATCAGGGTCCTTTTCCCCCACCATCCCTACAGCTTCTATATTTTACACTTTTTCCAGTTTTAATAGCATAGCTGTAAAGTGTCTTGGGACTTAGTAGGAAAACATTATCAACAGTCAAGCTATTAAAAGCATTACAGGTTACTGTAAAAATTTACATTGCAATTATCCCTCTTTAACAGTTTAAATGAATCGTGTTCCCAGGTTGAGTGACTTGGGCATCAAATCAAAGCAGAAGGTAGCAGCAGCCACAGCTGAGGAAATCACCCTGGCTTTTCCTCTGTTTTTCCTTAAGGTGAGAGAACAGCAAGCGGCAGCTCCCTGCTTGGAGACGAGCGCTGGTGGATCTATGCAGAAACATGTTCGTTACCGCTGTCCCTTGGGTAACCCGTATTCCAAAATATCACAGCATGTAAAGTCACATAACGATCTACTACCATGTACGTGTTCTGGACTTGCTGCCATTGAGCTTCCAGGAAAACCAAGGTATTTTATGCTGGATATATCACTGTCAAAGTGGTTTATAAAGGGAAAGCACCGCCCTTCGCAAACGTCACCAGCACAGCAGGAACCAGCGCTAGCTTCGCCAACAATCGACTCTAGAGATTGCAAGGACGTACAGAAAATCTAGGCTTTTTTCCCCTCTGGCCTTGCACAGCGGAAAATCCAGATGAAAACTTTAAGACTTAATGGTCTTATAGCAGCTATAATGAAGGAAGGTTTTGTGAAGGAAATAAGCTTAGAAGATCAGAGGTCATCTCCTGACAAATGTGTAGGGAGGCAAACTGCCTACCAGTTCATAACACACAGGCACACGTATATCAAAGAGGAAATTAATTCCATAAATACATTTTAAAGTCAGTACATCTGAACACTTAATTTACTTCTATGCTCGGCCACAATTTATTTATAAAGGTTATAAATATGAAGCATTGGGAAAAGCAGGTCAACAAATTATTCTTCAATCTATAACCACATCCAAGAGTAGATGAACATATATTCTTAGCTTTACATAGTTTTTATATTGGTTACCTCAGCAATCTGATGACTATGTATTCATGGGCTATCAACTGTTTTTCCTGAATTTTTTGTTTTTAAAAAGAAACAGTAATTGACAGGAGCTTAACAGAAGAAATTGTCTCCTTTATAATTGAAGTACAAAGCAAGGAGAATGGAGCCGTTAAAGTCAGCTTCAATTTGCTTGATATCTGGAATCCAAGAAATAAAACGTAGCCTATAATCCACGGTGTTTCCTGTTATATTAGAAAAGCTGTATTTTTCCATTTGGAAAGGTAACTGTTGATTTGGTCACCTGCAAGATTTCAAGTTTATTCCCTGTCAAAAGACCCAATGTTCCTTCCACTGAAGTCAATGGCAAAACTAAAAAAGAGCTGTATTATTTCTATAGTCTCTTTATCCATGGGACCAGAGATAAAAGAAACATGAACATTTGGAATCACATAATCACAGGTTGAAGGGACCTATAATATAAAAGGGAACTATAATATAAAAAGAGTTAAACATGATCCAATCATTTTCAGCTGCTGAATTTCTAAGGTTCAATCCTCATTCTGTATGTGAAATAATCTCACCTTAAAACCTGCATCAGAGACAACCTCTACTGACACACTACTCCGAAGAGCCTTTGTTCCGGAGGGAAGCGTATGTCATTAGTTACCAATCATTACCTGATTTTTATATATTGTCTCCCCTAATGCGAGCATACAGCTGCTGTTACACGTTTCTAAATAAAGGAGGAAGCTGAAGTCATGTTAGGAAGACTATTTGCACTAAGCTAACTCTCGCAGCAACATGTTTTCCTGGCCAGCAGAAGCAGAGGGAGCTGACTTCTTTTGGGGGATACCAGAGGAGCACACAGAATTACCTCTGCATGGATCAAGCCTTGTCTTTGCTTCTGGTTTGCCATTTTGCATGGATTTTTAATAATCTGCAGCTGGAGATAAAGGTCTAAGCAATTCCAAGTCCTACGTGCGTTTCTCTGCAGCACATTCAGTTTATAGCTGTGCAAGAGGGTTCATACGCCAAAACTCTTGCCTGCTATTTTCAACTATTTCATTTAGGTTAATAGCAATTTTTACTTCTCCCAACAAACCTTGCCTGGAAAGAAAACCTGGAAGATGAGAGTCAGAACTTTGGCTTGCCATCCTTCCTCCTGCAGATGATTTATATTCAGGGAGTTCTTACATATTTAATAATATCCTTCAAATTTTAACTTAACAGCAGAATAGGTTTTTCCCTTCCTCTTAAGTTTGATCCCTTGATCCATTTTTGTCTGGTTTTCAGGGGACAAGAGTTTGTACAGAAACTTGAAGTCTCCTTGCATTGACTTGTTCTGTGAAGAAATCATTCCTGGAGTCCATTCCACAAACACTTAAACCCAGGATCTTTCACAAGTTGAGGAAGACAAAAGTTTATTTGCATACAAAAGAATTGCTAATCCTGAAAGAAGGAAGATCTGATCTGAATGGTTTTTCTGAAGTCAAACTGTATTTTAGGAGCTTGGTATGAAAATTCCAGGTCTCTCTCCCAGCACTAGTTTTCTTGTAGGCACACAGACTAGAAAGTCCTACTGAAACAAATCTACTTTGACCCTCTGTTCTTGTTTTTAAGATTTCTATGTGCAAAAAGTTCAATATATTGAAAGGAGCACTGTAAGCTTCTCAAAGGCATAGACAATAAGGAGAAAATATAGTTCTGAAGCAGAAATATGGTCTCTATAGCCACTGCCATGTACAGTGGGATTATACTACTCGTGAGAAAGCCATTTCATGAGGAACTGTGAAACATTCTATTAGACACAAAAATATACCGTACTACTTGTCCATCTTTTGATCCTGCTCGAAGAGCCCTTCCATTTTGCCAACATCAAAGGATCGTTTCATAACCAATTCCTGTTTCTCCATTCTTTCCTCCTTTTCGTTGCCAGCAAAAGCCCGCTATCATATTTTCAGAGTCTGCTTTGAGAACACATGTTCCTTATTGGCCAGACTTCTTAACAAGAAGAAAGATGGCAGAGAAAAACAGTACTGCTTAAAGCATGGGGAGCTGCGGAAAGAAAAGGTACACAGAGCCCTTCTTCAGCTAGCAGAGAAGAATCACCCATTTTACTGAATAATTGCTGCATTAAACTCGGGATTTGTTACATTGGACACCAATCTAGAAAGCTGAAACAGTCTCTCTTTATCTGAAAGAGAATCTGTGGCTCAGCAAATATTTTTAAGTTACAACACACCCACTAATTCTTTCCTGTGTAGCTTCTGGTCAACTATTCCGCTCCATCTTTCCTGCTGGCCGATTCATAGCAAGAGCGAATGCCTCCGTGCCAAAGCTCGCGTGAGATTTTCACTTTCTGGGGAGCCTTTCATGGGGATTCCTCAGAATAATGAAATCCATTTTCCAAATAGATTTTTGAACAAGCATTTAGACCCTCTTTGGTGCTTGATCTCATCTGCATCTATGACCGAAATACTCCACCATCAATTACAAACCAAACACTTCAATAAGAAATTAAACACACTTCACCATTAATTAATTACTGAGATATAAACACTGTCCTTTCAGCACACTGGAGAGAATATAAAAGTACAGGACATGCCTGTACATGACATTACATGACATACATGACATACAATACAGGACATTACAGATAAATCACACAGCTGACTAACTTGGGTAAAAATACAGAGGATATCAGTGTTTTGCTGATAAACTCCCTAGAATGAATTTTAAGGTGTTTAAGCTTATGACATTTATGACATCAAAGGCAAACTATCACAGCTGCAGGGAAAGTAAACAGGAGGCACTGACAATCTTGTCTACAATTTGTATTAATTCTAGATAGTACAAAACTAGATTCATTATGGAATCTCAGAGAACAAACAGATATAGACGTCTGAAAGAATGAATCTTTCCTAATAGATGCCTAAACAGACAGGCAGTTGAATAAAAATAGAAAGCAAGAGGTCTAATACATATTCTGTACAGTAATCCATTACAGTTGTGTATAGATTTCAGTGGCAGACAAAAAAAAGAGCGGAGGAAAGCACAAACCTACAAATCATGTCGGGTATTATTGAATTAGTCTGAGATTTCAAAGGGAAAAAGTGAAGTAAAACAACAAAATAGCGCCTCTTGCTTTGTCCCCTCACTATCACCACAGTCCATAAGGGGCAACAAATAGATCAACAGATGTCTCCATTTTTATTCTAGTCTCTAAGATACCAGCTACTATTGATTGCTGATGGAAATCAGCAAATTAAAGGTATGAATTTATAAGCTCTGTGCCCTTACTTGTCAGTCATATGAATTCTTTCTGTCCAAACTCAGGTCAGAGATGAATTAAAAGGAGGCATCACTGTTTCTGTCTTTTTTTTTTTTGGGAGGGGTGGGGGGGGGTGGGGGTGGGAGGTGGGGACAAAAAACAACCACCAAACAAAACCCCCAAGCAAACAAAACACACAACCAAAAAATCCCAACCACAAACAAACTAACAAAAAACCAACCACCCAACACACAAACAACCCAGTCCAAATTAGTTAAGCAGAGACTCAGTCCTGGATGTTTTATTCAGGCAAAGCTTCTGCTGATTCCAGTGTGATGTGTGTCTTCTGCAGGCGTGTGTATGTCTAAGTTGCAGCTGCCTGATCTCTTTATGGCTCATTTCCAACTCTATATACCAGGACTGCCTATTTCACCAGCAGGAACAGTCCCAAGAAACACCACACAATCACAGTACCAAGAAACACTTTTTTTCCAGAGACACACTTTTTTCCCCCTTGACTTCTTTGGTTGGGAACAATCATTCCTTGTTGCCTTGTATTAGAAGAATTAATTTCCTTCTTGGCACAGAATCAGTTATTTTGTCCAAAAGGAGGGGAGACAGAGCTAAGATTCCTCCCATGACCTTTACTGAGAGTATAGCCACCAGCTTATCTTGCTTTCTCACTTTGCACCTGGACCTAAGGAAGTCAACGGGAATACAAACACAAGGTTAAAGGAACCTGCAAGGGCATTTGCTTTTATTTGCGAGTTGTCTGAATTGCAGTCAAGGCCTGGAAGAATGACAAAATAAAGGTAGAAATGAAAACTATCCTGCAGACGGACTGGTATTAGATATCACCACCCCATTTTACAGGGGGGGGGGGACACACAGGACACAGACAGGAGACACATGCAGTGTGTACATTAAAAATCAGGGTCTTCATAATTTCAAGCAAAATTCCTAAAGCTTGAAATTAATCACGTGTATATATATATATTAACAACAAGTGACAGTCACAGCTTCACAGGGCCCATCCTTTGTCTCAGAAGGCACAGACAAATGCACATAGCCTAAATTCCAGGTACATCTTTACCCTTCCTGTCTCTCGTTCACTGGGTTCCCAGCCAGACAGTAGAAAATACTAGCCTAAGGGTCCAAAATAAAATTAGATTTGCATAAACCTGTAATCCTCATTAAAATAATAAAAGGAAAAAGAAAGATAGGAAAAAAGCTAATTAAGTTTCTGGTGAAATCAGGAATATCACCTGAATCTCCAGCCCTCCGGTCTATATTTCTGATCTGTATTTCAGTTTCACTTTACAGCCCGCCTGAGTCATACCAAACCCAGAATTTCTTCAGACTAAGACTACACCCAAGCTGCTCTGCTGAAATCTTATTGAATATGATTCAACGCTTCTGGTTAAAGGCTCAGAAAACAACCAGACTAAGAATAGTCTCCCCCAAAGCTCGTCTGTTGGCACAGCAACAGCCTACACTTCTACCACCCATCAGGCAACAACGCACCACATCCTTCCCTAACCCCACGAGGGGCTTTTTCCCCCCGCCAGCTCAAACAGTCTCCCTTCAGGGGAACAGACCAGCCAGATCTTCGTTTCCAGTCCTTTGCCTGGTGATGACTTCTAACACTGTTACTGCTAGAAGGACGCCCGAGCCTAGCAGTCGCGCCGATGGACCTTACCGTGGATGTGTCTGCATATGTACTTTGTACTACCTGCATTTTGCATGTACAAATTTGCTTGCAGAGGGAGAGGATTAAAAGGACTTGAGACATCGTCTCCTCCCCTCCTCAACATTTCCTCACCGCCACTGCAGCTCTCCTCTACAGGATTGAAGGATTTCATTGAAGCGATGACATCGAGATGGACACAAGTAATGCCAGACCGCCCACAACCCGACTGGTCCTCCATTCAGATGTGTTCATGGTTCCCAACTGGCCATTAGTGACCTAAAGCAAACTTCACTGAATCAGTATCACTACTAAACCAAAACAAAAACTTAAATCATGGTGGCTAGATTCTTTTATCGCTTAAGAACTAAAGATCTTAAAGCCTTGTCTGCGTGATATTCACACGGACAATTTTCGTGTGAAGACTCCTGCTACAGTAGGGATTTTCTACAAAAGGGACACTTGCTGGATGTTCAGAAAATAGTAATGGCGTTGAATGTCCCCGCTGCAGCACAGGTCAAGCCTCAGAAGAAAACAATGTTGTCTTCTGCTCTGTGAAGTATATACCCTTCATCAGATAAAGATGATTCTATTCACTTGGCTCTGACAAAGCTGTTTGGGATATTCAGTGATTTAATACACCGGTGAGAGCAAGAAATTAAAAAGTCACTCCAGGGTACCTCTTCCTTGCTCCAATCTCTCTCTCCTCCCCCTAGCTTTTTTTGCTTTCGGCAGCATAACTCCACTGATGCCGTTCCTGGATGTCTCTGTGTGTGTATGTATCTCTGTAGGCATATGGGGGGAAAAAATAAAGATGAGATGCTGTGTTTGTAAGCAATAGGCTCTGATTTTAGGCTTGCTTTCAATTTTAATAGAGATTTGGCCCTGCTATGTGTGTTTTAAGCATGAAGAACTGTATCTTCCTATTAACATGCCACAGCTTTTAATGAACATGTAACGGCCAACATGATGCCCAGTTACAAGACTTCTTAGTTTTATATTGCATACATGACAGTTCGTGGTTAATGCAACCCATCTGGTTTCTGGAAGGCAAATGTGACTGAAAACAATTGTCTACTACTTTTCTTTGAACTCATTTCAACCCAATTTTTGTATGTGAGAATGGCCAGTCGTGTCAAGAGGGACTTTGACAGGGTAATAAATACTACACCTATAAATAGACTTTGATCCACGAGCAGAGAAAACGTCTCCAACAAATTCGTAGCGCAATGACAGTGAAATAATGAGAATGAAATCCAGACTGAGCATCGTTCAGTATGTTGTTTAACTCCAAGTACTTAAACAGTTGCTTGTGAACCAATTTATTCATTATCTATTATGGACAGAGTTGGAAGCAGCGAGATAGGTCTGTAAATAATAAGCTGAGTGGGCTTCCTTTCTCTCTTTCTTATATAGCAGGATAACATTTGTTTTCTACTACTCTGATGGAAGAGTTCCAAGACACAGTGATAAATTGAGCATATAGGTGATAGGGCCCTGGTATTACATGAGCAGCCAGTTTAAAAATTTCTGGAGATACACCAGCAACACATCCCATCAGAGCCTGCTGCTGCCATTTCACATTTGCATAAGCCAGGCTGTCTCACAAACTGCTGCTCCTGTTCCTACAGCTTTCCCAAGCCAAACTCCTTCAATCTGTTGCAGTTTTGAAGGCCAAACCCCTTCAATCTGTTGGTGCTGTTTCCAAGTGTGGCTGATGCTCCAGCAGTTGCCCAAGCCAAGCTCTGGAGTAGTCTTTGCTGTTTATTCTTAGCTTGCTCAGCTCAGATCCTGGCTAGCTTTAGCCATCTAACAAGAACCCTAAATTAGGAGCCTACTCGCCTCAGACCCCTCTCTATTTAAACAGGAAGGAAGAGCCAACCCTAAAGGTTTATTCAAATCCTAGGTAAGCTAAATCAGCAAGGTACCTCAAGGAGCTGGGATGAATCAGATCCCAAGCCCTCCACTAGGCTCCACAACAGATTGATTCAACAGAGACACATAATCCAAATACAACACATGCAATTCTAGTGATACAATTCTAACAGGGTGCACTTATCATCATTTAGTCGCACAACACTTGAATGATACCTTCACTTACATCTTCACTTTTTTTTATTATTGAAATTTCATTTGCATCTGCACGCAGGAGGAAGAGGGCTCTGCGTAATATTGCCTGGTGTGCCAGGCAATCCCTACCACATCACAAGGGACAGGTAGGGCTACAGCACACCCCTCGTGCCTTCCCCAGTCACATCTGTCCCCTAGCAATGCTTTTTAAAATTTAATTAATCACATCCATTGTTTTTGTTACCTCCCCAGCTTGCTCCTACACAAAAAGGAAGCAAAGGCAGTGCTCTAAAGGAAGACCTCAGCAGCCCTTTTCCCTTCATAGTCAGGAGAGACATGGAAGAAAGGAGGAAAGTGTGTACTATACCGGAGCTGGGATGATTTTACAGTTAGTGCCCTGTTTCCCTTGCCAGTTCTAGATTCAAACTCTCTACTGGCTTAGTGCCTGTGACATCAAGGCTGGCTGCCTTGAACTGCATCAGGTGAAGACCTAGCCTACAGTAAGTTTACATCTTGTTAGCATAAGCCATGCTAGAAAGAGGCGGGCAACGTCCCTCAGCCAGGATTCTCTCTTACAACTCCAAAAAGGGTCAGCCCAAACTGCAGCAATTAAACTGACTGCACCTGCCCACGTCTGCTGCTGCTCATCATCTCTGGGAAGAGGCATATAGGTCAGCCCCGCGGCCAGAGAGCAACGGCATCAGAAGGTCTAGGCATGTTTCCCCTGCGTCTTGTTGGATTCTACGTGCAAAATTATTTTATTCTGGCTCTTGATAAACACAAGTCACATTCAAACAAAGAGTTATAGCAGGTCATGCATTCCCCACCAGCACGTTCCCATTTCTGTCTGCATATGCTTGACAAGTGTGTTTGTTTATCTTCCTGTTCGTTACCCTCAGAGATGTGCTTTAGTGTCGCTGCTTATTTCACAAGGCTACACAATCAATGTAAACACTTTGAAACTTAAAGGAGGTTACAATTAAAAAGGAAGATGTCATTTTGTGATGATCTATCGAAATATCGACTACACAGCTTGAGAAAAATACAAATTGGCTATAGAATCAAACTAAAAATATTCCATCTGAAGTACCGTCGAGGTTAACAGCAGGTACAGCTTTAATGGAGAGTTGGGCTCTGTGCTTGTCTCGAAATACGTCCCCTGTTGCCATGCTCTGCTTTGAGTGTCAAAAACATATGTAGAAAACAGGCAAAGAAAGGTCTGGGTCTTGATTTTTTTTCCTTTGTTTTTTTTTTTCCCTCTTATTTTTCCCCCCTCCTAAAAAACAATGCAGTGATATAAATACTGCTACAGATGTGAGAAAACAATGGGATTTTATTGTTGTAAATGTTTACACATTTTTTGATCAAACCACCAGACCTAGCATTTTTCATCCTCGCAAAGCTTGAGAAACAATACTCGGTAATGATCAATCATTATTGTACAACCCATGAATACTAAAAATAGCAAATAGCTTTTCCTTTGCTTTCATGTTTTTTCCTGAAGTTGTTCTTTGCAATGTTGCGATCATCTAGCAGGCTGCAGTAATTGCCTAGTACTGTATCTTTATCTGTCACACAACCAAGATAGATACATTTGGGAACCAAGTGTGCAACTTTTTGCTTATAAATCTGTCATCTCTTGAGAAAGATGACTAATTAGAAATCTGTTTCTCTTACTATGGTTTATTCTGTTGCACTTAGTTGCAAAGCGCGCACCCAAGTCTTAATAACTAACTTTACAAACACACAAGTGAACTTTCTACTGGAATAAAAGGTTTCCCTGAGTTTTCAGCAAGTTCCCAGGCACTGTTCAAACAATATATTGCATTTTCTGTATGAATAAGTATTTCCTGACACAATATTTAATAAATATTCATTTTCATCTAGTTCATGAAGAACACGTTTAATACCCTGAAGACTAAATACTCTGTGTAAGAGAGAAACCAGAGCCGATCCTAAGGCATACAGCACATTTAACTGTTCAGAATATGAGTACAGGTTATACTCAGAAAAAACTGCAAGCGCTCTTGAAGACTGGGAAGTACTTTGATGCAAATGCAAAATACATATGTAAAAACAGCGCAGGTATAACTGCAAATTAATTTATGTTAAGAGAGGTTCAGAATGCTAAACACCTTTACTGGAGACAAATGATGTTTTTTCTATTCTCTGAGGGTGTATTATATGTCTCTTGTCAAGTTGTTGCTGAGATACCATGTTATCCAAGTGCTTATATTGTGATTTATGAAAGAAAAAGGAAGAATTCTGCATCTATTATTATGGATCGTCTACCCACTCCTTTGCTACTTGCACCTAATGTTTACAGCAGCGTTCCAGCACAATCGGGGTCGGAAGGCTCCTGTCACTTCGGTGGCTGTACTTACCCCTAGAGTTCACAACTCAACTGCTTAATTTAATGCTGCATGGGGTTGAATGACTTTAATGCCTGCAGTTTTACTTATTCAGACAGTGTTGGGTTGGTTGTTGTGTTTTGGGGGGTTTTTTGGGTTTGTTGTGTTTGTGTGTTTTGTGGGGTTTTTTTTGTTTTTTTTTTTTTTTTTTTAGGAGAAAAACCCAGATGACATCCCTGCAAAAAGCTCAAAATGCTTGGAAATTTAATTAGTACTACAACAGTAAAATAGGGACCAGCCAGTCTCATTAAAGGAAAACATTTTGATTTCAAATTAAGAATTCCACAAGCCAACAACAAAGCAGCAAGCTAGCAGGCAAGATACCAAAATCAGGAACTTAAAGAAAACCAACCAACCAACAAAACCCAACAAAAATCAAACCACAAAAAGCTTCCCAACAGCTCCCCCTCCCTTTTTCTTCACTTAAAATCCACACCAGCATCACAGCTGAAACATTCCCCTAAAAATTATCAAATAGATGATACATTTTGCATCAGTCCCAGAAGCCACAGTCACACTTTGGAATGCTAGAGGGGAGTTTTCTGTATTTCGCATTAGACCTGTGTCCACTATGTTTCCTACCAATTGAATAGTGAAGCAGGTGAAATTTAACTTTTATACATAAAGAACGTTAGATATGTCTAAACAGGACAAAGACGCTTCCTCACAAATATCAGCAATACATTTACACACAACCACCCGCTAAAAGTAAAGGCAGTTCATAATTTTTAGGAATTGAAGGAGAAAGGTGCTGCACGTAGCTATAGCAAAGGCTGGAATAAAAAGGGGTAACTCTGGAAACAACGATTTGCCTGTGTACTTAGAACTGCTGCTGTCTCAGGGCTAATAATACAGTACGTCTGAACTTCAAACACACTCTTCAATCATGAATACAGATCATTAACACCAAATTAACAACACCATGAGTACTGTAATATTAGGTGTATAAATTAGGTGTATAAATTACATCCTCCATGAAAATGACTTGCTCGTATCATCAGAAGCAGGCTGAGATGGGTATCAGGGTGCTGTCTTAAGACAAGAGAAAGATAAAATTATGTGACCAGCCCAATATCAAGATATTGGTTTCTTTCTCAGCACCACAACTCTGGCAATAGCTCCAGGCATCAGAGGAAGGGTTCCTCCTTGCTCTGCAGAGTGCCAGTGACAGTGCAGCAGCTCCTACGTGGGCAGGGAGGGATCCTGAACAGTGTTACACCTCTTTTCTTTGGGAAGGAGGAAAGTACAACCAAGCCCTGAGTTTAGATGGCCCACGCTACAGGTGCCAGAAAGAAAAATTTTGCTTCCTAATCTATCCGTCATATAAGCCCAGTATATAAGGACACACATTATTAGACGCTGTTACTCTACTGTTCAAACATTATGAAGACTGTATCATATTGTCCTCTAGAAAAGGAGGACAGCACCTCAGGGTATTGGAACCAGCAATATTAACCAATTCAAAGCTCCTCCCTCTCACACACAGTCAGTAAAAATACCCTAAAAAACCTAGCAGGGAAGGTACCAGAACAATATAATCTGCTAATAACAAGTGATCTCACTGCCTTAGGCAGTCTTGAACAACAAGAGCCGAACTGCTGACTAACTATGATCAATAATACATCAACAAAGACATGGCAGATCTTTAAAATCCATAGTGCTTATTTGAATGGAGTTTTGGGGTCATCAAAAACAACATGACCCAAATTGTATTTACTTCTCTCTGAATTAATTTGAAAATTACTTCAATATTTACAGACTTCATTTTTAGCCATTAAATGGGCTATTATAAAAATCAAGTTAGTCATTAGTTGCTATTATGCGCACAATACACTTACAGATTTTTGTAGGTTTTCCTCATTTTTTACCGCTGGAGAATGTATCCATCAGAAATTGTTCAGTTTCCCTGAAACTTCTTGGCGCCATAAAATGACATGGCTTTAGTGTTTGCAAACTCATATCGCTAAAATACGGAACGTCATGAATCCAAAGGCCTGGTAGCAACTATTGCTCATGCCCTTGCTCTAGAGGTATTGCAACGTAGTCCTTCAAAGAGACAGCAAAGGAGACAAGCCTAGAACAACTATGTCTAAATAAAAGAGGAGTTTTGACAGAGTTAAACTCCTTTTAATACACCTGTAAGTCATGCATCTCAAGTCCCAAGTATTCTCTATCACTCACTTCAACAGGAGGCATTAGGACTTAGCAGCATCCAGCTTATAGTTCTAACAGCAAGTGGCATATCAAGAGCATATTACACTCCATCACTGGGATTTTGAAATGCTGAACATTTTTTAATATAGCACCCCAGGTGCTTGCTGCTTAAAACATACTCTACATGAGCATCTGCAGATGGCATGTCAACAGGGAGCCATCTAGATTCAAATGCACTAGCATTCACTTTGGGACCCCATGCTGGGACCCTAAAAAAAATCCAAACACACAAAACCAAAACACAAAAAGAAACCACACAAAAAAAAAAACCTAAACATACAACAAACACAATAGAAAAAAAAAAAATGTGGTGGATTAGGCAATACAAAATGTTCTCGTGTCCAGCAAATACAGGATCTGGCCCTGCAGCCCTTACGTGAGTGAATCACCCCAATGAAAATAAACAAGAGAGGCAGTTCAAGCAGTCCGCTACAAAGGTAATGTTCTCCCTGGATAACTCAACCATGAATAATTCAGTGTAGGTTAAGCTCAAGTAAGACCATTACTAACTGTTTTCATGTATGGAGGATTGATTTTCTTTCAGTATGAAAGGAGACTCCGGTTGCAGTGCTTCTAAACTGAAGATACAGCGCACACTGTGGGTCTGATTGAAGCGTGCAGCAGGGGATATACCTACGTTTTTGCCCGAGAGCAGACAGGAGAGTGGGGAGGGGAATCTTCTCGTTCGCAGAGTTACGTACCGCACAGCAAAAATTAGTTAAACATGGCAGATCTAAAAAGGAACGTAAGAAGCAAGGGAAAATTATACAGGTATTTCCTGCCTCTGTAAGCAAAGTGCAACATTTAGAGCTTCTTCACTCTACAAACAACACTGATATGACCAAAAGTATCAAACAGTCAATAATAGTTAGTCATTTATACACGGGCTGCACAGCCAGAAGGAGGAACACAATGAATAAATGGCACAAAAAAAATCGAGACCTATATGTGAGCAGAACATCAGTTGTATTTGACAGACATATGTAAAGCACTGCCTACAGAAAGGCTTATATTCAGAGATTTACAAGAACAAATACAGAACTACGCTGTATAGATTATGGTGTCTTTCCGAGATAAAGAAAAACGCAACTACATTACGGAAAAGGAAAGCTGGGGTTTTTTGTCAGCTACAGATAAAAGAGTCTTCTCTATATAACTGCAAAGTAAGAATCAATGACAGATTTTGATTCTCATTTGTCACTTAAAAACACTTAGGAAGAAAAACAGCTTTAAAAGAATATGAAAGATGAAAATAAATTAGTTGTTCATTTTCCATGATACCTTAACATAGTCATTTAATAGCATGAAAATATTTCAAATCTAGGACTATTACACTCCACTGTGACACTCTAGACAGTAAAAGCCGTCCTACCCACAGCCATCATCACTTAATTTAATAACAATCTAAAATTAAGATAAATTGACTCTCTAAATGCTTGAAAATGATTATTAGAATGAGCCATGATGGAAGAAAGCACTTACTTGAAAACTGTTTTTAAAGAATTTGCATTATTAGAGTTCACTTTCAAGAGTTACTTCACGAAAGATTAAGCAGATTTTTTTCAGCATGAAGTAGTTGTTTATATCTGCAGCTGTCCTGTAGTCGCATACTCCTTTAAAAAAAATAAAGCAAGCAATAAGTATTGCCTGCCACTGCTGATAAAAATTGAATGTTCTTGCATGTTAAAATGTGTAACATTTTAAAAAATGGATCAAGATGAACCTGAAATATTTTAGAACTTACCAGTGAACAACAATTGCTGTGAATTATATTTGCTCTACCCTTTAGTCAGTTGTTTTATATAGAATATAGTCCCAGTATTTCTTTTCCTCTATGTACTACCTAGAATATAAAATTCAATTAAAATCAAGCAATTCTTTCCAAAAAAATTGAAAGACTTTCGATCTTCAACCACAGAGGACCACTAGTCTACGAGAACTGTCTTGCCTAGTTCAAGGCTGTCACTGGAACATCCCATAAAGACTAGTCTTAGTTTATCTTTACATGCAAAACCCCTGTCGCATGAGAAGTAAATCAGATGTGAGGCAAGCGCTCATTAACTCTGCGGACAACACTTGTGTACAACGTGCTTAGAAGCCAAATTTAGCATTTCCACAGCAAGTTTTACTGATAATGAACATAAAGTTAGAAGTAAGGTGTTTTGAACCAGGAGTGTCCTCTGAAAATGGACTGTGGAAATGCCAGTGTTGAAAACTGGCCTTATTGCCCTCTTATATACTATGTACCTGACACAGCCTCTGTGTGTCACATCTACAGCACGGTTCTGTCGAGCGTCAGCCCTGCAAATGGGTTCTGGTTCGCTCTTTTTGCCTATCATCGTACAGTTTCAAAGTCTTACGTTCTTCCTTATGCCTCTGCAGCACCAAGGTTGTTCAGTGGAGTTGATTCTCAGGCCACAACCAGTAGGGCGTGGAAAAACTGGAGTCCTGCAGCCTAAGGTGCACCAAGCTAGGTTTACAAACAAGCGGGGTGCTGACCTGAAACTTCACTCTGACAAAAATGGAGAAAACACCCACAATTTTCCAAGGCTGCGTTGCAGAGGTTTTCAAAAGGAAAAACTACTGCCTCACCAGCTTGTGTCTTATTTTGCTAATGCTACTGAAGACCCAGATTTGCTAAGCTTGAAGAAACAGGGTTTGATTCAGTCCTAATAAGAGATAACATACACAAGTAAAGAAGCCAGCTGAAAGTTTCCTGTACGCTCCGATAGGCTTTGCATCAAGCACGCAGCAATTCTGCTTTGCTTTTCTAATTAAACTTGATCACGCTGGCCCTCCTCCACCGAGCACACTCTTGGAATGTAGATATGACCTACAGAGCTATTTAAATTACTGGGATGGTGTTATTTCATCATCTAAAATTACATCGTTTGGTCAAAATGGAAGTGGGCTATCTACCTGAGTGCACATTCACAAGTTCAATACGGTTTTGTTGTGTATCATTTGAGCTAAATATGCACAAGAATGTTTTGCTCAACTTTGCCGGTTCAACTTCTTCAAATTGATTAACAGTTCTAAAGGTAGAACAATGGGCGACATGCCATTTCTCAGCCTCCTTTTCCTATTCTTCCTGCTATTTCCCTATGGAAAACAAACAAGTAATAAATCCTAGCCAGAAAGAACAAACTTTCAACATCCCTTTTCATACCTTACTCATTGTTATAGCTTTATTTTGTTGTTGTTTAAGTTAATGAAAATCCATTTAAAGTACTGGGAAATTTACATTTCATTTTTATTATATTACAGACATAACTGCGATGGTGTGAAATGGACATAAATTAGACAATACTTAATAAGCAATGCAATAAAATACAGTATGCAATAAGAACTAGTCAGTACTTGTCTTCCATTTGGCTGCTGAAAGTGGCAATATGCTGTCCTGTCTATACTCAGGGCAAGAATTATACAGAAAGATCTCCTTAACTAAACTAAATATTATTATTTCACTTCTTTGATATCGATAAAATACATATATTTGCATGTTAATTCAGTGATAGGTTTTCCATGGTAAATTTCTATGCATCTACTGTAATACTCCTCTATTTCTTGAGAGAAAACATAAAGACCAGAATTTTCTATTTCTCATTTCGCCATTTACTTCAGATAGACACCTCTATTTTCAACACTGCAATTGACAAATGCATACAAGGACATGGAAATTAGCATTAAAATCCTGATTCTGATAGAAAGTGTATTTGGTAATTAAAACCAAGGCAAACAGGTCTTTGGTTTGGGCAATACTGGCTCCATAGTCATCGGCTGAACACAGCCTGAACATGTATCCATTTATCTTCACAGCAGCCCTGTCAGGTAAAAAAGCCTGTTCGTCTTGGGAGGGTGAGCCAGAGAGGCTGAGACAAGATAACAGCTCCCTGGGGCTCTGCAGCTGAAAGGGGCAGGTCTTGTTCCCCAGCCTCCCCTCCAGGCTCATCCTAGACCTGGCCCAGCACTGGCTCTGGCATCATTCGGTCTAGAAAATTATCCATCTTCTTGTAAGTTGTTTCTTTCTCTTTTTTTTATTACCTAGTAAGTTAAGCCAACTCAAGGATACACAGAGATAAAAGCTGCAGCTGACACCAGCTGTGCAGATAAGCCCAGAGAGCAAGGGTGGAGGAATGAAGATGGAGGAGAAAATGGAATATTCCCTTCAGCTGCGGTAAGATCGGTTTGAGCTCATGCGACAACTTTGAAATGTCACTGATGGAAAACCAAGATAAAGAGCGTTAAGAAGAGTTCCAGCTCAAACCAGACTAAAAGCCAATGTCAAACACGGCAAGCTTGGAGAAACAGTCCTTCCCCGGACCTTCTGAGGGCATAAAGTGCTTTAGCTAACACGGCGGGTAAAGCCAACCATATTTACCTACAGCGAAAGGTACAGGCAGCCGCCGCACGAGGGTCTGAGCCGTGTCGGTACTGCAAATCAATGGATATAGCGTTGGCAGCAGCCATATACAAGCGGCGTATTTAGGATAAGTTTGAAACATTTTGAATTGGGAAGTTGCATCCAATTGCATATCGTGCTCATGATTACTTTTTATTATTAAAAAAAGAACTTAGACACATTTTGAATTTTGCCAAACAATACTGTGAACAAACATTTTCAAACGCAAACCGACTTTTGCTTTGAAAACAGGCTACAGCAGATGATGAAAAACACTAAGCGCTTCTTCAATAAGGTGTCTCAAGAAAATAGGTATTTGTAAGCAACAGGAAAGCTTCTAAATGATGAATACAAGTGCATTTGCAAATCCTTCCTAGGGGGACCAAACAGCTTGAAGAAATACCTTAAATTTGATTTTGCCTTTAATTTAGTAGTTCAGGTTTAGCCTCAGCTGAGAGTAGAGGCAAAGAGCTATTACTATCTGCTGGCTGCTGGGCAGCCTATGCAAAACAAGCCGTTAGTTTTAGACCTGCTCCTATTAGATAAATTCTCACTTTGTAAAATCACCTCCATAACCAAAAACCTTCATCAGCAATCTCAGTGTCCTCAGCATATGGAAATACAGATACACAAAAAACTTATTCCTGATAAATTAGTTAGTTCTTTCCTGTCAGTGCAGGAACGGGGTTGCTGCTGATGAGCTATATTGCAGTTATGCCTAACCTATTCCTAAAGTACTGGTGTTTTGTCTAGGGGCTTCTACATGCCGAGAAACAGGCTTTTCTGTTATTTCCCAAGGGGGCCAGATCTAAGTGTAGTAGAGGATTTCACAATTAGTCTATTTTCTCATGAGATGCAGCCTAAATTTTTCTTCCTCTTAACTCAATCACATTTTTTCCAACTTAAATTCTCTTCTGCTCTACATAATTCTTGCCTCTCCTGTTGTCTGAATCATAGCAGTTTATAATGCCACCTCCTCCCTCCGCACACCACAAAACAAGGTTTCTGGGGTTTTCTTCCAGGTATTTGTGGTTTGGGTTTTTTTGGGGGGTGGAAGGGGGTGGGGGGTGAGGGGAGCTGTTTGGGGAATAGCGGTGGTTTTGTCATCTTACCCCAACCTCACATCTCTCTGGTAGCTTCGCAATTGATTTCCTATTTACATTTCTGACCTCCCCAGACTCCGCCAGGTCACACAACCGACCGACTCTCGAGACGGATGCTGGGGCCGGGGGACAGGGTCCCCGCAGAAGCCGTACCCCCACTGCAGGCCTGCAGCACGGCTCCCGCTGAGGGACCCCACTCACGGAGCCCGGAGTTGAGGCGAGCTCCAACGCCTGCGCAGCAGGCCAACGTGCGAGGCAGCGGTGCAACGCCAGATGAAGGCAAGGAGGGGAGAAACATTTGTCTGGTTTCACACTTGCGGTGATGAGCAAGTCCACTGAGATTTCCTAGCTTGAGAGGAAAACTAGGTCCTTGGCATGGCCCATTGTTCCTTCTTTTCCTTACACTATTGCTTCATTACAACTGTGTTTTAATAGTTTCTGAACCTGCTGTGCACTGTGCTTGAGCACCAGGACGTGCGGAGATTCCCCCTGAAGCCTCCAAGACCATTCCGGGCCCCCTCCCCATCCTTCTCCCTGAGCCATGTCTCAGGCATTCCACAAAAAATTAGCCCCAACCCTGATCTTAAAGGTGATTTGCAAAGGTTTTGCTGAAAATTAAAAGCTTGTTTGAGATCCCTTAGGAAGATAAAAGTCTAAAACGGGATTGCTGCAGTATTAAAATGAGATGCGAGGGACGGACTGCCAATTACTTTACACCTTCATTTGGGACAGAGAGCTGAGGAAAAAGCAAGAGGTGACTCAGGGAGCCCTCAGCTCCCTTTGTTTCAGGGGCATCCTGGAACCTGCTCAGTCCCCACGTAATGGCCCGGAGGAGTCATTGCTGTCCTGCCAGCCACGGCCCCACAAAGCCCAGCGTGGGCTGCAGGCCCTGGCAGCATCCCTCCCTTCCCCCTCTACCTTCCTGCTTCCCCATTTCAGAGGCTGGGAGGCAAGCCAGCATCCAGCTGTTGTGTCAGCGCCCTGCAGGTGTGAAGGACGCTTGGTGGGACAAGCCTCCAGCTCCCCCTCAACAGACAGTTCTCATGGGTGGACGGTGCCTCTAAAACACCTTATCCCTAATCACCACCTCCAGTGCTCCCCAAGAACATCTCCTGAAGACTTGACGTTACCCCACTTGCCTTGAAGAAACATTGGAACACAGTCAGATCCCACCCGCCCCGCATCTGCAGCCTCTTTCTTCACTTCCCTCGGTTTTGGTTCTTTTTCCTCCCCCTTTCAGCTTTTTAAATTTAACCTGACTCGACAATTTACAACATTCTTCACTGCTTTGCACCTTGTGGAGCTCCATCTGTGCGTGCAAAATGCTTCCAAATCCAAATGTTAGTGCTCTGGATTGCAGTTTAACTGCTGGAGCTCAAGGGTTTGTGTTTTGGGGGAAGGGGAGGGCGCTCTGCCTCCCATAGAGCGGGAACCAACCCTTTCTGCTCATTTTGGTTTCTTAAGTATGAGATTTGACGGAAGGAAGAATATCTATGAAAGGGTAATATATATAGTATAGGGGTAAAGGAATGGGGAAAGGCTGCTGAAGGAGGGATTGCGACAGCAATGTATGAGTTCAGCTGTTCACCGCCATTAACACAGCACGGGGCCTGAAAAAAGAACAGTTCAGACCCTGTCCTCTGCATGTCTTGCAACAAACGGGGAGCCAACAGCCCTACTACCACAGGCTGCCGCAGTGCCACGTCCCAGCATCCGTGTTGCACGCCCTGGGCCATTCATCCCCTACCTCAACCCACGTGCCCTGTAGGCGAGGTGTTCTCCATCATGGGCCCTTCACCAATGTGGCAGCAGCGTGAAGTCTGCTTTATGGCGTCTTTGCAAATGCAAAGTCAGCTATAACACGACTGTAGCAGTCACCTTGTAGCACTGGGTTCTCCATCTTTGGTTTTTCCATCTGTGAAATAGGTCTAATTGAAAGGGAAGTTCAATTCCCCGCTAGTTGAAGGGAACACGTATGTTTCTAAGTAGGGGCCAAAAAAGGGAGAGAAAAACATAGACAATTCAAGCAAATATCATCATTCAGAAACAGTGATGTGGGATTGAGGCTCACTGCTGCGTTGTTCAGCGGAGGTTGCAACAGCCTTAGTCTGAAGCTGCCCTTCGGCCACCAGCACTGTTAAAGGACCAGCCTGAGCAAACCCCAATCACCCTGTCTCCTACAGCCACCCCTCCCAGCACTGCTGCTCCAAGAGGCGAGCACACAAACGCTCCTTCAGGCACAGGCTGATGCCCTGGCAGAGTAAACTGCTTTTGAAGCGCACAGTCTGAAGTAGTACATGCATGGGGCAGAAACCATCTTACCCCAAACAATATATTGGGAGAGGGAACTCAGGGAGGCAGTTAAACTGTCAACTTTTTCCCCTGGTTCAGGTTATAAATCTGGACAAGTTGTATGGCCGGCTGTGGGCTTTTCTTGAAAGAGTTCTCTGCAAAAGCTGTGGGAGTGCTATGCCAACCGCCAGCTTCAGCAGTTCAAGCTTGCCACAGTTGGGGTACTCTGTGTGCTTGTCCTAATGAATATTTACCCTGAGTCAGGGCAACATAAGGAAATCTGAGAATTGCAGAGAGTATGGGAAAATGGATTTACTAGATAGACCGTAATTGTTTCAGACTCCACATGGTAGAGAAAATATAGGGGTTTATGCCACAGTTTCCCTGTACAAAACTAAAGGTTCTTTACTTAAGGCCATTGGAAACTTTCAAAGTGAACTCTACCTGAACTACGGTAATTGTTTGTATGATGGTTAACGTGATACGATGTGGCATATTCTGAAATGTGCATGTAATTTAGAATAATTGCACCGCACGCTGACCTTTTACAGCCTGCGGTGAAGCTGTAGGTCTGTGGCAATATATAATACAGCAAAGCAGGAGAACCAAGTTCAGGGTTAGCCTGACAGTGACTTGAGCTTTCCAGCACGTGCGAGTACCACTCACGACAACAAATTGCCTTGGTCCTCACTGATGAGCTGCAAGACCTGTCACTACTCGTCATTCTCTTGAGTGAGTCATTTCAGCAGAAGGCTCTGACAAGAGCTGTTTGGTCCATTCTAACAGAAAGAACAGTAATAATTAGTCATATCAAACTGAACAAAAATGAAAGCAATTGACATAAAATGGGTTCTGCCGAACTTGCTTCAAAAACTAGTAGGGCTGAATTCTCATACTGTGTAAGCAGGCTCTACTGAAGTCAATAAATTCACCGATTTATATAAACTGACAACTGCCCCATTGAATTTAATGGCAAATTATCTCCTTTTTATAGATTTTTTTTTTTCTCTCTACTGCTTATAATTATAGCTCTCTTGAATTTTACAGGATGATTCAATGATCAACCTCCTTCTTCAAACCTTTTCTTAGAAATTGTTCAGCCCATAATTTCAGAAAACAAATAAATGTGAGACATTCAGAGCAGCTTTCAGACTCATCACAAACCAAAAGTTACTATTTATTACACCATGTCCAAAAGCTGACATTCACAGCCAGAAGTTCTTTCCAATAAATACATGGGCAAACATGAACTCCAGGAGAATGACATCAGGGACATCCACCTGGGTGCAGGGGTCACCTTGCGTGGCTCAAATAACACCATCTACAGTTCACATGTCATCCCTTTTCAAGGCCAGCCAAGTTTGAACAGTCAGTATTTAAAAGTTAGGATGGAATATACCAGAAATTTTCAGTGGATATCCAAACACATTCAGAGTTGAAAAAAGCTTGGAGTTTTGGCGCAGACACTGTTTTAGCTGGAGTAGAAAAATGTTTTCTCCATTCTTTGTACCAGAAAAGTTATTCCTTTGGAGAGGGAGAAAAATACATTTTAGGACAGAGCCTGAGGTTATATAGAAAGCCAGCTGAATTACACTGATCTACTCATTGAAGATAAGGCTTTATTAACTTAAAACAAAATGGTGGCATTAATTTTTCAATGATACTGCAAAGCCTACATAGACAGTAGACGCTCCAGTACCGCAAGAAGTAGAAACCATCTCTTCCAGTGAAGCTGCAGATTAATTTTTCATAAATTTAAGAGATATTTCTCAAGCTAGTGGGAGCTGCTTTGCTAAGATCTTCAGTGCACTTAAACCACTCTTCACGACATTAACCTCCCACATTTTATGTTACAGTGTTCCCTAGGTAACCTTGGGGCAGAAACACCTCATACCACGGTGCACGTTCCCCCGAGATGCCGTTACAAAGACGATCACCCCAAGACAGCAAGAGTGTTCAGGTAACATCTTCCTTGTGTGTTACACCCTTAACACCGATAACAGTAATCTACCTTTCCCCAGGTAAAGCAGAATCCTCCTGTTACTAGTAGTCACACACACGAAAAAGCATTAAAGGAGCACATATAACTTAAAAAATAAACAAACCCTTCAGCAAGCTAATGATAATTGTGTAGGCAGATGAAGATCAATGGTAAATCCCAGGGTACTGAAGTAGTAATTAAAAATAAACAAACAGGAGATAAAAATAGCACTTAAGCAAAATATTTTCCCACAAGGGTTATAGAGTAGTCAAGCACCCTACCAAAAACAGCAGGAGAAGAACAAATTTCTTTCTATTTTAAGTAAAATGAGATTCATTCCCTTGTAGAAAGCAAGCTGCAACCTCCAATTAAGCCAATTACCAAAACCAGACTGAACTCCAATTTTTGAGATTTGTAAATACTCATGGTTATTGCAAAAATTCGGAGGCGGCCTGCCTTTGATTCTGCAAAACTTGTTGGTACGGCCCCTGCAACGTACACCAGTCACACCCGCTTCTGTCACCTGGAGGACCAGGAGGAACACGGTGCCAAATGCCTCCGCCCAGCTCCTGCACCTCAGTTATTTAACATAAAATCAGAATCTAAGTTCAAGTGGCTTCTACTTAAATGACAGTCCCTTGAAAGTGAGAGAGGGTATATCAGGGCACATCATCAAATAACACAAATAAGCTGGAATTCTTGCTTTTATTTTCTCTTCTTCTGTACTTTGAGACATGCAATGATCCTGAAGAGGTGACAAAAGAGCTCAATAACTTGTGTAACGGACATGTAAAATATGGACCCACAAAAAGACACTCCAGTACAGTCCATCAATGATCCTCATGCACATGATCCTTGTATTTTGCCTTTTGGGAGTAGGCTCAATTTTCTTTCTGAATTTCGCACTAGAGATTAAGTGGAGGGGATAAAACAAAAGTAAGAACCGCAAACTAATTTCCCTTATTATGTATAATTTCTGATACTTTATTATAGATGTAATGCTCTGTGCAATTCTACTTAAACAGCTTCTATCAACAGTGCACAGAATAATTTGAAGTGTTAGAAGATGCTAACTTGTAGCTAAGTTTATAAAAGCAGGGTGGTTTATTTCTTCGCTAGAGAAACTATGCATCATGTCCAAAAACCACACTTAAATGTGGAGAGGAACAGATGAGTTCAGCATCTCTGGTAGCCACCATTAGAGCAAAATAACCTATCTACATTAATATTAATATTGTCCCAGTTAAGCTATAGTTATTACTGTTCTGTATCTTAAGGGTAAATCAGGTTCCTTGAGAAATCAGCCTGTTACACAGCTGGGCTAAAACACTGCATCCCAGTCACCTTAGATGCACCATAATACAATTTTACCTTTTCTTTCTGGACACCCTAAGTTACACAAAATCCACCATGGGTCGGAGGTGGAGGATGAAGAGCAACAGAGGGCTCTGGACCACAATAAAGGAAAAGCCATTTAGGACAGCAACAGCAAAGCCAACTGTAATTTGCAATCGAGCGCCTTAATATCCAGAGTTTTCATGCTTTGGTCTGAAAATCTGCTCAATATATACGGCTTCTCTTTAATAAGATCAGGGCTCTGAAATGAGCCAGACCTACCTACTGCTTAGCTAGCACTGAATTTGCTAAAGTATTTTTTAGACTCATACCTACTAAAAGAGTCTGGAAAAGTGCAAGCCTCGCTGGGGTCAACGCGGGTAGGAATATTGAATCTCATTCCCTAGTTCCACAGGATACAGCGGGGTTTTGCAGCCAATCAGTCCTTTCTGTATCAACGACAGGATTAGCTCTTGGCCACTGCTTTAACGATATAATTCGTGCTTTTTTCATTATCAGAACTTATGTTCTCAAATTCCCCTAAAATCACTTTGACCAAAAATCGATTTGTGATTGCAAAATGGGGGTAACGAGAACTGCTCTATCCTAAATATGAAAAAGTACCGGCGATCAAGCACAAATTGTTTCAGAATTGATGGAGGGTGGTTTTGCATAAGTATTGCTGAACAGCCCAATCACCCGTGTTACAAAGAGCCAGCTGGTGAGCCTGGGGGGTGGCATTTTTCAGGAGGGCTCCGTGCTCTGCTGCGGCTTACAGCAGTCCTGTCGTCGGAGCAGCTCTGCTGGGTTTCAGCTATGGCCTTGGACCGCGAGGTCAGAACCCACGGGTATTGAAAGAAGCTACAGGTGCTGAAGTCAGCAGGAACTGATTTAATTTAGCTTATTTTTAGTCCTCAGGGACTACCTGACACCACATTCCCAGCCTCTAACAATTGTCTTTGGGAACTTAACCAAGAGAGGTGATATCCCAGAGAAAGGGTGTGCAGCGATCAAAACAACTCATGATCAGAGGCCAGACATGTGATAGCTGATGAATTTTGATATTTTTTTTTCCAAAGTATTAATATAGAATAATTGTTATAAGCAATCTGGAATTAATGGAAACCCCCCAAGCATGTCCTGGACCGTGAAACAAAGGTAAAAGTAATCTCAGGCTCTGACAGTTAAACTAACCCACGGAGAAACTAACGCTGGATACACGACAGCTTACTGCAGGACTTGTTGCATCTCCTTACTGCGTGCGTTTGGCTTTTTCTGGAACGAAGGCAGGAACACTCCGATCAAACACAGCCCTTTCAGTGTCCTGTCAAGGGCAGTGGTCCCCAGAAACACTCCAGCAACACAGTAAGTTGTAGGTTAATTCACTTGAATACACAAATTGAGTTTTTTCTAGCCTGGGGAGAGGTGAAAACTCAAATCAGTCAGCGGACGGAATATACTTTTATTTCTTATCATACAATTCTGCCATTTTACCCTTGGTTATTTAAGTTATTGAGAAGATTTAAAACAAGTATGGAAAAAAATGCTGCACCAGTCCACGCTGTACAACTGCTAGTGCCAGATACCTTGTCTGAATTAACATTCTCTAGCCCAAAAGCACCACTTTAAACCTCAGCGTAATATTTTCTGTAATCTTTATAACACACTTGTATCCTTGTCAAAGTACGTAGCTATGTATGAACTTGGCAACATAAAAAATTGGAGTAACATAGGGCTATATTAAATTATGCATAATACAAGAGCAAGCGGCAGATGGTATTGTAGAGTATGCTGAGATACTGGTATTTATACAATAAGCATTAAAATAAACGTGTCTAGATAAATGAGGTTATTTGCAGGTATGACGCACCTAACGCTGAAATAAATGTTTATTTTCAGGTTGTATGCATCATGCACAGGTTATTTTAGAGGCTGCATCTGTCATATTGCGAGATTGATGTGACGCAGAAATGCAGACACCAGTAAAGGGAGCTCACAGTGGCATGTAGAGGAGAGAGGGATGAGTATGAGGAGACAAAGGCTTCGTAGAACAAAATAGCTATCTCGACATCAGGGAAAACAGGAGGGACAAAGGGAGGTGGCAAAATGCTTCAAAACGCTTGAAAAATGAGATCGGGAAGTTAAAAGGGACAAGTCTTGGGGGGGGGGGATAAAAAGATGGCAAGATATAAAAGCAGCTGCTATGGAATGTGACAGCCACCTAGGAGACTGGGAAACACCCAAGGCTCGTGTTTCCCTCCTGCCCTTCACTCTGTTCTTACTAATGACGCCACAAAGTAGCAGCAGGACTCAAAGATGGGAAGTGCTGTAACAAACCAGACCAGTGTCCCCCTCCGCCAGCGCTCCTCGCACCCTCTCTACTCGGGCTTGCTCTAATATCCCGAGGTGAGCGGCTGAGGGGTGGGTCCCTTCCACCACCTTAATAAATAGGGTGTATAAGAAAAAGCCAGTACAAACAGCAGGGTTTAGCACTGCCTTAAAGTACTGCGGCAACACTTCCCAAGGTACGCCAACAGGTTTTCGACCTTAAAATCTGTTGCCCTAAATAGATGCCCGTGTCCCTGTGGTTATAAAAGAAGGTAAAGATGGACTCACAAAAACCTCCTGTATTTTTGTGAAAGGCCGCAGGAGCAGAGCTGTAGGAGGAGAAAGGGAGGAGACGGGTCACATTCTATTCCGTCAGGTTTTACTTGGAAGAAATTCAAATAATCACGTGGGAATAAAAGGAAGTGTTTGAGGAGAGTAGCAGGTGGTGAAATCTTGGGGGGGGGGGGAATAATGGTGAGACCTGGATCTTTAAGAATATTCGTGATGGCAGAAGAATGCCAATATCACAGCTTCTGAATAGAAAGGGACACCCTCCCCTCTCTAGTGCTCCAGACACACTAACAGCCCTGCATGTTTGAACAGTTGTCCAGCCTTCCATCACTTTGCGATAACAAGTTAGTTTACCAGGCATGTATCTCAGACCCTTTGGGTACTAAGGGAGGTGAAGTGTCTATGCACAGATAAAGCTTTTTTTTTCCCTTTAAAAACATCAGAAATAAAATGAATTTAAAGTCTCATTCCACTGGTGCATTTAGAAGCTCCTCAAATAGTCTATTCCAATTCCACAGCAATTCTATAAAACAAAATGAATAGCACAAATCCAGCAAATATATCTCCTGCCAAGACGAGCTCTCCTGTTTTAAAATCTTTTATAGCATCTAATGTATTTATTTGCATCAAGAGGGCATTATGCCAGTTAACATCTGTGTTCTCTAGAGTTGGTAATTCTGCCTCCCATAACTAGTCATCAATTCTGCATGAAAATACACAACTGTCTTTCCACTATAGATTCTATGTGCTGCTCAATTTTTCCATGCACATTTAGAGAAACGTTTAGTGAAATACTTCTGCATAGAGAGATATACACAGGAAGGGACGATTCAAATGTCTCTGGATGCCTCACCCCCACCTGGGCAAGTCATTTATGGACCTTTGGATTCAGATCAGACATTCCATTATGAAAAAAATTAAAGACCAAATCATCTGCTAATATAAATTGACGTGGCTTCTTTGAAATATGCAGAGAATTTCCCAGATGTCTATCAGCTAAAGATTTGGTCCTGGAACCCTGGGGCAGTTCACAGCATGCAAATTATGTAAATATGCATATATTTTGATGCGGATTAAATGACCTCGGCGAACAATAAAAATCAAAGCAGGTGTCTCCTCCTGAGAAGGCAGACAGCGAGTTTTATGAAAAGTAAGGAATTTTCCCCAATTTGAAATACCTTCAGAAACTAGGTGCCAGAACTGTAAATAAATTTGAAGAGAGATTAAATTTAGGTGCCTGAATACATTTCAGTATCTAGCATTAAGTGACCAGGAAACAAACCCATCCTTTGCCTATGAGAAATCATAAAGGAGACTCAAAGTCATAAGAGACAAACAGAGGAGTTGAGATTTGGGCCAAGATCACGAGCAACTGGGTGGATCAAAGGTAAACCATTGCCAAGCAAAATGATGTAATTCATTATAATGCAATGAAAGAGCCAACTTCATTCCCAGCATCGCCACAAACTTCCCTTCTGCAGCCGACGCTCCTGCCAGCCTGACCAGCCCCAGGGTGCAGTCGCACAGCACTGCTAACTGGCAACATCCTTAAAGTCTGCAAGATAAAAATGCTGCCTGGAGCACCTAAATCTCTCACTCTCAACCTTAAAACGCAGTTATTGCAAGGACTGGCTTGTCAATGCCTGTATCCTTTGGATCTGCTTTTATGAGCAAAGCTTGTGCTCGTAACGGTATACCTTCTATAAAGAATTACACTGCAATTAGAAATCTATCCAAGAACTCTATTTCTATGCATGCAGCCATTAGACAGAACCTGCTAGTCCAACAGCATGGTCTGCTGACTCTCCTACCAGTTAGTGAACTTACCATTGCCTAAATGACAGGTAGTTCATAATCGCCACTTCCAGACAACCTGCGGAGTATTAGCGGGAGGATGACTGGCCACTTTTCACTGCTGCATTCAGTTTTTGCAGTGTACATTTTATTATCTGACTGTTTCCCCAAGACCCTTTATGACTGCGTGGTTGGGATCTAAGCTTTGGTTTCTGCATAGCTTCAATTGTACAAGAAAATAGCTATGTAACACTTCAGCAATCAGAACAAGAGGTTTCAGTGGAAGCGCCATGTGCTCTGAATATCCAGAGACGAAACGTCTTAAAATGATGAGGTCAACCACATGCCCAGTCCCTCATCAGGGAAACACATAACAGTTTTTACTACTTCTTGAGAGGTTTGTGAGCCAAATTATAGTTCCTGTATTACTGTCAAACACAGTACTCAGGTTCCCAGTTTATTAGAGACAGTCATTTTCTTTATCTGTTGTGGTTACTGGAGGGGTGTCCTTCTTATTTCTCCTCAGCTCAGTGTTTTCTCATGAAATTGTTCATATTTTGGACAAGTAAACAGATTTATTTTCCATGATATGCTTTTATTTGGCGATATCAGGAAACAAGTAGAAGAATGAGATATAGGTTTCAGGTTACGCACAGGAACCAATTTTCTAGGATTAATGTCTCAATTAAATGGAAGTATAACTTCTATATTCTTTTCAAAAATGTGTATCAGATCACACTGCCTTTCTCCTTCCTGGCAAATGTTGTAGTTATTTTACAGACCAGTGAAGTTCTGAGAGTCAGGTCTTTTTCTGTCTCAATCACAACAGGGTAGACATAATTTTCAAGCTTGTATACATACAGATTTCTTGCGGGAAGATTTATAGCCGTCCAGCTTCAGTCAATGCCTTAGTTAAAGAGACAACGGGGCTTTCACACTAGCTGTGACTGTAAACTACTCTTTACCTCACTGTTCGAATTATTAACTCAATTCATTCTTTTGTCCAGAAGTCGCCACCTTATAGAAAGTCTTTATAGATAGTTCTCCAACACAGAGGGCAGAAGGAGAACCATTCAGCCAAGACACCTTTTGCCTTCCCTGTCTCACTGTAAACACCGAAAGCGGTTCCAGTTTGGCTTCATGCATTTAAAACAGGAAATGCTGCAGTTCTATATTACCACAAAAAGGCTCACTTTGAGGTTTTTGGGGTTCTCTCTGCACGATGTGAGAACCAAAAGCTAATGAGCAAATTCCCAGTAGCAAGATATCCTTTGGGTTCCCCCCACCACCTCTTTATAAACACAAGTCTACGACAGTCAGAGGCTTTTTATTTTTTTTAATGAAAAGCATGCTACTGTTGCTGTGTAATCCAGCATGAATATAGCACTAGCTGGAATGAAGGAACCACATATTAATCTTATGTGATTCTAAGAAACTCTCCCACACACTTGAGTCACGGTCAAGCTGTTTAGCCTAAACATACTGCGATTACTGTAAGTACCAAGTAAAATTGTTCTTCTCAACCAGAATATTCTGACTCAATCTATCTTTTTTCCTGTTACCCCAGACCTGGGTGCAAAGAGAAATGGTCTAGTCAGAACCATCCGAGTAGTTGTGGTACTTGTGCAGGGACTGGTGCCTCCTAATCAGACTGACTTCTTCACAACGCAGGCAGCGGCAATAGGCATTGCCATTTCCCCCAAAACTGGGGTGAAAAAGCCCCGACGTTGTTTTATTCTCTGTCTGGGAACTCTAGATGCTCCAGGTTGTCCCTGAACACACAACACCACAAAAGCTCTATTGTTCATTTTATAATTAAACACTTCAGCATCGTACCTTATTGTTTGAACGGTAATGAAGTATTTTGGATCTTCTTTTGAAGGCTTTTTCTTATTTAAACACGTTCAGTTGTTGAGCAAACTGAAGTCTATTCCTGGCTGCCACACTACAGACAGTTCAGTTCGGCAGAAGCTGCACCTCTCACTGCCGCTTGTGTCTCTGCACAAGAACAGGAGCGTTGCATTGCTGCAAATATCCCTGGTGATCTGCATCTACCGTCAACACCATCAGTACAGTTTATGCTGGCATACATCAATTCTCACCGTGTCCACGCCACATGATCTAGAAGCGCCTCATATTCCAAAATCTGGCCACAGCCCAAGTAATAAAAACTTAAACCATTTATTTCTCAAACTTCATGCTCCAACATCTGGAAAATATAGTAACTACAAAGTAAATTCTTGAATTACTCTATTAGAAAAATCAAGGAAGTTGTTTGGGCGTCTGTATGCGTGAAGATCACGTTATACCAAATGCAACAGAGCATGGTAGAGGTTCATTGTGCTTTAATGAAAGGGTCATTAGACATTTGAAAGAGTAATTACCTGCATATATTCACTATCCCCTACGACATCCCTAACAAGAGATTTCTCCTTTATCATTCCTCTTAGACAGTATCTTTCACAGACACTGTAACAAGGTGTGCAGGAACTTATTTTTATATTGTGAAATAAATTATTACATAATATTTTGCAGAGGTCATCTTTCTTTTGTGAACTTTGAATGGGAAAGCGCAATACCTATTAGCAAAAATATTGACAAATATCATTAGACTTCTCTGTAAGGAACTATTCATTAAACCCCAGAGCACTGCAATGAGCTAAAAATATCTATTGCCAACTTCTGCATTTCAGAGATGGGAGGAGGCAACAAGGGGCCGAGAGAGTTATCCAAGGCAGAGATATTGCAAGATGCTCAGGCCGTGATCCCTTGTTTCATAAAAACAAGATCAGACTATGAACAGCAGCAGCACCAGCCTAGCTGCACTTTTTTTTTTTTTGGTCTCTGAGAAGACACTTAATATCAAGTTTAATCATCCGAGATTGTCAAACCCCAGGTTCCCTTATAAAAGGTTTCCTCACTGAAGGGATCTGGAATGCTTTTTAAAATTAAAGTCTTTGTACTCCACATTTCAAATGTCTTTTGCTTTCCTTTCATTTTTGTACCTTTAGTATAAGCTAAAAATATTTTTAATAGTGATTGCCATGGCAATAAGTAAGCTAAGCTCTCAATATTTGAACTTCCAACTACTGCCTGACAGTTCAATATTGTGCATTGACTCCGATTTATTTATTACATCCAGTTTAACGCAACAAACTCCCCGCAACACTGAGGCTCATCGTGGCTCCACACAGGGCAGCGCAGTGGGGAATTTGGATCCAGCTGGGAAAGGAACAAGGGCATGTGAAGTGTAAGTAATTTCTTGAAAGCAGCAGTGCTATACTTTAATATATGGGAAAGGAGCCATAATAGCTTCTGCTTTCAGCCAGGGGACTGAGGAGCGGACACGGAGGAGTTGCTCTGTATTCTTTCCGGGGCACCTCTACCCAGTCCTCCTGCTTTGCCTTTTTCTTCAGCATAAAGCCTGTTTTACCCGCATTTTTGCAGAGGCAGTAAATCCACACCTAAGCGAAGAGGCACAAGCCTCTGGAAATAAACTTGAATGTACTGAAAGTGCGTCCATACCTTTGGTGAGATCTCAGGAAAATGAACTTCCATTGGTATCAAAAGAAAACTGCTATTGATAAGGCATTAGGAGCAATTTTGTCTCCCTGCTTTGTTTTTAGTAAAGAAATATGGTATTTCTCTTCAAAACACTCTGGAATTTGGTATACGCTTGATTACAAGGGACATAAAAGATGGGTGATCAAGAAGACTTTCAACAGTTGTTCCTGCTTGACTTGCAATATAGAGGGCAAGGAGCCTGATTTTATAGACCTTAAAATATAAAAAGGACTCAAAATCCAATATACAGCTTTTTGCTGTTGTTTGCTTCAATAAATCTACATTTTATCTTCTCTGCAGGGCACAAGTTTATCTTCCAAACAATGTCCATTTTGAAGATGCACTCATCAGCACTGCCATATAATTTTTTTGAGAAGTGCTGCAGGATTACTGACTCCTATGGAGTAGGAGTAACAGAATAATATAAAGATTACAGCTTAAAACATAAGTACAGAGAATCTACTTGCCCTCGCCTTCTCTAATAGACGGTGCTTCGGTATACTGCCGCGCTGTTAGAATATGCATAGCACTACTCAAACCTGGAGGAAAAAATATCAATGTCATACAGGTGTATATTCATGAGGCATACCAGGCGTAGGCAAACATGTCCGATTCTGAAACGGCGTGTAGCCAAGTCACCTGTAATTTATAGTTTTTCCACTGACTCGTAGTCTTGCATCTCTACTTAACTTTCCTCAAATCAAAACTTTAGCTCATCATACTGCACGTTACCACTAGGACCAATTACCACAGCTTGATCCTTCATTAAAGTATCAATATTCATCCCAGCACTCCTTGCTCCGGAATCCCCAATTAAATTACCGCTTTAATTGTCTGCTGTCACTGACAGATAGGTAAGTTCGCATGCCTAGTCCACAGCAGCACCTGAAGGCACTTGCCTTAGTGCAGAATTACAGTACAGATTTAAATGTTCCTTCTTTATGCATAAGAAATGGTCATAAATCACTGCTTCAGCACAATCTTCTCCAAATGGGGGGAATTTTTTTTCTTTTCTTTTCCAAGTTGCAATTCACAGGGTACTTGCACTGGCCTAAATTAAAGTTACAGTCCTTTCTGGTTTCCAATCCCTATCAACATTCCAAGACTGCTAATTATTTTGGTAAGTGTATCTCTAAAAATGGAGGGACTTTGTTAAGCTGTTGTCTACATTTTGAGTGTCTGGGAATACCTTTTACGTTTTGATGGAGAGCCTAGGAAAAGATAAAGCGGGGGGCAGCATTTACACACTAAAGTTAAGTTAGAAGGCTAAATTCTCTAAGTTTTCTAGTAAAAAATACTATTGTTTTACGCAGGCTAAGCCTGACTCTCTGTTGCATGCAGAGCAAGACTAACCCTAAATGACCAGGAGCAAGGGAATGCACCTGCCCATCGTTAAAAGTGACAGTGCCTCCAACCACACAGTATTCCTTTTATTCTGTTTTGATTGTTTTACACCAGATCAGACATTTAAACTGTGTTGGTGTTGAAGAGGTTTATAGTTTTAGCTAAGTTAAGAACTGACATTTTAATGGCACCTTTGAGGAATTTATATAGACAAATCATATGACCCTAATGTGATAGCTTAAATGTAGCCCTGAGTAATTCAGCCCAGACCCCAAGGGCTCAGGAAAAATCATAACTCTCTTTAGTCTTTGAGCCATTAAAATTCAGCTAGACTGTGAAGTTGACAGCTGTTTACTGTAAGGTTACCTCCTGCCTGCCAAATAATAGGGCTGCTATTGGCACCCTTCCACCCTCTTAGTTGAGAAAAGACTTCTTCGTAGGCAGAGCAGAGCTAAAATGTTCCATTCCTCAAGCTGGAAAGGGGCATAGCTTTGAATGGGCTTAAGCAAGATTGAACTGGTCGATTACCTTACTTTGGTTCTTTTCAAAGTAAGTGTTATCACAACATTTGAGTGGAATATAAATGCCAAACTGAAATTCAACCTAGCAATACTAGAGGACCCACAAGAAGATTAAAAGCAATGGCACATGCTCTCCCAGGGCGTCCAGCTCACGTGTTTCTCAGGATGCCCACATTGCTGTGGGAAGACGACTAGGCTTCCTGCCTTGCTCCCTTAGCTATAAATGCCAAGAAATACTTTCTGCTTTGTCACGTGGAAAAAAAGCCATCATTTTGTATCACCAGCTGCCAAGATGATGCATATTAATGATAAAAAAAAAGATAAATGTCATGCTGAGGTCAAGAAACAGTGCAGAAAAGTCAGCAAAATCCTCTCATTAGAGCCCCAAGCCCTCTTCCTCATAGTTTTGTACTTCCATATCTTACTGCTTCTGAAACCACTCTCAAGACTCTTGAAAACATTTTGCATTACACCAGTATTATCTAAAAATAGGGTAGGGGATACAATAACTCCTCCTCCTTTCTGGCTTCCTAACTCTCACGTGTGCTTTCTCTGCAAGCCCATGAGTTTTCACTCGCCACCACAAAACTTGTGCATCTCCTCAAAGAAGACGGACGCTCCTCATTTTCCTTCATAGACAAAAACACACGCTCAAAGGTACAATTCTGAACCACCCAGGACTCAGGCAAACAACTGGAGCCTTTCATTTTTCAGCCACTCTATCTCTAGAAAATTACATAAAATGGAATAACCCTACAACCACTTCCCCTTGTCATATTCTAAAAGAAAATAAAGAAATATCTATTAATGTCTCTCAAAAACACAGAGTAGGCACCTACCTGCAGCAGCAGAGCTGGTCTTCAGATCCTCACAAGGAGAGCTGCCAGTCCACCATCCCAGCTGCCTCAGGCACCCAAAACACCTCTCCTTTTAGCATTTTCTGTTAATTAGCTCTAAATAGCTTGCCTTGCACCTGCCTTGCTTGGGTCTTAGGCTCTATGTAAGAGACCCCAGGTCCCAAACTCCCTGTGGGAGTTGGCTGTAGTGAGCAGCAACTGGTGTGTGGGTGTTTCAGGAACTGACTGGGAGGCAGCAGAGTGCTTACTGATGCTTGTAGTTTTTAAGTCATTTGATACTTCTGAAAATCTTATCTATGCGCTTTGAACAACACCAAATGTCAGCAAAGCCAGAATGCCGTTAAGATACCCCATGTGAACACAAAAAGCACTTTCCTGAGTGGGTCATTAGGGAAGTGTTTCCGCCTTAAAACGAGCTGCAGAGCTGATAGTTGTGCCGTCGTACGGAGGCACCAAGCCCAGCCTTAGTGCGGGAGCTAGCGCAGCTCTAACACTGCGGGCTCCGGAGGAGCTCGCTGATGACAGACAGCAGCCCTACGTGCTGCGTGCCATCACAGCCCTCTCCGTGTTACCTGCTGAATTTTGCTAGTCTGGGCTGGTACCCTCATTGTCTTCAGCATCCACCAATGGTCCGCTGTTGTGTTCCCAAAAAAAACCCTTGATGGGCATTAGGATCAGCTGTAATTCCCTTTTATTTTACTTGGCTTACTCATTATTATTTACCGTGCCTTCCTTGGCTTCTGTGTTGTTAGTTCCTCTGTTTTCTGCGACTAAGATGGATGTTGAATTCTTTGCAAATGCGACTGTTCAACAGATGGCTGTTCAGTTCATGCTCTATTGGATTGATTGTTTGGTCTTTTTATAATTAGATTTTTCTGGTGCTTTGTATTATTTTAATGAATCCTTATTAATGGATGGGGCTAAACAAATAAATCTCTCCTCAAGTGTAACGACTTTAAACAGTTAAGAGCATGCCTTCTTATATAACAGTAGTTAAAATCATTTTGGCCTGAAAATCCATCTTCAGACTGTCCTTGTGCATGTGCAGGAAATTGTTTTGGATGCCATTATTTTTAAACACTTAATTAATTTTCTTCAAACCAAGATTATTTTCTTCCCCTAATGAGAATTATAAAACCCGTCAGGTCTGAGGCTTCTATCTTTAGTCATTTTTTGGAATTATGCAAGTCCAGAATTTAAAATAGAACATATGGAGGCTCCTCGACTCGGTTCAAAAATGGCAGAACTAATTCCACAGAAAGATTTCTCAGAAAAAGCTGACTTTGAAGCCAAGTGGATCATGGAAAATTTTAGCAAAAAGTATATTTTGAGAAGGTATGAGTTGCTTAAAACGCTGTGTTGCATCTTAATCTTAACTTTAGCATTTGCTATCAGGAATGCTATAATAACATCATAATTATCTATAATATCAGAGAATTTTCTGTTCATCCTACTTAAAGGTAATGCAGTGTGAGTCACTAAAAATTATGAAACTGAATTGCCATTTTAATTTCAGGGTATCATTACCTCAACTTGCACGACCCAGATATACCTACCTAGGAAGCAAGTTTTCTTATATATATATATATATATATTTACATACACGTATATATTGACACAGACCTTTGGCCAAACAAACTCAAAAAAATTTAACATCCCCGCTCTTTTTGGTGGTATGGTGCTGGACACCGAGACGACGCTACTCGGTGATGCTTCTCTTCCCATCTGCTATTCCTCTCCCTGAGTCTTGGCAGTTTTTCCAACTGACAACTCGGTGGTGAAGGTCTGAATCCAGCGATCTGAGTGGGTGATATCTATCAATCTTGTGCCACACGTATGCGACATTGCTAGGCAACAGGTAGCAGCATGACACCCACATTCTGCAATTTCCTTTTGGTGACTGAGACTTTTACTATATTAATTATATTGAACTTTATTTCATGTATTTCAGGCATTAACTTCTACGGAAAATATTTTTAAAAACTCTTTGAGCTAAGATTACTTTCTGTTGTCTATTGAATGAACAAATATTGGCAACTGATAAAGTCGTCATTCTAACAATTGCTAGATGTGGATGTGGCGCACGGAGCCTTCTAAAGTTGCAGATAAGTGGGATATCAGATTATTTTGTGTTGAAGATAACTATGCTACAAGGGAAAAATTTTTGCAAGGACTTCAAAACTTGAAAGACAAAAATATAAAGTGAGGAGATAACTAGGGAGGAAGATCCTTTTTTCTCTACTTGCTTTCCCTGTTTTTTTTGCTGGCTTCTCTTTTTCTGCGGTTAGGATGCTACAGAGGGACTAAGCTGCAGATTTGCTTTCATCCCCCACCACAGACTTTTTGTGTGACCACAGGCAGAGGACGCTACATTATACCGCGGAGAGACCGCGAGTGAGCCGCACTCACTTTACTTCTCTTGAATTAGCCTAGCTTAGGAAGAATAGCCAGCCCTTCAGCATTATTGCACCCTTGCAGGTAATGTATTTTTCTATGGATCTGGGATTTCTCAAAGATGTGTTCCATAGTTATTTAAGCTGCAATAAACTGGGTCATTCCACACATTTCATTTTGAAATAATTTGCCTGTCCTTTCTGAATACACAAAGGAGATCCCTGAAACGTACTCAAATGGAGCTAGTCTATTTGTTGTAAAGTGCTTGTGTTAGCCACTGATGAGTAATAGTAAGTTCAGCTTTAGTTCATACCCTCTGAGAAACCAGCCAAATCAAATTAACAGCAGCAGCATACTCACGTTCAACGCTTTGCCAGCAGACAGAACGTTATTCGGGGCAGCCCTTGAATTACAACCCAAACTATCTTTGCAGCAAGACAAGGCTCTTTGAAGGTACGTTCAAAGGATCATGAGTGATCACGAGCAATCAAATTACCATTACTTGCAGAACTACCATTGGTTTCTATGTCTTGACTAAACACGAGTTATTCAGTATGCCAGTATCATTTATGAGAACTTGAACATAGCCTTAATCCACTCGGACTTTGGGTTCTCACCTGTATCACTTTGTCTCCCACAGCGTTCGTGAGCTGCTCGTAACCTGTGGGTGCACGTACATAGTCCCTTGAGTCTTGCAAATGCCATATCAAGGCAGATACTTCCTTAACTAGCGACTTAATTTTTGCTGTATTAAGATAAATGGAAAGAGGGAAGGACACTCAAAATCCTTATGTAATTTTTGGTCGACAAGACAAGTGCACTTACATGCTGTATTTTATAAGGCAACTATTTTTATAAATGAAGTCTCTTAACATCATTTATTGTACAGGCATGACCGGCAGTTACAAGTCTATCTGAAAGATATTTGCTACTCACTGGGGTTTATGTTCAGGTTATGTCTATGACTGGAATGTACCTTCTGTACAGAAATTTTACCTGTATACAAAGGGAATGACTTCAAGAGTTTGAAACGCATGAAGAATTTCTTCTTTTCTCCTGCAGCTGTCCACTCCTGACGGTGGCCCAGCACCGCAACGGGAAGCAAATTCCAAACCTGAATAATAGAGCTAAACCAGATAGGAAAACTCTTGTACTTGGCTGCGAGGTATAGCAGGAGGGAAACAAGAGAGGAGTTGCTTCAGAAGACATTTTTCTTCTCCATATAGACTTGAAGGTCAATGCTGGGATAGTAGCAGATGAGTAGCTTGCTTTGCATGCATTAAGTTCTCCTGGAGGATGGGTGGGGTCCAAGTGGACACGTCTACCAGCTCAGAGCAGCAGGTCAGGAGACAATCCTTTGCCAGACAGCAGCCTGGCTGAGGTGGGGCGTGAGATACCTGCTGCACGTCGAGCTGTGACTAGCGAGGTTGGAGAACAAGCTCTTCGGTTACCAAACGCGCCTGTCTAACCCTGAATCCCACCGACCTGGGGAAAGACGCGGGCTGACAAATGCACCTAAAAATCTGGGTGGGTTTTTGATTAGTTTGCTCCCTGTTGCTGAACATTTTTGTGCCAGACACGAGAACAGAAAAGCCTGCCCTGCTTGCAAATCCCTCTCGGTAGTCAAATAGGAACATGACTTCGAGAGTCAGAATTTATCCCTGAAAAATACTGTTGTTTAAGCAAGTGGGTGGTTTCAGTTGCCCTGTTGGTATTTGGATTTTCGTAATTTCTGTTAAGAGTTTAGCAGGCAACATCAAAAGCTTTAGCTTGGGGAATTCATAAGCAAGGATATGATTAATACAATTTCAGATCTATTTGTAGAAGATGCAGAACTTGCTGTGGGAACTGATAATTTAATTAGATTCTGGTTTATGTGATTTATATACCTAATATACTGAGTACTATATTAAAAAATAAATACAACTTAATTTTTCATCGGGCGTTGCTTTGCTCTGCCATACAAGCAAACAGTTGATTACATGGAAGGCACAGCTTTGATTGGCCGTAAAAATTAGGACCTCATTGTACTGTGAAATAGCTTTCAAATACAACTAAAGAAAACAGACTGCATGTACATAAATACATAAAATCCCCAGGGAAAAATTAACACCATATTTGGGAATCTTATCTTGAATCTCACAAATCATAAGAAGTCTTGAACACCAGTAGCTTAAACAGAAAAAATGTTCTTCATAAACTATTTATAATACATGTTTCCTAAAACATTAACTTTCAGTTTTGCACCAAGATTTAATGCAACTGGCATGAGACTTTAAAGTCTCCCTCGTATCTCTAGGCTACACACTGTGATCAACAGAAGTGCTGGCTTTATCATTTTCATAGACACGATGCAGCTGTAGTTCTGTGGTAGTCAATGAAATTACACCAGTGGAAGTAAGAGAATCAGGCCCACATTTATTAAGTAGAAGAGAAATATTTCTTTATAGGTTCAGGAAATGCTTAATACAGGTCTGGATGTAGCTGATATGCAGGGAAAACCAGTTTTCTCCTAGGCTGACTGCATAGTTTGAAATGTATATGCCCTGGGTATCTCTAAAATCTAATGTAAAACAAGTTTGCTGTATTTGTGGATACCGAAGGTCAAAAGGATTGTATAGACTGTTTTTCCTTATTTAAACAGTGCTTCAGTGAGGAAATTCTAGAGATTGTTAAAACCCCGTAGCTACCTGCAACTAAGCAAAACTCTTACAATTTATAATAAATACAGTGGCAGAGTGCCATAAATCTGGGCATACAGAAATTTAAGACTTGAAGATCTAAGAAAAAAGAATTCTTTGGCAGATGAGACTATTTGTATAGACTTTTTATACAAAGCCGAGATCAATCCCCTTCCAATTGCCTCTAGAAAGCACAAAGCACGTTACATGTGCCACCTATTGCAAAAAGGTAGCAATATTTGTTATAGTCTTTTAGAACCAGTTCCACCCAAACTGGTGCCTCTGCAGAACCCCGTCTGCTGCTTTTTGTGTCAAGGAGGAAAGAGACGTGCAGCAGGTAAGCTGTAAAACCACACACGTAGTGGATCAGTTCTGCACCGACCTGTGCCGCGGAACGCTGGGAGGAAGCTGTCATGGGGCGGCTGAAGCTGGGCTCCTACCGCTGGGAAATAACTTCACCGCCTTGTAAACCTGCCACGCGCCAGGAAGCAGAGAGCCAAGAGATACGTCCCAAATGGACCCATTTCACAGAATTCCTCCTTTGTAAAGTGCCCAAGTCAGAACGGTTTCATGCTTTAGGAAGAGCGGACGCAAGGGTGCAGCTGCAGAGAAAAAGAGCAGTATGATGAAGCTGTCCCTTGCTGTCCAAGAGGCCGTATCCACTGAAAGTATTTCGTCCGGCAAGTCTCAGGATTTTTTATTTTATTAGAAAGTTCAAGGGGATTTAGTATGTTTATGTGCATGATTACTCTGCCTTTGTTTTCAGTTTTCAGATCATCTCAGTCTGAGAGCTATATGTTTACAAAATTTAAAACATCAGAAGCGTTTTGGCACACAGAAGACGTCAACATCTAAAGCGTCTTGGCTTTCGTTTCCCCTGCCTCTTTTCCCAGCCTTAAGTCCTCATCACAGTGGACAGAGAACGCTACCAGATTGCAGGGGTGACATTTTGCTCATGCACAGGGCAGCTGGCAATAAAAAAGGCAATATAGCTATGTATTGGGCATCTGTGGATATTTTCCCAGCGCTCTGTGGCTGGTTCAGCTTCACAGAGTGACGCTTTTCTCTTTGCTTTTAAAAAGCTAGAATTATCTTGAAGCCATTTAGCCATTAACTTTCCTCAGTACATATATGCATACACAGATAATGTAAGTAGAAGACAATGAAAAGAGTAGCACAGCTTGATTTCCTATTTCTTTTGTTGAGTTGTTTCAAGTTCTCTTCTTGGAGGGAGATGTGTTTCTAATAGTTCCAGTTGGAATACACAAAGCTAATGATGTACATTGCTAATGTACATAACAGGAGCCTTAGACAATAAGCATATAATGAGTCCACAAGTAATTTCTCACTGAAAGCTAATGGTTCCAGAGTCCTTGACCTAAGCGTGGGATTTTTTTTTGTCAAGATGGCCAAAGCCACCGCACGTACATAAATTGAAAAAGGGCATAATGACTGTATCAATATGTCCAGAAAACTATTCAGACTCATGAATGCAATCTACGGTAAGATCAGCCAAGGTTGTCACCAAATGTTTCTTGTCTCACATGCCACAGCTTGATTGCATTTTAATTAATTCAGCCGAAAAGTCTCTGTGAGAACTGTGTTTTCAGCACAATTTCAAGCTTGCTTTCAAATACCAGAAATCAGTTCTCATTTCTTAAAACATCCTAGACAAATGTGAAACTCTGCAGTTAAAGTATGCCCAAAAATACATGCAAAACTTGAATTTAAAGAGCATTAAAGTAATATTCTCAATGTAGTTATGATTAAAGCTAGACCTTTGGGGTTCAGAGACTTAGGCATGTCTAGCACAAAGGCTTAGGGCCTTATTCAGTAAACTACTTGCCCGAGACCACACTGCAAGCTCAGAGGCACAAGAGACATTTGAACTCAGGTTTCTGCACCAAACCACAGCAGTATTTATCCAATTAGCCATCCATAATACGAACAAACAAAAAAATCAATATTTCCCAAGGTATTTTACAGCTCACCCTCCATTTTTTTATGGCTGATCAGACCAAAGACCTACTTACTATATTCTTGTTGTGAAGACGCTTTTAGTTATTTAAAGTTTGAGGTCCATTTAAAAATGAATTTCATTAAAGTCAGATACTCACAGGCATGAAATGAAGACATAAATAAAACAGAACATATTTTATCGTAATACACCACTTCATTTTGCTGCAATATTTGCAGAAAGAACACACTGAAATGTACTTCCAAACTACTTTACACCTAATTCTGGACAATACAAGCCTGAGACAGAATGAGATATGTCAAAAATTATGGTTCTGGTTTTCCGAGGCATTGACCACCAAAGCCTGTATTTAACTTCAGGTAGAATTGTGTTCAGCATGTCTGAAAATTGGGCCCTAAATTAAAGCTAAGTGTTTCTACCTGGGTAACATCCCTTTAAGTGCCACCCACAAATTATATACTGCTAGTTCTTCCCATAGGAAAATCATCTTTGGATTATTTTAGGATAAAAGCACAGACCAATGTCAGCCCTCTCACAAGCTGCATACTAATGCGAGGAGGGGAAGGAAGGATTTATTTGGAATCTTCTAATTGACCTCAGTGGAATTGGGCCTGGACCCATTAAGGCATTTATGAAAAGCAGTTATGGAGCACGAATAGTACCCAATCTAAAACATTAATGTCTAGGTAATATTAAAAGTAATTTGTTTAAAAGTAGCAGGGAGGGGATGAGCAGGAACCCAACTGTACTGAGGATTAAATTCCTCTGATTTTTCTGTTGGTCTTTTTTTTATCATTATTTTTTGAACAGTTGCAGAGACAGAAGTTGCTGTTTTTCCTTGGGCTTCTCCTTCCCCAGCACTGGCCTCAGTGTTAGTGGTACTCCTCGTTTCACGTCAGTCCTGTATTATCCTGATTATTACACTAATGTGCCAACATATCACAGCTTCATCCTTTCTCAAGAATGACGTAGACAGTTAAAGACATTAAAACAAATAGTCCTCCAAAATTAATGTGTTTCGCAGGAAGTAAGCGTGGGGGTACCCAAAGCCAGAGGGTATGTTCAGAATAGGAGGATTCAATTCCAGAGTGTCACAAAATGTTCTCCATCACCACAGCATGGCAGAAACCTGTTCTTAATGCTATGATAGATGATCTAAATACGCCACTTACTCTGAGTTATTGGATATGGGAACATGCAAATCTCCCAATAATGCAAGATCTTCTGCTTTATGAAGGGCACAGCTACCAGAGAGGTAACTGCCTCCCTAAGGATTTAACAGTAGCTGCGTAACTCCCTGGTGTCTTGAGTATGAGCCTCTGCTCATGTTCATTAATCTTGATAAGAGAGGGGATTTACCTCCAATAAATATCCTAACTCTAGGCCTCTTACAGCAGATTTAAAGATAGCTCCTAGTCCAAACAAAAGCTGCCGTTAGTGTATGATCTGTAGCTAACAATTACCCCTATGGAAATCGCCTGGCAAAAGTTATTGCAGCTAGCAATGGGAAATTGCAAGTTATAAATGAAAAGTGATCAGCCTGGTAGGAAAATCCGTGACCCTCCCAGTTCCCAAAGCACTGACTTCTCCTGTGGTCTTTTACAATTTATATCCAGGACCCCCCAAAATGAACAATGGCCATATGCGCATTTACCTTTGAACACATGAATGTTGCGTTTCAAAGATGGAAGAGCCACGTAGTCATCCTAGAACTATAAAAGGCATGGAATCATAGAATCATTAAGGTAGGAAAATACCTCTAGGATCATCAAGTCCAACCGTCAACACAACACCACCATGTCTTCTAAACCATGTCCCAAGTGCCATGCCTACACATCTTTTAAATACCCCCAGGGATGGTGACTCCCCCACCTCTCTGGGCAGCCTGTGCCAGGGCCTGACCGCTCTGGCAGGGAAGGCATTTTCCCTCACATCCAACCCAAACCTCCCCTGACGCAGCCTGAGGCCGTTCCCTCTCGTCCTGTCCCTGGTGACTTGGGAGCAGAGACCGACCCCCCCCCACTCCAGCCCCTCTCAGGCAGCTGCAGAGAGCGAGAAGGGCTCCCCTCAGCCCCCTCTTCTCCAGGCTAAACCCCCCCAGCCCCCTCAGCCGCCCCCCAGCACACTTGTGCTCCAGACCCTGCCCCAGCCCCGCTGCCCTTCTCTGGACACGCTCCAGCCCCTCCAGGCCCTTCTTGTCCCGAGGGGCCCAAACCTGAGCCCAGCATTCGAGGTGGGGCCTCCCCAGGGCCGAGCACAGGGGCACCATCACCTCCCTACTTTCAATATACTTTCAACATACATACTTTCAATAAATAATGTAGCAGCCCAGCTTTTGACCAAAAAAGATCTGCAAGAGCCTGTGATGTCAATGTTTATTTTCTCGACTCTTCTCAGAGGGACATGGCAGCAATGTGGCTGAGCCGTCCCGCCACGGGCTGTGACTGCTCCCATCCGAAGGCTGCCCATGCTGGAAGTCAATGCCTCACCGTTTGCCCCAGCCCCTCTCCACAACCCTCCCCTGCCTGCCTTTGGCTGCCTGCAATTTTTCATGGAAATATTTAAGACAAGCCATTTTAGAGATGAAAAACAAAGCATTTTGATTTAAGAATTTTGTTTCAATGTCTCCTGAAAGGTGAGGTCTCAACACTTCGCATCCTTCTATTTAATTTGCACTCCCTGCTTGGGCTATGTATCACAGAGGCCAATATATCCAGCTTCTCAGATCAGTCACATTTTAACCAAACACAACTACTTTATTTTCTTGTTTATTTTTCAGCCCAAAAAAGATATTGGGGGGGTGCATATTTTTAGTGAAGAAACAAAATCTCTGCTAAAATATACCTGACGAACATATTTCAAGCAGGCCTACTTTTTATTTTTTAAGCTCTGTTCCTAGTAAGGAATCTTTGATGTAGTCAGCAAGACTTTTCTTCTGCTTAGAAGACCTATTGATATATAGCCAAACAGAGAGCAGAGAAAAAAATCCACTCTTGTATGTCACCGGACTCTTAATCTATTTTATGAGCCTTAAACACTACAACTCTTTGCACAGTAGAAATTTCAAAAGATCTAGAAACTCCATTTTTTTTCTCCTTATGTAGCTGTTCTAAACCTGAAGTTTTACTTTTCATGAATATTTTTAACCAGCAGAAACCTTTTTTAGGCTTTTTCTTACATCTCTCCTTTGTCGAGGAAGAAAGAAGCAAACCTGTGAATCAGATCCCATGTGCATAATCACACAACTATACGAACTAATCGCATCCATAAAAAGCATTCGGTTCAAACATTGCTGTATAGGGAATGCTTAGCCTTAAAAATTATGCTGTTTGGACTAGCAACTTTGAATACATCTTATGAGCAATCCATCTGCACCAGTACTTTTTTTTTTTCTTTTTTTAACTCAAATCAGGGCACTTGAGCAACCTGACAGTGTCTAAAATAAGCCTGCTGATTACTTCGCCTTTTGTAATTCTTGCTTCTTTTTTTTTTTTTTGTTTCACATTTCTGTTATAATAAGATGCACATTGTTAAAATGTTTGCACAAATTTGATCTGATCGTGATTGGCAACTAGGAAGTTTAGACTGGTAACCCCAACCAAGTTTATAAGGAGCTTCAAACTCGTTACCCCATATAGAGCCATCACCCATCATAAAAAATGCAAGTTGGGTGGGCTGCACTTGCTAATTAGCCTGGGAGGAATCATTTACAGCACAGATTTGCCACCTTTGTTTTCAGCCGCTGGGTCATGGCCAAGCCCGGGGACTCGCCATGCAGGTGGAGGAGTGGTGGCAGGCAGTGCGGTAGCCAGGGGTGAGGGGTGGTGGGCGCATGGAGATGCTGGGGACATGGGGAGCACCAGGTGGTGGCAACAGGGATGTAGGGGATGCTGGGTGGTGGGGACAGAGTGAGGGCATAGGGTGGTGGGGACACAGAAGTGCTGGGGGCATCGGGTGGTGAGGACGTGGGGAACACCTGGGATGTGGGGTGAATATGGGGTGGCGAGGATCCAGGGGTGCCAGGGACAGCAGGCGGTTAGGAGGTGTGGGGCACCAGGTGGTGGGGTCTCCAAGGACACCTGGAATGTTGTCTTTCGATCATTCCAGCTGGCAACAGCAGATGGAGACCAGGCTGGTAAGTGAGGAAGCTGCCTGTCTCTATGCCATGCACAGAAGGGGTCTTGGTGGAGCCTGGGTTATCGCATCTAGAATGTTTTTCCTTTGAGGAATAACAGGGTATTAATGGTTTGTTCTTCCTGAGCTGGCTGTGGCTTTAGTGCTTGCAGTGGAGACAGTCCTGTGAGGGAACGGAGCGCTCCTGGCCATCACAGAGGAAGCCTACGCCTCCTCCTCTCTTACCTTCACGCTTAGTGGGATGGGGACTAACGAGGGGGCAGTTTTTAATTTTCTTCACCTCACCCAAATTTACAGTCCAGCCTCGGCACTTTCCAGGGACCACAACGGGTTTCTTCCAATCACCTCCTCTCCCACCTACACCAAAAGTTTCTATCATCTAAAATAAACCTCCCTACATCTCAGCCATCTCCACTCACGGAGCTCGTCTGCCAATATGGAGCTTTTTAGGCACTTGTCTCAAATGGTCTCCAGTTTATCTCCATCCAGAGGTTTTACCCTCTCCCATTAGTCATTTAGGTTTTAAAATAATTAGCCTTGAAGATGTAGGTGGAGAAAAGCCTTCTTTTTTATTTCACTTTTGTTTCCATTTTGTATCTTCCTTCCACTCCCATTTCATTCCGACTACAGCTTTTTTCTTTTTTTTCTTCTTTTTTCTTTTTTTTCTTTCTTTCTTTTTTTTTTTTAGGAAAAAGGCTTAATTATTGTTTATCTGGATCTCCCTGGATCCTATCTCCAAATTACTGCATCATCAACAACCCCCTAAATAGACACTAGGAAAATTGACACAAGGGAGAGACACTGTGAATTCTCCAACCACAGGGAAAGCTTCAGTCGGAGCTCGCACACTGTTAGGCACCAGAGAGCCCAGCTACAAAGGCCCAGGAAGCCTGGCTTCATTAGCTCTACTTGTCATCCAACTATGTGTTTTACACTCCTATTGTCTTCCCTTATTTCTCTATTCCTTCCTCAGATCTTCAGTGCTTCTCCCCTCTTTCTGAACCCCTAGGCATCACCACGTTATTTCTTTCCCCCTTCTGTTGCTTTAGCCCTGCTGCGCTTTTCCCCACAAATGTTTTGCTCTGCTCTGTGCTTTTGATCCCGCAGATCGCTAAGTGTGGATAGGACGCAATGATCCGTTCGTCTAGGTTTCACCTCAACTGCGTAGCTAACGTAAGGAAATATAGATTCCATCTCTAAGCTGCACCTGGGGAAGCAAATGTGTAGAGGAAGCGATAGGGCTGAAGGTTCCGGGGGGGGGGGAATAAAAAGCCTGGCTTGAAAGGAAAATTATTCATTCATCTGCAAAACAACATTTTTTAACAATATGGCACATTTGTTCTGTTTTGAGATTTTTGTATCTTAGCTACTTGATTAATTGTGCTGATTTTGATTTACGTTTCTTACTCATGTGTCTCCCTCTGGTCATGGGATTCTTTAGTCCTCGGCACCTAAGAGTGTAGCTCGGCACAGGGACGGGACTGTTTTCCGTGAGGTCTATGGCATTTTCTACTCTCTTCTGAAACGCTTGTGAACCCTTGCAGCGTTCCAACTTGTGAACATAACCCCGGTGCATCTTCCTCCACCAGCTCTGTTTTGTGGCCTGCAGCTGCAGGGTTTATTTGTCTGGGTTAGAAGCAGCAGAGACTTCATATTTTACTGCATTTTTAAAGTGCATTTGCAAAATTTCTTCAGAAAGTAATGTTAACAAGTTACTCTGATTTAAGAGGTTCAGCAATTTAGTCTCTTGGCAAATACATGAGGACCTTACTTAAAACTTACTTTCTAAACCTGTTTTAGAACTTTTTTTTTATCACGCACATGAGTGGAGCTCCGGTCCCGATGAGCATGAATATACCTCCTGCGGTGGCCCAAGGTGGGAGGAACCCTCTGCTTACACTCATGCTTGGAGATGAAAGTGCTAGAAGTCAATTTGGGGGGATATAGATTTCCCTATATATAAGCAAAACGCTTTCCAGCAGGTTCAACTTCTTCCATTCTCAAAATATTGGGCAGAAAGTATTCACCAGGAGGCGAGGAAGAGCTGAGCTGGAATCACTAAACTGGGGCGTGCTGTAAAGCATTCAGGGACGGCCTTGTGCACTCATACTTGTGTGCTGCAGCGAGCTGGAGGGCTCGGACTGAGCCAGTGCTTCACTTCCCGAGCACTTCCCCAACAGGGATGCTCCTCAAGAGGCCAGGAGGCGAGTACACTTGTGCTGAGCTGGCTCGGTACCATTTTTAGATGGGACTTGGAGAAGGCAAAGGCAGGAACCCTAACAGTGAGCAGATGATTTGCCACGGGTCTCCTATACATCTCTGGGTACGATTCATTTCCCTGTGCCTCATTCCGTACCCCGTTTTACCACAAAGGGTACTTCTTTCCTCTGCTTGCTCTATTTAAAAACATCTTCTACTATGAATATGTAGAGGTATTGTAGGAACCTGATCTCAGATGGTACCATTTAATTTTATTGTAATACTAGTAATAAATGTACTAAGCACAAGCAATGTGCTCGATGTAGAAACAGTTTTAATACATTTAACTGGGTTTTGAAGTTGGTTGTCCATGAATGGACACCCATTCTTGTTCAGATCAGACGTGGCATCTCGGGCGGTGCTTTGGAAGATGATAGAATACCTCTCATCCTCATACTGGGATAAAGTAGAGAAGAAACATTAGATTTCCACTCCAGGCCTGTGAAAAGATTATTTTTTTTTTTTCAGATACTCGGATTTTATTTCATTATGTTTCCTTGTCTTCATTTAATTTAATAATATGTTCAAATCTACTTATCCAAATGCATCTGTTTTATAGTTGGGGAAATACAATCTGAAAAGAAAATGTAACTTTTTTCCAGTAAAGTTGATAGAATGGAAGGCAACTAATTTTAACATATTGCCACTTAATGTCATCTTATTTGCTGATAAAATACATGGTAAAGCGTTTTCAGTAATCACTTCTTGAAACAAAACAGAGCTTTCCTGAGCCAATGAATGGAGATACATTTATTTATTTATAGAACGGGCATCATTCTAATTCCTTTGTGTTTCACAAATCTTAGCAAGTTGATCCATGAGCACTGAAAAGAAGCGAAGACGTACTAGCTCCACGAGGCACAGAAATCACCTGATCTGCCCACACTTACCAGAAAGATGCATGTAAAGTATAATTAGAATGAAAAAAAAAAAAAGAAGGTGGCCTTATTACAGTACCTAGACAATAAAAACCTCCCTCTGCCTCTCAATATTGCGAACCTTAAACATTAAATAACCTCAGGCAGGCAACCGGGAATATCTAACTCGATAGAAATGGTATTATTTTTTATATCTATACATGCATTCTTTAATTTCTTTCCTTTTATTTTCTGAGCCTTTACATGATACTTAAGTTATATTTCCAAGCTTTTTTTCTGCAGCCATGAGGGCTAGGGAAATTATTTTAAAAGAACATTGAGATTGTCATCTATTTGCATACCTTCTGGAAGCCGAGTTGTAAGCAGCCTGCTAAATAAGATGAGTTCTGTTGTATTTCGAGGTGTCCCTGCTGCTCATTCTGTACTTGCACTGTTTTCAGGGATTATAATACTGCCATGCATTACATTAGAATCAATAAATGAAGGATTTTATTAGATACGTTCCCTTTATGGTGCCTACTCCTTAAAAGGTCATTAGTTATACCTGTGCAAATTGGCGGTATTGCCGGGATATCCCTACCTAAGCTTGTAAAACTATTCAGGAAACATAGACGAAATACTGTGGCAATAGCATTCACATGTGACCGCCGACAAACTTTTATGGGGAACCTCTGAAGACATGTAAAAATGAGTCATTTCAAGCGTTTTACATCGGTTTATCTTTGCTCTGACAAAGTCTTCTGGGCTTTCCCCAGCTGACTGAAAGGGTAAGTAAGGCCAACAGCGAGGAACCTCCACTGCGTCATTGCTGTTTTGAGGGAATATGCTGAAAATTCAATGTAAAATGTTTTGCTGCATTCCACACTTCTTCATTATAAATATAAGCCCCAGCTCTGTAACTGCTTGTTTGCATGCCTAATGCGACGTGACTCTGCGAGACTACTCGCTCCTATAAAATTAAGATGCTGCATGTGTGTGTTTGCAGGACCGTGACCGCGAGGAATACTTGCTCAATGTAATAACTACCAGTTGAAAAACAAAATAAAAATCAACTCTAATTGCGCCCATTTAGATTCCAACATTGAAAAATAGCTTAAATATGGTATTTCGGAATGTAAATTTTATAAAAAGTCTGAAGATTTTAGGATTCTGTTAGCTCTTTAGTCCCTCTGTAACGAGGCTATTACATAGCATAGCTCAGATTGATGTTGAAAATAATGCAGCTGCAAGAGCAGCTGCAGCAAGAATTCACAGAAGCCAGGATGCAAAGCAGGCCCTGCTCGAAGTCCCTGGCTTTAGCTTTCTGGTTTGGGTTGGTTTTTTCCCCCCCCCCCCTTATTTATTAGCTTAATTCCAGCATCCTCTGAAATGATGCCTTGCTGGGAATAACTGAGGGTTAAAGCTTTAATGGCTTTACTTAGCCCCACAAATGAAAAACCTGTAATTTACTGTCTTCTGCAAACCAGAGCCACTCTGACAGCAGCAGATGCTGTTTTTTCAAAATGAACAGTTCAGGGTTGGTCAGCATTAAGACTGTAACAGTCAAGGAGAAAACACAGCACCAAAAAGGAGGAAAGATACTTCATAGCTAGCTATACAGGCGTACAAGAGCATCTTTGTGCTTCTGGTATTTAAAAAGACATTTATGCCCCTGGGCAGGAGCTGATGAAATCATTTTTTGAGGCTGCTGCCTCAAAATGTTTGTCTGTCGTGTGGCTTGCAGGCAGGTTTGGAGGAAGGTGCAAGTCCAGCACCACCCTTAAGCTTCCTTTTTCGTGACAGACAGAGGGTGATGGGAATGAATTGCAGCAGCAGAGTGCTGGGCCCTGGGTAAACCCAGGTTTTTGTAATCCCAAAGGGATTTGCCTCCATCCTCACCCCATTTCCTAAACCTCAAGCCTGGGGAGGATAACTGACACTGTGGCTCTTGTTGGTTCTTTCATGGACAGGTCGATATTAGGTAAAAATAATTTTAAATAATTTTGAAACAAAGCTTTACACGTAACTCAAAAACAACATGAGTAAGCCACATCACTCAGTCTTTCATAGCCACCTCGTAAGACCTTCAGAAGAATAGTTCCCAGGGAGATTTACAATAACAGATGACACAAAGAAGCAAAGCATCATCATTCACCTCCCAAATCTGAATGTACGATAGCCTGTTAATCCGATAGATTCGGTTACCGGCCAAAAGTGACGTACTCAGGACACAGAAGTGATTGTAAAACCCTGCTCTTCTTTAAATCTGAATTTCAGAGCCAAGAGAACGCCTTGGAAGAGCTCTACTAATGGCAAAGTTTGTAACATGGTGGTTGCATCCCAGGTGCAGCCGTGCCAGGCGGTGCAGGTTACTCCTGGCAAAATCAACTGGATAGAAGGAACCGATATGGTTCTCTTCCAGCTGACGTAACATGTTCGGTCACCTTATTACAAGTTAGTATTCAGGTTGCAATATCTTGCGTCCATTGGAGCTTTGCAGAGTGTTCTCAGGAAGGTCATAAAATAAAACATTAGAGTAGTATAACTTAAAGGTTACAAAAGCACGGGCTACAGAATCAGCGTTAGTCTGTGACAGCACTGGCTCCAGTCCCGGTGTAGTTTATAGGAAATAAAAGCAAGAACCAACCACACATTTAATAAAACGAACAAAAACATGTTAGAATCAACTGCTGGATCAGATTTTTTTTTATTGTTTTTTTTTTTTTTTTTCCAGTGGCTCACAGCCGCCACTGGATTTCCTTCGGCTGTCGCTGCTCTTACAAATTTGTGTCGCTGCGTATAAGCATGTCAAAGACCAGGCTGGCTCGCACATCCTGAATGGGAAATTTATGCCCATAGAACCTGTGCCACGTACCTTTCTATTCACCAAGGGAAGGAAGAAAAATTTCCCTACTGTTCTTGCAGCACTTCAAGGTTAAAATTCATATTGACAAAAATAATGCAGCAGGGGTAATAAACATTTGCAAAGATTAAAATAATTGCACGAAAGGCAATTTCTTCCCTGAAAAAATGAAGGCGCCAAGCTAAAAGAAAAAATTTAAACCAGAAGCCATACTAAGAAAGTAAAAGCTGTCAAAGAACTGCCTTGAATGTTAATCTGAGCTATTTCAGCCAGTCCTTTTTCACATCCTTTTCTTTCCTGCTAACTTTTATGTTACAGCTCTATTGCCTGTACAAAGTTGCTGAATTGAAGCTCTGCCTGTCAGGAGCTCTCATCTGTGCATGCTTTAGCTCTCACTTGTTACTGGGTTTGCTTCAGCTGCCACTATTAAACCGTTGCATGTCAAATTACAAAGCAATTAGGGTGAAATACGTAGTTGTAATACACAGGTTAAAAAACCTCCAGAAACCCTAACTCTAAATTTTCTAGGTTTGCACTGTTGACTTTGGAAAGTCTTCAAATATCTTTAATTAACGTAATCCCCAAACTACTGACATGTGCTTCACCTGGTGTCATGTAAGGTTTTTTACCTTTCCGCCTTTCTCTTTCTCCTTCCTCCCAGGCTTTGTTTCCCTAGGAATAAGTAAAGCTCATTATTCCGCACTGTGAGAAATGGAATAAGCATAACTTGAGTATTTGCTAAAGCAGCCAGTGAAATAGGGAGGTGGATAGATAAACTATCCAAATGCTGAATTTTGCCTCATTCTGTCTAGCGTTAACTGCAGAAATACTGTACCTAAGGTGAAATCCCTTGGAGGTATACCATTAAAGGAAGGCAACCGTAGTGGTGGTATGAAGAAGAGGAGCCTATCGGATGGGTCAACGATAGCTGCCACCACAGTGCTCAGGAGCCAGGGAGGGGCCGATGCGCAGCTATGGCCAACTCATTTAATATCTCTGCTTAGCATCTCAGCGTCCCGGTGGGACTCATAATATTTAATTACTTATCTAATGGGAAATTCAGCCTTACCCTGTGAGTTATTGTGCTTCCTCGATTTCTCTTATATTGGAGAAGCACAGCACTTCACAGGACTGGTCCTGCCATGAAAATTAATTAGTTTATGCCTGAACAGGGCTTTCAACATACAGATCATTCTGTATGACAAAGTAGTATTAGATAACAAACCGAGTTATTCAATTGAATTATGGAGCCATAAGAAAATTATTGTCTCTTATTTTTAATCAAGCAGACTCCAAGCCAGATTAGTCCCTGATGATGATGGGACTAATGATAATTCCCCTCCTTCTTTTTGCTCCTGCGCACCCTGGAGTTTTCGCTGCTGTATCCACACAATAAAGCCAGCTCTAGTTTTCAGGTCAGCCCTTACCTTCAGTGAACAGTAATTGTTAAGACAGCTTGTTGCGGGTAAATAAAAAGCCTTGCTGGTTTGGAAACAAAGCTCTCCATCTTATTTGGTTTGGTTTTTTATAAACATTCTGTTTAACCATCACTCACTGCAGGGATACCTGAGACAAGAAACAGCTCTGGAAGTTTGAGAGAATTAAGGGCCAGTAGTTCTGCATTCCTTTTCATGGCATCAGAAAAATCTCAGGTTATAGATATGCATATGATTTCATATGCATGAATGCTTCAGTGCCCTCCCACCAGTTGTCAGACTCTTGATTAGCTTCCATAACCCAAGCAGAAGAATTTCAATACTGCCTTTAAGGGTCACTTGAGCAGAAACTTCAAGACAAATCGTACTGCTGGGGTCACAGAAATTCGCTAGCTAACCTGGCAAAAGAGAACTTAGTTTTGTTCGCTGAGGTATATTGTTTGCATGGTCTTCTTTGCAAAGACGAATTTCTGATGACAGGAACCCATTTGTTCATCAGCTTCTATCTTTCCAGACTTGCTAAGATCTTTGGGACCGATCAGTGTTAATTTATACCAGTGGAAGGTCTGGACAAGGCTTTAAGAGTTCCCAGTTCTAATTTAGGCTGCCGTCTCCATGCACCCCTGCTGCAAGAGCATCCTTGTTATGGGAGGAGCGGGAGGGACTTGCCAGCACCAGCTGTCTGCTCCCGTGTTCCCTCACCCTGCATTGTACTCTACCGTTTTTACCCTTTTTCTTCCATTTATTGCTCTTACATTGGAAATCAGATACAACAGCTGTAAAGAACAACAGCACCAAAGAAATAAAAGCCACAATAAGAGATGAGAAAAAGGAATTCCAGTTAACGATATCTATCTAGGGAGATTTCCCCTGCGGGGAAGTGGACAGACGTGGAAGGACATTCAGAAGGAAGATAGCCCCTTGGTCCACTAAAATTCACTTTGCATCTTGATATGATGGCCTTCTTAATCCTTTTCTCAGTTTCCTAGAGCCCTACTTGCTGACTTCCTTTTCTTCTTCTCACCATTCGCATGCCTTCCTTTTCTCCCTGTTGCTCCTTTTGATCAACTTTGATTTGGGGAGGGGGTTTTCGGTGGGGGGGAGGGTAGGTGTTGGAGATTTTATTTATTCGGTTTGAGTTTTGGGGGAGCAAAGAATTAGGTACACAAAGAAAGATATTAAAAATTTTTTACGAACTGTCCAATAAAATTCGTGACTTATGAAGCTCTAGCACTGATTTGCCAAGCTTCTGTACACCCCAGCTTCATTCTAGTTACGTAGTTAATGCAATTGCAAGGAAGGATCTCCACCAAAGTTGTCTTTGTTCAAACGGGGCGGTCCTGGTTAGGAGCCTGGGTGCTGCAGCTAACGTTTTACTGTGTAAAACATCACAAAAGGTAACAGTGGAGTTTTGCATTGGGTGGACAGAAACACCAACAGCTAAAATGGTAGCTCCCACCTAACGCACCTCTTCTCAATTAACGTGAGTTAATGAGCAGAACTGAGGGGACTGTAAGGGGACACCCCTCCTGGGGTGCTGACAGCAGCGAGGGTGGGGTTTGGTCAGGGTAACCTCTTTGTCTGGTATAGCTAGAGCAAGAAAAGGAACTGTATCCTCAGCCACATCTCTTGCTATGTGTTTGATCTCGGCGCCGCGCAAGGTGTCAGGCACCTTCTTCGCTGTGGATCTGACAGCTGATATGTTTTGTGTACCGCACAATAGGTAATGGAAGTCGTTATAGGTCTGCTAATGTCTCCTTTAGGTTTGGGCTTTCCTAGGGCCTGGTCCCATAGGAGTGTGATTATTTTGTGAAGTGAAAGAGAGCTCTCTCTGTACTGTGAGCTCTCATTGAATTCCTGCCTCATCCCGGAGGCAGGGCTGCCCAGAGCAGTTCTGAGATGCAGACCTCTTAATAGCATGTTGGCAGATCTAATCAAGCCCACAGCACAGTCTGCGGCAACCCTTCTAAACCAAACTTTGCCCCTCTGCACTCGTTCCTTAGAAGTACTCGGCTCCCACCATTTCAAAGCAATCTTTTCAGAAAATCAATAGTTCTTCATCTCCTTCAGAATGAGAGCAAGCAGGACACTTGGACGTTCGCTTTGTAATCTCTTCAAAAATTGCTTTCTTGTCTTCCCAACAGAATTAGGAAATATTGCAGCACCAAAAAAAAAAAAAACCAAAAAACCTCAAGCTTTTTCAGCACATCATCTCAGTTGTAGTACCAATCTTTGCATTCCTTTTCATTTAGGGATTACCCTAAGCTCACTGGTCTGTTTATACCTTAGGCACACACATGCATCCTTGTTCCTCACACAGAGGAATTATTTGTTCTCACAACTCCACTTTTCAGGAGCCTGCTGTAGAAACATTTACCATTTTAAAATTTCCGTTTTCTCTCCCTCTTTCCTCTCAGTGGCCCTTTAGCTATGAAAATGAAGCGCTCTGCTCCCGCAGCGCTGAGCTGGTGAATCTGATCGAGGAAGGCCAGCCAGGCTTCACATCCCCGTCAGACACAGCGTTGACCTTTTTTTCCTAATTGACAATGCAGGGCTTTGTGCTAATAGGATGACATCATTACGCAGAGCTGAAACGCTTTCCCTGCTGTCTCTTTTGTCTCTCAGTATTTTTCTCCCACACTTTTAAAGGAAGTATTTCACTAGGAGGGAGTGTGAGGAAGGCAGTTACACAGTGCCTAAAAAACATATGTGGAAAACATCCTCTATTTCTCTCTCTTCGTTTTTCCTTATCTCCACTAGTTACCAACCACATACCCTGAGCCCTCACTACATACTGAATCTTCCTTTTCCTTCTTCCAGGTTGTGATCACTGATGCTTCATTTCTGTATTTGCTTTGCCTCAATGTTCCGAGATATCCTGCTGGGGAGACTCTGGTTCCTTCCTGATTTTGAATTATAATGGTAGCTGTTGGTCTACCGTCCCTTTTACAACTCTAATTCTCTTCAAACAGCTTGCTAGTAAGAATCTTGTGCATCTCTACAGCAATAAATAATTAACTGAGGTGCCTAATTTTGTATCAGGTTGTTAGCAGTTAACTTTTGCTGTGATGCGCAATAATATAAAGTTTCAAAATAACACTTTAAAGAATACATGAAGGGGAGGAAGCCCCAGAGAAATGGGAAATATTGGGAGCTTTGTTTTAGCGGTCTTGTGAGATCGGCTCACCCATTTCAGTGAGTTCCATAACCTTTTAAGACACTGCGTTAAAGCTTAAAAAAATTGCCCGGTCGTAGGTTGGCAGCCACGTGCGAAAGCGTGCAGTCTTGGCTAAGCCAACAAACCAAATAAACACACGTGATGGGCTTTCGTTGGAGAAGACAGAGCAGAAACTTCCCAGTTCTGCCTATCCCCGTCTCTTTCTCCCGTCTCCCATGGCTGACCTATCGGGTACTCCCCGCTCATGGTATATATTTCCAGCCTGCTTCAGCGCCTAATGAAATGGATTAGCTCAGAGCCCAGGTACTTCTGTGAATCTGTTTACCCTAAGCTGTTCTAATTTGCACAGAAACGCAGTAGGAGCTGCAGCAGTGAAAGAGAAGGGTAGTATTGACCCGCTGGGAGAAGCAGCCCCTTAAATCACTCACGCTAGCTCTACAGGACCATGGCTGCCTGCATCCTTACCGCGAGAAAGGCAAGCGCGAAAGACAAGACAGACAAAACAGAGAGCGGAGAAGGGAAAAGGTTCAGGAGGGAGAGGATGCAGATCCCACTATTATTCAAGACTATCCAAAGCTGGCAGGAACTTGCCCAATCGATGCCCAACTGTTTCATAGAAGACTCCTGGGTTCCTGGACACTCGAGAGTGATCCTCATGCCATCCTTTCCTTTCTGCATCTAAGCACTGTTCAGGAAGGCAATGACAGCCACATTACCATACCTTGTGAAAACTTCTCTTGATTATTTCAGTTATATTTCCTATTTCTTTTTGCACACTATCCTTAAAGACATGTTCAGTATTTTAACCAGGATTTGTTTCTTACGGTCTGTTTCTGTCAGATTTACCTTCAACTTCAGCTGATTTCCATAAGCTATTGTGGGTAATAGAAGGAATTGGAGTTGTGTTACTTTAAACAACAGTAAGCCTAAGCTTACTGTCTTTGCATAACAGTGCCTAGTGAACTAGCTATCTGATAGCTGAGAACAGTAATTATTAATACCGTTTAATATTTCTCTTACGTCTATAGCCTAACGAGATTACTGCTTTGTTGTACTCAGCACCACATAAACAATTAATGTATGAGTTTCAGCCTCAAAGAGCAATTAGGATAATATGGTTAAATCCCTGCAAACTACTATGAAAAAAGCACCATTAACCTTGCCAAATTTCAGCCCAGAGCCCAATTTATTATTATTATTTTTATAAACAGGTTAAATACAGTGAGTGAAAATAGTGTTTAGAGTGGAAGTGCTGACAAAACCTTTACTGCAGCAATGTGGACAATGCAGCTGTAATAATGGCAAGTGTGCCCTTATCACAGCAAGAAAAATGTAAGGAGTTCTGATTTTGCACTGAATGAGCCATTACTTATGTCTATCACAAAGAAATAAGAGTACTGAACAAAAAAAGAGATACATTAAGGGTTTGGGTTTTTTTTCCCCCAAAAGAAAACTAAAAATAAAAAAGATCAGATGTGACTCAGGCTTTCAAACAATAAAAATAGCAAGATGAAAGAACTAGGTTGCTTCATTGCCTAAAGAAATGGCTAGAATCTTAAAAAGTCTGAAACCTGATTGTGAGAGACTCACTTTATGGGCTGCTAAGAAGGTGCTGACCTTCGTCATCAATAGATTGTCTGAGCCTTTGTGGTGTTCAGCAGTAAAGGAAGTGCTTAAAAAGTCATCCCGATGAAAGATGGACTGGAAAAATCTCCAGTTCAGATCTCAGCATAGCTGTTGTCGGTGCACATGCTCATTCAGAAAGTCTGTCTGTAAATCTAATACAGATAAATCTTGCTTCATTTTTAAGTGATAAAACTGGGGCATCTTCACCTTAGAGATGGATCAGGGTATCTGGAATTCAATATAAGTGAAATTATTATAGAGGAGGGCAGCTAATGACCTATCTGTTGTGGGGCTTTGGATGTGTATTGTTATAGTACTATATTTCTCTGTCTGTACCGGAGGACATTGAAGAAGTGGGATAACACTTGTCCAAGTACCAGTGGTATAATTTTCTTATACTTGCTCCATAGTTTTGGATGCAGTTTCGCCTGTTCCAACATTTGCACTGAAATGAACTGTAGCTGATGACTGCCCTGTGATTTCAAATGGCCTTCTGGGAGAAAAAGACTATTATAGATTAAAGAGTTCAGTTCCTATAACTTTCTGGAAGAGTCCCGTCACTCTCTAAGCAGTATATTAATACAGCAATAGTCATTATATGTATCTTCTAGCAGGGTGAGTTAGCCTGGGTGGGGTGTCAGGCTAACACAGCCATGGGGTTGCCGGTACACAAGTGAGCTCACTGGAAGACAGATGGGGTATCTGTGCACAAAATGCATGACAGTCATGCTCTGGCTGAAAAACGTTGTGGTGTCATCCCCTAGAAACCACGCGGCATTGAACATTCACAGCAAGAGCACAAAATACAGATGGACCACTAATGACTGCAGCTTCTGGGACAGCAGATGAGGTACAGCCAGACCGTCCTGAACGAGGCAGCTTGTACCTTATGCTGCAGAGGAAGTGAAAATAAAACAAAACAGTGACAACTGAAATATCTGCCAGTTCTGATCAGGGTGGAGGGAAGGAGAATTATTGCTGTCTCCAGATCTGATGCCTAATTTGTCTCCGAGTTTTAGCAAGGCATTCACGGGGCGCCTTCAGAGCGTGGTCCCACTTGGACTGCTGTCAAACGGTCAGTGTAAGGAACCTGGTTCAGAGCAAGAAACGTAACTATCATGTCCCCTTTCTGCTTCCTAGCTGCCGTACCGTCCCCCTAGACCTCCGAACTGTGAAAGTGTATGATCCAGCAGGCCAACACTGGGGCATCTCTCCTTGAATTTGATTCTTTCCCAACAGCCTCTGCCATAAAGGGCAACTGTGACCGTCAGAAACAGCGACTTGTGCTGCCTACTGAAAGTACTGAAAGATTTTACTGCAAGTGGGAAACGGACCTTTTTCTGAAGCGCAGCCCCCACAGAATTCACGTCCCAGATTGCTGGTAACGGCAATGTAATGGTTCGGTTTCAAGGCAGCTTAATCCCCTCTGAGAACTACTAGAAGATATCCCTCTCTCCTGCCCCTCCACTTAATCAATGTTGAATGTAGCCCAGTGGTTCTGCCTTGCTATATGCAGATTCAGGAAGATAGCACTGCAGTCTTTGGTGTTTAGAAAGGTTTTACTTCACAACTGTAAGGGCAAAAGCTTTTTTGGTTGAAATCAAAGTTTCAATTCTGAAGAAAAAAGGGCTCATCAAAGAACTGGCAAAGAATTTAACAACTAGGTGCCAGCTGAAATGCCAGTGTGATTTATCAGCAGGTTCTTGTCTAATCTCATGTGAGATAATAGGAGAAGGTGTTGAAAGCTGAATCAAACTAGATACAGAACAAAAAGCATAAGTAATAGGGTTCATAAGATCATGCACATAAGGAAGTTTACGTTATCTAGTAGGCAGGCCACTGTCCCCAAGAAGGTTTTCTTAGATGTATTGGGAAATCTACAGAGAAAACCAGAAAGTTGTAGATAAATGATCTTATATTCCTTTTGCATTTATACTTTTTTCATGTAACCCTCTCCATTTGAAGAGATGTGGTTTCCTTACCAACAGACCCCACAAAATTCTCAGCTGTAGTGGCTGGCAGTGCCATGGGCAGAGGTGTCTTGGCAAAGGTTAACCCTCAGATATGCAGAAAGCTGAACTTGCTTCTGACTGATCAGGAAGATCATTCCTTAGAGCTCACAAATTTAGCTTCCTTCTGACTATAGTGCTAAATTGCCTATCTATATTCCCCTGCATAGTGATTCATTAGACACATTTTACAGTAAACGCTTCCAAAATAAAAAACAGACATTTTAACCAAAGTTTCAGGAAAATACTTAACTGACAAAGATAATGATTTTCTAAAAGCTTTTCCCTGGAAGTGTTTTTTTTTTTTATTGAGGCAGTGATTAAAGTGAGCCTGCCTGAGTTATAACATGCTTCCATTGCACAACGCAAAGTCACGTTAATCAGCTTGAATACCTAAAAATACAATAGGAGCAGTATAAATCCACCTGATACAGCACAGTTCATTTCAGGTGCTGGTCGACTGGAAAAATGTCCATAAGTGATTAAAGAATTATTGGTCTGATTTTCACAGTTTGTGCTCTGCTTTTTTTTTTTTTTGTTCCATGGTAAATTATTTCGAAGCTCTTAAGGCTCACAGTGAACAGTTTGGTCCAGCCGATTTCCTATTCACGCTGATATCAACCCCCCCCATCAGATACAGAGCTTTGCTTTTGTGAGCTTTCTGGTGGGGAGAAGAGTCCATTAATTTTCCTTGAGGGCTCCTCGGTGCTATATGGCTGCTCAGAGGAAAATTCCTGCAAACTTGGATCTGCTGTGGACACTTAAATCTCATTTTCTAGAGTTCTATAGGACTGTCAGCGAACAGCCCACCCAAGAGGCTGTGAAAGTCCTGTATCCTCCAGAATCTGGGATAGCCACGTATTGCAGGGCCACATGGAGATCTGTCACGGGTCCCACATGTGACAGTTATGTTGGAGTGACACGGCACCAAGATTATCAGGCTCATCCCCTCAGCTGCTGCTGGGGCTGGCTGGAGTATCTCTGCTTTGCTGCACAGTGAAGAGAAATCATAATTTCCTAAATTACCTAGTGCTGAAGCCAGCACTGAAAAACACAGCTTCCAATCTTTAGGCTATGCTATGGTTTGTTTTAAAAAGGGATTGAATGTCTTACAAACAGGTAAAATTGCTGCCAGATGCAAGTACATTAGCCTTTTCCAGCTGCTTTACTGCTGCCATTCAAAATAGCTTGCTATAAATATGATTCCTTTGAGCTCTATTCTGACAAGTGCAGAGCACTATCTGGGAAGGGCCAGCGGTTTTCCGTCCCCACTGAACTCAGTAGAAGTTGTGATTGCTCAGCTGAAAAAAAGTCTGCTGAAATTACCTTAAATCACACAATTATCCCCTCACCTCTCGCTCCTTCTCTTGCAGTTGTGGAAAGAGGAATAAGTTTCTCCACAGGCAGTTCTGCTACAGTAAAGTTTTCAGCCTGGAGGTTGTGAATAAAATGTCAAAATCAACAAGTTCCCTGCTTCGGGGCTGGTGCCAGTCCTGGCTGCGATCCGGCTTAACCAGGGGAGGGCGTGGGGAAACACGACCAAGATTTGAAACCCTATTTACATTAAAATTCAGTATCAGCTTCTCGTATGGCCTCAGATGCCTTCACCCCTTCCTTTTCCCTCTTTCTATAATTTCCTGCCCGCGGCCTAAAGCCCGTTGCCCTACCCGGTGACGGTTCGCCCTAGCGCAGCATCCAGGAGGCGTTGCGGCAGCGCTTACGAGCGCAGCAGTGCACACTGTAGGGCCCTCGCGAAAACTCCACGAGTTGTTTATTGTTTACAATCTGTTTCTGGCCGAACAGAAATGCGTTTATTATGTATCTTTCCTTTGTATAATCTGTACCTGTAGTGAAGTACGTTAAACTGGTGCTAAACATACGGAGGTCTGTTAAACAATAACAGGAGGTTAAAGGCTGAGTGCTTGTGCTTAACAAACCGTACTGAAAGACGGTCATCGTTAAAGCTATTTACAATTAGGCTTTTCATAATTGATGGAAAAACTGAGAAGGAAATTACCTGTGCCTTCCACCTTTTCACTCTGAAGTCAGCAGGGACAGATGAAAATCAACATTTCCTTTGAATCTGAGCACAGTTATGAGCTTACATTGCAGATCAAGTCCCCTTCCCTATTGTACAGGAACTGGTGTTGAGAGGAGGCTTATGAACTCGATTCTACACCTTGTTCTACCAGTCTGAATCCTCTACCGGTTCCCTGAACTGAGAATTAGGCTGCTAACTACTGGGGGAGGGTTGCCTCTCAGTACCAACACTCGTGTCCTTTGCAGACGGTTCAGTAAGAAAGGGCTTTGAAACCCAAATGCAGAGGCGAATTTTCCTCGAATGCAGCTGAAGCTGGGACCCCACTTGGAGCTCGTGCGCCTCTGGAATACATCTGCTCTGCCTGATTCTTGAACACCCCTCTCTGACCTTAGCCACCGTGCTTACCAGCTCTCAGAAATCAGGCCACGGTGATTTTTTGCACCCTGGGACAACACATGACGCAAGTCAGTCACGGGGTTGGGCTTGTTTTTCTTTTCATTAAAAGCCAGATTTTCCCTTCCTGTTGCAGATATAACGGATAAACTGGCATTACTTTGCGTAAACAAACATCTTTTATTGAGAGCTATCAAAAATATTTAAGAAGCCTTGAAGTTTTACACAGGAAAGAGAAGTAACTACAGTGAGTCTGATATGCTATGTACTAACTATTGAAGATTGCCTATGATACGCCTAGCAGAGGAAGCATTTGCATGCTTTTTTTGGCTTTGCAATGTTTGAGAACACTTAACTTTTCTCCATTTTCTCCTAGGACTCTTTCTTTGCTCAAGAAAGCAACACTCCATCAGAAAGCAACATTGACTTCCAAAAAAAATCTCATGAGCATGGATGGCAAGAATGAAACCTCTCAGCAAATGTGTAGTAGTAAGGAGTCAAATATAGCAGCGAGCAAATTGAATGATATTCCAGAAGCATTGCAAGAGGTCAAAAACCATCTTGGGGATGGAGCAGCTGAAAATATAATGGGGAGAATAAAAGCCACAGAGAAAAAGAAGGAAAAACAAAGTCATGATATTGACAGAGCAAGCTGTAAACAGAAATCCAAAACCAGTGAAAAACTAGCTGTGAAAAATGAAGAAACAACGTTAGAGACTGGCAATCGGTTAATCCCGACACCTCTGCCTCATATTCCCCTGGAAAGCCTAATGGATGTAGAAATGGAGTTGGTCTACACCGACGAGGAGGACATTTCCTTCGAGTTTTCTGAGCCCATGGTGTCGACAAGCACAGAGTCGACGTGCCGTGATTCGGAAAAAGCAGATGCTCTGAGCGCACCTAATGGCAGCGCTTTGCCCCAGATTGACCAACAGCTTCAGGTGACCCTCCAGGAAGCCAGGACTTGCTACAGGCAGAACAACCACCCAGCAGCAGTGGAACAGTTCTCAACAGCACTGGAGGTATGGGGTTAAAGAAGTACGATCACCGTAGCAAAGTAAATGAAAGGCTGTCATTGTACTGCCTGGGTGTAATAATACCAAAGTGAACAAGGAGCACAAACCTGTGTGGTTTAATAAAAATCCTGAGATGCAATTTTGTGTGAAATCTGAAAATTAAGAGCTATAAATAAATCATGGATGGATGGGGGCATTGGACTGAACCAAAAAAACCTCAGGTGACTTAGTATTTTCCTCTGTCTTCACTTGCATTTATGTACAGAGGAAATTTAAGTCCCATAGACTGAAAAAACAAAAGGTGCTCCTCTCTCTAATCCCAGCTCTATCAGGCACAAATGGTGTCTCAATAACCAGGGGAGTTCCCAGTCTACCCCAGCCTTCCATGCACTACTGGGTGAAACGTTTAACCCTTTGGTTAAACAAAAGGTCTGTTTTAATCTCTTTTTTTCCCCTGCAGCATTTCCGTCAGGCACACTGTTTCCCCCCCTTTTTTTTTTCTTCTCCAAAGCCAGAAGATGGCCACTGAGTCTGTGTAGAAATCCTTTTCTTTCTGCATGAGAAAGGACAGGTCCAGTAGTGAGCAAGCCCCTCTGGAGGCAGCTGGCTTTCTCTATAGCAGCTAAGAGTCCAAAAACTACTTTGGACCAAAGTGTGTCTTGGCCAAAAAGGGGCACCAAAATCCCACTTTTCTGTGGAAAGACTTCTTGCCTGCCTGAGATGCTAAAGAAATAGCTTTGGCTATGGTCTTTGAAAGTAACCTGTGATTTTCATGACTTTCTGCCTTTAACTGCTCAAACTTGAGCTGCCTTAAATGGATTTGTTCTTCAATAAGTAGATATTTCTGTGTTTTCAAAAGCAAAGCCCTTCTCAGTTTCAGGCTGAGCCCCTCCAAAAGGAAGTATCTAAAGACCTTTGACGTTTTTGGAAATCTTAGCCAGCCTTGAGTTTTATCAGTATAATATGAGAAGAAAAGAGCAAAAGAGGGAGTTCCTAACACTCTGGCAAGGTTGCAATTAATTTCAGGGGGGGAGGGAGGACAAAGGAGGTGTAGGAAACCCCAGCGGGTGGGTCGGGGTTACATCCACCAGCCTCCTGTTTCCTGGAAGCCGGAGCTAGCAGCTCTTACAGTAAAACTGATTGTTCAAAGTTGTATCATTATTCCCAGATTTCTCTAGTGCTGCTAATCTCAGTTAATTATATTGGAAATCCCTTGTATTATGACCATGTAATTCATAATGTGCCAGTAGAAGTCATGGTTCATAATAATCACATAATGGGGAAGGACTTAGAAGTAATCAGATTTTAGTTACCCTGTCGTGTTTCCATAATGCTGCTATAAAAACGACATAATCACAAAAAAGCACTAGTTATTTAAACATTCTTTATCAGATTGATGTACAGTCTCTTTCTCTTTCTCTCTTTTTTAAACAAAGTAAGATAACAAAAATTGGATTACAATTGCTGGGAACAGACTATGATAAACTGTTTGCTTTTGTGCAGAATGAAATTTAATAATGGCGTCAGCCTCCCAATTTTTAGTAATGTTAAACCTGTTAAATAGTAGCACTCTGCAGCCAAAGGCTGCTTTCAAAGAGGCAGCATTAGCGCATCTTGAAAACAGTATCTCCAAGAGCATAGATGCCTTATAAACCTTGAAAGATGCCCTATATCCTCACAATTAACCCAGCCGCTAACATTTACTGTGTGGATGAGGGCTTGACTTTTTCCGCGATACACGATGCAAAAAAAACCACTCTCAGTAGCTGTAAGGATTTTAAAGGCCAGCGTCTGCTTCTCAAATAAAATAAATAAATAAATGAAACCCAAGAGAGGCATTTTCCACTTCACAGGAATATGGTTGGTGATTAGAATAAAGGACTTGCACGCTGGACTCTCCGGACTCTCCTTAATGTTTTATCTCCACTCTGACCCCAATCACTTCAGTGATGCACTTGACATCCTGAAAAAGGGTCCAACTCTACTTGTTTCAGTGCTGCACTGCCAAACTTAATTCAAAAGCATTTGTAAAACATTAGGGGCTTGCAGCTGACAAGCAAATATCCTATTCCTATATTTTTTTCTACAATATTGAAGACATTTTATTTTAAAACAATACCTTTTATAGCAGTAAGTGAATAAAATTAGAAAGTGCCATCCTTTTTAGGCTTTTTTTTTTTTTCCGACATTCAGAAATGAGCTGTGATGGGGACAAAAACCTTTGTCACTTGAGAAGAATGGAGGAATTTTCTCTTCCTAAGAAGAAATGGAAAGGCTAGTTAATAGACATCCTGGTTAAAGATTAAGTAGAGATTAAAGAATTCCTTCCTGGGACTGTGGACAGAGTGATTGGGAAATAACAGAATTGTAGGGTGGGGGTTTCTCAGCAGTCTCTTAATCCAGATGTCCTCAGAAGCAAAACCCAGAGTATTCCTGAAATAAACTTCTGTACTCTGTTTCTAAAGATCTGCAGTGAGACACACTTCTCATCTACATCAGCAAGGCGGGGTGCTTCGGGAAACGATGATGATGACTGGGAAAGTTTTTCCCAACCCTGCATGATGCAAAATAGCCCATAATGGTTTTTGTCTCCTTGTTTGACATGAAGAGCAATTAACCACCCTATTCTCCCTGTACTTGCAACCTCTTAGCATATGTCTTTTAGGTCTTCTCTCAATTAAATAAATTCAGTGATCTTAGTATGTCCTTCCAGGTCATGTTTTCTAAACCTCTGTATCATTTCTGTTGCTTTTCTCTGCATCATCTCTCATTTGTCTATTTGTTCAGATATAGACAAAGTGGAGATGATGCAGGGAAAACCAGGAAACTTCAGCTACTGAGACTGGAACTGTGGTTGTTCTGCCCAACGCTTTTTTAAGAAATAAACAGAAGTTCCTCTGCAATTCACGTGGGTAAAGAGAAGCGTGATATGTTTGTTATAAGCTCAAAAGTCAGGAAATTCAAAGTTATGGATTCTGGTGCAAAATGTTTACTGACATTTTTCAGATTTAAGGGAATTAAGGCTTTAGTCTGATATTACAACATCCACAGTTAGACATCCTGATCCAGAAAAGCCTGCGCTTAGCGTTAAATTTGGATAGTATCACTAAAGTTAGTGTTAGCATACATATTACAAATACCATACCCTTCTTGGCTCTTTAAGCCAAAATGTCTTTTCTAGATCCATCTATATATTCATGTCATATCGTCGTTCTTGAGATCATGTTGGTTTTCAGCTATACAAATAACAGGCAGTTCTGAAAGTCTAGCAATGAAATTATCGGATTGGGGAAAAAAAAGGAAAATTACTGGTCAGAAAGAAAAACTGAATTGGTTGTTTAATTTAGAGGCTGTTATATGTTGGACAGCATGCTGCTGATTACCACAGACAGGGGGAAGGCAGTGTTAGCAAGAGAAGGACTGGTGGCTTCTCACTATTTCTGCACTATTTAGCTACCATTAAATTAATCAGGAGGGACTTAGTGTTAGTCAGCTGCATTATAGTTGGCCTGAGAGAGGAAAAAATAATGCTTCCTTGGAGAACTCTCACCAATAGAGCTTAAGAATTAAGTACTTTCTGTTGCTAGTGAGGAAAATAGCTGAAGAAATTGGGGCAATAGTCTCTGCTCTTCTACCTCCTAGCTCAATAATACAGTACATTTTATATACTATATTGAGAAATGCTGTAAATTTCCCTAAATTTTTGGCATCCATCTGTTGGAACGTAGGGAAATAGGACTTGAACATCTGGACTGGGATGTGAAGGGTATGAGAAATCACTCTTTAGCTTAAAACCTCAGTGGAAGCCATACACGTATATCAATAGAGTCTCTAGCCAATTATTAACAGTTTAGCTACAAAATAACGTTAAACCGTTATGAGGATCGAAAGATCTTGTCTTAAACTAATCTCTTAATATCAGAGAGCGTAAAGGGCTTCAGAAACATCAGCCTGTTTAAAACCTGCACAAATTTAAATTTCAGACCCTGTTGTTCTGAAAATAATCCTCCCCTGTGACTAAAAAAATAAATGAGAGAGGTTCATGACTGCTGTGCACAGAAAGAAGTCCACAGTATCTCAGCACACAGCTTTCGGCGTAGAATATCTGAGAGACATGAAATGTCTCCCACATGTGAGGTGAGGGCCTCAAACAGCGTGTGATTAATTCACCAGAGTGCTGTTGTGGTGCCTCTCCACAAGCTGGAATATCTCCATTTTCCACAGATGGCCATTACGGGCTCCGTTCCTATGGCAGGGAGATAAACATTAGTGCCATCTTTTTTGCCCACCTTGAGTTTTTAGATTAACCTTTCCTGTGGCTCATTGCCTTGTGATTCACTGCGTGTAGAGAAGGCTTTGTCAAGACCACGCGCCCTCTTCCAGGCAACAATATCTGCAAAAAAGCACATATTTGGAGGTGGCTGTGGTACCGGTGCCTCACGGACAGGATTACATACCAGCGGAGAGCTGGGCAGCGCAGTTCAGCCGAGCCTTCTGTCAATTTTGTAATATGAGAAGCAAAAAATGAGTATTTCCTATAGAAATACCTATGTGAAAAGAGGTTCATCTTAAGCACTCCATCCAACGGTAGAGCACGTTAGAAAAGCACAGGCGGCTTTTTTAGAGGCACCGCTGCAAGGGCGGTCCTGGGAGCACCACAGGATTAGGGGATTTGGATGCGCTTCCCGTTGTGACCATTGGATCAGTGCTAGCTGCTGCAGAAAGACGAGGGCACGGCCACATTTCTGCCCACCCTCCCTCAACATTGTCTCTTTTTGCAGGTGGGCCTTGAGGTCCGAGCCAACAATATATAACCGTGTGTAATCCCTTGCTTTATGGAGCAGAGACTGGAATTACTGGTCATCCACTGGAATGAAAGGGATAGAAAATAGGGCTTTATATGGTCTTCCCTATCCCCTCTCACCAAGAAAAGCTGTTTAACAGTTTTAAAGACACAGTTTAACACCATGAAAGTCTTCAAGGGAAAGCTTGTGAAAGACTAAATATTTATTTTTAGCACCAAGTTTCTGGAGCTAAAACATTCGACTCATAAATAATCCATCCTTATCATTAGCACAGGTCCTCTAGAAGCTTCCTGGGAGTACACTAGGTCTTGGGCAGAGAACATCAACGATGGCACTCACTGATCCCCCAAAGCCTGAGTGTGAGGTGCTGACTTTACTCCCTAGAAATAGCCTTTTCCTCTAATAACCAAGTACTTTCCTAAATATGGCCTACTCGTTTAACTTGCTTAAAAAAACAAACCCACAAACCCTGATAATCAGCAGGTTTTCTCTCCCTACAGTCCCATCACTATATTTTTAGGCTGCAAGCCAAGAAATTGATTCCTTTCCCCCCCTCCCCCCCCCCCCACTGATGCTTATAGACTTTTGTGGCTGCAGAAGATTTTAGATGAGGAATGTGAAGCTTACAGATGGCTCAAATCTGGCTTGTGGGATAGAGTGGGAATCTGTTATAATGATCCATTTGGACATGCTCCCATTTTTTGATCACTGAATTTGAATCTATTAATCTTCTAGACATTTCCAGCATGCCCATCACCAAGAAATAAAGCGGAGGAACTGCACGGCTATTTGTCTATAAGGATTTGTGCCCCTGTACTTCTTGCCTGAACTGCTGTTACATCTCTGGCTTATAAAGTGCTTTTTTCCTCAAAGGAATGCTATGTGTTGACCATAAAACAATATATTTCCTCACTCGTGTGTGTGTACGAGAGCAAAATCCCTATTCCAGAAAGGACAGACCGTATTTTCCAATCGTTTTGGTGCCAAAGCAGATCAGTCAATTTCTAATTAACTCTAATTGGCTTCCTCACATGCTATTAAATTATTTACCTGGAGGTGACAGGTGCTCAAAAGCACCAAATATTTTCTCCATACTTTGCAAATGCTAAGCAGTACAATATTTGATTAAAAATAATAATCACCCACTACTTGTCACTTACAATCAAAAGCCTCATTGACCTGAACACATGCAAACCACACGTTTTACAATCCCTGAGAAACAGAGACAAGGTCCACGTAGTATATTTATCAGTAGGTAAGACAAGAAAAAAAATAGAAAAAGAAGAGGGAGAGAGACTCGGGACAGCCTTGGATGAGGCTCTAGCCCATCTTGAAAGGCATGGGCTCAGACTTTTGCTCAACAGTCAACGTCATGCGTGGCTGAGGGCATGTCACCGCCGGCTGGATCCATAAAGGGCTACTCTGAAAGCTGGGCAGCTAAAAACTTCTAGGGGCCTGAAGCCCGCAGCTCCCCGCACGTATCACAGGCATTGTGATACCCAACAGCAGAGAAACCCAAACGTGGGATGCTACCTCGCACCTCTCAGAGTAAAGCGATGCCTTAGAGCCCGTCTCAAAGTCGAGCTTCTTTTACGTTCAAGGCCCTAAGAAATCGGAGGTATTTATCCTCTCAGCTGCCATCTGCTCCTGGAAGGTATCCTACAGGAACAGGGAGGGCAGAACAACTCGTGTTTAATTTGCGGCTCTAGGTGCTTCCTGGCTAAAGGCAACGCAGCATAAAAATGCAATGACAATCAGGTTAATTTATAGGGAGAAAATCAGGCAAGTTCGGAGTCGGTTCAAACACCAAAAGGAGCTAACGCAGGCAAGCGGCAGCCGCAGAAGATGTGCTGTTAAAGAATTTTCTATCTGCAATGTCTTTAAATCATACTGCTGCATATCTACATAGGCTTTGCAGCGGAGAGACGGAGATGCAGGCTGAAGTGGGCACCGAATTGGAAAGTGTTCATGGACTGATTTGAGAGTAACTTTATCCATGAGGACAGTTTAGAGGAAATGTGTTATTAAAGTACTTTATTTCCATTTAGAGATTCACACAGGCATACACAGACAGTAGGTGGTGACAGCTGCTACCAGAACCATTTGTTATCTTACTCCTGTTCAGCTTTTGACAGTGTAAAATGAATATAAATGCTGAAAAGCTTTACAGAGGTGAACCAAACAATAAAAAGTAGGGGGGAATGAATTCTGGTTAGGTTACTTTAGGGAAGAGCTTTATTTCTGTTTATTCCTGAGGCACGGATACGCGCTGTGTTTCTAACACTGACAATACTGTTGAGAGGATTCTTGGTGGAGTTTACCAGACCCACACCAACCCGAGGTGGGGAGCAAGAGGCGAGCTGGCCTTGCAGCTAGCTTTAATGTCATATCCAGAAACGGCATGAAAATAAGGCTTCAGCAAATTATTGCTTTTCCCTAATAATCCTGTCCATCAAAATGGAGTGAACCTTTCACATAGTTTGCCTTAATAAAAGTGCTGGTGAGATATCTCTGTGTTTGGACTTAGCAGTAGCAAATCTCTTGGCATCAAAGGGATTAAATTAGTTGGCCTGAAATTATATTGCTTTTTCCAAGCAATCATGACAGCTCTCAAAATCTTGCTACAATATAGTCACATCACACCAGCTGACAGTTGCCTCCAAAAAAAACATTCATTTTGGCCAGCTCCTCCTGTGAACGCTATCAACAGACCGATGCTCCTGCTTCAAAGTCCAATAGGCATTTTGAACTACAGTCCTATCAAGAGGAGGTGCTGGTATCAGTTTTGACTTTTTTCTGATTGGTTTTCACATGGAATATTTATACTGTCCTCAGCTTGGTTTGATCCTGGGCGGACTGACAAATTTGGGTATTACAAAAGCAACCTATAAAGGAGATTTCAGTATGTTTGTACAGATTATAAAGTTCCTCCTAAACTATTGTAGCATATTGATTCCACAGTATATGTTTCATTAGAGAGCTTCGGTGTTGGGTTTTTCTGCGACTACTCCACTCACCCCAGCAGTACTGGTAACGGGAACGCTCCATAAAATAGGGGTTGGTAATGAGGCACAGGTTTATAGCGCAGCACACAGATTAAGCTGAAGTCAAACGGATGCTCTTTTCCTAAAACCTTTGTTCTTGATTTAATGCTTCTGAGGCAAATTATTTACAATATGGGGAAGACCCCTAAGTTGGCAGTGGGGGGAGGTAAAGCCTTTATCTGAGGCTGGGCCAATAAACAGGAATAACTTGGGCTTAAGGGTGCTGCACTGAACATCGTTATCTTCTGTGGGAGGGAAAGATTCACATCAAATTTATTTTTATAAAGCAGCATCCACCTATAAATGAGCACAAACTAAAATGCTGTATCCTCTGAACTTGGTGGGCACTTGAAATCTCATTTTTGCAGAGAAATCTTGTCTCCAAAAAGGGCTGAAACAGAAACAGCTATGCAAAAGCTGTCAGCCTTTGGGGAGGATAAAATCTAGGTTCAAACGCCTCAAACATTCTGCCCCACCTGGTCACCACATCCCTTCCATGTCCCTCTGGTTCCTACAGAAAGGCTGGTTGTAGCCAGAGAAGGAATTTAAGCCTAGACATAGCCAGGGTTTAAGATAAACCCAATGGCAGTGTGGGGAGAGCAGGCTGAATCCCACCCCGCCAGACGCCACGGGGAGGGCAAGCAGCCTGCTGAGTTCACCAGAACCACGCTTTTCTGGCAAACAGCGGTTTTCTGAATAGAAATAGGGACCGTTCCTCATAACTTAGCGTATCCGAGGTGTATTTGGCTCTCAGCCAGCGCTGTGTAACCAATAAGACAGCAAATGGGTCCTGCACAGACGTTATTATTTCAGAATCCAGTGCTAACTCTGCATAGAGCAGCTAATATGGCAAAAATATCATACGTACGTATTATTTGAATTATCCATTGCAGAGCACGTTGCAGGGAGCCCAGTAAATTTATTTTGTCTTGCCCGACATCTGCATTCATATTTAGTAGTGAATTATATATTTTCAATATGTTTTCTAGCAAGTTATTTACACAAATCTCATTAACAATAAAGACAGGGGGTTTATATACAGTTCCTGCTCTGCTGAGTGAAATTGCATACCAAGATGTCAGTATGACTTTGAATAGAAGCTGGAAAGTTATACTGCATGAAATCATATCATTGAGAGAAAATCCTCTCCCTTTTATTCTCCATACTGACTTCTTTTTTGCTCTCCACTGAGACAAAACCACCATTAACTGGCTCTTTGTTACACCAGTTTCCCGCAGTATTTTTGATAGTCCCTAATAGTTGTAAGGACTGGAATACAGTGTGATATACAAAAAGCGGTTTGTTTTCAGCCCTGTGTGAGGCTTGCTGTCAGGTTTTGAGAGTTATTTTCAGAAGTAGCCTTCCTTAGCAGACATGTTCTGGGATGCCGTCAGTGCTTGACTTGCCAGGTGCCTGATGTGCAATGCAGTGACGGTACCAGGCTGATTACTTGGATGGCTCTGAAGTGATGGCATCTGGTTAGGACTGTTGGCTAGTCAGAAGAAAAGACACTAATTAAATACTTCTTGCCTTTTCAGGTCTGTCCCTCTGATTAGCCACTCTAAAAATCACTCCAGGGAAAACCACAAAGTTATCTTTAAAACAGAGAGGCACGATTAAACATTCCTCTGCTAGCAAGAAATATAATAATAACAATTAAAAAAAAAAAAGGAAAAGCAAAGCGATCAGCTCCAGCAAGGCTCGCAGGTTATTGCTGTATTCAAACTAGCTCTTAACCCTTTCAGTCTGGCAGAGGAAAGCGTGAGTGAACTCATGGAAGTTGCCAAAGAATCTCCTTGACAGACACCATTTGACCAAATTCACTTGTTTTCCCAAGCTAAATTTGTTCTCGAATACGTATCTGTATCCCCCCCATGCATATCTATCGGGCATCTTTTTTAAGGCAAACCGTATACCTGAATTTAATCTACACCGAACCTGTAGCAGTGATTAGTAAACCGTTACCGTTGCCTTTTTCTTACACCTGAACCTTTCACCTTGTTTTCGGTGACACCAGTTCCAACGTACAGATCACCGGAGCTCTAGTGTTTTTCTTCCAAATTACACCCATGCTAGTTAGGAAGCTACCTTAACAATCAGCATTTCCACTGTTACCAAAGCCATGGTGGGTTTGGGGGGATCTTTTCCCCACTTTGTTATTAGCTAACGCCAGGGAGGTCTTTACTCATAACATTTCCCTGCTTGCTACTGCCAAAAAGAAAGCCTTAATACCACAAGACCTATGCTGAGTTCACAGTGCCACAGACTTGTTTTCTGACCTTTGTCAAAGTACTTAATCACAAGCATTTATACAACTGTGGCTTCAGCAATATATTTATAGGGTCCTACACATTGCAAGAGAAACCTCCTTCATCAGTGAAAGTATAACATAATCAGTGCAAGTTCACCACTAATACAAAAATTGCAGGTAACGTTTTAATTCCTTTCATATCATTTATATACTCAGTAGCTCTTTGAACGGGATAACCCAGCAGTCCTCTAAAGGGTGCACGTACACAAAACCTGCACGATGGCCTCCAGTTGTAACAAGGGCCCCTCTGGTTGGACTAGATGATCCCTGAGATCCCTTCCAACCTGTGATTCTGTGAAAATATCAATATCCTTTGGCAGGATCTTTTTAATTAAATATTATTTCTGGAAAAATATTCCAATCTACTGACATGGGTACTCTACTCTCAGGTAGCCTAAGTCTGAAAGTAAAAATACTGTTAGATTTGCTAGCTAGAGTAAAGGACAAAAAGGTGCATTGCAGGTTTTTAACCCCAGATTAGCTGTAAAGCTTCAGAAGTTTAAGTTGCTCGCTTTGATTTCATAGCCTCTATAACCTTTAAGATATTGGCAAGATTTCTGCCGACCCAAAGCTCACCAAAGCCTTAGGTAAGACGTAGCCCCAGATTTCCCAGTTTGGAATTAAAAGTCTGTCACATAACTCTGGGAAAAGGAACCCTCAATGGTACAAAAGGCAACTGCCCCTCCGAGCCCGCATCTCTATTTCAATCGCCTCGTGAAAAGACCGTAAGGTATTCAGAGGAGTGAGATGGAGCTGTTTTTACCTATTACTTAAAGCACTCCAAAAACACTAGCAGCCCTTCCGATCTTCAAAGGTAGTGCTATTGGACTGCACACTACAGCAAGATAAAGAAAACTCGGTTCTGCTAGGTGGAACATGAAAATCGCAAACAAATCTCCTCCCTGCCCATTACGTCTCTGCATGGCACAGCCTTTCCTCTTCCCTTTCTCTCAGTCCAGCAGGGCTTCCCAAAGTTGCAACAATCCGTAGCTACAAAGGCTCCTTTGGATCCCCAGGAAACTTTCCTTTTTTCTCATCCCTCTTGAAACTCAGATGTGAGTCTTTCTACAACTCTTCCCCACATCCCCCACCTGTGCTGCAAAATCCCACCTCGCTGTCTCCTTCCTGCCTAACTCCTCCCCGGAGAACTTGCCCAGATGAGCTTTCTCGGGTGCTTTCTGGCACTGCCTTGGCCTCATCCCCAAAAAAACACTCATTCAGACTCAATATTCGGTGGCAGACAGGACAACGCGAGGCAAGAGCCCTTGTCCTGCTGCATAGCCAAGTCCTTTTATCAGAAAGGTCAGAAAAATAGAATGAAGGGTGGTGAAACAGACACAAAAGGTATCACCCCCATCAGAGCTTGGAAAACGATGGTGGGCTTTTCGGGCCGAGCTGAGATGGTTCACCCAACAGAACCCTTTTCCAGCGGTCTCTATATTGTTACCCAAAAAAGCCCCTTATACCAGTGAGTGCATGTAATTGTGCATCTCACTGATACAGGACACTAGGGCTATTTTGTATATTCATAACTTTTCTGCTTAGTACAGAAGTAGCCATTTCTGTAAAATGAAGTTGAATCTTACTTTCGGTGCGCATTTGCTGTTGTTCGTATGGCACTAGCGTGGAGAGATCTCAAACACATTGATCCACTGCAGAAATGCTACACAAAAATCAGGAGACAGTTTGGGATGCAAAAAGCATAAACCCAGACGGTCCCAAACACAGGCACATGCCTTTAAAATATTACTCTGATTTTGTGAGATAAAAGATTGAGTTATTTGTTGTTTCTTTGAACTCTTACTTCTGAGATGTCTTAGGGAAGACCTGGCAGAACCCAATCTTCACTGTATTTAAAGATATTTTCTGAATCCTTATCTGTTCAGATATGGTTTACAGAGACTCATGTCTTGGTTTTTGTCAAAGATAACTGAGGGGTTATGCAGGTCTAAACATAACTCTCCGTATCAGCAGTAAGACCCGAGGAAACTCTGAATTGCAGCACTTTATACTGAAGGGATCCCTAAATGATTCTTTTCTTCTCACAATCATTCAAGAACTTGAAAGTCCGGGGAGTAGCCTCAAATCTCTCATTCCCATAAATTTAACAGAGGTCACAGCATGGCCAATTCAGCTGAAAAGTGTTATTACAGAAAAACTTGATGATACTTTTATGTTCACTGATGTGAACATAATTCTCTGGGTCTTTTAGCTACATATAGCATGTCTTATCCATACAGACGCTTCAGCAGATATATACGCTACCATGAGCAAAGTTAAAAGTGATGAATTCTCTGATTTATAACTTCTACTGATAACAAGATGATAGAAAATCTTAAATGTATGGGTGTTATTATATACACCGTGTAACTTCACTCAGCAGAGAAGGGATGTGAAAGAAAAAAATATTTATCACACCTGAACTAGGGTGACACTTCCCTCGACGCCCCTTGTTGCCTGTAAAGAATTGTGCTGATTTCTAACCAATGCACAAAAATCTTAAAGATTGAGTTAGCTTTGTAGGTGCTTAGTGTGGACGCGGGTCTATAATCCTTCTTGCTTTTAAGGATCACACGCGGGAAGATGCATATAGAGAAGAGCTTTTTTTCTTGGCAGATTTAATCTTCTAAAGAGATCTCAAACTGCTGAGTTGGCATTGCACCTCCTGAAGATCAACCACTGGCCTTTAACTACATAGGCACAAGAAACTAATTATTATAACTAAAGTCGCTAGCGATGAGGAGCTAGACAAATGGACCAGATCCTCCTCCTTCCATTTTAAAGCTTTGGTGACTGGCAAAACTGGACTTAATCAAAAGTCCCTTGGTTATACCCCATTTAAAGCAGAGGCTACGTTCATCCACATTAGGCTGCAGTTGCATATCAGCACTGTAAGGGTCCTCAGCACCGGTCTCAGTGTGATCCAAGAATTTAAGCACACAGCTGAGATAAATATTAGTTTGTTAATTTTCATTAGAAATCTACTTTTAAAGCTGATTCACAGTGAAGTCACTTAGTCGGATGAAATCATTGCCCACTGAACAATCCTGTTAGGGATGTTTATCCAAGCAAAGGACACTGAATTGCATTTTCATTAGTAGCACTATATGGTTATTGTCCTTAAAGACAAGGCTTTTAGGCTTAATCTATTTGTTTACAGTTGTATCTAATTGTTTACAGTGGAATTTTCTTAAGAACTAAAAACTAATTTTTACTACTCTCTGGCATTTCAAAAGCAGGTTGCCTGTAGATTAATGGAACAAAGATCTGAGGACCAAAGGTGGTCCTGCCCAGCATCGTAGCTCTGCCAGCGCTGAGGACTCGCTGAAACTTCAAGGCGTTGTGGCTTATCTAATTCCAGTGATGCACATTATGAAATAGAACATTATTTAATGAGACAATCACCAGCTGTGATGAACGGCAGGTGATTTTTCTATCAGGGAAAGAGTATTTTCTTAAACAGAAAATATGATGTTTCTCTCTGCTAAATTCTATATGGCTCAAGAAGATGGCAAAGACAGTTGATCTCCTTCTTTTTACTTTCTATGGCAGTTTTCTGGAAGGACAAGTCCTCCCATTAAATGAGGGGGAGAGTTGCTGGTTTCCTTGCCTTGTGCCACTCTCTGCTGTCCTACCCGCGGGACAAAGGCAGCAGCGCCTAAGGCAGGGTTCACCACTGCCTTACGGAAATAAGCAAATAGCTGTCTGAGGCTCCTCCTTCGCCCTCGATCTCAAGACAGCCATGGATTTTGGGAGCCTGAAGTTGAGCCTTTATTTTTGAAAATGAGGAAAAATATAGTTTTGCTCCTAACAGTGTTTTTTAGTTTTTAGCTTATTACCTGCTCTCTTGACTACCCCTTCCAGGAAGGTGACACTGCATTTTATATTACATTCACTTGTATTTGTACTGATTTTTGTAGTGCTAACTCTAGTTAAAGTCAGGGTATGTTCTACTTACAAGTCAGTTTTCTCCATTTATCAGTTAGAAGAAGGATTTCTACCTAACAAAAGGTGTATTACAACATTAGTAAATAACATTTTTGTTTCTTGTACAGCTTTGCAGTAAAGGTGCTGCTATAGACAATCCCTCTGAGTCATCTCCAGAAGATATTTCCAGTATCAGCAGTTTTATTGAGACAAAGCTTGTAACCTGCTACTTAAAACTGGGGAAGCCTGACGTTGCTCTGAATCATGCACACAGGTAAACACAAATATCGATTAGATACACTGCTAAGACTGAAATCAAAAATTAAACATGACTATGAGAAAATCCTGTGCAGGAAGAATCAGTCTAATAATGAGAAAAGAGGAATCAATAAAACCCAACCGACACGTGACACTGATGTTTAGATTGGACTAATTCTCAAAATTTGAGACTTGAAGCCACAATAGCCACGTAAACATTGCCTGCTTTGATAATGCAGTAGGAAGGTATATACAGGTGACTCATGTACATAGTTCAGGGCACCCTTAAGATTGAACCTAGACAAGTATAAACATGCTCAGCCTGTTATGACAGTAATGGCATTATGAGCTCTTGATCTTTTTCTAAGCCAGATTAGGTCAGGGATGGCTTCAAATTATCTTCATTGCATAATTCCTCTTGGGCTCGCTTGTGATCCACATCAAAGACCAGGACCACCAACAATACATAAAGAAGGAAGAAACAAAACTTGCACTTGGTGGAGATGAAGTTCCCGTTCGTTTCAGATGAGTTCGGATTTTGCTGGGTTTGTGCTGCCTTTAATTAGCATTCAGGCATAACGACAGTTTCTGTTAAGCACGTGCGTATCCTGCCAGCAGCACTTCATTACTGAGGTCTCTGATCATTTTTTCCCTTGTAGGAGATGTACTAGGATGGACACTGCAATTAGTGCAGGGTGAGGATTTTTTCCATACAGTCATCTCAAATGAATGTAAAAGAGTAGTTACAGCAAAAGAGGAGGCGTGTGCTCGTGCCTGGTGCTCAGGGGACAGACCTGAAGGATAACCCATCGGTATAGAAACACGATGCCATCGTGGCGGCAGGTTCATTTAGCTACACGCAGAGTCACGGGAAGTCTGAGAATCCTGACTTAACAGCAAGGTCTTCATTTCCCGCCCCCACTCATCCCCACCCGTTTCCCAAGCACTTTTTGTGTGTAAAGCTATGTCTACCTGGAGCCTATCCACATTGCGGGAGGGCATCCCTGGGACTAGCTCCGAGTACCGGCTGGGCTGGGGGCCTGGATGCCCATGAGTGGTTAGAGAAGAGTAGGTGCTCTCCCAGGGCACGTCTGGCAGGCACACAAACCATGTTCCTTTCAGGTGGAGTATTCTGTTAGGTGAACCGAAGCGTAAGAGGTGTGGAAGACTAAGATTCCCATTAAAAATAAATAAAACCAAAACAAAACGCACTCCTCATGCAAACTAAAAACTAACCACGTTTTTTCATGGCTTCTCAAAGACCACATTAGAGAAGAAAAAATATTTAAAGTTTTACTGGACTCCCAACTTTTGGAAAAATTGTAATGATTGCTCTCTAATTCTAACTGTGATTTCCAAGAACACTAAAATAAGGAAGATATTTGGATAGCATAAATACAACTAGAACAGAAAATACTTTTCTATAACTCCTCTGAAGTATCTTGGTTTCAAAACAGTGAGATATACTGACCCCAGTGCTACAAAAAATAAAGCCTATTCAGACATGCTTTGGTTTCGATTGTCTTAAAACAGAAACCATGACCTACAGAGAACATAAATGCAGTTAGATTGAGATCACTGGAAAACTGAAGGAGGGAAAGAAGAGTGAAGATTTTTTTCATATATAATTATAACAATTTATTCTTAACTCCTTTAGTTACATAGCACAAAGAAAAGTGGTAATCAGTAACGCCTCTCTTCAATATAATACTTTTCATAATTTGCAGAATGGGAATAAACCTACTGAGCATGGTTGTCACACTGTAAAATGCAGGAACTGATACAAATGCAAGGCACTAAAAAAATATTTTGAGGCATAATAAACATAGGCAAAACTTGAAATATAATCGATAGCTATATTTCTCAAAAAGAACAAATAAACTACTCCAAGCTCTCCTAGTAAAAATAGCTTACTGCCATCAGTTAACTAGTGCATATAGAATTTTTATTCCCATTGAGTTTTTATGTCATCACTGCATTGTAATGGTTTGCTGGTAATCCTTTGGCATTAATCATGAATCCAAATTAAAAAATTCGTTTCTGCATTTATTTGCATTTACTGAACTATTCTTTCTTTAATTTCATGTAAATTTCACAGCTCCTGCATTCATTGCCGAAGCCTTATTAACAAAAAATCAGCCTTATTATTCTCACACATCGTTGTATCAAATATATAGAAGCGGGTTTCGCTAGGAAGAAATCTTACAAAATATCACAACTTGAGAAAAATTCCAACAGCTCGGTTTTAAAGTGTTCAAGAACAGACATCTTCAGGGGAATAGCTTTCCTATTCTTAAGAAAGGCAAGGGAGTACAATTTATATCATCAGCTTTAGATCCTGTATGAGAAGCTAAGTCTGAGTCCCCCTGAAAAGTGGAAATTGTACTCTCTGGTTTCTTGATATCAAAATTTAAGGCTGCCTTTAGCATCGCTGGCACAGCTGAGGACACTGGCTGGGTTCTGATCATTTGTCAGGCTGATACAAAAGATTTACCCTTTGCAATCAAACACTATTAAAAGCCCTTCTCATCTGTCACGGCTCTGAACAAACGTGCCATGGATTGACCTCACCAAGCAACATCTGCAGTAACCTACTTGACCACCACTTTTCATCATAAGATAGCCATCAAAATAATTCCTAACTTGCAGTCTGAAGCTATAAAATGAATCACACAATATTTACATGCCCTGTGGTCCTTTTGGCCGGGGCATTATGGCATACCAGGGTTTAATGATCTTAATAACCCCATATGGCTTGCTGAGAAATTAGATTTTCCCTTTGGTTGCAGAAGGCAATTTTCAATTACAGCAGATGGCAAAACAGTGAAGGTCTGAGAAGTCAAGAACTGACTAAGAAACCTCAGATTAGTACTTAGGCCTTATGTTGCTCAGCCTAATAACGTCGGTGGTTGAATTTTTGCCCCAAATGAAAACAATCTTGAAGCAGAGCACAGCATTTCAGCAGACCAGTCCCCCAATCATGCCTACTCTTCAGAGGGCCAGGCCCAACAGAGAAATCCATAAAGCTGCAGTCGCATGTGGAAAAGGCAGCCGCAGTGCCTCACGTACACAGCTCAGCAACTGTTAAGATTCAATTTCGTTCGAAATTGGAGAGCGCGATGCTGAACTCCACGACAGCTGAAGATGGAGGATCCTTCAAAACATGATACACACTACTTGCTCAATGAGACTCTATATTCCCTTATAGTTTCTTTCTTTGTTTTGCTTTTTTTCCTCCAAGCAAGCTAAAATGAGTCTACCTCGACACCACGTGACTTGCTGTTTACACATGGGAAAACAACACAGAAACTTTTCTGTCAGAAATACGCTTTTTGCCACTGCACTAACACCTCCTCAGCCGCTGTGGTCCTCGTGGCACACGGGATTTGGGGAACGACGGACCCGTGGCTTGATCCAGTTGCCTAAACACAGACTGCTGCTCATAGACATCGTGTACATGGATCAAGCACTGGAAAACATGGAAGAGCTTAATGCCACCTACCCGGCAGCAAGGGAAGAAAAGCATTTTGTTTCATTTCCACCTGCCTTTGGTCACTCCCTGCCCAGCTGCAGTGGGGCTGCTGGTGCCATAGGACTCCTCTGGAAATCAGCCCCTCAGCAGGGGAAGGAGGCTGCCTGCCGTAGGTGAAAACTCGCACCTTTCCCCAATGGCATTGCCATCGTGCCATAGGAAGCCCATGGCCGGTGGTGGGAGGTGCGTTGGGAATTGCCATCTGGGAGGCTATTTGCAACCTGCCTCCTCCCAGAGCATCCCTGGGCTTCACTCCATGCCCTCCTTCCCTCAGTCTGTACTTTGTGGACTTAAGGGCCTGGGGGAAGGAGAGGGATCAGGCATTGTGGCGTGTTTCTCTAACATTACCTCTAAGTAACACCTGAAAAATATGTTCATGGTAACGAGGATTGCTGTACAGAGCTATTAAAAATCTTTGGGGGTTAGCAAAGATTCTCCTGTGTCCTTGCAGACTCGGCTCCGCAGCATGACCCGCTGCCAATTTTCTCCTTCCCTCCCCCTCGGAAAGTCAATGCATAGGGAGCGTAATAAATCTGCAAAGCTTCTTCTGCTGTGCCTTTTTATGTGTTCGGTGGAAGGCAGGGCTCTCTAATGCCTCTTGCACAATTCATAGGGAGACACATGAAGTAGAAAATAGCACCTCTGTTAAGTAGTACAGGATTGCTGTAGTGATGAGTTAACAGAGGGAATGTCTTACGGAGGCACAGTGGGGAAGGGGAATCTAAAACAGCTGAAGCCTCACAGATTTAATTCTAAATCCTCTGCATTTTTCCCAGTTACTTTTCAAACACTTACAAAAGGTTTAAAATAATTATTCATGATGGAGTTTCTGCATTATCTGCCAGAAAAAAGGACATCTCAAAACTTGGTCAGTGTATTACAGACAGGATAAGTCAGGACTCCTTAATCCAGATGAATTCAGAACTTTCAGATCCAAAATTCAATATTCAGCTACTTCTTCACTCCCCAGCTTCCTTATTTTGCACCTTTAAAACAGAACTATATTAAAGTAAGTCGAAGGATGGAATTCTAGTGTAAAATTAAATAATCAAAAATAAATAATGCAATGATGCCATGATGCAGTGCAGTCAGTGGGCATTAAAATGGACACAGAATAGAAGAAGAGCTCAAGGAGAGCATAGATTTTTAGGTAGAAGTAGAAAAATGGGAAACATAATGGCTGATGCTGCTAACCTGTGGGAAGTCTGTAGTGTAACGTATGCTTTGCTCGAAACTATTCTCCTAATCTCTTTACCTCCTGAAAAGGGAAGAAAAAGGAAGAGAAGAATTAGCAGCATCTAATTACTTCAGCAATTGTGTTAGGCATATTGCAATATACATAATAGATGAGATATTATTAATACAAAGCTATTCCATTGAGATGCTCTGGATAATATAAACCAGAAGTACTCTTAAAATAATTCCTTCTCACGCAGCATTTGGAGTATTTCTAGGTACTTCAACTTTCTATTATTTTTTAAATGAGAAGCATTTTCTCTGTATTCTGATACTCAACTCTGAATTGGGTTGGTATATCAGTGACATAGTTCTTATTTCATGGGCTGAGTCTTCCTCCATTGAGGTCAAAGGTTACATTCCCCTTGACTTTGATGATGCTACATTGCAAAATCATTTATCTACACAACGTGTGGTGGAATCCTATTTAGGAAAGGCACATTTGGGGGAAATAAAAAAAAAAAAAAAAAAAGAAGTGCTGTGGAAGAAACACAGTTCCTTGTAGAAGGAGAAGTCTAGCAACACTGAACCATTATAAGAGTTCAGATACATGACAGCAGTCCCAATGGCATCACAAAATTCCGTGATCAAGCAAGTGGTACTCATACAGCTGGAAAGCGAGTGGGCAGTACGTTATGCAAACAAGGCAGGGAACGCAGAGTATCAACTCTTGTGTTAAGATGTTTTGGAAGCTTTGAAACAAGATCTTTCTAAATATCTTTTTGTTCTGGACCAGAGAACATTCTCCTTTTTACCACCTTCACAGCTGAGGAATCGAGACCTATATAGCACATTCATCTTACGCTTGCAATTCAAAGTAAATTGCTGCTGCAAAACCTTTTAGCATGGCAGTTATATTTCACTTTACTGACAGAGAAAAGGCGTGGTGTGAAACCTTTTTTGGGAAGCCACACTTCCTCCTTTCCTGTCTGCTTAGGTATGAAAATTTCGTGAGATGTTTTTTTCCGTGCGCTGAAGGTCCTCACCTGTAGATGCCATAAATGCATTTATTTCTGAATGGTTGTACAAAAAAATCTGACTCCACAATGTCAAGTCAGATGTCCTCCTTCAGCGTAGGAGGATTTGGTCCTCTTCCTTCATCCACCTAAGTTTTCTAGAAATTTTTCTGTCGTTGCTTGCAGTTGTCGGTTTGGTTCAGTGGTGATGACTGTATTAGAAGGAATTCCTAATGATTTATCAAATTACCACCAAAGAGACCCATTCTGGTCTCTGCCAGATTTGCCTCAATAAGCACCAGCCATTACAGCTACATCTACCAAGTGGTCCTGGCCTCTTTGTCCTCCAGCTTTTTTCTCTGTAACACAGATGTTATCTAATTTTGCATGTCACTTCTTTAAAAAGAGAGAGGCCAGGGGAGGGATGGAAGGGTGCTCCTCCTTCCTTCGGGCACCAGAGCACTCCTGCAGGGTCAAAAGGTCCCCAAGCACAGGGCAGAGTGGGCACAGTCACAGCCAGCCATTTGGTGGTAATGGAAAGAAAACTTCCCCGTGGTCCAACAAGTCTGAACCTCTCCAGCCACCAACAGGCTGAAACCAAGGTCAGGAGAAAGGCCCTACCTCCCTCAGGTATCCCTTCACATGGCTCTCCTCACCACAGACACCCTCCTTCTCCCTTGAATTATTCGTGCGTGCTAGCGCTGAGGCCACCACGCTTTTGTCCTCCGGGAGAAAGTGCTTCTGCGTGCCTGCTTTCACAAGCTTACCAAATATTTCCACCAGCTTGTTGCAACAGGGAAGATTTTTTTCAGGATATCAGTTTTGGTAAACTCTCACGTAGGGCAAGGAAGCCCGCAAGCTTTTGTGTATCCAAGACACATCCCTCTTAGTTCCCTACAACAGTACCAGAGGAGAAGTGGTTTAGAATACAAAGTTGGCTGCAATCAAACTTACCACCGTGAGGTCCCCAGACACAACTTAAATAAAATCATAACGCAGCTGCACGTGCAAATTGCAGGCAAATATGATGAGATTGATTCCTGGCTACCGTAGGGTTCAGAAATTTGACTGCCTCTAGTAGAGTTGAACTCTCAAACCAACCCTTGGGATCACAGAACAGAGCATGGCAGGCTCAAACAGACGTAAGATTAGTAGTACGCTGCAAACACTAAGCTACCTGCCACATAGATGAAACAGGGAGAAAGAAGAAAGTTGAAGTTCAATGTAATTGTACAGGATTCGACAGGTTCATCTGTAAGTATATTGGGGCTGGATCACCAGCTGTACTGATTGACAGCATTCACTGGAGATAAAAGCATTGTATTGCTCTACAGCAACCGAATCCATGGTTCTGCTGGATACCAGTTGGCACATTACTTGCGCTGACATTGTACGTAATGTTGTGGTGAAGAACGCCCCAGCGACTACATTCGTCCAGTCGCTCCGTACCAGCGACACGTGGACGTGCCAGCACAGCGCGCTGCCCTGCCGACCCGTGCTAGCTTTACATCTCTCGGCAGAGAGCCTCAGACTGCTTTAGCACTGAATTTTTACTTCTGATAAATCACCTAATTCCTCTCTAATAGTCAATAATAATTGACTATTAAAATGCACCTGTACAGAAGACCGCACTGTATCATAGGAAGGCGTGGACGACTAAGAAGAAGAAAAAGCTTCTGCCACTCTAATTAAAGAAGTGACTGCACGCACCTCTACGAACAAGCTGGCTTTTACTCACAGGACTAGCAAGAAAAATGAGTTTATCTGCTTTAGTGGTGAAGTGTATCTTTTGACTTGTTTCATCTGTAGAATCATCTCATTGACTTTTTCTTGGCCTATAAAGGCCAAACACGAATGATGTGGTGGACAGTAGCAGAGGCACTTTTTCATGTCAGTCAGATTAGCGTTAAATCCCCGTTGCATTTGGGAAGGAATTCAATAGAGAATATGCACCTCAGAGACAAGGCAATGTGATTTCTAGCAGCCAGTTTTTATGTAGCAATCCTAGTTTCTTGCCACACCTGTTTTCTTAACACTGGGCAGTAAGATGGAAACTAAAACTTGGAGAGAGAACCACAGACTATGGTGTGCATCTTTGATTCACATACTCCAATTGCTATGATGGGGAGAGGGTTGACGCCTTCTTCCCCCCTCCTCACTGTTTGAAAAAAGATAAGAGGACAAACACTGTATTATTTTTAAGAGAAGATGTCAAGATGAAAAAATGAAAATGTCAAAAAAGAGGCTGATATACAGCATTACTTAAGGACTGTTTTGTTGAGAAAAACTGACCAAATGATTTACGAAAGGCTTTTAACAGGGCAGTCTTTGGATTACAGTGAAGATGAAAAATAAATGAAAATCTATTTCAAGTTTACTTTGCCTAGTCATTTGACAGATGGGGGCAAAACCTGGCAAGAACACAAGTTTTAATCTTCAGATGTAGTGACTTTATTTGCAGTTTGCGGATTAGAAGTTTTCTCTGTGCAAAATAAGAGCTATCCATTTTCAGGCGCTTCCTGTCGAAACTACTTTCTCTACCTGAAGCTCCCATGAGAGGAACATGACTAAAAAGACCAAAGGACCGCTGCTTCTGCTCCTGGCACAAATCACCACATACAGAGATTGTCCCGACTGTGCTGCAGCCGGTGTGCCCACCACCCTCTTCCCTTCTTAATTCTTCTTTCAAGCCTCCCCCTTGAAATACATCCCTTCTAATTAATTAGTGGAGTAACCAGCCTAGCACCAAGACTGGAGCTCCATGGCTGGAGGTGGATCTTGGAGCACGGACTCATTCTCAGTATGCACAGCCTGGCACATCTCTGCCTGGCCAGATGGGTCCCCCATCTGCTCTTATTTGAAGGAGAACTTCCTGAAATTAGGGTTTTCCTCTTAACCTTTGTTTGTATGATTCCTTTGCTTCCTGTTTTCGTTCAGGTCTTTTTTTTTTTTTCTTCCTTTTCACCAAAATCACCTGAAACACATTGGTCAGATTGAAAAGCCAAAAGGCTAGCTCTGCACAGTTTTAGTCCACCCCTAAACTAGCATCGCTCCGCATAAAGGCTCCTAAACTGGAGTTGCATCGGTACAACAAAGGGCTACTTTTGGGTAGAGTAGTAACACAGCAGAAATTATTTCTAGCGTATAGGCTACAGAGCGCCTAGCAACCTCGAACCAAACTGCCAGGAGCCAAAGGTAGCTTTCCGATGTTTGCTCAAGCTATTAGGGCATACTCTAATATTTTTCGGTATAGAATTTATAGATCAAGAGAAGCAGTTGATCTTTTTGAGACGAGTAAGAAATCAAGACGGAAAATGGAGAGCTGATATCCAATTCTTTGAAAATCTGCTACAGTTCTATATTTATTATAAGCCTATCACAGCACATCCTGCTCAAAGACTTACAGAAAAATATGTTGCTAACTACCAGGGAATTATCGATTTTTAAATTTTTTTTCCCCACATAGTGCTATTGCTTTGCTGTGGTAGAACCAATAACTTGGAGAAGGGAGAAAAAAAAGAAAAAGAAAAAAAAAAAATCAATATCACTATTATCAACTGTTGACTACAGTTTACAGCAGCAATAATCTCCTTTAAAATAGCTTGCAGAGGTACCAGTTGTCATCTGTGTAAGGTATTACTGTTTTGGTGAAATCATTAAATGCTGATAGTATTTGATTTTTTTTTTAATGATTTCGTTTGGGTTAAATTAAGTTTTGGTGACCATCAGTATTGTCTAAACTTCAGATCAGAACCACTTTTGGCTGAGAACTGCAGTGTTCACTCCTGGCATTATCTTTTTGTTACTAAAAAGAGTGGTTCGTTCCCCACATTAAGAGCAACTAAATTTAACATCCAGCGCCTTTTTGCACATTGAATTTTAGTTCAGTATTTAGATGTTCCTCCAGCCACTGAGGTCTCCGCTTCCTCCAGTAACACCTTAAGTTACATGATATCACTTGTCACTGGTTTTCCCCCCACACCTTCTTCCCAGAGATGTAATTCCTGAAGGGTAATGCTTTGTCTCAATACAGTTTTCTGAGCTTTTTTTTTTTTTTTTCCCCAAATATTGGGCTGGGAAAGCATAGTTCTGAGATGGTTCCGAGTTCTTATACCACCTTAGGATGGTCTTCAGTGGAGCTGCATCTCCGGAGCACAGAGCAGCTCTGCTCATAGGGAATAAAGCTTTACTGTGCCAGAAGAACAGAAACGTCTCTGGTTACACCTAACTTACCACTTCGGTTTGGCGCAATAGGAGAATTGTGATGCACTTTACCCCATTTCCTCCATTTTCTGCACACTAGATAGTTCACAGACCCATTTTGGCAGTCACAAACTAGATTAATTGCAGAGAAAGCTGCCTGCGTGTTCTGCAAGAGCCGTGCACAAAATACAAGTAGCAGCTAATGAAGGCACAGGAATCCAAACCAACGGCTGACCTTCGAGACAGCTTTGAGCAACACGTACGGGACATTTATTTTTACGGGAACAAACTAAGTCTAGTCCAAAATAAAAGCCCCAGCTGCCCACAATATAGACATAGGGGCCTCAACATCAGCTTCTCTGACCTACCGACCCACCCCTAATATAGCTAATTACTTGCAAATGTAGATGTAAGCATTCAGAGCTTTCGCCCTGCTTTTGTATGCCTTGGAGAAAGCGCCTGCAGAGAGATTCGATTCACAAGTCCACAGCATCTTGGAGACACTTTTAGGTTTTAAGTTAAAGTTCTTTCTGGAAGCCCCAGACATACAGTCCATGAGCGCTGAAAACATAGAAAAGGCGGCTATTGGTCTTCTAAAACGTACTGCGTGTTTCCATAGATGTGAATTTGTCGCTGGATGTTTTTAAATATATATTTATGTCTGTTTCAAGACAATGAATAAACTTCAGTAAATGATTTGGGTATGAAGAGGACTAGTTCTGAGGTAATTAGTAGACTGAAATCACAAGAGCTGTAGTATTTAATACTACCATGATATCCAAAACTACCAGTGAGGAAACGAAAGCCAGTTTGCAAGTTTCCTTTGTAGGAGAATGTCATGTTGATCTCTCTGTTGGTGTGGTAAACTACTATTAAATACTTAATATTTGTCATTACGTGTATGTTGCATAAAACTTTGCATCCTAGAACAGGCGCCAGCCACTTGTTGGAGATCTCACAAGCGGAACTGATTAGCTGTAGAAGGAGCTGTCACTCTTGCCCTCCCCCTGCTCACATCAGAAGGATGCTCTGCCTGACAATCTAGCTGCTTAGTTTATGCTATTTTCACCTTTCCATCTTTTTTCTGATGTTGACTTAAAGCCTGTAAGTTTGTTACACCTGGAATTGCATCTCTTAAAGTTAAGGGTCTAAGAAACATGCCATGGTCCACCCATATAGAACCTATCACCTGTACAGAAAGTATTTTAAAGTCTTTTAAGCTAACCTTAAAAGACATCCTAGGTGCACAGGTTTTCCAGGTAGACAGGTGAGACAACTGCCACTCACGCTCGTGGAGGTAGGGCTTAACAAGAAGTTGTCCTATATCATTTTTCTTATGTTATCTACAAGCTAAAGGCGATACAGCATATTACCACTGGAACTTTTTTCTAGAACAATACACAACACCCTAATGAAACTGCTTTTATATTATAACCTCAATAAAAATTTTAATAATGCTTGTTCACGTGTCACGGATGTTGAGAGAGTGATCGTTCCTATTACATTTGAGATATACAGTGCTGAGTTGTATAGAATAAGCTTGTGCCTTAGTCACAGTTTGATTATTAGTAGCTTTTAATGATTTAAGAATTAGAAATCTGAATTTGTCCATCTCTCTTATCTTTTAAAGGAGCATTATTCTGAACCCAGCTTATTTCCGGAACCACCTGCGCCAAGCTGCTGTGTTTAGGTGTTTAGAGAGATACACTGAAGCTGCAAGGTACTCTGCTGCTGGTGGCTTTCTAATGGTTTCTCTATACCTCTTTCATTCCAGCTCTCAGTAGTGAGGATATCATCTTATATCCAGGCTTTTCCAAAAATCGGTGGGAGCTTTGCATTGGCTTTGTCTATGTGATCTCACGTGCAGCAGAGCTGCAATCCTCCCAGTTGGCGTAACATGAATAATCCCAATTATGTCCCTAGTTGCAGTTAGACTAATACACGTAGGAGGACTTACTCATTCTCAGGCACAGGGGTGAGCCCTGGGCAGGTCCCAGGGCTGCACTGGCACAAAAGCTACACGCACACAAGCATCTTCCACTCCTTGGTTTCCCCATAACCCTGGGCAGAAGCTCAGGGGTGGTCTGAGTGGATGGAGGAGGAGGGGGTTATAAAAGGAATTTAAAAAAAAAAAAAAATTAAAAAAATCGAGATCTCAGGGAACACTGTGGTATGCTGCAAAATTTAGCCTCCGTGCAGCTGATGAGATTGCTGGTGTGAACGGGAACTGCTGGCAGGAAGGAAGCCTGCAAGAGGAAGCTCTGCTTGTATGCTTGCAACAGCGCTGCCAAAAACCAAAAGATTCAACAAGCAGCAGAAGTTTTTAACATGCTTAAATGAAAGAAATGCAATGGTGATTTGCTATGTATCGTCGCTACTACTAATATTAGACACTTACAGAGGGCTCTTCAGCTGAAGATCACAAGGTATATCACGAAATATTTCACAAATCATTAGCTAACTAACGGCAGAACAGCCAGTGCGAATTAGGCGTGAGACTGAGAGGGTCACTTCGCTCATCATTTAAGACGGATGCTAGCGGTAGAGCTGTGAAGCTATTAAAATACCAGCAAAACAGTTTGTACAGAGAGTGGAAGAAGACTTTATCCAAGCAGAGTTGCAGAGAGGATTTGGGAAGATGAACTTCAATTTTCTGTGCTGGAATTCAGCCAAAACCTCCAGGACAAGCACTTTTCCTTCTGCACGACACACATTGAGATTATGTCAAAGTAATCTCCACTAGCTTTCACAGATTAGGACAGGGGGAAGAAATTAGTTCCCCAAGACAAGGAAACAGTATTTCCAAATTTCTTTAGAAACACAATTTCAGATAAACCTGAAATATTTCACTTGACTGTAAACCCACCCCCACCTTTATTTTTGAAAGGCATCTCACTTTTCAAAAAAAACAAGCTGTTTCAAACTAAGAAAAGTGAAATACTTTGTTGAAAAAAAAAACAAAAACAATGAAGTGTTATGATAGTTCCCAGATATCCTTTTATATCTCACTGATTAAAGTCTTCTTCCTAAATCTTGTTGGGGTGTTGATTCAGAGAGAAATCATTATCTACTGAATCCTCAACAGTTGAGGTCCACTGATCAGCCAGACGTCTGGGAGCTGTGTAGGAGGGTATGCTGCTTCGTGACAGGTGGGGAACCCTGTCCAGGACACTGTCAAATCCAAAAATTCACTAATATCCCAGCAGGTGAAGTGACACGAGGGGAAATGTTTGGGGTGCTGGGGAGGGGGGCGAGGAAGAAGGTTTCCGCTTGAAGAAGTCACAGTGAAGATGTTAAAAAATAAGAATAAAAGTTAAAAAAACACCCTTTCAGACATGGATCTTTCCTAAGAAGCAACAGATATAAATGCCCACGCGTGAGAAGACGGTATGAACCAAGAAGGTGCTCAGAAATACAATTTCAAAAATAAAAAGTTTGCGGCTGGTGCTGCGGCAGATAAGCAATCAGTAAGTTTACTACATCAGCAGGCAAGAGGCAACTGTGTCAGCCTTTTTTCCCTACACCGAGCAGCTTTCAGGAAACTAGATGATTTTAAATGAGATTATGTATTTTGTAAAGGAGAGGAACATTCTGACAGACTGAATCCAGAGCGGTTCCAAAAGCAGTGACTATAGCAGTATTCAGAGTTTAGCCTAGTTTAACATAGTGTTATAGCAACTGTGCAGAGCTGCTTCTGCAGATTGTGTTAAACTAAGCTCAGCACTACTACTGTCATCTCACTGGAGTCACTGGTCTTAGTCGAACCCCACTAATGCTGCCGAATATACTCTCCTTGTTACAGGCAGATCGTGGCATACAGAGATTCAGTTGCAGTTTTGGAAATACAAACCTGGGTTTCATTAGCATAAGCCGCCATTTATTTCTGCTTGCTTTGAGCAAAAAGTCACGGTATTTCTTTTTCTGCTTTAAAGTGTCCTGTGCCTCCCCACGCCCTCACGTGATTTTTAAGTTATAGCATAGTCTATTAAATAGACCCAGAACACCGTACGGGTATGTGAACAGGAGTGGCTGGCTGTGAACATTATTGCTTGGCACAAGCAGCACAGATAATCACATTTAACTCAGCCTATCTATCAAGCCAAGATGCCCTGAGATTTTGTCTCTGAGGAGGTACCAGACCAAATTCTTCGGTTCAGAGAAAGTCATAGGTTAGAGTGGGGTCAACTGTAATTTAAACATCTCTCAAGTTCCTCCGTGTGTGATTTTCACTAGTACAGCCCAGTATCAGGAGAACAAGCACATGAAGCAGTCTAAATCCAGGGACATCTGAATCAATGAAAGGAGTCTGATATGCCCATATTTGCATCGCTTCTGCGTTTTGTCAGCTGCATAGTGATTCCTTCTGGACAGCGCTGCGATAGGATGCCACCACGTAGAGCGCAGCCTAAAGCCGTTTGGCATTGTAAAGCAGTCCTAGAAACACCACTGTGGGGTCACAGCATCTGCAAGTGATGAATTCCAAAGTGCTGCAACCACTTCCACTAAGATGTCAGCTAGTAAATATATTTTCTTCTCTATTGGTAGCTCTGATGTTAGGAGACCGCTCTTGACAAACACAGTAAAGATTTAAACCTCAGAAGGGAAAAAACCTATTTCAGTTGAAAGACCATCTTGGCCCTTGAACAAATGGGCATAAATGCATTATATATAAATTTAGTCTGGAAGTTTTAGGCATTATAAGGCATTTAGGCTTAGGATCAGCCTCCAACGGCAGCTGCTGAAGGTAGCCTGCCAAAGGACACGTGGTCACCGCTGACCTAAAGACCACTTAATAACCAAAATTAAAATTTCAAGAAAGGGTCCTGGGCTCGCTTCTGTCACAGAACCGAGAAAACGCTCTTGGAGAAGGCCAAGGAGAACCCAACCTTCCTGGCAACGTAAAGGCTGCTGGCTTAGGCAAGGACGAGATAAGGACCATGTGTGTGCAAGGGGACGCGCAAGTCGCAGAAGAACCTGGGAGGTCCGTGCTATCTCTACGGACAGAGCAGCCAAACCACCAGCCCGTGCTTTTAAGGACAAGAGTGCTAGAAAGGAAACACACGCCAAGGGCGAGCCTCAGAGCTCCTGAAGGAAGAGGTACCGGAGCCTGTGCATCCTTCAAGTCCCCAAGCTGTGACCCTACAGCTGCCTGTTACGCACCCGAGGAGAGGGTCTAACCAGATGAGCAATAAGGCATGACAGCAATTTTTCTTCTTTGCTCAAATAGTGCAGGCCATTGCTGACACTGAATAGCCCTGAATCAGCCATAGAGTGAAAGTTGGTAACTTACAGAAAAATATGGCCACCTATTTGCTTTGAAACTGGAGTTTTAAGTACAGAAGGGATTTTGCCCCTTTTTATCATTAAGTTGCATAGCTCTCATCTTCCTGCTAATCAAAATGCTGTGCTGATTTAACAGTGTCACTGTGTTCTGTGAAAAGCTTAAGATAGCTCTTTTATCACCAGCTAGAACACTAGTGACTTGAAATTAGTTGTATACATGTAGGGGAAAACAGACTGTCTGTCCCTCTGCCAGAACAAACAACTCATATTCATCTGACTGCGTAAAGTAGGGGTAAGCAAACCTTAAGGAAGAAGAAGTTTTAGGATCTTAATAGCTGTGGTATGGCTGACTCAGCTTTCTGACATTCCCATTTTTTAAAAAAAAATACAATAATCTAGATAATCTCATCAGCTGAAAATCAAACTAAGTCTGCAGGTAGTAAACCTCAGAGTTCAGGTCTGTGTCCCCTTTTGGTCAGACCTGAAAATGTAGCGCGAGAAAGCTAGGTGAATAATTTGGGTTAGTCTGTATGCCCAGTTTTGTTTTACTAAGCATACAACTGTATGCTAAGGAAAGATATATAAATAATCGAAGCTGGGGATACAAGCCCAAGGAGTCATCAGCTGACTGCCTCTTGCACACCTGCATCTGTGCTACCCGCCCTTGCATCCTGCCTGGGCTTTCTCTTGGGGAAAAAAAAATTGAGGAAAGTTTATATTCTTTCTCTATCCTTTAAAAGAAATTCAGTTTAGGAAAACTGAAATAAGAAAAAAAATTCATTTCTATAAAAAGAAAAAAAAAAATCTGTTGTCATAGCAGTGAAACCCCCACCCATCAATGGTAGGAGAGTCCAGGGGGGGTCCCATGGTTCACCAATGCAGAGGGAGGTTTTGCAGCCAGGGAGGGCCATTTCTGTGCTGTTATTTGGGGAAGCGCCGGGGGCCGGAGGCCAGCGGCTGCCCTGGGGTGGGAGCTGCACCGCAGCGACCCACCCACACCAAGCGCCAATGGGCGCGTTGGGTGCCCCCTGCCGCAGGAGCTGGCGGCACCACGAAGCTCTCATGGGGCCTCGGCCACCCCAGGGAGGCTTCGCGATGGTGGTTTGGTGGTCAGGGCGGCTCTGGTGGGAAGCAGAGCCACCAGCTCCACCAGTAAGCATATTCCATGAGGAGGACACATTGTCCAGGACTAGGAAAGAAAATGGATCTATTTTTCCCAAGCACAGGAAGGGATCTGAGAGCTTCTGCTGGTTTTGTGACCCCCGTCCTCCCCGGAGTAACGCTACGGAAGGAACGCTTCATAAATTGGATCTAGGAAAGCAGCTCTGACAAGTGCTGGGATCAGTCAAAGCCCAAAGGAAAGTCCACACAGCCTATTATTTAATTTGACACCGACATACGATGTTAGTCCATGTCTAAAATTACCAGCCGTTATTTCTGCACCGCACACATTATTCTTTATCGCTTGAGATTGCCCAAGTGTCAGACAACAGCTCGCTCCGACAGGGTCACATCAGAGGCAAGAGGCAGCCCTCAACACCAGTTTTTCCCACACCCTCTGCCAAAAGTAAATCCAAACAGTGACAATACGACGCGTGTCCCTAACCCAGGTAACAAAGCACTACGAGAGAGCTGAGCAGGCACGGACCACATCCCTCTGAAAGTTTCATTGCATCTCTGTTACAAGCAGTCCATCCCAGCTACCCCACTGCTTCTCCAAACAGCTCGACTGTGAAGCTAACACAGGCACCGGGGCCTCCTGGGATCCGTACAGCGCATCCCTGCTGACCGCCGCTTGTTTTGTACCGGGTCACGGAGAGCCCAAGGCCTTGCCAGGCTTAGCGACCTGTTTTCTCAAACATCCCTTGTCATTTTAAAAGGCCTCTCCTTTCCCCATGCACATCTCCACTCATGTTTGTAACGCAGTCTCCGTGTACTTACACGCGGTTGCCATTAAATGGGAACTATTTGTTATCACTGCACAGCAATCTCAGTACAACACAGAAAGGCGTTACCTGTGTGCAACCATGGGACAGATAATAATAAATATAACAGATGTATTCTAAATAGAGATGCCATTTGCCTTGCAGGAAACATTTCTGCTTTCTAACAATGGGCTAATGACCCAGAAACTTCAGCCAAGACAGCAAACGTACCCCATCACCAAGGGTTTGGCAGAAGAGTTTTATAGCACATTCCCAGGGCAGTTGAGATTCACTGGCGAAATGTTTAAAATGAAGTTTTAGCCAGTCCTCTGCAAGAATGAGTAACTTCAAGGTGTTATGCATAGATAACATCACTTTTTGCCCCATTTTGGGGCTAGTCTACATACAGGTAAATCCTGACATCAGTAACGCGTCAATTACTAACGTCAATGTCCTGTTCAATATTCTGGAGTTCTGTTTATCTCTTATCATCTAGTGGTTTCCAAGTGTCTCTGTAACATCAACAATGAGCTTACATTTATTTAGGATACAGGGAGATGTTTAAAAATTAACTGTCAGTATTTTGTTCACTTTTCAAATAGGGTAATTGCATTAAAATAACTACCTCCTACTTTTTCCTGTTATAAACATCGTTTTCCTTTTCTAATCTCAGCAGAAAATAAGAAAGATCATCCAGGAGAGAGCAGTAGTTTATTTTACATCTTGTCTCCCTGACTCACTACCATTGTGTCAGAGATCTCAAATACCCAGGTGCCTGCATCAGAAACATGAAAGTTCCTGTTAAACTTAAAAATAAAAGAAGACAACAGCAGTACACCTACCCTTTCCGAGCAGCAGGTCTGCACAGGCTAACATCGTGTGGCAATGGCCAAGGCCTTCTATTAGTACCACTTAGTGCAGATCCAGGTGAGATCACTTGAAGTAGGGAGCACAGGTAATTTTCTGCCACTTATCAGCCTCCTGATCTTAGGAGCAATTGGGGCTGAATAGCATAGAAGAGTGAAAGTTACTCTGATGTGCATAGGCTGTGATTATTCCTGAGGCTTTCCCACCTGCAGAGAAATCCTCCTCTCCCCTTCAGGGCTTCCTTCCCTTCTGTGCAGCTCAAGGGGAGCAGTCAAGGCCGAAGGAGCCGACCTCGAGTCTTGCCCCCTCATTTTTTCCAGTGTTTCCAGTGTTAAATGAACACACAAGCGTTTAGCACCAGTGCTAGTTTGTTCTTTTCTCTGGCAATGCAACGCTTTGTTTCATTCCAGAAAACTCCACGTATTTCTTTTACCCATACCATCCATTTTCTTGTCACAGACTTGCGTGGCTGCTGCGAGGGATTTGGCTGCACGCTGGTTGTTAGTGTCAGCAGCTGTCATGCAGCAAAAGCTACCTTTGACTCCTTTATTACAAGTCCTATGCATTACTGGAGATGGGCTGAGGGAGACAGTTTAGATCTGTGGTGCGCACTTTGCTTGCACGTACAGGAATATATCTTATTGTTCTGCACCACCAAGTGGCCAGAATGAGCAGATATTGCACGACACCTTTGGATCCAGGCTTACTACATTAACACAGATGGGTTTGGTTATGTTATGGCAGTTCATACTGGCCTGAACTAGCAACTATTAAATAAACCATTTCAATATAAAGCCTCATGTTTTGAAAGAAGGAAGTGGCACGTTTTCTCCGGCATCCTCTAAGGTGTTCCTGAAGGTGCATTGTCAGAACCGCTTCAGTTCTCGTATCAAGTGGAGCTCTTTGGTGGGCTAACACCTGAAACTCAGGCATGTTTTAAGTATTTCAAATTCGTAACTCAAAATTGGCAGATGGTTCCGTAAATATGAGGCTAATATTTCTGTATATCGCGTGAAGTGGTTGTGTCAGGAGTTGGAAGAGAGCGGACGCCTCTTCGTTCTGTACCATTAGAGCTTAATCCCAATATCTTTAAAAACTGTAAAAATAAAACATGGCCTTTCATCCAGAAAAAATGTATGACGTGGTTCAATGGAAGCTATTTCTCCATCCTTTTGTAGCCTACGTTCCTTGTGCTCAGGAAGGTTCAAAGTTGAACTCTTAAGTTGCCACTCTAGAGGTACAAATCAGAGCGAGGTCTGTTGCTGGCCAACATCACTCGTCCAGAATCTCCACAGTACGTAACACCTGATCCCAATTGACCGGTACTAAAACCTCTTCCATCCAGCTCTTCACAAGCTCCCATTTCCTAAGGACCCGTGATTGCAGGAGATGGGAAGAAGGACCTACTCTGGCCCTTACGTACTGCTAAAATGCTAATATGATTTTGTTTATACTATCCTAAGACATATATAGTGTATATTTAATGTACTAATATGATATACGTCATACATCAGCCATGTTGATAACACGACAGGAGAAAAAGATATTAATGAGTTTGGTCACTGGTTGAGGATCTTAAATAATAATTTCATGAAGAGTATAGATAATATTTCACTTAAGACTCATTTCAGAATGTCTCATGCGCTCATAAGTCTCTTACAAAGAGTCTTTGTTAGCTGGATTTTTATGGGCCACATGGACAAGTGCTCAGTGCGAGTCAGGAACCCGGCTCAGTGCTTTATGCCTTCATGTATTTCAATGGGAACCAGACTTTCAACCTGCCTAAATAGCTCCATCAATTCTTTGGTTTCTAAGCGTTTGCATCCCTAAATATTTTCAGTGTCCAGCCCTGTAACCGTATTCAGATAGCGTCATTTCACCTGTGTCCCTGTGTCTGGAAATCCGTAGTTCCCTATTGCATGTGTCCCTTTGCCTCTGTGAATTGAGCCTGGGAGGCCTTCAAAGAAAACTCTTTGACTCGGGCACCTTTGGGGTTGGACATAGGCCATCCACAAAGAGCCTTAATGCTTGTGCTTCTTTTGAAAGCGGAATTTTTTAAGTCCCTTGTAAGCCCCGAGTTCACCGTAGCAAGCGTCGGTCCTGACCTGTGTGCGCTCCCTGATGGCCGAGGAACTGAGAAGTAAAATTGGGATGGAGGCGCTCGAAAGGCTTGGAGGGGTTTTATGCATGTGCTTCACCATTTCTGATGTAACGCACGGCAGTACGGGAGAAATCTAACAGGGATAAAAGCAGATGTTGAAAAACGGAACGCGAATGCTTGAAATGAAATATAAGTGTGCTTCTTGTTATTTAAATAAGAACAAATTAAGAAGGAAGAATAAAGAGGAAAGGCATTTCTCTGGAGTGCAGCGATGCCTGGAGACCTCTGCCACGATCAGAGCGACGTTGTGCTGAGCGCGCTGTGAAGAATTAGCAAAAAAATTGCACCAGGAGGACTCACACGCCAAATAGGTAAATCAGTCAAATATGATCATCTGCTGATGCTGAGAAACAGAGAAAGATGAAGTGACTCGTCTGAGAATCGATTCCAGATTTGTCCGGGGCTCTGCGCACATCTCCACCTTTGGGAGCAGTGCCACGCTGGGAGAAAAAAGCTTTGCATATCACCGCGGAGTGGGAGGTCACAAATAGGACGTCGTGTTGTGCCGCCGGTGGGACGGATCCTCGCTTCGCCAGTCCACGGCCTGCGGCAGGGATGGCAAAGCTCGCTGCGGGGGTCTGTGTACCCGGCTGATGGCGTTCGACCCGCAGCAGCGCTCCCGCGGTGGCAGGCAGCAACAGGGTGGTGCTCGGGGCCTAGGATTTGCCGGTTTTAATCTTTGAAATGACAGCAGTTGGGGGGGCACTATATCTATGGGAACCCAAACTGTAGATGACCGCTTGCAAAAGTCCTTTGACTCCAAAATACACGTGGCTTTAGTGCTTGAGAATTGCTCTAAATCTAGATTGAAAGGCCCTTCTTTCTGAGGAGGTGGCGGCAGGAGGCCACCGCCACTCGTGTACGCGGCTAGGCTCCGCAGTACCGGCTGCTGCCGTCGTCACGGGAGCTGGAAGCTTCGTAGACCACCTCTAATAGACCAAAGATACAGAATAACGTGACAGGTTTGCCTTCCCCCATTTTTGTGCCGCATGCTTATCGCCCTTTTACGCCTCAGGACACACCTTTGCCCAAACCATGGCCAGCACTGGGTGAAGCAGGCAGTGCTGGATGCTCCGCTCCCCTCCTCTGTTCCGTCCATAGGATACATGTGTCATTCCTGAGATTAAACCTTGGCACCATTTGGAGTCAACGAGAGTTTTGCCAATGATTTTCCGGGCAATGAGGATTTCATCCTTTGTTCATCCTGTGCCGGCCGGGCTAACGATGTTCAATTAGAAACTGCTCTTTGTTCTAGCGCAGTCAACAGGATTTTTGCCAATGATTTGAATGAGCATTGGGTAAAGCTTGTAGCTAAATCCAGTCCTTATGCAGAAATCCATGGATCCTACTGAATTGCTTTTCTCCCAGTGAAATTAATGGGAGCTGTATGAGACCATCTAAAGGAAGATTTAGTTCCTGTTTGTAACAATATGTTACCCCCTGATACTGGGCCTGCTTTGTAACGTTTGTTGTTAAATCCGTGTATTTTTGGTTATATCTCATTAAGAACATAATACAGCCTTGGAAAGTACATTCTGAAAGGGTATTACAACAGGATTGGGATTACTGTTTGTGAGACACTTTTAACTAGGAGGAAATTTCAAATTCAATTTACAGTAATGTCAAAGCACAATTAATATATAGGCGATGATAAGAGGAACATGCAGAAGTACACATTGATAGCACTACATCAACAAATAAACTTTTGGTGCTAGTAATTAGGTACACAAGATTATTATATGTTTAATTGACTAAAGTGACAATTTGGAATTACATCTAGTCACATTTAATTGGATTTGGAATCTCTAGAGGAAGGGAAACGGAGAGCAGTGTGGAGAGGCAGCCATAAAAACAAACTGATTTTCTAAAGTCTGCTAAGACTCTGCATTAATATCCATTGCACAATAGTTTTTTAATATCCCCCAGCCTAGAAAGAGCAATGCAATGATTGTCACAGGCAGTGGGTGTACTCAATTAGGTAGCAAGATAGCTGATTACATTTGGTTTGGGTGGTTTTTTTTAAGATATAGTTTAATCAAAGGTGAACTATGTCTGAGTCTGCCACAGACAAGTGATATTCTCAGACTGCCAAGCTATACGGTGTTATACGTGTTGATGCTGTCTTAGAAGAAATGTACTTACTTATAAGATATTTTACCCACAAATAATTTAAAGCAAAAAAAAAAAAGCCAGACTAAAATATTGTATAGCAGTCATTAAATATTTTCTCAGATTAAAATATGGAAAAGCTATTAAAAGGAAACATAGGGTTGTTTGCTTGCAGATAGTTCAACTGGCTAAAAACTATTTACTAATGCTTGTCTTAAAGTTGGACAAAAGGCTGAGAGTTATGCGTAATCTTTTGATACAAACCTCATGTTACACTCTATTAATATTACCTCCTTTAAATAACGCTATGCACATCCTTCTCACCCTGCACACTCATTTATTCTGCTTTTGTCATCAGGAGCGCCATGATTGCTGACTATATGTACTGGCTGACAGGAGGCACTGAGCAGCATATAAGCAAGCTCATCAAACTGTATTGGCAGGTAAAAATTGATAGCCCAACGAGGAAGGAGGTGCCCATCTCACTATTAAGACCAAAATGAAAGATTACTACTTAAAAGACTGCCGACAAAGGTAGCTCTTGGGCATATCAATCAACAGGACTCTATATAGTGCTACCGTATTTATAATGAAGTAGATTTTCTTGGCCTAATTTTAAGGGCAAAATTCAAGGTTGTTAACCCTTGGCTCATACTTCAATTTTATGGACTGCTATAAAATTTAATTCTGGATACTGTATAGTCCCTTAAGCTATTTTTTGTGAAGTCTTCCTACCTTAGTGACACTTTCCTTTTGCAATTTGCATGGTACTAATCCTCTGACACCTTTCCAAACTCTTCAACCGGAAGGGGAGGAAAAAATGACTGTAACGAATGGTCTCAGAGGAACCTAAAGTGCTCTGTGAAGGATGGCTGGGTAAAGCCCTGGTCTGCAAAGATTACTTGTGTGGGGAGTAGACCATTGACTTCAATGAGACTTGTCTCTCAAGTGATACTTATTGGAGAGGTCTGTTCAGCCACATCAGCACATATTTAAGTTTAAGGGTACCCCCTTCTGCTCTGAGGAAAGCTGGCACACACTTGGAGGTGAATGGGTGCTGGGTCCTTTGCTGGGAGAGGATTATTGCTGCAGGATCTTATCACAGCCAGTGGTGTCCCAGCCTTCACAGCCCCGGTATCAATGCAACCAACATGCAACTCAGAGGGGCTGTAGCGTTTGGGCCTCAGGTGGTGGGATACCCTTCTGCCTCCCAGAGTGGACCTGGCCCTCAGGCCCTCCTTGTCCATACAAGGAATTTAATGACACTAGGAACAGCATATACCCCTTGCGATAAAATTTCAGAGCCCAATTCTGATCCCGTTTATTTGGGGTGTGTTCTGTGAGAACATCTGCGACACCTGTACTTTATGTGAAGCGGTGCAAAATAGGTCTGACATAAGCCAGAGTAATAACGATCAGGATCTGGTCTTCTACCTTCATTCACATGGTAAATTCTTCCTTTTTAAAAGTATTATTAGTTGCATTCTTTTTGGTAAAATGGAATAAATCTCAGTCCTGGGAGCTGCAGAATTTCAGTACTGCTGTGAGTGCAAAGTGCATCTCATTCAGAGAATTACCCACTGGGCTAGTGTTTGCAGTGCCTGTGAACTTTCTCATACGTGTTCCAGCAGAGAATTTCTTCTGTACAGAACAGTTTGATTTTTTTTCCCCACTGGGTCAGACTCGTTTAAAATCTTGAGTTCACAAACAGGTTTTATGAAAGGGTCATTTCTTCGAATGAAATGGCTTTTTTTTTTCCTCTTAACACTGGTATCCATTGACTTCACTTCTTGATGTCATGGGCATGAAGCTTCAAAGAATAAACCTTTAAAGGAGGAGCTGTCATAGTTGTCCTCTCTCCCAGGGGTTCAGACTGTCCTGCTATGTAACAGGGCCGAAAAAGTGGCATGAAGGACAAGATTCATCACAATGCCTTCTCATGGAGTCTAAATCAGAAGCTGTGGTTGGGCTAAGGTAGGAATGAACCAGACCAGAAGTGGGGCTACTGAATTGCTTCCAGCCATTAGCACCATCACACAATATTAGCTTCCTCATACAAAGCGATTTTGGCTGTGGTAAGACACTGGTTCATCTCTGCTTCAGTCGAGAGCTCACAGCTCACTTCTCTTCCTGATGGAGAGTTCACACGGGCCTCCCTGGACCCCCATGGTACCAAGAGGCACCACCACGCTGTTTGTGCCCCAGTCCCACTCCTTCTCTGCCTTTCGCCTAAACCTGAGCTGCTGTCATCTTCGTCTGCAGAAGCTTTGAAATGTCAGTAGAGATCTAACCATTTGTTTGATCCCCCACCGTGCTTGATTTTCACTGGGAGACAGCGATTGCTCTGCAATTTTGTGCCTTTTGTGCGTATGCCTTAGCGTGGGCTAGGCGAGGGATTCAGCGGTATCTATATGCTGACACACACGCAGCAGAGGCAGCTGGGTGCCCAGTACCACTCCCACTCAAGTTAATAGCTAGCACTTAAGAAACGCTGTTCGTGAAGATATATCCCCAGCACCAGTAACCAGCTTTTCCTTCCCGAGCTGATGAGTTCTGTGCACTCAGCATCAGGGGTGACTTCAATGTCATTAGAGCACACAGCAACAACTATGCAGTGTGATGTAGCATGTGACACTGCACTGGGACATTCCACCACGGAGAGACCAAGCAGAGGTAACATAATCTTTTTTTATTAATATTCTCTCTATTTCACGGCGTAAAGCTGAAAATAACTTGTCACGACTATACATGCTCATGTGCCTTTGTAACCAAAGCAACAGCTATTGATGCACGCTTTTCTTGCTAACTACTCCTCTGCCCCAGAACTCGCCGGCGTTGGCTCACAACCGTGAGCAAAATTTCCTGAGGAGGAAGGGGATAGATGGTGAAGAGGACGGTTTGTTTTTCACTTTTGTGAAGACCGATTTTTAGTTTAGATATGTCACTCTTTGCTTTGATCAGTGGGTCATGTATATAAGCTGGTGTGTCATCGACTACTTTTGTTTCTTCTTTTCGTGGTTCTTTTAAACTGGAAAAGGCTTTTCCTCCTCACAGCCTGTCTTCTGCTTCTTTCGTAGCTTCAAAACCTTCTACAGACCGCTCCAGTCCCTCAGCTGACGTCTTTACTGCAAAAAATTCAGGCCCTTAATTCACATCTGCAAAGCTTTTTATTATTTATCCTACTTCTAAATCACTGGGTTTTTCTCTCTTGATCTATTCCTCATGCTCAGAGTAGTCTTTATCTTGTACATCCTTTGGTTTTCCTCTCCTGATTTTGGTTTTATGCTTTCCTTTGAACTTCTTCTACCCCGGACATCACCTGCCAGGAGTCCTCTTTCTTCAAAACTCTTCCTAAAACATCCCCAAATCACTCCCTCATTTTTACCTTTTACATATTTCTCCTTCTTCAGCAGTGATCTGTTCCATGTGCCTGTGTACCTCCCCTTAGGCACACTGAAAGGATTGTACTGTCAGATTTTTAAGGCCAGATGGACTCATATTGACAAATTATCTGACTTCCTGCATCAAAACACAGCAGAATTACATCCTTACCTTCCTGCAGCAGTGCCAAAAGAGGAAAGCAGAGACTGGTTTTGAGAAATTTATGCGGTCCCCATTTAAACAGTATAATAATAGAATATTTACCATCTAAAAGATTATTTGTTACATAGCTTTCCCCATTTACAAGCTGGGATCTTACTTGTCCAGTCCAAACTTCCAGCAGTTTGTTTTATGCATTCATCTCTGAAAGCTTAAAGATCCTTTAGTACTTGTTATCTTCTCCCCATATATATACCTATGGACCATGATCAAGGCAACTTTAAATATTCTTTTTGATTAGCTTTTTGATTAGCTTTCTTTGATTATCCCCTTTAAAGTAAATCATCTATTTCTGGATCTTCTGTACAGTGATATGTAATATCTAATGCCCTGTGCTGGTTTTGAATATTAATACCCGCCTTCCATTCCACCCTTGAGATAAAGGTACAATGCTGATGAGGGGTGAAAAAGTAATTTGCAGTGGATAATATTATTCAGTAAGTTGGGCCTTTTTCGCTGTTCAAATATTTCATTCCATTGATTGAAAGTATACATTCCAACTTAAGATATAATCAAATGGATGGACTTTTTTTCATAACCCACTACCAAATATGCACTGGATGATTAGTGTATTGGCTGTTAGATTAAAAACAGGCGAGTTAAATAGAGTTCATCACAATAAACAATAATGTGAAAGCTATTAAACGTATTATGGTAGATATTTGCAGAGTGGCAGCAGCAGGACAAAGTTTAAACCTACTTATTACTATAGTCAGGTAAGGTCCCTATCATTTATTGTCGGCAATGCAATTTCTCAGCTGGTGATAGCAAAACAGACAGACTTGAGATATTTCATCTCTTAGAAAGAGTCCCTCTCCAAACTGCCCAGTTTTCCTCACACCTTTGTAGACTATTTCTGCTGGTTAAAAACTCTCAATATACTCTGGATGTTTCATTCCATGAGTAAAAATACAGACAGACCCACAGTACAACGTCAAAAATGCCCAACCTTGTCAAATACGAACTTTGCAAATACCTTGAAAGTCACAGCCTGAGCTCACCAATATCTGGCACAGCCACCTTAGTATAAAGTGCCTTTATTACCTAATTTATAAACATCTCAGGCTTAACTCATCAGCACACTATGAATTTAATTGCTTTTATTATTCCATCGCGAAAACCATGTGGCCTATTTTAAACTGAAGGTTCGACTCTAGCATCCATTATGCACTTATACCCAAAGTCAATCCCATCTAGCCAAAGTCCTACACTAAGTGCTGTTGCACCGGCAACATATACGTTGCAGAAGCTAACAGAGCCCCACGAAGGCATTTCAAAACTTGTAGGTTCATACCTGTACTCTTCTATAACCACCTGTACTAAAAGCCTTAATTCTTTAAGGTAGCCAATGTGTATTTGCTACCGCTCAAATGGAGACCTTTAATTTGCATTGGAGCAAACTGGGCTTTTACCTTTAGTTCCAGTTCAACCCCAGTGTTTCGGCCAAGGCTGCAGCCATCACAGAGCTGCTCTTAGCACATTGAAAATACTGGCTCTGTGACCGCTGCGCACGGAGCTCACAAGCTTGTGTTTCTGGGAATATTCCTGTCAGCTAAACACAACGTCACAGCGAAAGCTGCCAGGAGCACATGCATTGGCTGACGGGGAGGTTTGGGTATTCAGACATTTGTTTTGATTTCAAAAATCTGGGCTGTTGCAAGCACGGAGCAATACGCACATCGCACAATAAAGCGCCCAGCCCCACAAGGTGGCTGGACACCTACGGTGCAGCAGTGAATGCTGTCAGCTCCTTTAGAGCTCAGCTTTATCTCACACCTTGCGGGGTGATGATCCAAGGCAAGAAAGTGAAAAGAAATAAGCCCTTGGTAGCCAAAACCTCCTCCGTACTCCCAGCTGGTGACGAGGCCCGTCAGCAGTCCTGCGCGCTCACGCTTGACCCACGTCCTGCTATGGAGCATGAGGTTTCCAAGCTGGCAACAGCAGGGATGTTTTGCAATCCTCCTAATGGAATGACTGATAGGAGCTGACAGGCAGCCTCTCTGGGCAGCCTGGCCATCGTGTCACTGAGAAAATGCAGTTCTCATTAATTCTTGAGGCTATTTTTGCAGATCATGCTGTGCCACAGTTCACTGCGGAAAAGTCCCTTCTTTAATCAAATCTGGGGGAAAATCCCGCTGAGGTCAATGCCTGCTGTGTGTACAGGCAGAAGAAAGTGCCTAATGTGCCTAAGTCCATATTGTCTCAGAGGTCTGTGGAGGTTGTTGCTGCTTTAAGACTTCATTTTGAGTTTTTCTCACATCAGCAGAGAGATACCATTTCTCTTCTCCCCCTTCAGACAAACCAATAGGTAATCCTCCTCCTCCTATTTCTATGGCCGTTTTGAAGGACAACACTTGCCTTGAAGCACTGAGCTTTTCATTTTCTGGTGGAAAATTGGGATGCAATGATTCTCCTCTTCCTGCATATTAGAAGAACAAAAAGGTTTTGCCTCGTAAGGAGGAAGATCGGTTCATTCGTAAGACACCGCACTAGTATCCAGACGATCTTAGTGCAGCTTCGTGGGCTTCCAATCTTCTCATTGCATCATGGCTGAAGCAACTTGTTAAAATTAATATTATTAACGTTTTTTCAGGGTAGAATGGGCCTCTTCCTATGTATGCCATTTCAGGGATTCAGATCGGTCTGCCTTTGGAATACACTATTTATCAGACATAACTCAGCTGCAAAAATCAGCTTCATTCTGCTCTCAGGTACACTAGTAAGAATACGGAGTAATTGAAAACTGGATTGAGAAGGCAAATAAAATAACATAACAGAGGGTTTCTATCATGTTGATACTGATTCGGGAGTTTTTATGGCTGTTGTTATAGCTGATATTTCCATTCCAGAAACAATTCTGCATGTACAAAACCAAGGAATTTAACATTTTTCTCATATTTTTCTTCTTTAATAATATCTACCTCCACATATTTTCTACCTACTTCTATTTTTCTGGTACCAGATCATTCATGGTAGAATAATTGTTGCTTGAATCGTACTTATATTTACATGATAAGAGAAGTTATTAGTTTAAATGCCACAATTATTGAACCAGGTGGATTAATTGTCCCTAATTTCAGGAAAGGTGCAGTTATTTAATACCAGCTGAATGTAGTAGGCAGCACATATCTTGCTGTGGCTGGTAGCTGTTGAAATCCCAATACGAAACAAAATACCAACCCAATTAGGGCTTTAACTGTTAAGAGAGGCCCATAAATCATGTCACAAAGATATTCAACAGGAGCAACTTGGCCAGCAAAGCTCCAGGCCATTTAAAAAACCCTACAGGGCAGCTCAAAAGTAACGTGCATATTTCACAAGCAGAATTTTCTGTGGGTTTTACTGGGTTGCAAAGCAGAACTTTAAGATTTACAAAAGAAACCTGAGAATTCAGCGTAGAAAACCAGCCATTTTGTGCAGTTCTCAGGCCCGTATTGTTCCCTTGAGTTGCAAAGGTTCTTAAGAAGTTACACGTTCATTATCCTCTTCTCATTTTTTGTACACCATCTCCTTTCTTCGGGAGTTTGTGCTGTTCCCAGGATCATTACTGGTTATGTGGCTTTCCATTTGCACATCTGCTCTTGAAGAACTACAGAGGACATCACACAAAAAGAAATAAAGCCACTTTTCAGAAACATCTCTATACACAGTCAACTTGTCTTCGACTAAATTAGCAGCCATTCAGCCACACGGAGCACTTTGCTATTGCAATGACTCAGACATGGTTTTTTGCTGCCCCTTTGAACAGTGCTGTCCACTTTACAGGCTAACCACATCAGTCACCATCTCTGGCTGTCTGATTCATCTCTTCATATTTAAGTCAAGTTCCCAAAACATGCTGAGCTCAGTGTTAGGAAGGACTGACACCTCCTTCAGTTAGTTTCTGCATTTTAGTTTCCTTTTTTTTTTTTTCTTTTTTTTTTTGGTCTTTTTGGGCTGAAAGCCCTGCAAAGCCTCTCCAGCAAGTATCCCACACTTCTCCTGAGCGTATTTCCTAGCCAGGGTCACTCATGGTCTCTCAAGCACTTGCCTGTACCACGGGATAGGGGCAGCATCCAGGTGTAGGCCAGTGGCTTTGACTTTCACGTAAAGCACTCAGCGATGCTCAACCTTTAGCTCTGCCTGTCTGAGTTAAGATGTCTCTCTGAACCCAGGCTACCAAAGCTGTTCAACTGAGCACAGTTTATAATCCCTTTTCACAAAAATAAAAAAAAACCAGACCCTGCTGTTTAAACCATGACCCATTCCTGGCATAGCGGGAGCTGCGAGGAGCTGACCCAACACCCGCCGAGCGCTTGTGGTAGCGAAAGGCTTCTGCGAGCACTGGAAGGGCAGTCCTGCTGCTCAGAGCAGTCACAGTGAATTGCCTTCCTGGAATTAGGGTATTTCTCACCATGAAACTCTCTTATCCTTAAGAAAGGGGCAATATTAACAAAACTGGTTAAAATCGACATGATGTGTCTGTGCCGCCTGGTACGGGTGCACACGGTAGCTACTGATGGCAACAACCATTCGAGCGGTAACGGGCTCACCTTGTCAAAGCGCTGCATTGGGTCAGCCCTACATCGCAAATCTGTCCTGTCTCGTTGGTCTCAGCGTTGCTCCACCATAGCTAAGAAACGCTGACATCCTTTGCATTTCCCCCCGCGCTGAGATGAGAGGCTACGATCCTCAGCTGGAACAAGGGGTACAAGAGCTGAGGAGTCCCGCGGCGCTCCCCGCGCACGTGAGCCTGGAGGACGGACTCGTGGGCAGAGAGCTTCCCCAAACTAGAACCGCACGCCCACATTTGTGCTCAGTCCCTGCTTTCCCACCGGCCAGCGTGATGGACAGGGAGTTTCGAGAGCAGCCTCCAGCCTTTTCCTTACTCTGCATTCTGGGGTTTTGTCTTTAATGAATAGTGATCTCTTTGGAAGGATATAAAACATGGATTTCTTTTCCCCCAAAACATAAAGAGATACTTATCGGAGAACCAAGCAGACCTTGAAGCTGAAGGTAACCCATCTGCAATACCTCTGCCTCTGCCTTTCAGAAGTCCAGCAGAATACACGGATCTATCACTGCGGCGCTCTGCAAATCCGCTTTCAAAACACACTGCATACAAAATAACTCACAGAGAGTTAAACACGCTAATAACTTAAGAACCTAAATAAGCTGATATTTGATGTGACCTACATTAATGGGGAGGCATTACATGGCAGATAAGCAGAAAGTTCTCATCTATTGTATAATACATGATTTATTCATACCACAAACATATTGAGAAAAGGATATGCTCTGGCATTCTGTCTACTTATTTTTCCCGCAGGAAAAAAAAAAAAAAAATGATGTAAGAAGATCATGCTGGCGAGAAGATATTCATATCACAACAGCAACAGACTTAGTGGTAGGGCTGCCAGATACTTCTTTATGGTTGGAAAGATATAGAGAAAAGCACATAGGTTGCACCACAGTGCACCCATAACTCTCACTACCCGCCTAAGAGTGGAAGCAGTTCGTAGAAGAGGCTAATGCCTTTACCCTGACTGATGTCATTGCATTAATAAAAATCATCAATAAAAACATCAACTCCTGCTGTACTGTAAATGAGACGGTGGCTGAGTGTGCACTGCAGCTGCAAGATAAGGCACTAGAAAGATATCTAAATTTTTGGCTAATTCTAGATGTCAAGATAATTGGATTTTCCAAATTAAACCTTTCTGTAGTTAAAGAGGATTAAAGTTAGGGACTGTAGCAGAGAAAGCCACTGTCACTGTTATGAAGAATTTTTTGCTACAGTGCCATCTTTCTTCTTCTATGTCTGTTCTAAGCAGGCAAAATGGCAAGAGCTTCATAAAAATATTGAAGTAGTTATATCATTTGCCATCAAAAGTTGGCACGAGAAAGCTTTGTTTCCTGTGCATCTACCTATTCATTTTATGAGCTCCTAACAGGATTTGAGTGGGTGTCAAAGGGAGAATATAAGATTGTTTAGGCTAAAGTTTAAGTTTTATTAAAAGGTCTGTGAAACGTAATGTTACTAGATATGGCAGAATGTGAGGATACTGCAGAGCCAGGGTGCTCAGAGGAGCGTGTGGTGTTGGGACAAATATATGGTTAAACCCGTGATCAAAACAGAGTTTGTTGTTTAGGGATATCTTCTGGCTTTTTTAATTGTCATGATAGCAATGTACAGCTCTCAAGCCTTGTGACGCTTGTGTTTCATGGAGGAATTAATTGGTATTTTAATAGAAGTGCTGACAATATAAATACTCCTTGAGATACTTTGTCTCCAGATGGTTTCTCTGCAGACTTTCTCTGGTTCCCCACATTTCCAAAACAGGGATACAAACCTCCTGACATAGCAGAGCATGAGTCAGTCCCGTAACTACAAAAAAGAAGTCTTCCCTATCATCGGATTATTCTGCAGCCTCTTCTTGAGTGAGTTCTTGCATCTTTGCTGAAGCAATAGGTTTTGTCCACTGCTGAGGTAAAGCACCAAATTCAGTGGACTCGTGTCAGTCATAGTCCTTACATTATTGTACATTGCTAGAGGATCCCTTTCTTATAGTTTAAGGTCATCTCAAGGACTTCACTTTTTCTAACTCTGCTGGAATTGAAGGCGTGTAGCACCATGTGATGAGATATCGTTGCAGAGCTCACTTGCAAGATATGCAAAAAAAAAAATCACCTTTCTTTATCATCTTTATCACTTTAGCAGCTACCCCCATACTCACGACAGAGCCTGACACTTCTTCCACTCCAAGGCCGGAACAGCAACCTCCTCCCTGATGTATCCGAGAGGACGTTGCAGAAAGGACCCTTCAGATACAAAGACACCAAAACACACGCTTATGGGAAAAAACCAGTTGTCCTGTCCTCTCTGCAAGGACTCTTGAAAGTCCACTGGAGCCCTTGCAACCCTCTCCACTGTGTGACTGTATCTTGCGTAGCTGCACGGTATACAGCACGACCGAAGATGTTCCTGAGGCATCCCTGTTTCCTGGACACGTTGCCAGATATTCATCCACGGGTACGGACTTCAGTGCATAAAGGCTTAAGCAGAAAAATCCTTAGGGATGTCATCGTATAAAGTTTTCTCCTCCAAAGTTTTTATGAGCTGAAGTTTTATATCCTTAAAGACTTTCCCCCATAAAAATCCAAGAGGATAATAAAACAAATAGCATCTATGTCCAGAGTCAGTAGCTTGGGGAAAAAAAATGCTCTTGGGTAATAATAATGCCTTCAGTAACAGTATTGACCAGGAACTACGGATCTATTCTTTTCCCCGTTGGATGACATTTTACCGTTATTGCCCTCTGAGCTAGTCACTATTTGCATGCTGTGCAGAGTAGCCATGGGTACAAGGCAATGCAGAGATATTATAGGCATGACTTTGAACTGTTCTTGAGGACGATAAAGCCAAAAGTGAACTTTGCAGGCAGAATACAGAGCTCGGCTGGTCCAGCCGCTCACGTTTTCATCCCGCTGCCTCACTCCACGTATTTTAAATCTGAAGTGTATGGATACACCCAAAAAACACATTCACATGCTCATATTAATTCAGATTAGGAAATGGTTGCCAAGCTATGGGAAATAAGCAGGATACCTAACATCTCACACAAAACAAGGCTGACCTAATTCTGTGCTTACATTTACACATGAAATTCAGTAAAACTTGAACAAGTAAGCCTCCGCTTTTTTAAAAATATACCTTGGAAAGCTAGATTGGTACCATTGTTTTGCTACTGATCCTCTAAGAGCCCTGAACGACAAGATAATTAAAGTCCATAGAAATGCGAAATCCTAAATTCTGTTTGCTGTAAATCAGCGCAGACTGGTAAGTATTCCCGCAGGGAGGCACGGGCGTGGATCCATTCATGGGCCCTAAGCTCTTGGCAGGAGGACACACTTGCTATTTTCTGGTCTGATACCTCCAGATCTGTGGCATTAACCACGGATAACACGGCTGTGCCCATGGAAAGCTGGAACGCCTCCTCACCAGGGGGAACGTTATTACTGCCCCGGGTGGTCATGATACTATTACACACATTTGAAGCTCGTTAATATTCCAGGGCTAAATACTGCCCACTCACGACTACTTCCATTCCAGTAAATGCAGGATAATGGGCTGACTAAACAGAGTAATCTAAAATATAAACAAATTCCCACTGATACCCTCAACATCCAGGCAGAATATTCAGTGTAAGAGGACTCAGGGTGCAGGTATGGCAGCCTGTCCCAGTATCTGCTCAGAACAATTATAGCATTTCTATGGTATTTCTGCACACCCCATATCAATAAACAGGATGGAAATAAGCTGGCATAAGACCATATAGAATAGAAACATAGAATCATTAAGGATGGAAGAGACCTCCAAGATCATCAAGTCCAACCGTCAGCCCAACCCAGAATATAGAATATCAGAATACCTGCTGTCTAAACCCATTAAGGAGAAGGACTAGATACTTAACTACTTGGTGCTCTCAACCTTCCGTTCTGGGTTGGTGGGAGCACTCGCCAGCTAAACAAATGACCCACAGAGGCACACCGTGCCTTGGATAATTTTACATGGGTGGAGGATAGACTGGAGACCAAAAGTGAGGACTTGTCAATAAAACACCAAGCTAGTCCCATAATGGTACTTTCTGCGAGTCACTTCAGCGTGTAAGATGATCCAGGAGATTCATACACCCTGTTAAATATATATATATATATCTTTTCCTGTCATGCTTTTCTGACCACCTCTCTCACCCTGCGTTAGTATTGTCACTATTAACCGTGTTCACGCTTTTGCCGAGGTGCTTTAATGAAGCCTTGCAGTTCCCCCAGTTTCCAGGAAGGATTGTCCATGTCAGGAAAACAAAATCTTTGTTAGTAACAGATGCAGCTGCAGCAATGTTGAACGTGGTCTTACCCAAGCCCCAGCCCAAGAGGAAGTGCAGCTCAACCTCCCTTGCACTGACGGATAAGAGGATGGAGCAAGGCTGTTTCCCGGCCGGTAGCTCCTCCCGGCACTTTCAGCGCCAGTTCTTTGGGGTCCACCAAGTGTGAAATCCACGGCTCTGCTTAAGACCAGCACAATGTATCATTTGAGTCATTTTTAAGGGATGACAAGGTTCATAAGCTTCGTGTTGCCCTCTGCACAGGAGTGAATTTTACTCTTAATGCAAATGGTGCTTAAATGCAATATTTTAAGACTAATATTCCGTCTAGGCACAGTGTCTGATTCACGCCAACCCAAGGGGTAATATGAACGCTTAGTATTGTTTAACCAGCTCCCAAGGACTGAATAAAACCCTCAGATGAAAGAAGTGACCTTCAGAGAGCATGGAATCCCTTTTTCTTTTCATCTAAAAGATAATTTATCTAATACTTTTCTCCTCATTGAAGACATAGGCTCGCTGCACTGAAAACTGTTTACAAATGTTCTTTCTCCTTTAAATTGATTTTCTGAGTATAGATAGGCAGTGTTTTCTGGAACTAATTTAAATTCCCTTTTAATTAATATTCAGGACCAAAATATGTTATCTTTGCATGACTGTGCAATTACTAGAGGGAAAATATCATCTGTGAAAGTAATTATTTTTCTTTTTTTTTTTTTTTTTAACTAGCCATTAACCAACATGAAACGTGTCATTTCTTTGCCTTTTTTAGGCTATGATTGAAGAAGCCATCACTAGAGAAAAATCTTTTTCGGTTATGTACACACCATTTGTGACAGAAGTCAAGGCTGACAAAATAAACAAGATAAACGACATGTTTGCTAAAAAGCACCCTGATTATGTAGAGCACATATATACAGGTAACAGCAGATTTCACATGCTCTTAAGCACTGTATAGTGTTTGCGTGCATGGCTGATAAAAAGAAAGAGTCTGGAGCATGAGCCTTTATGTTTCTGCACTTCTAGGGGGGAAAATTAACTTCTGAGATTTGCTCTATGATTGCACATGATTTAGGTAATCAAATCAGTACTTAGGCGAAGTACAGACTCTACACTGCAAATCCCCATAAAGATGATTTTTATCCATGAAGCCTCATGTTTCAGTTGTTGAATTTCATTATTGTAACTAATCTTTGGTTCAAAGGTAGATTTGCAGCTTGTTGTGGTGACAGCGAGACCCAGGTTTGTTCCCATCTCCATGCATTCCCATGAGTCACCGACGGTCATCCCTGCAGCAGGGCCTTCGCTTTCCAAAAATATCCTCCCTTCTGCAAGCACTGATGGACTGGCCACTGCCTCTGACAGCATCTCAGCTGCAGGGATGGGAATAGATAGCCAGGTTTCCTTTAGCATGTTGAAGACAAGTAGGATCCAGAGTGAACAGGAGCTTTGCCAAGCCCGTTGTCATCTCCCAGTAGAGTGGACTCAAGTAGCATCTCCTGGAGTAAACAGGCACTTAACTCTAGTGACCACAGCCTTATTTCAAGGGGAATAGGCATGACATTTTGGCAAAAAAAGAGGCGGGGGATAAAAGTCATTCCTTACTACCATCAACCTGATTTGGAACATAGTTGATCCTGATAATGCTTGGCTTTGAGTTGGTGATTGAGAAATGTAAAGGGAAAAGTACATTTCTCAGGTCAAATTCTGGAAAGCCTCTATCTTCGTCACACAAAGTAGATGGGTAGCTCACCCCTCACTGCTGCTTCCAGCAGGGTGGTCCGAAAGGTTGAGATGCCGCACGCTCCCTGCGAGAGTTACCCCCGGGCCAGAGATGATGCCTTAGTCCTTGCAGCACCGCTGAGCCCCAGCACTCTGCAGATAAACACGGCTTCGGAAAGAACACACATTGTGTCTTTGGGGAGGAAAATAAAATCTATTTGAAGAACACAAATAGGAATTAGGAAACCAAGTGTTTACCAGAAAACCGTGCAAATATTTAACACAAGTAAAGTTGTTTTGTTCATTTTTGTTTTGCTTTAGGAAACAAGTATAAATTTATATTGTGTTTTGCAAGTTGCGGAGCCCTCCTGTATTGGGTTTCTGGCAGTAGCTTTGGGGTCATCTGGCAAGGGAAAATGAGGACTTATCTGTAACGGAGGTTGTAAAATCCCTGTCTACTGTTTACTTGCTGATGTGACTTTGTGGAGAATTTCCAGGGACAGAAGTATTGGCATTAAAAGGAGCATAGCATAAAACTCCCTGAATCTGATTTTTAAAAGGATAGATTCATATTTCACATAATCCCCTCAATTTACAGTAAGGGTGAGAATTCCAGGAGCACATAAGCAACAAAAGTGTGTAAGTGTTGCACTGAAACCCAGTTTGTGTTCATAAATCACTGAATGACTCTGGCAGTGTTACCAGTCATTTTCTCACTCCTCTCAAAAAGGAAAAGGAAGAAAGGAAAAAAAAAAAAAGAAGGTGAAAGATCCCAATCCTATAATACTTTAGTCAATTATAAAACAGATTGAAGAGAGCCAGTTCTGCCCTCAAACATGTTTGTTTACAAAAATCTATTGGTTAAAAGTCTTGCTTCAATTTTACACAAATTTCTCTGAGTGCAGGTTCTCAGATCACTGAACTTTCTAGGAATTAAATGGGACAGATAGCCAAGGAAAAGCAATATGGGTATCAGGGTTTTGAGAACGCAGTGATGTGAGAGGTCTCAGGCAGGCAGAACCTCTCCCAGGCTCCCTCCTTTCTGTCCTGGAAACCCCCTCAGGCAGAGCGGACGTGGCCCCTTTCCCTTGACTCGATGCTGAGATCACTCACAACAGTGTTAGAAAATCAACCTCGTAGGGGTTTCTCAGCTTATCTATTCAGATCTGACTTAAAATCACACTGGCCATGAAAGGAAACACCACAAGCGACGCGTTAAGCTCGTGGTCAGTGTGGCACCACTAAGCATTCAACCTGAAGGTCTGTGTCTCACACAGGTGAAATTAAAAATATGAGCTAAGCCCCATTTTAACGGTGGGTGTGAAATACCAGACGTCTCTCAAACATGTTATTTTAAATAACCTCCCTATTCTGTAACAATCATCCATCCAATTTTAGTCCAAGTTCTGCTAGAGTGTAAGGACTGAATTGATTTCAAAGTTTTCCTTATTTCTAAGGGAAAGGAGCAGACACACATTTAAATCCAAGTTCACAATGCAGTTTGTTGCAAAATTGAGAATCCATCAGAAGCAGAACATGCTGCAAGGGAAATATCAGGTCCACTTGCTTTGATTTATATAGGGGTAAGTCCGGAGAGCTCCAAGTGGGGTTCTCCATTTGTCACTGTGACCACAGTGCCTGGCATCTTAAAAGCAGAGCTCGCCGAAAACAGAGCACTCCTTTGCAAAAAGTGACACTGACATTCAATCTAGGTTTATTTTTTGCAGGGGAAGGAGAGGGAGGAAAGGACTGGTCTGGTTCCCTAAGCAAAGGTGGTTTACACAATTGCTCTGAGCATCTGTCCTCGCTGAGGTCAGAGCAGACCGACTCAGCGGATACACGAGGGGGGCTGGCAGTGGCTGTCGCAAACTGGACAAGCCACAGCACAGGCTGTCACCTGCCAGCTGGGTGGATCAGAAAGGACATGCAGGAAGCCTGGGATTATGGTGGTGGTGACAGTAAAAACACAAATCTGTAGGAAATCAAACCTCTCAAATTCGGAGAACAACAAAACAGCTTCTTTTGCAGTTAATAGATGAGGATGTTATGTCACTGAAGCGTTGAGTTATTAACACTTTGTATGAGCGGCCATGAAAAGTGCATAAATGGGAAGAACACGATTGATCTTATGCATCAGCAAAATTTAAGCTGTTGATGAAAAAGGTTGCAAAGGCTGGAATTTCAAAACCCGGTTATAGCTGGGTGGGTTGGGTTGGTCATCTTTGTTTTGGCAAGCTTTCTGGATTACATTTCACTCCTTCTCAGACTTCCTATTTTGTCCTCCAAAAAAAAGAGTAACTCTTCTTGCAAATGAAAAGAAATGTGATGGCAGAAATCATTTTCATTTCCCTACTCCAGATCCTCATGGACTTCACATCTTGCCACAGACGGCTGAGTGGCCGTCCCTGCCTCCCCAGCAGTACTTACTGACTCTCGGGTTCAGAAACAAACATATTGGAAAAATCTTGGAAAGGTGGTCAAGTAGAAAACTGCCAATCTTTTCAGGTACGCCAACTTGCCTAATAGCTGTGATAGCTCAGGGGTGACCTCCGTGATCCTTGCTGAATGAGGGGGGTCAGGGGGTTTCTTGGGACCCACTTCTCTGTGCTGGCAGCCCTGACTGTCCAGACAGCTCTCCCCAGCCTCCTCTCTCCTCCTCCAGTTTACCCATCATCTTGCTAGATCCTCTATGGAAATTGTACGTGAACAAACACAATATATGGTTTTGGGATTTCATTTCCTAGACCGGAAAGCACCTTTCAGTCCTGTCACGAAAGAAGAAACAAAAAGATACTGGGATAACACTGGGAAAAAAATCGTGCCAGTAATGGATTTGATAAGAAGCACCAAATTAACTGTGAGTATAAAATTCACTTTCTGATGTGTAGCTTGTGTGGCAGCAGAAGTCCATGAGTGTGTGTGAATGATGTGCTTTTTGGTGGGTAATTCATTCTGCACATGCTCCTCCTGTGTCCAGAAATGCTTGGTGAATTGCATTAGGAAGAGTTCAACGGGGTTTTAGATACTTTCAAAAAGTAGCCCCACTTATTTAGCAGCGTACCCAGTTCATTTAAAAATCACTTTGCATGCCGTTTTCTCAAATCCTTATAACCTGTTATATTATATCCCTACTTAACATAACCACCAAGACTACTCGCTGTATTCTAATACCCACAGCATACTACACACATTATAGGATACATCAGGATCTCCATCAAAAGCTAATAATTGCTACTTGAAGCATTTCTAGGGATTTAGATCCTGATCCTTCTGTAGCAAAGTATGTGAAATAACCTTCAAATCTGTTACAACCATCTTGAAGGTATATTAGTTAATTCTACTCCATACTTTCTGCAATAATGTACACAGCTTTTTAGCACCATGGCTTTTGATTAGCACAAAAGGTCAAAAATCAAATTTGCATGTAGACTAGACTGTTTTAATGCAATTCTTAAATTATTCTCCTGAAAATAAGTGGAAGAAGCCTCTCCTCCCCAGATTGTAAATGCTAATGTTAACGCTTTTTCCCTAGCAATAGCAGGTTTTTAGTTTTCTATATGTTGAAGGAATCGGAGCCATTTCCTCGTCAGGGGTGTCTTAGCAAATCACAGGACTTCTATTCTTAGGTTTTGATACCAGATAGGAGGTTGACAAAAACTGCTACTTAGCAACCCCTAGCAAGGAAGAAACATTAGCCAGATATTTGGGGAAGCTACATCTCCTTTACTCTCTGAGACCAGCTGCTGAAACGACAGTAAGTGCTTGAACTCACATGCTTAGTGGGAGGTAAAGGAGCTTAGAGCTTCGCCAAAATGGGTGCACGTAAAGCATCTGCATCAGCGCGAGGCAGGTGGAGCAGGCTGAGGGCAGGCATCCCCAAGGAAACACACAGCTGCTTCTTTCCAGTTCTTTCCCGAAGCCGTGTGCTGTTGGCTTCAGATGACCAAAAGCCCAAGTTATTGATGTGCGGGCTAAGAGAGGTGGCATCTTTGGGAAAGTGAAATTGTGTGCATTGCACTTCAAACATTTAGGAAGCTAGAAGTATAAAGAGGCAGTGGGTTGGGTACCGGATACAGAATAAAACCTTGGTCTTTCTGGAAGCCTCAGCAAAACTCCAATTACTTAAATTTTTCTGAGCCCCACAGTTCGCTCTTTGGGTATGAAATAGAGCTTTTAGAGGTGAGATTCCTCAGTTGCAGTGATTCTGTTTCTAAAGAGTATCAGGAAGAGGAAAAACTTTGAAATCGGATCTGTTTTGGACCCCCCATAACCACCCTATTCTGTAAATGGATTTGGAGGAACGGGACCACATGGTTAAAGCAGAGATACATGGTATCTGTAGCCAGGGTATAGGGAAAGAAAACAAACTGATCATGTAAGAGATGAGAGGAGAGTGGTGTGTTAGGGTTTCTCAAGCCAGCCCCAATTAACTGTATGAATTTACACTGCTCCTACACAGTAATACTTTCTGCCAGCTCTAGACCACCTCATACATTTAAATATTCTTGCTGAAACAGAAGAGGGCTCACAAAAATACAGGGTGCAATCCTAGCACCACGTGACTCAGGCAAGGTCTACCCAAGTGCCACCTCCAGCAGCAGCAAGAACAGGATAACAGGTCTGAATCATGGTCCTATAGGTTTATAACCAGCCACTAGAGGGTCAGTATGGGGGCTTTAATGGAGAGGAGGAAAGCCCCAAGACAGAAGAAATTATCACTGAGTTAGAACAAAGAGCTGCCAATTCCACCTCCGTTATCAGTGGAAACTTACTCACTTTCCCTTCGGTTTTCATAGCCTTGGATGATCCAGGCAAGACAGAACCTCTGACCCAAAGAGTAAATGACAAAGCCAATTATTCCTGATAACACAGATAGGCACCGAGCCAGAACTGCTCTGCTATTGGTGATTAGAATCTCTTTATGGGCCTGGCAGAGATTTGTCCACATTTGCTTCCTTGAAAGTATTCCAAGTTTTTCTTCAAGCTAGAAATAAGATTCCATCATATTTCCATCACGCACAATCTCAACTAAAAACTTCTGGAAGACAACCTTCAGACACAGGCTCCAGCTTTACAACTTACTTTAAGAAGATAAAAGGATATATTTGTTTTTAATAAAACAACTGTTCCTTACTGCCCTCATCTTCATTTGCAGCCTCAAATGTACAGTCCAACATACTTGTCCTAATCAGATTTTTTTCGACAAACACACCTCAGTGCTAAAGCAGAGCTTATTAAGCCATGGCAACGCTAATATAAGTCAATTCTTCCACCTTCGTTCTGCAGCTACACGACCTAGAGTTCGTTAGATGATTTATACACACACCACTGTCGGTAACACATGAAGTTAAAGGTTAAAAAAGCAGAGCATTTTCTATAGGCCCCCTCCTTCATGAAGAACAGCCGCTCCTAGGTAAATCAAGGGGACATTTGTGTATTGTAAAGCAAGAATCGTGAGAGAGAGGATGGGCAGCCTGCTCCATGCAGCACCGTCTGCTGCCGGTGGGGAAATGCCATAAGCCTCATCTACCCAGAAATACATACCATGACACAAAGGTTATTGTACGTGCCCTAAAAATATACATATATCAGCCAGACCTTCAGCAACTCGCATGCCAACCAAGATTACCAGCGCTGACAAGTCTTGATTCTACCAAGTGGTTTCACCGGGGTAATTTCTGCTCCGTTGTACACACCAAGTTTGCTTTTCTCCTGCTGTGGTCCCTATGTCGATGGCACGTGATGCTACTTAACCGGGGAACCAGTGGCCAGAGGGGGTTATTAGACTGCTCATATTATAAAGATGAACAAAGCCTACCATATGATTCATGGCATGATGCGTCCATTTACAGATCTCACTCTTTTGTTGTCTATTTTTTAAGTAGAAGGGAAGTGTTTACCACATACAGATTTCAGCATACATGTTTTCTGGAGGATACTAAAGGCACTAAAGAACCATTACGATGGATTTTTTTTCCACTTGTTATTGCTTGTAAGGCATAACTTCATTCCGATTTTGAGCTGAAAAGCAGTGGTAAAGACTCCACAATAGAAAAGAAGAACTACTGGGGGACACTGCTTTTACAAAGTGGTGCTCTTAAAGCTGATGGTTGAACATGCCACACTTATTGGCTATGACAGTTCCTGCTTTAAATCCAGGCTGACCAGCCACTTTGCTTTTTCTTTAGCACTCCTAGCATTCAGCAATTAAAGTTTATTTATAAATAGAAGTGGCGTAGCAGATGACTGCTTTCTTGGGCACAGAGAAGAGCAGAAAGTGGTGGTATCATCCCAAAATTCTCAATACATGAAAGGACACATGATTCACCCCGCTCACATGCTCTCCAGCTCCTTTTTGCAACAAAAGCCTGTCCTATCTTTGCTCTGGTTGCTAGTGCTGGGTATTTAGCAATAGCAGGTAAGCTCCATTGAGAACAGGCTGACCTGGTTTTTTTTCATCCCAAGGTCAGAGGAACAAAGATGTCTCAGGGCTGATCCTCAGGCATCAGGACCTTATTGCTCTCCTAGCAGGAAGGTCTTCAAAGATGCCTCTGGGGGTAAACGCCCTTTTTGTTTGTTTGTTGTTTTTTTTTTTTAAAGGGAATTTGTGCAGCAAAAATTTTTCTGGGGAAAGCTCTCTCCGAAGAACCCCCGCCTCAAGTGAGGCTGCCCATTAAGAAAGTCCTCATGAGAAAGACCATCAATTGCTCATTTTCACTTTTTTCTTTAAATTCTCCTTGGAATACCAGGCAATAGGGGTGAGGCCCATCTAGAAAGCAACAGCATCATAATTTAATCATTTATTGTCTGCATTTCTAACCAGGATGCAACTGTGACTCCACATGCTGCATTTGTTGGTTACTTTTCTACCTGATTCCTCAAAAGTGTATCCTTTCTCTTTGCTGAAGGAGCCAACTCTTTTCCACTGAAGCCTCCATTTAAGTTTGCTCTTTACTTAACCTTCACTGTGCCTACCTGAGCTGGTTTCATCTTCATCTGATTGCTCGGTCACTTTATTATGTTTTTTACTGCAGCTTAGTAGCCCCTTGAATTCTGCTATAGTTCATGTAATTCTCATCATGTGGTTCAGCTCCCCGTGGCATTTTTTTCTCCTGCCAGCAGCAGTTATTTACTTTCTCTTTCTGCATTTTTCATTGTCACTGAAACGCCACCTCTGACAATGTTCAACCTCCCCTAATCCCTTCAAAAAACACCCTGCTGTCGGTTATTTATTTATTTACTCCCAACCTACTATAAACTTAAATAGCATAGCTATGTCCAGAGAGTGCATGTTGGCACAGATGCCCAATTTGTTTCCCATAGCTACGTGGCATGCTCTCATATTTTTCTGGAGAGTCACGCAGAGAAAAAATTGTTTTCTTTTTGCCTTTACTTTCTTAATCATTGGAGAAGTCCCTAACAGACACAGCATGATGAGAGAGGATTTTTACCTGCTTTCCTAGCTGATGATTCAATATACTCATTTCTTAGGGCTTACACAAGAACATTTTGGGTGGATTTCAAGAATAGCAGGGAAAAACCTTTTGCTGCATCTGAAATGTTGTGAGACTATTTCACGTTGATAAGAGCTCTCTCTCTCATTAACTGATTGCTTCTCCTTATTTTAATGCACATGGTTCTACCTGGGAACACAGCTATCTGGCTTTCAAACGCTGATGATCAGGTGGAGATGGGGCTCTGTTTTTTTCCTTGCTTTAGCACCATGTGAACTAGACTGTGTCAGACTTACAAATTCACATATCGGAGACCACAGAAATATTTTTTTCTTGCTGATGTCTCCTACTAATATAGGTCAGGTCCTCAGAAAAGGGCTCTTCAAGTGATAAAAATATTTTGCAAAAGAAAGTTGTTCTGGTTTCCTTTCTTAGAGGTGGGTTGTAAGAGAAGTTCATAAGAAGATAGGCTTGGAAGGGCTATTATGCCTCACGATCCCTAGCGCTTGTCCTCATGGGGGACTTCAATCTACCGGATGTCTGCTGGAAATACAATAGCGGAGAGAAAACAGTCCAGGAAGTTCCTGGAGCGTGTGGAAGATAAATTCCTGACACAGCTGGTGAGGCAACCAGGGAAGGCACCCCACCGGACCTGTCGCTCACAAACAAAGAAGGATTTGTGGGTGATGTGATGGCTGGAGGCCATCTTGGACATTGTGATCATGAAATGATAGAGTTTTTGATTCTCAGAGAAGGAAGGAGGGGGGTCAGCAGAACTTCCACCTTGGATTTCCAGAGGGCAGACTTTGGCCTGTTTAGGAGATTGATTGACAAAGTCCCCGGGGAAGCAGCCCTGAAGGGCAAAGGAGTCCAGGAAGGCCAGATATTCTTCAAGGAAGAAGTCTTAAAGGCACAAGAGCAGGCCATCCCCACGTGCCAAAAGACAAGCTGGCGGGGCAGAAGACCAGCCTGGGTGAACAGAGCATGTTGGCTGGAACTCATTAAAAAAAGAAGAGCTTATGACCTTCGGAAGAAGGGGCAGGCAACTCAGGACGACTACAAAGGTATAGCAAGCTTATGCAGGGGTAAAATTAGAAGGGCCACCTAGACTTTAATAAAGCCTTTGACACCATCTCCCACAGCCTCCTCCTGGAAAAACGGGCTCTAATGTCTTAAACAGGCATACTATTCGTTGGATGAAAAACTGGCTGGATGGCTGAGCCCAGAGACTTGTGGTGAATGGAGCTAAATCCAGCTGGCAGCCGGTCACAAGCGGGGTTCCCCAGGGCTCAGTGTTGGGGCCAGTCTTGTTTAATATCTTCATCGATGATCTGGATGAGGGGATCGAGTGCGCCTTCAGTAAGTTTGCAGATCACACCGAGTTGGGCAGGAGTGTTGATCTGCTCGAGGGCAGGAGGGCTCTGCAGAGGGACCTGGGCAGGCTGGATCCATGGGCCGAGGCCAGTTGTGTGAGGTTTAACAAGGCCAAGCGCCGGGTCCTGCCCTTGGGTCACACCAACCCCAGGCAACGCCCCAGGCCTGGGGCAGAGGGGCTGGGAAGTGCCCGGTGGAGAAGGCCCCGGGGGTGCTGGCTGACAGCCGGCTGGGCATGAGCCAGCAGTGCCCGGGTGGCCAAGGAGGCCACCAGCCCCCGGGCTTGTGTCAGCCCTGGTGTGGCCAGCAGGAGCCGGGCAGGGATGGGGCCCCTGTGCTCGGCCCTGGGGAGGCCCCACCTCGAGTGCTGGGCTCAGGTTTGGGCCCCTCGGGACAAGAAGGGCCTTGAGGGGCTGGAGCGTGTCCAGAGAAGGGCAGCGGGGCTGGGGCAGGGTCTGGAGCACAAGTGTGCTGGGGGGCGGCTGAGGGGGCTGGGGGGGTTTAGCCTGGAGAAGAGGGGGCTGAGGGGAGCCCTTCTCGCTCTCTGCAGCTGCCTGAGAGGGGCTGGAGTGAGGGGGGGGCTGGTCTCTGCTCCCAAGTTACTAGTTGTCAGGACAAGAGGAAACAGCTTTAAGCTGCGTCAGGGGAGGTTTAAATTAGATATTAGGAAATATTTCTTCACCGAAAGGGTTGTCAAGGGTTGGAACAGGCTGACCAGGGAAGTGGTTGAGTCGCCATCCCTGGAGGTATTTAAAAGACGTTTGGATGTGGTGCTCAGGGACATGGTTTAGTGGTGAACTGGCAGTGTTAGGTTTACTGTTGGACTCAATGATCTGAAAGGTCTTTTCCAGCCTATGCAATTCTGTGTGTATTCTGTGTATACGCCTTTGTGTCACATAATATCCTATTCATAAATTGAGTAAAAACCATCTCAGAACTAGTTAGCCTTTCTGCCTTTTCTACTCTTGGTGAAACACTGCAGACCTTCAACCTGAATTATAAGAAGCTTAATTGCCATCCCAGTCTTATTTGTACCTATTTATACACAATGGTCCTTCTGTTATCATTGTCTTTTATCTCTCCTTCCCTTTTCAGTTTGCTCTCTTTGGAATTAAGCCCTGCATTATGTTTATTGAGAAGAATAATAAGCTCTTGGCATTTTCATTAATAGACTAATCAAACCACACTTCTCTCAAAAGAGGTATCTCCTACCGTGCTGGCTTCTCTGCTCCGTGATGCTTGGGTTTAAATTAACCTCTCCAAACACAGCTGACTAGAGCTATCTACAATACTCCAGAGAACTGCTGACCAGAGCTCCTCTTCCCCGTGCAGTGCCTGATTCTCTCCTTCTAATAATAATAAGCTAATGGAAATACCAGTTCATTGGCTCAGCTCGTTCTTTTTCAGTTGCTTTCAGAGCTCCCAGATGATAGCTGCATTCCTGCCACTGGTCTCCAATGCATCATCTTTTATTTTATACTATTTTACAATTATATTAGGTATTATATTAAAAGGGATAAAATTAACTATACCAGGATTATTTGTGTTTTCTAAGGTTAAAAGAAGACTAAGCTTTTTCTCCATTATTATTCTTGTAAGATGCATAGAAAGCAAGAACAGCATTGTTATTAAATTATTAGACTTGATACAAGAACTACTTTGGTAGTCATTTTGATAGCACTTGATGCTTGCCTAGTGCAAATTTCTGCCAAACCAAGATCACCATCAAACCAAAAGATCCAGATTTTTTTGCCAAGAGAAGTTCATTTTAAAAGCAGGACACCATTTATTGAAAAATAAATGTCATTCAAAACTTTCCATTCACCCTGTTCAATATACGATTGGACTTAAAATCACCTACCTGGAAGGGTATGTAAATGGCAGCGTCAGTGTGCCACCACATGCAACTGCCAGAACAAAGGTCTACTAAAAATACTGGAGATGATTTTGAAAATTGATGCCAATTCTTGGAATTTCAGGCACTTAAATACGTTCGAAACCCTGATTAGATGAATGGAAATCTCACTCGGAAGGGCTGAGCATTCAGATACGCAATGGCTACATCTCGTCGGGAATCTAGGCCAAATTGCTTTTGAAAATCTCAGTAGGGTGCTTATTTGCATTTTTGGCATCAGAGTACTTTTGAAAATATGGTGGTAAGGCTGCCATCCATCAAACACTTCAGCAGGTGCTGAGATTTTATGCAAGCACTTGGCTGTATTCTGTATTCACATGCTTAAAATTTACCCTGTGCCTATCTGCCTGGAGGATCAGAGACCACCTCTGCAGGTTTTAGTCCTTCAGGGTCATATATTCGAAAACTGGAGATTTGCCTAGTCTGCAAACAAACCATAAACTGACACACTGCACTGTTTCCTCAACCTCTTCACTGAAACTTTAAAAGCAATCCTTAAAAGTCAGATAATATTTAACAGAGGGGATTACGGAAAAGCCGTTTCCAAATGAGAAAATTGCATTCATGTTTGTTATCTGCTGTCTCCCCTTCACATATATTATGACTACATATTTATTTTTCTAGTGCTACTAGAGAGATTGTGGGAAGAAGGTCTCTTTTTTTCTTCTATAAAGATTGTCAGCAGCATTATCTTAAAGGTGCTGGATGCCATATTGCTTAGAGTATTACCAGCACAAATACACATGATGATAAGCCTCAAGGCATAGGACTCAAAGGATAAGCGTGTTTTCTGCGACTCTCCTCTAACCTACTTGCTTTTGCTGATAAAACAGGACAATCTCTGTGCGTGCTCACATGGGATAGAGAAGTTGCATTACGCCAGCCTCCTCGGCCGTTTGCAGAGAGTCGAGGAACAGTCCCAAGTGATTAATCAAGCGATGGCTGAGCTAGCAACCATCCCCTACCTGCAGGACATCAGTCAGCAGGATGCCGAACTAGTAAGTATTTATTTCTAGTACTTGTTTTGGCCTTCAGAGGCAGGGAGCCAGGGAGGGAAGGGCTGGGGCAGAGCACTGCGTTGCAATTTGCTCTGGAAGTCATTTTTTGAATGTGCAGACCTGAAGTAGTTTTAAAATCCGACTGCAGCGCCTTGTCAGAGGAAGAGCTAATCACCTGCAAGGATGACTTTTATAGAGCCAGCATGACTCATCTGTAGGCATATTTTTAAAACCTCTTCTTTTCCCCCCAAACCTCCCCAAATCAGTCTGGGAAAATGATTGCAATTATTCAGATCATGCTACTTTAAGATATCTAACATCAGAAGCCACCTGCAGCAAAACAGGCTGAATCTGGTTAAAGCTGAGGAGAGTGGGGAAAGGAAGGAAAAGATTCTCTTTCCTGGCTCCATCTACGACTTGTTCCCTTTCTCTGAATAAACCTGTCTACCTGCTGTGCTTTTGTTTTCCCTTTGTAAAACAGAGGCAGTGATGCTAGCAGGGCTGTTGCAAAACTAGAGTCATCAATAGCTTGATAGTACATCGGTAGCTTGATAGTACATTGATAACCTGCAACCAGAAAGTACCGTGTGGTTATTCTTCCACGAGGCTGCCGGGTTTTCTGATGGGGGAAGGAGGCAGCTCACGTGCACGCAAATTTTCAGCATTTCATTCTAACAACAACAAAAACGTCCCACCACTGTGCCCGCATTTAATTGCAGATCCAACTTTGGTTCATGAAAACCTCTTGGTTTTCCCAAAGCCAGTCCCTTGACGTTTGTTTGCAGTCCTGCAAAGCTCCTAAGCTCTGTAGAATTAAAGCTTCACAGCAGCTTGCTTTAGGGAAGACGAGCAGCGGCCTGCAACTGCAGGAGGTGGCTGCCAGACTTTGAAGTCTGGGCTCGAGATAAGGGGAAACGACATTGCAAAGAAACTGTGTTATTAAAAGACATTCTCCTTTTGATGCAAGTTTTCTAGTATTAAACTTCAGCAGGCCCACATTTCAGGGCTGACTAAAGGGTCTTGAGTTATTGGTACATATTTCAGTGATAGGCTTTTCTCTAGGGTACAATATTTTCAGTACATCTCACGTTAGGCACAGGCTATTACGCTGCTGCCTGTATCTTGTCATGTAGTAATCATAAGCCTGACCTCCCTGGAAAGCTTTTTGGCAGAGGCTCTAGGCCACCCGAGACAAAGGTCTCCAGTCTCTTAGGGGTAGGACTGGGCAGAACAAGGGTCTGTGCTGGGAGATTTAAGTGACAGATTGTAAATCTCTCAACGGAATACATATGCTTTGCTTACTGAGCCCAAGGTAAAAATAGTTGTTTAAAAAGAATAAAGGCAGAAAATTTCTAGCAGCTATCCTGTCCAGAGCATTAAAATGTATTAATTCAGCATTCATTTCTTTTCCTTTGTCCTGTCATCCTGCTGTAAAATATATCTGTAGTCTATGTGCACAAATGGAGGCTCAGATGTTTTGTAGCTAGAATATTCTAGTAAACTTCAGGCACCACAGCGTTAAAACACAAGACTGCAAGCAAGAACTCGCAGAGTGGCTTCACCAGGGAGTGATTAATGGGTTTTACCTTTCCTGGTGGCACCAGCCCACATGGCACAGGCTCCTCGTATGCCAGCAGGGACCATTTCCCTCCCACATCACAACTGCATCGAGCACAGAACATTGCGCTGCCCGTCATTGGGTCTGCGCAGCCAAACCATCCAGGGAGCGAGCAAAGGATCCTTGTTTGCTCAGCCTACCTGTCATCCTCCTCGTTTCACCGGGGTCCAGGCAGGATGAAATGTTGCCAGGACTGAGCTGGACTGGTGTAATTCAGCAGCCCTCGATGGATGCTAGAGAGGCACCCCTGCCACGTCCATGGGGTCAGAATCATAGCACCCGTGCTATGTGACTGAGCGAGCACCCATGTGCTTCTCACACATTTCAAAGGGAGATCTAAATTTTCCCATGAAGAAAACTGAGCTGGCCAAATGCTAATCTCATTCATACTAATAAAAATTTAAAGTAATTCCTCTGGGGTCATTCTGACTTTACATTGGTAAAACTGAGATAAGACTTTATGACCAAGCAAGGCAGTTAACTTGTGTGAGTTAGAAAATGCTAAAGATGCCAAATGTTTATTATCACATACAGAATAAGTTGTATAAAGTTCAAAACACACTGAATTTATAATAGTGCCATTTGCACTGATACAGCAAGGATCCCAGAGGCATTTCAAGTATAACCTCGTCTGTGTAAATGTCTTCCTGTAACTACGTAAATTGAGTCCTAATCTGTGGCACAGAAAACCTCAACTGAGACCTTTTTAGATCAGCTTTTATTCACAGGCCCAGGGAAAATAAAGATTTCAGTTAGCTTGAATAGTTGAATCTAAGTGGGGAAAAACACTGAAGAAAATCTTTCCAAGGTTTACAATTTCAGTGTCACCATATTTGTACATCATAAATCAAGACGAAAGCTTGTTAAAAAAAGCAGAAATCTATGTCAAGTTAAAAATCGAATGAAGGTAGGATATTTTTTTAAAAAAAAAAAAATTAAAAGGGCAACATTGCTGTTCAGAGGGGGTTTTCCAAAGTAGACCACCTTTGGGAGAATTATTGTGGTTCGCCCACTGCCTGCTCTTGTAGCATGCACATTTTCTCTGCCAATAGAGCTGGTGAAAAAGTTTGGGTGGTAAAAATTAAAACCAGAGCACACGCTGAGCGCTTTTCACTCGCAGGTATCGATAATAGTGAGACTTTAATTGGAAAGGTTTCTTGTTTTAACTCCTTGCCCAAAGCAGTGAGGTTCCCAGCTTGGTCGGGCTGTTGGAGCGGCCCCTTGGGGGTGACAGACCGATGTCCCTGTCCCTGCCCTGGTGGCTGCTGTTCCACCAGTCCTTCAGAGAGAATCGCTCCAAAAAACCAAAAAGCAATGGAGAAATCCTCCCCTTCCCCTGACCGGTTCGTCCTCTGCCTGGTTTGACGCAGGATCTGTGTTTTGCCCATTCTGCCCTTAATACCCTTAACCTCTGGGCTGTGTCTTTTCTGGATTCATAGAAGGAGATTAGCTGTCATAAACAGTATTGTGATGGAAAATTTCTGACAGGTTCTTGACTCTATTTGCATTAAAGTCAGAGGCAGAAATTTGCGGGTTTGTTTTTCATTAATACTTGACTTAAAAAACAAAAGTTTTCATCAAATGTTCGGACCAGTAAGATTCAACTTAATGGCTGCACAAGCACAGAGGAAGCACAGGCTGGAACCAACCATAGCGAATTTATTTAGAGATGCAGAAGATTCCTGCATCCTTTATCCAGTGTTGGGACACAGGCAAAGAATTTTAAATTTAAAAACCTGAATGCAAAAGTAAACTCGAGGAAATACAGATCTGCCTCTTGAATCTCAAGGTTGCGGCTTCAGATCTTGCGCAGATGAGCCTAAACACTGATGTTTTAAGTTTCATCACATTACGTACTCATGTTATGTACTCATGTTAGACTGCTGCCCGTCTAGGTACAGAAAGAAGAGACAATTTCTCTGCGAATGCTTATGCTTATGCTGTCCAGCTACTTGTAACGAGTAACAAATTTGGGAAGAGACACCAAAAACTGTTGAGTTCCCTTTAGCCAACTAAACATTTTGGAACAGACCTAATAGAGCACAGCAACGTCGCAGGTGTTAAATACAAGGTTCTCCCAGTTTGTTCCTAAACACTGACGCTAATGGCTGCTCACGAGAGGACACCCTGGATCCCACCCTTGTGTCTTTGTTAGTGAATTAAAAGCAACTGAAACATTTTCAAGTGTCTGGGAGGGTGCAGGATGAGGCAATGCTATGACTAACCTGGAACGGTACTGGAGTGGGGCAATACTACAACGAACCTGGATTTTAGCCTTTCCTCTAACACTAAGGACTGATTAGCAAGTGTTTTCCCACAGCTTTTTTTTATAGTTTACACTAGAAATTGCCAGCCTTGTTTTTATGCTCTGTTATGCTGAATGATGGGGAGAAGAGAGGGTTTGCCAAAGAAAAAGGGTAGTAAAAGCAAGGAAAATGAGCTAGATACTTCCAGCTACAGTAAAAGCATCTCGGCTTTAGTGTTGTCCTCTTGTGAGGTTTTACATGCTGCTTTAAATTATGATACATTAGCCTTGGGAGAAAATACTAAAAAGTATTCATGTACGACACAGAATATCCCAGACAGCTAAAGAATGAATTATGGAGGCTTTATTCTTTACAACCCAAGTCTTCCTTTACTAAGTGTAAACATTTACTGCATTAAAACATATAGGCTTATATATAAATTTTCCAGAGGATTTTTTTTCCCCATTGTTAAGTATTTTATATCCACAATAATACAGTGTAATGGCTGAAGCAAAGATGAGGTGGCAGTACTCATTGTGTGAAAGATGAGTAATAAAATCATCAGCGTACAAATGATTTTTTAATTAGGTTTTAATCTGTGTATTTAGAGAAGTTATTTCTGTGTGAATTCCACACTGATAATTTTTATCTTGGTGCCACAGCTGCAGTCGCTAATGGCAGATGCCATGGACACCCTTGAAGGAAGAAGTGCTAAAGGACGTGCGTGGAATAAAATTCAGAAGGTAAAAGCCTGCAGCAAAGGGCAGGAGAGTATATTGTTCCTTGGGGAGTTAGTGTCCACCTGAGTCATATCTGTTCAAAAGGCAGAAAAGAAAGTAGGTGCCATTTGAAACCTGACTGCATGCTTTGAGCTGCTAGTGCTCAGGCACTAACCTAAAATACATATTTATTATTTGCTTAAGCCCCTTGGTCCATATTAATAGTTCCATGTGGTTATCTAATGAAAAACAAAACAAAAAAAAAAGAAAAGAAAAGCCTGAATAGCTTATTTTTGGCGGATAATTACACTTCTCTTCCAGGTTTGTCATACGGGGTATGGTGTTAACGGGGGATAGGGCAAGTTATAGAATAAAATTCATCCCAACAAATTAGGTCCCTTACAGATGCTCAGACGAGGCTTTGGTGATGTGAGAGGTGAGACACATGTAAATGCCTTTCTGGAGTCTCTGCACAGCAACCCGTCAATTTAATGCTTAAGGGATTTGTGAAATGCAGGGAATCTTGTGCTGCTTCTCTGTATGGATGAACCTGACCCGACGTAATGAATAATAGGTCAGGCTGGGATGTAATAGGAGCATCTTACGTTTTAACAAAGCCTTTCGAACCAGAGGAAATCACAGCTCTGGGCATTCCACACCATTGACATTCAGCCACTTCCAAGGAAAAGGATAGCAACACATCACCAGGAAGGGAAGATATGGCTAATGGTTCAAAGCATTGGTCCCACCGTATGTCTTATGGCTCCGTCAGACCCCAGACGGACAGACACTCGCTCTGGGTTGCGGCTGTGGTAGTAGGCTGGAGAACAGAGGGTTCGAATTTCTGTGCTGGCGGGACTTGAAAGTGTTCCTCTTTGGGATTTAGGGTTTACAGACAGATCTCAGGGAAGATACTGAGAACCCAAAGCCTGGCTGCACTGGGTCAGCGTAACCAGGACAAGCAAATAAGACAAGAGAGATATGAAAGAAGTCACAGGGGTTGGAGTTTCAAGGTATTTTCAGAGTCCATATTTCCAAGTGATTTGAATTAAAACTTCAGAAGGCATCTCCTCTGAGAGAGTCTGAGTAGGTGTATTGCCTCAGTTAGCTGTCAGATCAGCGGCTCTTAATAGTTTTCCAAGTACAGAATGTTTTTGGAAAGTAACAAAAACCTAAATACCCAAAATTATAGACAGACTGGGTTTCATCTCTTTCAAACGCTCACAAGGCAAAACAAAGGATAAATATTCATACCGCTTTTACATTGTGCCAGTGTGTCTCTAGATCTCTCAAACCTGCCCACAGATCATATGAGAATCTTTTGCAAGACAAACACTACATACAATATGAATTATATATATTTATACAATAACATACTTTTTTTTCCTGCCATATACAATACAAATTGATAACCAGATGAATGCAAAAAGTCAATGATATATTTACAACTAGCCTATTCCCTGGACTACTTTAACACTTATCCTCCCCATTTCCAGACAATAGACTTAAATATCAAAGACAGCTTTCCAAGATTTTTCCAAAAGTCAGGATTTTAATCCACAGCTAGGCGATTGAATAACCAGCCTGATTTTCACAACTCTGAACGACCACAGTTTAGAGGCTGCTGAGAAAGGATGGCGGCTGAAAGTTAGACCAAGTACACAGATATCTAAACATTCATTAAAGGCTCACTAAAAGTTTGTTGGTAGTACTAAAAAAAGCCCCACATATTTCAACAGACAGTGGGTAATATCTCATTGTGAATTCAGTAAAACGAAGTCTTTTCTTTCGGTGTATTCCTATGTATGTACGTACATCCTTTATATTTCTCTGGATACTTTTACTTTCAGTATCATCTCAATGAAAATCAAGCTAACATTTAAAAATTGACCAGTATCCCATATTATGCCACATGAATCTGTGCATAGTTCAATATTTGGGAATAAGATTTCCTGAATCCATGAAAATCTGCTCTCTGTCATTTTAAAATTCAGTGCGTCAAAATCTGTTTGCATTCTGAACTGAGCTTTGCATTTCAGTTTTGACAACTCAGGTAACTATTTGATTTGAGGCATCTTCTTCCAAGCAGAACTCACTCTTTCATAATGCAAAAATATTTTTCCATGTTATATCAGAACAAAGAAATGAAAAGAAATATCAAATTTCTTTTCTACTTCATTTTTTTCCCAAAAAAAAATTTAATTTCAGCATATTCAGCATGTTCTTAGGAAAGAATTCTCTTTAAATAGAGGAGACAGGAAAACACTCAGGGAGCTTGGGGGCTTTTTTTGTTGGATTTTTTGTTGGTTTGGTTGTGGATTTTTTGGTTTTTTTTTTTTTAATCAGCCCTAATTAAGAATGTTACGCTAGGTTAGAGAACTCTAACACATTGCTAAGAAGGAGGATTAAATCTCATGATTAAAAATCGATGAGGTGAGGATTACCCCGTGTCATTAGAACCTTTTCGAAAGGCTCAGTATTTCTCAGTTCGCTCATCACATGACGCTGACTGTAGGAGCCTACAAAGAACCTCCACACAGATCTAGTTACAACGTGGTTATTTGTATTTTTGCTATTGAATTAATTTACATATATTGGGAAGTGAAAGAGAACATAAAGGAGTTTATACAATCAGCTATAAACACAAAACTCTGCAAAGCTGACAGCTACGCTACCACCAATGAAGTTTGGCTTTTGCAACAGAAGCAGCTGTTGCACCTAACGAAAACACTCAAATTTTTTTCTCTAATGCAGCAGAATTATAGCAGTGCCTGTTTTCCAAATGGTTGAGGGGTCTGTCAGAATTGCTATTACAAACCACCGTTTTCAGGGTTTTATATTCTAGAGTCAGCCATAAAATAATTCATTCCGGCTGAAATCTGATATAGAAGGGCACAAAGCCTGACGCCCAAACACTTTCCCTTTTGTCACAGTGGAAGGCTTATCAAATTAGTTTGGAATTAATCTGGCCAATTTGGAATTTACAGGACTGACAAAGTAGTAATCTATGTGTTGCTTCAAGTGTTTTGGGTGCTGCGCTGTGCATCCAAGTCACTGACAAACGTATGGTTTTAAGTGAACTAATTTATCAAATGGGCTAATTGTTTTTGGAAGCTTTAAATACAAAGAAATGAAGAATGATCTCATGATTATCTGGAGAAAAAGAGAACGTCACCGCAGAGAAGATGCCTTTCTCGGTATTGCCAGGCTATGGACTCCCCAGCCATAAGGAGTGCAGACCCAGGAGAGCCCAGATTACCGTGGGAGGTTAAGAAACATCCTCCTACAGAGGCTTTACCCACATGCTAGATATCCCTGAATAATTCCTCAGAGGCAGGAAAAATGGGCCGGGTCAGCCTCCCAAAATCCCTGTTCTCCAGGATTTAACCGACGTTTTCCCTTCCAGTCCCCTGGATAAAATGTGAGCTTTGTATTAGTGATTTGGGGAAACAGACAACTGGGTCTAAGACCTTTTAAGCCATTAACGGAAGGACTGAGTCCCCGTCTACTTCAGGAACGTGGGCATTCCTAAAAAAATTTTTACTGCCTTCCTTCTTTTTAGTTATCAGAAATTCCCAAACTGACCTTGCTGGTGGCCAGACTGCCGGGCTCAAAAAGGATTCAAGACATCATACTAGGGCTCAGGAGTTGTTTTTTTTTTCTAGTTACTGGCTCTGTCTAAATCATGTTATAGGTTGAGTCGCGAAGGTACTTGCCTATCACACCATCAGCATTTCATGAGAACAGGCTTCTCTGAAGACACCCCTACGAATGGGAAGCCCTCCCGACATAGTCAATAGGAAATGCTACGGGAAAGACCTTTAGACCTCTTTTAAAGCGGCCTGAGTCTTCTCCAGCAAACAGAGACAGAAATGTAGTTTCGCTTACTGGATTTTAAAATGAAAATTAATTTCTTAATTTAAATTATTCTTTTAACAAGACTGACTTAGCCTGGCGGTTTGAGCAACGGCCTCTGATGCGCAAGGCTCAGCAGCAAAGAACAGGAAACTTCCAAGAGAGACGGAGGGGAACTAACCTGATAATTTGACTCAGTCCCACAAGACTTGGTCCAGCCACTGGGTCTTAAGCAAGCGGAGGCACTGCCTTAATAGCCAGGTCTGGCCATTATTGACTAGTTTCTTTGCTGACGGAGTTACATACGATGTAAACGAAATCTGCTGTGAACATGAATGCTGGGACTAGTGATAAAGCTTGGCCCTTAGTAACTCAGGGAACCAGGCCTCTGCATGGCCATTGCAGGACTCTAGAGCAGGTACAGACAGGCGGAGGGGTTTAGAGTATCTCAAATACATAAAACAGCAGGAAGGCTCCTCCTTTCCTCTACAGAGCCTTTGTTTCTCTGCAGTCTTGTAAGAGAAAAATGAAGAAATAAAAAGAAATTACTTTCCTATCTCATAAGAATAAATTCATTAATAAAGCCTCGCAATACTGTTATAGCGAGAGGCATTTCATTAAATAGATACTTTGGAGCCTATCAACCAGCAACTTTGGATATCAAAAGAGAGGAGAGCCAAATAAGTGCAAGTGCCAGTATGGCTCTGCTTCCCCTATGAAGGTAATAAAGTAGTTCTACTCCTCCATTTAGCCCCTAGGCTTTCATAGCAGTTTCATAGGATCCTCGTACCATCATTTGAACAGCCAAGGGATAGACAGGAGTTGGCAAATAAACACTTTCCTACACTTCCACATGTGAGACACTTCATAAAACCTTCACATCTGAGCTTACCTCAAGGGCATCACATACTTTGCAATTTAGATAAGTTATTATGCCCATCATTTGCTGAGCTCAGTGGAATGCCTGTTTCATAAATCTGAAAGCAGAGCAAACATGGATGAGTGAATAAAAGAACAGATGTAACTTACATAAGGATAAGTATATAACAAAAGCTGCAGTAATATATGTGAATATGAAATGAAGTAAAATTAGCCTAACATATTATATAATCTTTTAGCCAGGCACGCAGATTTTCGGTAGTTGACCTCTGCTTACTACAATCTCTGCCTTCTGCAACAGCAGGGGAACACTATCTGATGAACTGTGCTCTTCCGCTGACATTAGCTCTTAATTGAAAATCAAGCCATGGAAAAGGGCCATAGGCTTACTAGGCTTTCGGTCAGCCAGAGGAGCAAAGAGGGAGATTCATAGTGTGCTGATGGAAAGCGGACGTGCTGCTGAATAGTATTACGCTGGCTGCTACGACAGTTATTTGATGTAGATGACTTTGTAACATCTTGTAAAGTCATCCAAGCCCATGCCACAGCCACCGGGAACCGCGCTTGTTCTCAGAGCATGCAGGCTTCAAAAGCTGTCGCGTTTTGGTGCGCTCTCGAGTCAACTTGGCTATTCCTGAACTAACAGAAGAAAAGTGGTTCCTGGTTTCTTCTCATCTCGGGGCCACGATGCAGCTGTGTGTTTCACAAACACATGGACCCCTTGTGTAAAGGGAGGGGGAAAGCCAAGGATGGGAAAGGATAGGAAAAGCACATTTTCTGGAAGAGGAGTGGAAGGATAACGTATAATATCTAATGTGTAATGAAGTCAGAAAAGTGCACATGCAACAGGAAAGTAATGTTACTGGCACTGACTCAGGTAGAATGAGAGTGAAGGAAATGAAGAGCAGAGCAACCAGGTAGAAATGTAAACATTTTTGTTAGAGTCGACCAAAGATTGACTTCATGCTACAATTAGAGAAAACATGTTAAGATATTCTGGAAAGGTTTAACTCAGAATCAGCAACAGCCTTGAGAAGGACAAGAAGAAACTATGGCAGAGGTTTCTAACCTGGCACTGGGTGAATTTTTCAGAACAGGCAGAGGAAGTTAGGAGAGTGTGTGAGCAGAAAATGAGATCTGCCCCACTGAATCTGAGGTGATACAGAAGAGATGGGGGCAACTAAGAATCCCATTAATAAACTCAGCCCCACTGCAGGGTCAACAAAAGCGTGGCAGCATTCGCAGAGCTCTTTGAAATCCCACTGTCGCCTCTCTTACACAGTTATCAACACTCCTGGTCCCTAAAATCCGTTCTTGCCCTTGTGAGGCCCTGGCTCTTTGTGCCTCACGCATAAGGGAAGAAAAGATGCCCCAGCAAGATGCCCACGCAGCCCTCAGCTACACTGGAAGAAGCAATTACATCCTGCCCATTTCCCACCCTCCAGATACCAGTATCTAATACAAAGCTGAGCTGTTTACTGTCCACACACTAAACAACCTGATCACAGCTAGACCAGCACTGCAATATAAAAAACAGAAGCTGTGGCTCTAAGAAGCAGTGAGCTTCTGGGCATACAAGGCTTTATTCAAGTCTGAAGCAGAAGCGGCAAGTTTCAAGTTTGCCGTTCCACACCAGAAGGAGAGTTTCTGTACATAAAAGCATAGTTTTTTCCAGCTAAATCAGTTGTCTAATAACAGATACCATATATACCCATCATTCTTAGGCCAACACAACCACAACAAATGCTATTGTGAAGGAGCGGTTTGTTATCAGAGAGGCTTTGGTCTATTCCACCAAGCTATAAGGTGCAGTAAGCCACCAGAATAATTTTAAATAGCAGCAAATCTAGCAACTGAGCAGTAAACGTCCTAAACATTGGAATGATGTCGCTGGTCATAGCCACCTAGCAGTTAAATCACAGCCAATTCTGGGCATTAACTATCCCCACGTAAGGGTTTAGATAAACGTTTCCCCAGCCCGTGCTAATCATGCTGTCAGTTACAAACGAGCAGTCTGCTTACCTGCTGCCCTCTACCAGAGAAGGTCTCCAGCCCTATAAACACTTGCTACCAGGTATTGTTACTGCTGTGAAAAACAGCATGAGTCAACAAGACTGCTCATAGTAAACACTGTGCTGGACAGCGATTTCAGGAGAGCTTAAGAAGTACAAAAGAACCGTCTGAGTTGTTGTGGGCTAGTTAATAAACGTAATTTATTACCAACACCCATATTATTTTTATTCAGTTCCTCATCAGCAAGCACTCTTCCCTCCATCTGCTTTTAGCATTGGAGCTTTGCTCGTGTGCTAAGAGCCTACTGGCAAACACAGTTTTCGGTGTTTCACCGAACTCGTTCCTTTACAATGGAAATGCCCAACGGAGCTGTCTGTCAGACTTCTTTCTTTAAAGAAAGGCTGTGCATACAAGTGAGGCATGTGAAAATACGGAAACGGAGCAGGAGGGACAATATATTTGTCTTTGGCACCGGCATCTGAAGCTATGAACATTTCTAGAAGGAGGTCCAAGGCAAGGGTTGTGCAGTCGGTTGGGTCACATCACCAAACAAACACAGGGAAGTGACTTTGGCCTGCCCACAGCCATTCAGATCATACAATCATTAAGGTTGGAAAAGACCTCTAGGATCATCAAGTTCAACCATCAGCCCAACACCCCCAGGTCGCCTAAACCATGCCCTGAAGTGCCACGTCTACACGTTTTCTGAACCCCCCCAGGGATGGTGACTCCCCCACCTCCCTGGGCAGCCTGTTCCAGTGCCTGACCACCCTTTCAGTGAAGAAATTTTTCCTAATATCCAATCTAAACCTCCCCAGCACAACTTGAAGCCATTTCCTCTCATTCTATTGCTAGTAACTTTGGAGAAAGACCAGCACCCACCTTGCTACAACCTCACACTACTGTGTAAACCCCCTCCCTACCAAAAGCAACCACAGCAGCTCAGACATGCTTCAATTAACACACAAACAGTAAAATAATGATTTTTTTTCTAGGTATTGAGCAACCTTTGTTGCAACTGACCTTAAATGGAAGGCACAGACCGGGTTTTCATTTTCGTTAAAATATCAGTAGCTTTTCTCAAGCATATGTTCAGCTTTTCCTCCTTACTCTATACAGCCATCCCTACTTACTCATAGGCCCTTCAAGCACTGTTCCTCTAGTTATATTCACTCCAAAGAGTGCTTTAGCAAGTAGCTCTGGGAGACAAAAGAAAATGTTGAGAAGTACTTCATGTTTAAAGGCAGCTCATTTGCCTTCTATTACTAATAGCTCCCAAGATAAAAATAGATTCTGTGTGCCAGAAGAACCTTTTTGCCATTACATGTTATTTATAGCTCCTGCATATATTTTCAAAAGCACCTGTTTCTTATTTGAGAGTGACTCCCCTGACTTGCATTGGGATTTAGGAAGTTTGGATGTTTAGGTGTTACAGAGAACACGCACGCATGCACCCACGCGAGATACTTTTACGATTTTACAGTTTACAGAGTCTGCTTGCTGCTCACCCATCTACATTTCTTTCTAAACAAAGTTATTTTCCTACAGGAGTTTGTCTTTGTGGGCTCCTGCCTCTATCTCATTTCATTCTAAACTCTTTAGCAGGTACTATAACTGATATTTTGTATTTGTATTCAAATTCATGCTGATCTTTTAAAAGACACGGGTGCTTTCACGTTAGCTTGCGACTAGAATAGCTCCCCCGTTTTTGGATAAGCCACGAAGCTTCCTTTGGACCATCAGTAAGCCATCAAACACAGACATCTGTTCCTTGGAACAGCCCCCTTGCAGCAAAGGTTGACAAGTTTCATGACATCTGCGGCCCATCGGGACTTGGACAAAACCACGCTGAATGATGAATGGTATTGCAGTGCTCCCTCATCGTAGCTGGTACGTACCATGTAATTAGGAACCATATGTGGGATGTCTTATCCTGATGAGTGCATAGGAAGGGCAGATAATATACTTGCATTGTGGTATTTCAGGGCAAAACCAGATGCATCCAGGCAAGTTCAGTAGTGACTGATAAGGCGTTACCAGAAGTGCAATAAGTTTTTCAAAAAAAAAAAGAGATGTGAACTTCCCATAAAGCCTTGCTTTGAAGAGGAGGTTGGTCTAGATGACCTCCAGAGGTCCCTTCCACTGAAATCTTTCGATGATTGTAATTCAGCTGCAGCCAGCAAGCGCTGCTTACATATCCCTCCACACCGCGAGCAAATCAATCAGGATGGCATCCAGAGAGCAGGGCTGAACGCTCACAGCAGCGATTCTCTCCCCTTGATCCATCACTGGACAACATGTACAAAAGGGCAGGATTAGAAATATTCTCATATGCTCTAAATAAGGCCTGTGTTGTTCCTTATCTTTGTGTGGGCCTATATAACGTCATTTTCAAAAGCTCCTGTAGGTCTGAATCAAATCCTAAGCCAAAGGGAAACCATATATGGCCTTGCCTGATTAGACCCTCTGCAGTTCATCCCTCCAGCTAATCCTGTTGCATTGCCCGTCACGCAAAGAGCTCCGTGTTCTCGTTGCATAAACTGCGTTAGACAAGTGTACCAAAACCATAAGTATATACAGACTCTGCCCAACCTTAGAGATTGATGTAAAATCATTTCAGTTGAGAACGAGCTGATCACCTCCATGTTCGCATGGACCACAGATCATTTTCTTCTCTCAAACTCAGAACTGGAATTCAGCGCAGACTAATTGACTTATAGACCACCCAGGTACTTCTGGTGCACTAATTATGCTTTTCACCTTCTCGCTGTGTCCAAATAAAAATGCCTTGATGTGTGACACCAAGGAAAGGCAGACACAGCCTCACCCATTCACCTGATTTTCCCTGAGAATAGAAGAAAGGAAATACTTTTGAGACGTGGCCTGACAGCGCGGCAGCTCTGTGCTGGTGTCTCAGCAACACAGCAAAGGCTGTGCCATCGAGGCCGGCAGCTCCTTGGTCCAAGGGCACACACGGAGGTTTTGACCTTCCCTTTCATTCCTCTGGGTTAAAAAATAATGTCGTTTCCTTCAGGTGGGCCAAACCAGTTTGCTTTTCTTGTCCTGTTTCTCATTTTCATTCAGCCACCAGCCTAGAGACCTCTCTGTCCCAACTTAATTCCCCTAAGTGTTAGGCATGCAGACGCAGCATTAGCTCATTGCTTTGATTCCCCACGTACCTTTGTGGGCTCACGGGTAAATGCCAGCACTATATATCTGTGCTCTTGCAGAAGCCCACGAGTTTTCTCAGTGTTAATCCCCTTGCTTTTTGTTCTGCCTCTCCCCAAATCAACAAATTTCCAGCACTGATACCTTCCACAACATATTATCAATGCAAGAATTCAGCACAAAGGAGAATTTTGGGGCAATGTAAAATAAATGTAATATTAGCACAAAAAAGCACAACAAAAACTCTGCTGAGTACCTGGTTCATTTTCAAATTTCTGTCCCCAGACCCCCACACCTCTCTGCTTAGCTTGATCCCAAAGCACCTACAGGTACCACACGGATGTGCTGTGGACTAAGCGCATGATTTGATTTAAAGGCACCTTTTGTTTCTATTTCTTCCCTCTTTCCATTTCATCTCCATTCTGTCCGTTGCCATTTTTTCCTGCTCCCTCCAGCTGATCACAGGGACCAGACTAAAGGTAGAGAGAAAAATCCAGTGCAAGAAATAGGGTCAGGAGCAGCCTGAAATCAGGAGCTAATGAGGAAGAAACAGGAGGAACTTGAATGGAGGGGTAGTCGTGCTCTGAGGAGCCACTGGCTGGGCCAGGGCTGTGGACATTGATCCAAACTAGAAATGCTGCCACTGCACTGCTGGGAATAACTGGAGAGGCAAATACTCAGGATATCTTGAAGGTAAGATGTCATAGCAGCAGAAGATTAAAAATAAGTTCAAGCTCAATTTGTCTTTGTAAGTTCTCAGGTCACCAGGCACTTGAGAAAAAGACCATAAAGAGACTGTATAGCTGGGTAGATGGGAGAAGCGTGGTTTCATATGTGCAGGAGAGCATTTAAGCGACTTTACTCCGAAGATATCAAGCAGCAGGTTCAACTACCGAAAGCTGAGCGCAGCCCCTGCGAATGGGACGTGATGCTGCTGACCAGCTCCCGAGCACAGACCGTGGCACTCACGGACACTATGTGCATCAGGGGATTAGCGGTGGGGAAACATAACCCACGTACAAATAGTGCAAAGGACCGACCCGCCAATGTTGATCGGACCCGAAACGAGCCTTGTGTGAGCCACTGGCAACACCAGCGACGAAGGCTCCGCTGTGAACCAAGCCCTGCAGAGCTATTCACTTGGGCTTCAGTGCTGCTTTCGCCTCTGTGCTGGCTGCAGGGCTCGGCTGTACCACCCTGGGATTCAGTCTCAACATCAGCCTGTGGCCAGTTATCGCTCTGTTTGGGAATAAGTTACGAGTCTCTCCCAGAATCCACTTCCCTACAACAGCTGTGGCTCTAACACTAATCACGGTTGGGCTGGTTACAAACTATGTCTTTCCACCTACTCCCATCTACATGGATTCCTATTTAAATGGTTATTGGGGGGAAAGAAAAAGAAAAAGGTGAGGTTATTGATTCAAAAAATTTGCATTTCCCAATGAGAGCCCCGAAGGTGGCTCACCGCAGTCAGACAGCAGAAGAGCAGGCACAGGGAGGTTTTAAATCAAGGCAAAAAGGCAGAACATAATGCTTCCAATTTACTTTCTTAAAATGAAATGTGCAAGCTAAAAAGCCATGAATAAGCACTACCGAACACTGCAGCCACCGAAGAGATTTTTAAGCCGCCACCCCCCTTCCCCTCTATCTTGTCAAGAGACTGTGTTTTCATTGTGTTCATATGGTAATTTAAATCATGCCAGGGCTCAGAGCATACAGTGTAATTGTAAGTCGGCAAGGGTTTGAATGCCATCACTGCTGTGCAAATAACATCATCAGCTCATCAGCTGTGTCAGTAACATTGCAATTATGTAAGCAACTGTTATTTCCACCCCTGATATGCCACATTAGAACTTATTTTGGGGGCTGAAGCTGACAGGTATTCTATAAATATAAAAAGCACACAACAGCAGCTGAGCCGTGGTTCAAGGGAGGAACATCATTCCACCGGGGCCTTCTGGTGGCATCGCCAGGAGCGCAGGCACCGTGGGATGGTCCTAAAGGAGATGCTGTAAAACCTGCTGCTTTTCTGGTGCTCCCCTTGCCCTCACCCTACCCGTCCCCCGGGACCTGTTTCATTCCCTCTTACCGCCCTTTGTGCTCCCCCGACACAAGCATTACCCCCAGGATAGAAAAAGATTACTTTTAACCACAGAAGAAAGTTATGTAGACATTTTAACTTGCTCTGTTGCAGAAGAGTCTTGGGGGTTCGGCGGTTGTTTTTAGATATGGCTAAGCCCCCGGACTGGAGCTTGGTACTAAGTGATTAGTCTTTCTGAGACTTCCCGTATGCTTTTGGCCAGATCAATGATTGCCTAAGCTTTCATTTCAGTTTCTTAAAAATGAGGCTAGCATAATGATTCCTTTCCCTAATCCTCTGCATGTTTATATGGTGAGCACGTCACAGCAGAATCAGCCCACCAGGCTGTCTTCAGAGAGCCCCAACCTCCCCGTGCTCCTGTTGCAACCGATCTCTTGGCAACAGAGGAGCAAAAGCCGCCGAGAAAGTACCCATCAGGGTTCATCAGCCCGGTAGAAAACCCTTTCCCGTGGCATCACGCACAGTGCTACGCAAAGCCGATCCGCTGAAGCTGTCGCCCCTGCAAGCTTCGCGGGGAGGAGGCGGCAGAGCTCCTCTCCCAGACGCTTTCCCTGTACCCTCGGCCCCCAGGGGGGCAGAAGGAACGGTCCGTAAGCTTTCCTGCTTGCCTCATTTTCTCTCAACCACACACGCGCACCCCTCACCAACACAACACCAACACAAACCGTGCCAGAGCGCGTGGCACAGCTTCAAGTTCAGGGCTGAGGAGCACCTGAGTAACACCTCAATCAATGAATAAATACAATAGGAAGCCACGCTCAGATAAATTCACAGTCAGCTGTTCTGTGTTGTGCCTAAAGAAGCAACACTCCACTGAATGCATGTCAGGATGATAGATTAGGACTTTTTTTTTTTAAATATTTCAGCTTAAAATGCAATTGGAAGACTGATTCTTTAGATCCGCACATTATATAGAGTCTAGGTCGTGAGTATAACTCAGTGTGAAGGGTGATGATTCTCATCCTCACCTTACAGCAACGCTGCATATCGCAAAAGCTGACAAAGGGTATGAATAAAGGCAAGGTTGGGGGAGAGATAGCCATAAAATTATGAATGTCTGGTATTTACAGAATACCTGTACACAGTGCTATTAATCTATATTTTTGGTTGTTTGGAAATCACCTCTGCAAGGAAGACATGTCTATCCGAATGTGCTCTTTATTAGAATAATTACGTTTTTATTTTGGAGAGGCACTGAGGTCATCTATTCTTTTACTGTATTCTCTAGTGTATTATATTCATGGGAAAACATATTTATTCAGAACTTCATTTTGATTTAATAGAAAAATGGTTCTTGCCACAGCAATGTGGAATGCTCATTTTTCTCCATGTGTTGATTTTTGGCATATAAACGCCAGAAGCCTCTGTTCTCTTTCCTTATCAAGAAAAACTTGCCCGAGATTAATTTCCTCATCATCCTTTCCTTTTAAAGTGGCTGTTTTTCAATGCCATTTAAAGACAGAGTTGTGATAAATTCCTGTTTTCAATGTACAGATTTCAATGAAAGAGTCTATTCCACAGCAGTAAAGTAATTGAATCCAATGGAAAGGGACAAAAAAAAAAAAAATTATGAAATCGGGTACTGCTACTCCAGCCGATTGTATGAGAGCTGCCTTCATGTATTTTTCTTTCTAATGACAATTAGTTTTGAAATAAACTAATTGCAAAAGTTTTTCAATTTTTATGGAGGGGAAGGGACATGCTTCTGACACCACTTCTTTATAATTGCAGATCGGACTAATTGAAGACTACTTATACCAAGTAGAAGACAATTACTTAAAGAATAAAAGGCTGAGAACAGCTAGGACGGAAAAAAAGAAGATGAAGAGGGTTCAAAGTGCAGAGCAACATTAGAGCCTAGGAAACATCAAACTGTCCCTTACCAGCCCTAAAGACATGGCCAAAAAGCGAACAGGAAAATTAACACTGTAGATGTTTGATAGATAGGTCAAAAAGAGCCACCTTCCCACTTAATGAGCGTTCCCCTCACTATGGGGTATCTTTAGCAAGACAATCCCGCACTTCATTAGTCTTAACTGGTTGGAATAAATGTCCGGGAAAGGCTTATTTTAAATTGTCTTGTTTATTTAAATAGTAACAGCCAGCCAAAAAGGGGCCTGTGTTTTCTGCTCTGAGAATATTCTGCATCCAAAGTCTATAAAATCGTCCCGGTTTGATTATCGCCCAAAAAGCAATGAAAACAAGGATCCTTCCACCCTCAGCTAAGAGTAATTCGGTCTAACACTGCCTTCTTCCCAGGTTAGTGCCTTATGCCACAGAACTCGGTACACTCTAGGGGAAAAGTGACATCCTGCAGCTGTAGGGCTGCAGCAACTACAAGTGCAAGAAACACGACACTGCAAGAAGAGGAAGGCAAAAAAGGAGCCCAGCTGTTGCCCCGCAGTTAAGAATGTCAAGTCCTTCGCTCTCAGCTGTGCCCTAAAGATGATTCTCCCCCCCCGCCATTAGATGGTAATTGTTTTTTTAAAAAAATGCACTAACTCTCCAGGGAAGAGAATAACTGCACCTGCCTTCTCCAGAGCAAATCTCTTGGTTAAGGATCAGCGACACGTCTTGCGCTCCCCCGGCAGCAGCCTGGCACGTAGGCACATCCTACACCGCTTTGGTCGTCAAGGGAGCACACGTTCCCAAATCCTCCGAGACCTGTCATCAGCGAGCAAAGCAACGCACCTACTTCTCAACAGGGATCACCTTATCGGATGAGGTTTGATAGGCATCCCCAGCTAAGGCGTGCAGTCTCTTTTAAGGCTGGCATCTCCTTTTTGTTCTCTGTGTTTACTTTGTAAGAATATAACCTCACCCTATAAAAACAGCATTCAGTTAATTACATTTTCTCATTAAAGGGTGACTTTAAAACAAAAAGACAGGAAGAAAGGAAAAATCCACCTGCCCAGCCCTAAGATTTAATTAAAAATCCAAGACCTCAAAGACGTTTAGCCACTTAATTCCCATTATCTATTTATCACAGGTAGGAGTCTAAATCCTACAGATTTTTATCTGCTATAGACCATCTTCCTAGGCTCTCATAAAAGATTTTTGAAAACTAAGAAAGAACCAGCAAAAGCTTTGATGGTCCTTTGTTCATTGTTAACAGAGTAAGTATAAAGAATTTTTTTGAGAAAATCTGAGCTAACTTGAGCTCCTTAAACATGTGGGACAGAGAAACGAAGAATTATTGCCCTTTGGAGACAGCGTTATTTTGCTATGGAGTTGGTTTTGTCAGATGAAGTTTTATGACACATAGTGGCAATCATCCATCTTTGATGAGCAGACACACACTAAATCAGAAAGACTGTTCCCCACGGATCATCAAGTCACAGTCACCACACAGTTTGGTAAATCATGAGGCTCTTAAGCAAATACTCTTAATTTCATGCAAGCTGGCTTACAATTCTTTTCTGTATTTAATGCAAAATCAGGTATTTTTACCTAGAATGATGAAAAATAATAAAGCGCACTGAAAACAGGTGATCTTTGGGAAGGAAAAAAAGCAACATTGCCAGTGAAAAACAGCTGTCTGTGCGACACATACAAGCAGATCCGAGTGCACTGAGAAAGATGTACCAGTCTCATCGCGGAGCTTTGCGAGAGACCCAGATCTGAGACAAGATGTTGACATTTCACTTTTCAGATATCAGGTAGGGCAGAAAACCTGTCTTATGCTGCAGATCAATACATCACTGAGAGAGAGAGGCCGTAGCCCAAATCAATCTGTGAGGTGTCAGAAACATCTTGGCCAACACCTGGCTGCAGCGCCCTTTAGCCTCCTGAAAGCCACAGACTGAAGCAGTTGTCAGGAGATGAAGTCAGCTATGAAACAACACAAAGCAAACATGAAAGGAGCCTCTGTCAGAGAAGGGCGTTGCTGTTTTCCAAAACAACTATCCGTAATGCACAGATTCCCAGGCCCAAATCTGCATATCTGCATAGTATTTTATTCAGGACTTACGGAGGGTCGACTTCACTCCATGAATATAACCACATTTTGGCTGGACAAACGGGGAAGAATTGTTGGGGGGCGGATTTCTGAGGCTTGCTGCATGCAGTACAGTTTCTAAAACACGAGATTCACTAGGCTCACCTACAAAAATTAAAACACATCATAATAAATAACTTGCCTTTTGTAGAATTTGCAGGCGGTATTATAGTGATTCTCTGGCCTCTTTACTGGTGATCTCTATAGGGTGATGACATATACCATGGCTCCTTTCATCCACAAAATATTATCACAAGTTGGACTTCATTCCTCATCCTCCTTTTTGTTAAGGGCACATAAAAAAAAAAAAGCCTGGCCCATGGCTGCTGTGGCTATTTTAGTCTCATACACAAGGACACATCTGAGACCACTCCCCAAGGGTTCCACTCTCAGGTCACTTCTCTCTCAAAGATGAGTTTCCAAATGAATAATGAAGGTTTGTTTCCCTCCACCACAGACTTTTTTTTTTGTCACAGAAATGATTTATCTGTTGACAGCTAGGTTCACTGGCCCCAGGCAACTGACGTCAGTTGAAACCACTCAATTAAAAGCAAACAACACTTTACTAATTTACGGAAAGGGGTGGGGGAAAGGTATAAATACCCTCTCCCCTAAGACAGCCTCGTAACTCTTCTGCTTTCTGTTGGAATTCTTGCTTCCTTATCAATGCCAGAACTTCTGCGCTAAGCCCTGGAAGGGACGGTGAGCACAGGCAGAGTCAGCTCCTTCGGGTGTCAGGTATGTGTTTACTGTTGGGTTACAACAGTAGTTACTACTCAGAGAAGGTCACCCAGACAGTGTTTGGTCTTGATAAACACTTCTCACTTTCACTATTTGTGAAGTCTTCTCTGTCAAAGAGGTACAACAAAAAACACTTGAAAAATACAAGGTTGTGATTCAAAGCGATGGAGGGTGGGTCTACAGCTGAAGTATTAAAGTACACCCACCGCCAGAGGAAGACGACGAAATGCACTCAGATGACATCCAGTGGTAGGGACTACATGAGGACATGCACTAATTGAATCCCTAGCGGCAGACGCCATCGGTAGCCTGCTGTTGCCAATCTCCCTCTGTCGTCAATGGGAGGGGCAGTGCTCAGAAAATCATTTGGAGGACCTCAGTCACACTCCTGCCTCTGCAAGTATCTCCCTCTACCTCTGTTGCACATCAAAGGTGAAAGGGAAAAGAACGCTACATCAAGTTTTCCTTCAAATTTGACTACACAGCTTGCAAATTCCTGAGGGCAAGGACTGTCCTACAGCCCACTCTAGGTAGCCTCTTAGGAAGTAGCATATTAATACTTCTAAACAAAATACCACTCAAAAAGCAGTCTCATATTAAAAAAAAAAAAAACTATGAACTGATCATGAGTTTACTGACACAGAAGACGTAGGAGGGATATTAGGTGCCACACGGTAGCTCCAAAACAAAGTCCATGGCTAAAAGTAGAAGAATCTATGCACACACACACTGTATTATTCTTACAACCCAGCTGAGAGGTCGTACAAATGTAACCTGTTGCTTATTCAGCGGCTAGATGCGATCACACATCTTTAATCTCAAAAGACAGAACAACAGCAGGCCACAGTTTTACATTTTTCCATTTGAACTACAACCATTGTCACAAGAACCAATTTCACGTTGGGCTGTTTCTTGTTCTCCTTGCAATTCATCACGAGAAGACATGAGATCTAAGATACCTCAGCAAGGCATAGCCCATGAATAATACAGCGCGTTACTTTGACCTTTTCAGTTTGCTTTGTGGTGCGATTGGCCAACCGTTCCTGTCCTCCCCTGTTAACCAGCCCATTAACCCGGGAGGAGAAGGTGGAACGGACAGACAATTAGCCAGCAGAATACTGAAAAGGTTAACACAGGAGCGCACGGCCCCGGCTTTCTTGAGTTTTAATGGGTATTGAGATTCTGCGATCTCCCTCCTCTTTCAAAGTCTGCAGGGAAAAAAATAAGAAATCGCACAAGATGAATTTTGTTCTCATTTCAGATTATAATCATGTAGTTCCTTTCAGATGTCACACTTGGATGATTCTAGTTTATGCGTGAATAAACCGAGAAGAATGTTTATTTTTATCCCTCTCAATATGGAGAATATTCAATTAGAGCGGTGAACTTTTTCTTTGAAGCTGGTCATTCTTGAGTAAAGGGAAATTGGAGAAAGTAGAGGCGGAAAAGCTCCATACAGCAGCCGCCTTTAAAAAGGTCACGCTTGCTACACTAACTACGCGAGCTGAGTCATTCCCGTCATTTCCTAGTCAAAGAGGAGAAACGGTGGGATTTTTCCACCCTGTGGGCTGCCAGCTGCAGAAAGCTCTACCTTGGTATTACCTCAGTATTCACCAAAACTACCAGGGCAGGTGGATCTCACTTGTCTCGGGCACACGGAGGGAATGAGGCACAGTAGGTCTCGGTGGAGCTTCAGAAGCGCCTGGCGAAAGCAGCTGCCCCGTTTCTCCCGGTTTTCGTACGTCTTTGTAAAATGTAGCCTTTTTTTTGGAAGGACCATGCCATCATGAATGACCCAAAGTTATACAGGCAAGCGTCAGAAAATGTTTCCTGAAGCCTTGTAGCTGAAAGGCTTAACTTCAAGAGTTCACATGAGCTTCTTCACTCATATTTTCTAACGTTACTCTGGTGGTTCAGTTACGATGACCTGGCCTAGTCTGTTTTTCAGACGCTGCCAAATTCTTTTCTTTGTACAAATGTGTTATTTTGAGTTGCTCTTAATAGCAATGGTACTAAATACTCACTTCAGATGGGAGAAGTGTGGGCAAAGAGAAAGGGACCTTTCCGCTACCCATTAGAACTCCAGATTTTACATTTATTACAGGTATTGACCGCAATGAAGCTGAGTCTTCTTTATTATCTCACAGTAATAATATAATCTCTGTTTTGCTTAAGGTGAACAGTGATATTCAGACAGGAAGAATTGCTAATAAAGAAAAGATAAAGCTTTAAATTATAACAATTACTTCCATGGTTTCTCTCTGTAATACATTCTAAGTCCACAAGGGGCCATTAAGGTCACCTATATGCCAAGGATTTTTACGTGGTGCTTTTTGATATACGGGTTCTCAGGTAACACCATTTCTTTTGACCCCTGCTCTTGAGCGCTATCGTTGATGGATTTCTGACAAACTAGGTATTGAAATAGTGAAACACTTCAGGGCATACTCACAAACTGAAAGAGATCAGAGAAGCATAATCGTCTTTCAGAGGTGCAGTTGTTCTTTTTAGGATAAAAGTTCTGCTGTTTCTGTGACAATTTCAGCGACTGAAGTCAGCACAAAGAAAAGTTTATCAGGCTGCAATATCTTTAATGTGTTGATTTGAAGAAATCTGTAGCAATTTTAATGAGCCCTTATTCTTGACTTAAAGTCTTGAATAGAATTGCATATTTCTGGGCATTTAGTGAGAAAAGTTATAGCAGTTACACCATCTACTAGCTATCCATAACTCTACCCACCGCTGTTCAGGACTAGACGGACACCATCATCACGAGAACTCCCAACCTCAACAGCTCATTTCTACAGATCACTATCGCAAATTACAACATATCACCGATTAGGAGACTAGTAATCCTGTCAAAAAAACAGGTTAAATTCCGGCTAGGTTGACTAGAAAAGGCAAGTGAAGAGAAAGAAAAAGAAGGACAATTCATTCCTGCATTTGTTCTAGTGTCTGGGTGACCTGGGGAGTATCTATGGCACAGAATGGCCTGTCCCCTCCCGCAGATAAAGGGCTAAAAATCTTATTGTTCTTTGTGCTCACTAAATCAGGGTTGAGGCGCCCCGTAAGAGGAGAGTGCCAGGAAACATGCTGAGCTGTTATACTGCCTTGAACAGTTTCTCTCCAAAGCCTCCTTTAAAAGCAACACAGCAGCAACTTAATTTTTAAAATATATTTATCCACCACTATTGTTAAACCCGCCATAAGAATTTCTGTTTTCTGGAGGAATAAGGCCATCAGCCTTTACATATCAACAAACAAGCAGAGAAAAAGCTTCTTTGTTAAGATATGGAGTGTCACTTTGGGGGGGGGGTAAAAACCGGAGGTGCATAAAACCGAATTCTGCCATTTAATTAGTAATCAGCAATGATCTGTCAGTCAGAGTTACTGTAATTCATGAACTGTTAAGTCAAAGCAAAAATGGCAAGTAATTAGGCTGTATCCATTAGAGCTTCACTAGCACTCACTCATAGTGTTGGGGTTTCAATCTGAGGAAGAAATGGAAGTGTGAAACTCCCTAATATATTCCGCCTTTTAATTAGCAATCAGTGCTGATTTGTCAGCCATACCAAGTCTAATGCATGAGCCACTGAAACACAGAAAAAAGGCACATTTTCAAAATCATTTATGCTTATATTTACATTCCCTCCAGGCTGAAACATTGGAGAAACTACTGAAATACCATCTTTGCCATCACAGAGCAGCAGAAAGCGTGTAGGAACTTACAATCCAACATAGCCAGTGAATTACTGACTGTTTGGGTAAAGCCAGAAGTTGAATATTTATGAGGGGTAGTCAGTACCTCCAAACACTGACAAATGAACATTATCGTCTTACCCGTACGCGAAACACAATCTCCAAGAGCACAGGAAATACAATTTATATTCCAGTCAATCCCATTTTAAAGGATCCATTAATAAATTGACAGCGTGCTTACCAGGCTGTTGCGATTTCCTCGATCTCTGGATGGAGAGGCGGTGGAAGAGAAGTGCAAAAAGTCATCCTTTGCCCGATCTTCACAGGTGCCAGGGAAAGCTGAGCTGAGGGCCAGAACGCAGCCGGCTTCCGAGCTTCGGTAGGTGCAAGGTTTCACCTCCCCCAAAACAGGACGGGCTCTACAGTGCTCCTGGTAAGAGGAGCAGCAAAGCTGGGCTCTCCAGCACGAGGCCAAAAGCCTTCTTCCTTCTTCCCCAGCCCTCCAAGAGATCAAGGTGCTGGGGGGAGAGGGGCGACGAGGGGTATGAGGGTTCTCCTTCTACCAACATTAATATAAATATCAGACCTGTAATTGCTTAATTTCACTAATATAAAGTACCTCTACTGCGTCTCCCTATGGAGGATAAAAACAAAAAGATGCTTCACATCTCTTTGTAAGTATTTTTTTTTTTTACTACTTCATATATGTATTTATACATGTAATAACTTGCTTCAACAGCAGAGGGTAGCTCCCGCTACAGTCAGGCTCTACTTAAAGTCGCTGCCTGTGTATGGATCACCTGACAAAGGCACCAAGACAGCTTAAACTAATTACTATTTGCAGGTAGGGTGGTAATTGCACTTCTAACTGCCTAAATTAGGCATACAAATGCATGGCTGCATTTGTATAGAGGCTGACAGACTGCTCTGCGCCAGCTGAAAATTCAGCCCTAAATAGTGGTAATGTTCTTAATCTGAAAATGACTCTTGTTTGCCTAACGTCTGACAGCGTTACATCTATTTCACTAGATGTTTAATTAGTTTGTTTTCATGGTGTTCTCATTTCCATTTTAGCTTTTGTTACTGATGGGAGAGAACAGGTTTCTGGCTCGGCACTTAAAACCCGTCCCAAGGCAAAGAACGCGGCACCGCTTTGCCTTCGCCCTTCCGATGTCAGCGCACAGAGCACTCAGCCAACATTTTAAGCTCTCAACAGCTTTTGTGTTTTTAAAGTACATTCTAGCTAGCCCCTGTTTTGTCTCTGATGGCTGGCTTTCAGAGGTTGTAAACATCCATCTCGCAGTGGAGTTTTCAGCTCCTATTTTTGAAACAGCAACTATTTTTCTGCAAAATACAGGTCAAGCCGCCCTGTTGAATCTACAACAGATTCACACACAGGTGCTCTCAAGCAGCTGTAATCTCTCCACCTTTTCTCTTTGAACAAAAACCTATAAAAGATTAATCATCTTAGTCCATAAATGCTTTAATAGCTTGCCATGAGTGGATGTTTATGAATTCTAGGTGTAGGTTTGTGAATGGCTGGACCACTCAGGCCCAGACTAAGCTACGTGAGGAAGTTCACGTGATTCAGATATGAACAAAAGGAGAAGAGTTCATCTCCAGCCTGTGTCCCAGGCTTTCTCCAGTCTCTTGGCCAGATGCCGGCTTCTTTAATACCTCGGTGGAGTTTTTTCTACTTTTTTTAAGCAAACAAACAAGCTATTGCTTCCTTATACATCACCCTGCCTCAGTACAAGCTTTAGTCTTAGTACTCCCTCCAAACTACACCCGATAGCTATACAGGCTTCTTAAACACCGTTTATAGTATAAACTTCTGAGCACTATTCTGTATGTCAACCAGTAGCAAAGATAGGTTGGTATGACAGCACATAACGTTCTCGCAGTGCACCTACTTGAAGGAATTTATGTCTCAGAGCGGTACTGCCCTGAACTTCCACGTACTAGTGAGGGAAGCGAGCAAGCCTGCTGCTAGGAACTGCGTTCTCCTTGAAAGTTTGGATCAGAACAGCGAGCCGTCCCCACCTAACACCCACCCAGCAGAAGACCCTTTCCTTTGGTAGCCATTCTTCAATTTTAAGAGGCACCAATTTAGAACGATGGTTAAGAGTAAGGATTTCTGTAGCGAGGAACACCAGCTCATTGACCTGTGTGATTTTGTACAGCCTACAAGAGGCAGTTGTGTTTTAAACAAAGATCATCTTTTGACCTCCTCTTCAGAGAGTTCCAGCCTTTCTGAATTAAAACAATTCTGTACGCTGAATGTGTGCTGGCTAACTCTTCAGCGCAGCGGTAAGTGAACGAGAGCGAGGTTGGAAAGAAATGTCCTTTTTATCCCAAAGTTTGTCCCTTAAGGAGCTACAGAACAGATCCTGTAGTTTTACTGATAGAGAAATCTCAGCATAAAGACTTAAGAAATTATACTTCATTCAACTAAACTCTGTGAACTGAAGTTTAAAAGATTATTCAGGAGATCTGAATTGCCTGTATCACAACTGAAGCTAGGTATTGTACAAAACCAGGTGACTGCTGGTACTCAACAAGGCACATTCCATTGCAGCTAGATGGTAAAAGTATTACTGTTTAAAATTCTGGGTTTGAGAGCTAGTCTCACCTAAAGCTTAAAAGAACACCAACAAAAATACCCCCCCAAACGATGTACTTGTTCCAATGCTACACGTGCACATAGTATTGGAAATGGAGATGGTGGGGGCAAACCTCTTGTGTAAAAATGTCTTATTTTTGCTTGTTTCTGTTTCTCTGGAGCACCTCTCGAACTTCGAAAGCTCCCTTCCACCTCTGATCCTGTTCTGTCACGTACTCAAGTTTCTTGCTGCTGTGTGACAGCTGTAAAACTAATAAGCACACTCTCCCACTGCATTATCCACTCGGTCAATAGAAATACTGAGCAGAGGCCCGGGCAGCCCCACTCGATACCACCACAGTGGATCCTAATAAGATTTACTGTCCAACAGGTAGAGATGAGCCAGCTCTGCACTCGCTCACTAGTAGCTTCCCCTCTGTGAGCAAACGTACAATACTGTCAGGCAAGGCAGCGCCTTGCTAAAACTAGGTCAGACGATTCCTACTTTTTTTCTCCAGTATCCAAAAGACTTGTTACACTGCTCTAGGTAATTAGGTTAAGAACAAGTTGTCAAATCAGCACATTAGTGTTAATTATTACCTATCCGCTTGCTATTTTAACCCAAAAAATCTCACTGTTTTCACTTCTCTCTATCTCACTGAAAAACTTCTTGTCCTGACGGTCAATATCCAATAAGCCGGTCAGGGCTTCAGTGCAATCCTCAGATACACAGTTGCGGTGCGTCCTCTCACCAGTTTGGGACCAAGCACGTCTGCAATTAACTGCTGTTAGAGTACATCACATTAGGGGATAGTCAAGTAACAAATCCGTTGTCTGATTTAAATCATCTCATCTAATTACAGGGAGACGGAGCTGCCCTTTTTCTCTTAGCCCTAACACAAGACTTCCTTTTTTTAACAGTAGACCTTTATTTTTTAATCAAAATGGGGCTGACTCATCCTGAAACTTGACATAATAGGTTAAAATAATAATGCAGCCAGATTGCAGGAGGGGGTAAAGTCACACTGGAGGAAGGGATAGTCTTCCTCCTTCTTCAAGAGTTCACAAGACTGAGCAGAACTGGTTCCTCCATTAGAAAGTTATGCGCAGTAACTGAAGAGCGGTGGGACTCAGCACTCTGAACAATCATTTTTCCATGCATTTAGCAACACAAGAAGCGTGCAGCACTGGTAATGACGATACCAGGCACTACAGTAAGCACTAGAGGAGGTTCAATTGGTTTCGAGTGCAAGTGAACTTGATGGAGAACCTAATACAAATAATTTGGAAATTAAAGATGACCAGAGGAATAATGACAGGCTGGTATTATCACAACTTTGCCTGGAGTGTACCAGGTTGAAGACACCCTTCAAAAAAATAACAAGAAACAAACAAAAAACATGGTTGATTTTTTAGCGTAGTATTTATTGAAAAGTTTATTATTTAAGTGTCAGTGCATATTTTTTAAGGGATAAGGACAAAAAACCCCATGGATACATGCATCCAGGGAAAGGGGGTGAATGGTGAATATATTAAGGAAAAAAGTTTGGTTCTGGCAGATTCAGGCCTACCACGTTGTATACTTTATTAGGAATAGCTATATAGCTAGTCAGAGTACAGCTGCAGGCTGGAGCCCAACACAGCGCTTGTTATGTGAAAAGACAAAGCAGACTCTCATAAAAGCTTATTTAGCAAAGCCATAAGCAGTGTTATTTTAAACAGTTTATTTACATTGCTTGGATTGGCAAAAAGAGATATAAAAGCCAGTTAAGTCTGACACATTCAGAAGCATCACTAATTACATATAGACATAAGACAAGACTCGGGTGGTTAAAAAGAAACCAGAAGTTGAGAACTCCTGCTAATACAGACAGACAGTTAAACCGTTAACGAAATGCAAAAATATACATATTTAGATAGTTCCTGAGATAGCACTGCATCATACTAACTGTTCAGAGGAGATGAAAGAAGAGAACTTACAGTTTTGAAGGAAGACACAAATAAATACATGAGGAAGCCAGGTAAAAGCCTTAGGAGTACTACACCGGAAGTCTGACACACCAGAAGCGGGCCCTCAAATTACAATGTCACACCAACAATCCCATGCATTAAAGAACGATTCGTTAACCAAGTGCGTGGAAGGTGCGGGGTTTGGGGGTTTGGTTTGTTTAACAGCCCTGCTAAAAGGGATTGTAATTGTTTTCCTCAGACTTACACTTCAAAAAACTTCAAAGGATTCAACTGATCATTTCTGATGGTCAAAGCTAAGTCACAGCCTTTAAAATACTGTTCATGTAAGGCCACATAACACACTACCGTATTGCAGTGAGGCTGCAGAAGACCATAATCACAGAAACTCAATTCTATTTCTTTATAAACAACTACATTTATAAAGTATTGGGATAAGCAGCTGTACTGTCATCCTTGAAAGGTCAGGTACTTCATAATGCATCTCCATTTAAGAAATCAACAATTCAAACACTAGAGTGCTCTGCCAACTGATGAAGTTAGGCAAGCGTAAGAGTCATCCAAACTAGTGGTAAGTTCTGCAAACTTCATCTTCATTTTAAAATCTGACAAACTAGTTTATTGCCTAGCAGGGACAATTTCCACACAAGAAAACACTTCTATTATGTTGGTGAGAAAATAAATTGGTGCAAGGGAATACTGTGTCTTAAATGAAGACCAAGTTACTTCTTCCACTGATTACCTGATCTGCTTCGATACAACTAAAAACCCCTGGTGATTTACTTAGTGTTATCTAACATTTTGCTAATCATTGCTAAGTGCTAATGACTAAGGTACCATTAATGTCAGTAGCAGGTCGTTTGAACAGCCAGCTGCTTGCCAGTCACACTACAATACAGCTTTGTATTTTAAACCTGCTTCATATCAAGTGGGTTGTTGATCGACTTAATGTATGACTTCTTTTTTCAAAGATTGAGGGAAGGCTGACCAAGGAAGGAGAAGGAACACCCTGTTGGGGAAGAAAGAAAAAAGTTATTTGACTATTGATTAGCCAATGTCAACAGTGCAGTAATCCTTTCTCAACCCTGATACCTACTGTTAAGGAATGTAATGGCACAGAAGATATTCGACATTGGCAGCTTTGGAATTAATGATTCGGCATTTCTAGATTTCGAACAGCAAAGTTAAACGGCACCAGACGAGAAGAACGCATATATTTTTAAAAATGCAGAAGAAATATTTTCCTTGTTACCAGCCTTGAGAGATTCAGGATGCAAGAACAAGTTTTTGAAGAGTAGCTCTTAACCAACTACTAGCGTATGTCTTGCGTCACACTTTTTGCAATAATAATCTCCCTCCGAGCTGAAGGCAAGACACATTATCATAATCTTCTAGAAATGGAGCTCCCCTCAGATCCTACAACTTTCTGTATTCTTAGCAGCTACGAGCATCAATTTAGATGCTGAACACAAGCCTTCTTGGCTACAGAAGGCAAGAGACATGACAATAATTTGTCAAAGCTTGCTTTAGCTGCGCCTGGATAGGCACAAACTAGGCAAAAAGATGACTTTTCTGGCACTAGGAGCATAGGCTGCTTCTGGGACTTAAAATGACAGCAAAACCTACACATCAATATGTAGCACTAAAAGTTAACCTCTGATACAGCTGAGATTTTACACTCTTTTTACATTAGACTTCAAGACACTTTCACAAGCCATCTTCTGTTGCTCTTTACAGCACCGCCGAGCTTTTCAGCATATAAACAGGTCATGGTCGTGAGGCAGCTTGCTGCACCTATACCCTTCAAGAATCTTTTAAATAGGGAAATTTTGAGCAGGTAAGGATATACCTCTTCACTTTGAGGTCTAATGACTGTTTGTGACATGTGTTCCATTTGCAGTCATAGACAATGTTTGAAAATGAGATCCTGAACTCCTCTTTATATAGCAGCTCTAATTTAGAATCTAAAGGATTTTATACAGGATATTTTCTCCATTTACAGATAGGGGAACATAAACTTAAAACCACAGGTAAAATTAGCTGCTCAAGACTTCCCTGCAACCAAGTTATTAAAGTCCTCAGAACTCTGGCCCGTGAGCTGCACTGCCACTTGGACAACTGAACTGAAACAACAATTGTTTAGAAATGAATTAAGAAAAAAACTCAGAAAAAATACAGTTAAAAGCATTTGTGAAAGAATTAACTTTGCACCCAGAACTAGAAATAGGACTAGACCACATGTGAGTGTTGACTCCAACCCTGTGCATTAGAGCAACTCAAAGAAAAGCTTCCATCCAGAAAATTAACACCGTTTAATACACTTTGTGTATTCTAGTGTTTTATATAGTTGTTCCCTGCCATCTTAGTTTAGAAGAATCAAGACTTTTTTGCTCACATTATGCAAGATGGGCATTAACAATCAGGATTTGAAGAACAGAATTTTTCGGCACCACGCTGCTTATCATCTCCAGCATCACCACAAGTGGCAGTAATAATAGGGATAGGACACAGTCTGTCCAAGGCATGACCATTTAAGCTTTCCAAGTTGGAAGAAGTTTTTTCTTCTACAGCATTTGAAAGATGAATAATTGGAGAGCCAGGACACAGCACTGGTCGAGGCCTGGAATTTTGAGCGCTCCAATCAGAGTTGGAGCGATGAACATTAACACCACATTTGACAGATCCATTTAGGCTGCACGCAGAAGGTGAACGAGCAATCTACAATTAGGAAGGGGTTTGAGAGTTAGTCCAAACAAGAAAGAGCCCGAGCATCCAAGCTTTGTTGATATTTTTACAATATAGCTTTTCTACACCAAAAAAAAAAACCCACATAAACACAGGACAGGGTTTTATTTCAATAAAATAATGTCTGAATAATGCTTTGACTCTCCAACAGACTCAGGACAGGTTTCCTGCAGCTTTAGTTCCCTCCTCAAGAAGTGCACTCGAGGGGTTGGAATCCAAACTGCCCTTTTCCCCTCAACCTTGCAATTCAACCAAAAAGGTTTTATACAAGGTCAGGGGTGTGTGGGATTGGTTAAAAAAAAACAAAAACAAACCCACAACATATGCTCTGCTGCCAAGCTGCAGCTTACTGCCTCAGAGGTTCAAGAACTCTTGGAAGATTTTGAAATACGAAAGTAGTTTTTACTACTATAAGTTCCTATCGTTTTGTGGAAAAAAATATTTTTGTATGGGGTAGACATGCACAGAGAGAAAAGTACATGACTTGCATTTTCATGAGAAATGAGATACAGTGCTGGATCAAAATGAAGACAGGATATTGGAATTTGAGAACAATCGTTGGAGCAATCATAGTTGAAAGAAGAAAGATATCCCAGTGTGACCATACCCCAGCCCCCTGTAGACTTTTTTATTATTGCCTCCAAAGCAAGGGCGTCCACTGTGATACTTCCTCCTTTATTAATTCATATTTTCTCATGCCTCTCTCATGTGGGAGAGCAGGGCAATACCTTTATGTTGTACAATTTAATGGGCACTCAAACACACTGAATTAGCTCTATATTAAGGTACTTGCATACAGGCAGGATACACAAAAAATCCCATTCTTGGCATTCGATCCTACAAACTACAGTCTTTAAAGTAGATGCTTATTCAGCACACAGATTTACTGAAATACTAGAATAAAAGTGAAGATGATGGAAACACTGCCAACCCAGATTTGGAGGAATTTTTCCGAGACTGCACCAGGAAATTGAGTTTGACCTAACGTGGCAAAAAAGAGCCGCAACAGGTAGACAGTGTGGTGGTGCAGCCCCCCAGGCCACTCTGGGATCCCAGCATGAGCCCTATTGTGTTGTTATCTTGGTCATAACGACTCGGGCGCCAGGCGATCTCTGTCCACGCCTGGGCCATCTGCTCCCTGAATGGCACATCAGGACCACCCTGAGATCTCGGGATAAGACCCATCTTGCTGTTATCTTGGTCATAACGACTCGGGTGCCAGGCGATCTCTGTCCACGCCTGGGCCATCTGCTCCCTGACTTGTGCACCAGAATTGTGGCCAGAATGTAAAATAGTAACCAAAGCCAACCATCCCGACCCTATAACCAGCGATCCAAGAGGGAGACCCTTTGAACTCTCCAGGACCGCGGCGGGCGGTGTGACCCTGTATCTGCCCCCGGGCTGGGACACATCTCAGGGTGGATTTTGTGAGGACAAAAAGGACTGATTTCGTGAGGTTTGCCGGCCATAGGCTGAGGAATGCCAGCACATACAAGTGAGTAATTTGTGAAACACACGGAAAGGGAAATTTTATTCACATGTTAACCTTGGTGTGTGTGCGTGCAAGTCAGCTATATATTTATATATATCTCATCCCTATTCTTATAGGCCATTGACCAAGTTTGAGACTACAATTAGACCTAGCCGCACTTCTCTCTGAAAGAAGTTTAGAAAGCAAAGGGGTCTATTCTGAACCTCCTTATCCCCTGCATCCACAATCCCTCTGTGAATCATTGTAACTTAAGTATACCTCAGTTTTCCTTTGTTCGCTACTTCTAAGTAATAGAGCGAACCATGTCATTCTCAAATGTTTAACTAAGTCGCTGTTGATTGTAAAAAATTCCATCACATTGCTGTTTTAAATTGGCTGATGCTGTTAAGAATTGTACAACCTAACACTGTGATCTATCTCAAAAATATTAATAGTCTTAAATTGCTGACTAAAGCTATGTAACCAATGATATTCCCGACCATTTGGTATAGTGGGCAGGATGCACAAGGTTGTATTTGTGACAATTTGGTGTCGTCGGCCATATCCACATACCTGCTTTTGTGACAGGCATAGCAAAAGAGTTGCAGTATGTAGAACAACATATTATTTTACCAAGTTCTTAAACATGTATAATTCCTTCCCTTTTAAAAAAACTTTCAGGCTGCAGCACCTGTATTTCTCTACCCTTCCTTCTCAGTTTACCTCACAGGATGTGTATCATCTCACTACTTTCATTGATACTCTCACCACACTATTCAGGGTTGTACACCACATTCGTATATATTGTCCAAAATCAAAAGCATGAATCAACATAAGACCGTGTTAGAAGTTTCTCGCTCTCTCAGAAGAGGACACATATTCAATCTTTGGCAAAAGAGAGGGTTCCACACACACACAACTTAATTGTACAGGGTAACTCCCAGTTTCTAGCACACAGAGCAGATTTTTCTGAATTTTCGGCAAGCAAGCTGTCTCATTAAACAACTGTTGCTCAGAAAATAACACATCTATCAATGTAGTTAAAAATAAGTTTTTTCCACTGTGGATCTTGAAATTGTTAAAGTAAGATCAGTACTAGACATTAAAATAACTGTGATCTTGAAAAGGTTACTTATTTGGCCTGCACAGCCAAATCACTTACCGCTAATGACGACGTACTAGTCAGTCGGCTGCCTATATAACTCTCATTAGCTGAACTGGGACTTCTTCCTTCTGTTGCACTATGTGACATTAAAGCCCTTCGAAGAGCTCTCTTTGGTGTTTTTGAGAAAGAAAATGCTCTTGTAACCTGAGGAGTTTGACAAGCAGTTATACACTGACAAAAATCAGGCTGTAATAATTACTACAATATAGGCTACCATTCAAATTTTGAACATGTGTAGGCCATGTATCAAAAGTTAATTTGACTGTATCAAAACTAGCCAAACACCCACACGCCCACAAGCTGATCCAACTTTTAAGGCTCCCCATCATCCCTGCTCTCTCACTCTGTCCAAATATGACAATGGCATGGTGGGGGAAGAGGGCAGAGACTCAGAGAGAAGTCAAAGTAAGGTCTAGCCAACTCTACTTCCCCACATCCCTTGGGTTCTGCAAAGTCAGGCCCCCCCTTCTTTAAGTTCCTCTCAGGTTAGTCTTCAGCTGCTTCCAAACTACAGCAGCCTCACAGTTTTGTCTAAGAAACAGTATTATCATTGTGAACATAGTAAGCCTGCTGCAAGGGCGCCGAGAACGAGGAACAATTCCTTCTCGCTGCATTGTCCTCTGTCACTCCTTCTCACCACCACAAACTTGAGCAGAACCAAACCCAGCACACAGAGCAGACAGGCAGCCTTCCTCCTGCCTCCCAGCTAGGTCCTCTTAGCAGAACAGGGCACAGTTCCTCAGGCCATTAGCTGAGAGCAGCTCATCCATACGCAAATGAAAGCGCATACAGGCAGACACCAGCATTCAGCGCTTACTTCCTATTCCAAAGTCTGTTTTATCACCAGGACACACATACTCCACACCCATTCTACTTTTGAAGGTACTTGAATTTAGATACTTGCATGCAGCTTTAAATCCCCATTCAATACGCTGAAAATAGTTACGGCTGAGAGTTGGAGGCTTTTGTAATATATTTATAAGATGCAAAATATTAAATTAAGTTCCATAACAGACTCAAAAATGACTACATAATATCTATGACCATAGTACTTAAAACTATGCGTAGATACTCCAAAACTACTCAGTCAAAAGCTCAAATGCACCCCACCTTCCGTCTTTAAGGAGCATATACTTAAGGGTTTTAGTTCAGATTAAGTTTTTCCTGTCACTACTCTAAGTACTATAAATCACCTGAAACAGGAATACTAGCGTGATTCCCTGGCTAAAATGGGATTTACTATAAAGCATTATCTTTGAAGTATCTTACCTTTTTTGACGTTTTCTTTATTGCCCTGGAGGCTCTGCTTAAAGTACTGTCCATATCCTTAGTATTTACTTCAACTGATTCAGGATCAGCAGTATAAATGAGATTTTCCTACAGACAAAAATAGTCTTAATGGTCAAACATCAGCACTTGTCAAATCATCATTCTCCATTTCATTAGGTCACATTTAGAGGTTTTAATTACCAAATTCCTCCATAGTTAACTTCTAATATACAGTTAAGCAGCTATTTGCTTTCATGCCATTTCATGAGATTAACTGCTGGTGCAATCAGCTTATGAAACCACTCCATCAGTAGTTTTCCATTTGGTTTGTTTGATTCAGTTCCAAGTTCAGGGTTGGCCAAAGCAAAGGCAGTAATTCTGAAGTATACCTGGGGAGCTTCACAACACATACACCCCTTTCTTTCACTGACACATCTAGCACTCTTCTGAAGTGAGATCTCGATGGGTCTAGCTGTCAAACGTTAAGACTTTCAGCTTAAACCCAACAGATGTTTCAGAATAGCAACTGGGGTTTTTTCATGCCTCGTTCTTAAACTTTAGCATGTGCAAAGCAACCTCTGGCTAACTACTTAAAAACCTGGGGCAGCGGGGCACACGTGGGAGCGGGAAGTTGCTGGGGGTTTTTTGTTGTTGTTGCTTTGGGTTTTTATTTTGAGAAAAAGACAGTTTACCTAAAAGTTTTGAAAAAAGTCATAAGGACACCAGCTGGCAAGCTGTAGGGCTGCCCAAAGAGCCTAACAAAGAGTAGGTAAAGCCTTTACTGCCACCATGTGGCAAGGTCAACGCTATCTCATTCTCACATAATGCTTCAGAGTTCCTGAAAACCAGGGAAAAGGGGAAGTGTGCTTAAACTGAAGCTCAATTTGACATTCAAATCAGCAAGAAAGGAAGTATTATAGTTGGTACAAAGCAGTGGTTACAGAAATTGTAACTAACGGGATTCAGCATAGCAGGTTACAATTTGTCAGCATTTGATTCTGAACATCCTGGGGCAAGAGGGAATGATACCTTTATTACACAAAGATTTAATTTCTCTTTAAAAACGCCAACATTTTTCCATCCCTTCATGTTACATGTAACACAAGAGACTGAAGATAGGATGACAGGCAGATTAAAGTAAATTAACACTTCTGAATCATTACTTTTCCTACTCAGTACCTAAAAAGGAAGGAAAAGCACAAAGCCAAGTTTCTTTTTCATAAGTCCCTAGGTGACAAGCCAAACAAATAAAACTAAGATGCTATTTTGATCCCTTAACTACCTCTCCTGAAACAAGGATGTTTTCAAAAATCAGACAACTAAATATGGTACAGTAAGAGTACAACGCAGAACAAAACATTTCTAGCTTAAACCCGAGCTGTTTCAGCTCTATGTACTGCACGTATTCTCAAATTTGGATGACTGATAGGCATACACTCTTACATAATTAAAACATTAGCTGGAAGTCTCTTGCCCTAATTGGAGAGGACCTACTCTTCAAATTAGTAGTTTTCTAGGTGTGGAAAGCCCACACACTGAACTTCTGAAAATGTGAGGAGGCCAGTGCCTCCTTTATTTCCTTGGTTTACGGTTGTAGGCTCCTGTCTATAGGAGGAAGATGCTTCGTGTCTCTTACATTACGGTGCCCACGTAGATACGGTGTAGACAAAGAATTCAACCTAACAGAGTTAAACCAAAATGCATGATTCGTAATGCTGGGATTGTAAATTGAAACATAGCTATCAAAGAAGCAAGCTGAAGACAATTCCGTTCAGATCTGCAGTGCAGAGTTTAATTTATTTTTTAAATTTATTTATTAAATTATTTATTTTATTATAATTATTTTTAATTCATTTATTTTTTAATTTATTTATCTTAATTTATAATTAATTTGTGATGTGATTTTTAAGTACGTATTAGCTTCTGTAGAAGCAAACTTCCAGGCTGTTTCCTTTTCCACCGTTTAACCACTTACTTGCAGATGTGCTAGCACAAATATTTTCTGCTCTGCTTCACCTCTAGCATGTCCACTAATACCAAGTTCTTTAGCTTCATGTGCTTTAAGCCAAAAGGAGAGAAATATTTCCAATCAGCAACATGGTACTTACTGCATCTGCTTTACATATAGTGTTAGCCACATGCCGACACAGCATCTTTAACCACTCTTCTTTAGGAGGTTCTTCAGTTGTCATCTGGAAACTGAGTAGCTTGTTGTTGAGTTCTGTAGGTGGCCGCACAACTAAGGCAAAAGCTTTATGGCAATCTACAGTTTATAAAAAAAAGACCACAACACATAAAACAGAGGCAAAGAGTTAAGATACAGAATAATCATTTTTTTCATCTAATTGAGAGGGAAACCTTCAGAAGAGATAACCCTCCATATGCCAGGAGCTAGAGTTAGGGACAATATGATTTGGGTAAGGATTTTTTCTTTGTTTACACAATAGCTGTTGTACCACTTGCAAGAGCACTGAGTTCTGTCCACATCACAGAATGGTACGGCTTGGAAGGGCCCTCTGGAGCTCACCCCATCCCACCCCCTGCGTGAGCAGGCACCCCCAGAGCAGGGGCACAGGGCCACGTCCAGGCGGGGGGTGAATGTCTCCGGGGAAGGGACCCCACAGCCTCTCTGGGCAGCCTGTGCCCCTGCTCCGGCACCCGCACAGGGAAGGGGTTTGTCCTCATGTTCAGGTGGAACTTCCCATGTTCAAACTTGTGCCCGTTGCCCCTTCATCAAGGGGCTGCTATCAGCTGGTTCATGCAACAGTTTATTCACCAAGTAATCTGCATACTACATTCAGCAGACCAGTCAGTCTTTACTGGATCTAGCAGTAAATATCAATTTCATTCTCTAACTCACGAAATGTTGAACAGATAATTTCCCTATCAACAGAGAAGAAGGAAAACAACATTTATCCAGCAGAAGAAAACAGACATCAGTACTATATATGACACATTAAAATAGTCAAGTTACAATGGTTTTACTGTTTAAACTTGACAAAGATTGCTCAGTTGATAGCAGAAAAGGTGTCAGTACAAGGAATTCTCAAGCTCATACAGAACTTCAAACAGAAGCTTATATTAAAAATCACATACCTAACACACAACAAATATACCTTAGCATTCTATCCCACAACAGCAGACCTTCATCCTTTATACTCTGAGCCACAGTTTTCATTAGCTATTCACAGCACTTCAACACATACAGACCTTCTGTCTCCCTGATGTCTAGGACTTTCTTGATCTGGGAGAGAGGCATGAGAACAACGTGCTTGAGAGATGCAGGAGGCCTTGTGTGGCCATGTGGACTCTTGAAAGCACCAATAACTTTATGCCGTTTCCTCGCAATCTGCGGTTAAATAGAAGAAAGGTTAGAGTTAGAAAGTCTATTGCCGCTGGTTTACTTCTCTATTCTTTTACCTTCTAGTATACAGGAAGGCACACAAAGCTTTGCCACAGGAAAATACTCTAAAGAGTATTTAGCTCCATTTATTCTACCACATAAATCTTTATAGAAGCCCCTTATCTCGCTATTCACTGTTACACTTCAAGTGGCCCAGCAATACTTGTCAATTAGCATCAATACGTTCCCCCCCTCAAATAAATTAAAAAAAAAATCAAGAGAGGAAGTAATTTTGCATTACAGACCTCAATTCTTCCCCGCAAAACAAGCAAGGGCCCTTTGAAACCTACCACAAGGCGCTCTAGATTTAAACAGAGGAGACAATGTCTGTATGCATGAACCAACTTAGGCTGTGGTGAGTTTTGTCCTAGAAATATCACTTGCTGTTGCTTGTGCATACCGCCATCAAGTGGGTTTTGCAGTGGAGGTTGGTCAGTCAGTTTTTACTTTACATTAACACATAAGTATCTCTAACGTTTTAAGCAAGGTCTCTTCAGTTGCTTGTGTCTTGTACAAGAGATAAGCCAAGCTTTCTCAAAAGTGTTTTCATTTTCTTTTCCTTCCTTTACAAGGAGCAACGAAGCTGAGTCAACTCGACTCCCAGGAAGAGTTCATCACTAGTCACAACTGCAAGCTTTTGTCTTTAAGTGCTGCTTAAGACAGCACTAGTTTTGGATTATTTTACAGTCCGTCTTCTAGGAAGACAATGTTCTTTACTGCTGTAGACAGTAACAAGTACTTCCATAAAGGGTCCTTTACAACCTCAGTTTCTCCACGTAAGTCTCTGAACACAGTTAGATTACTTTTCCCTCCTAGTTCTTCCTAACATACCGTTAGTCTAAGGCATTTAATATGCAAGTTTTTTTTGTAGCCTAAGCACAGACAGACCTACCCTAGAGGCCCACTGTTTACTCACATTAAATATGACTAAACTTTAAAAGGACAAATGCCCCACTGTGCCAAGGACTCCAGCACTCTCTCATCTATCAGCACTACTCAAAGTGCTATTTAGATAAACATTTTTTTCTTAACATACTAAGCTGCTTTTAAATTTTTTGATCTGGCTGCAAGACATTAAAGGCTACGTTAACACCTCTCAACCATCCAGAATTGACTAGCTACTTGTGTTGGCTTATACAACAGCCAAAGGAAAGGCAACATCAACATGTGTTGAGCCATCAGTTTTCTGTGACTTAGAATTCTGCCTCAAAGTTTTTAAATTTTACTTGTTTACATTCATATGTAGTGTCAAGCCTTTTATAATTCAATTCATGAGATGTACTTATACAGTCATCTTACCTCTAGGCAATCGTTGAACAGGAAGAGTGTGACCTGTTCTCCCCTGTCACAGAGGTCATCACCAAGTGCTACGGTTTCCAAACGCTTAACTAAGCTTCGGTGAGAGGACAAGAGATTGGCCTATGCGATAGAAGCAAAAAGCTCATTAAGCATTTAGTTCAATGGCTGGATTAAGGCTTGCTTACAACTTAATGCTGGAAATCTGTTTAAAACCAGCACCATTGCATTTTAACCACACATATTTTTGCAATGGGAGCAAGCAGGCACACAGCAGTTTTATAGGTCTGCAGCTTCAGAGAAATTACTTACTGGGCATCCATCAACTTCATAGACAACATCAAAGAACTGCCTTTGTGCCTCTGTTTTTCTTTTGTCTTCATTAATATGCCTGAGGGAAGTATATTATATTTATCTTCAATATCAAGCAACAGTAAGTGAATGCACTGCATTTAAGACATACAAAAATAATGAAGCTACACATTCAGAGACAGAGTTTACACAGCAGCACTGGACAAAAAACAACCACACTTGCTCACTGAAGTATCCAAATACCATATGCTAAGCACATAGGAAACTTCAGACCTAGAACAATATTCTTGTCACATTATCAGTAGTTGACACACCATTCACAGTTAATATGTAATTCCCTTCCCTGCCCCATAAGGAGACCAACCCAACACAGTTCTTCACAGCCTGCATTTTATCCCCCCAAGTCAAGCCTGCAGCTCACCAAGAAGCAAATGCAGGAAAAACAATTTAAAATTGTTGTTGTTAAAAATCAGACAAACATTTACCCAATTAATACAGGAGGCCTTATTGCTGGAGACGCACACTACGTTTCAAGAGAGGAGAGACTTAATCTAAACAGCTTCAGCTTTAAGCTAATTAACTTGTGGAATGGTGCCAAGAATAGCTAATACAGGACCAGAAGAGAAACACATCCTTCCAGGGGATATACGCAGAGAAGAAAGATTTAAAGACAAAACATCTCTCTTCCATTCCAGAGGCAATAGATAGGAGTAAGAGGTAGAACCGAACAGAGGATTTGGGAGGTTCAGCTTCACGCTGAGGCAGAGAGTCAGCAGAGGTTCAGGTAGAAGTGCTGGGTAACAATGCCCTAGACTCAAGAGCATTCAAGAGCCGCCCCGGCACACAACGCCAAAGTGACAACAGTGGCCAAGGGGAGACTGAAGAACACGCAGAGTTACCTACACTTGCCTGGAGACTAGAGTTATGGCAACAACACACTAAGAGCAATTTAGAAATTTAGAAGGAAGAGAGATCTAAATGTATAGCAGTTTGTTTTATAGGATGAGCATCACTTACGTCATCACCTCCTTTAATGATTCAATAGCTCTTTCTAGAGTTGTTTTATCTGGGTTCTCTTCTGCTGTATGCTTCTTTATATCTACAGTTACAAAAAAAAAAACCACACACACATCACAAGTGCCTGAAAAATTCAAGTTTAAACTGTAAGTCAGCTAAGGTGACTGAAGAAATCACAGCTATCCTGGAGTCCAAAGAGCCTTGATTAAGAGGGGAAGTAGACTGGGAGGCAATTGTCCATGGATCTCATTGAGAAAATCCAGCCTACGATACAAATCAAACCCTCAAAATTTAAAAAAATTAAAAAAAAAAAATCAACAAGCCCACATGTCATTTTTGTTGAAGTGCAGAGACAAGCATAAAAGTCCTTTTCTAACCAAAGCAAAGGGCGGTGCTGTGGTCTTTTAATTATTATTTTTGTTAATGTAATCATTATTACAGCAAGTGGTTGATACCAGACGGGACACATGAAGCTGTAAGCCTTGTCAGTATGAATTGCTCTCTAGTTTATGCTAGTTGTATTTGAATCTCAACTACAGTTGTATTTGAAGAACAGAGCAAACTTTTCCTCTACCTGTAGCCTGCAAATACATGAACAAGTGCAATTTAGCCAACAGTACACTTTCTTCAATAATTGGTCTTGCTGCCTGCCTTTAAGCATGATTAACTCCTAGAATCAATCTTATCTCATATGAGAAAATCTGCTGCTAATTATGACAAAAAGCAGACATTATCTTGGTTTTAACACCTTCACAGACAAACTAATAAAAAAATACATCACTAGATTACCATTTAGTAGTAGAGCAACGCTGGGCAGCCTTTGAACAGGACGGATAAGGAGTTCAGCTAGGCTTTGACGGCCACATTCAGGTTTAGCTTGGTTTATCTGAGGAAAAGAAAGGGGAGAAAGGAAATAATTCTTACCTGGTTTTGTTTCTTTTAAACACACACAACCAAAAAAATAAATCACAAACTAGGAGAAAGATAGTCTTCCCTGAAACTAGCATTACAGTAATAGTGCGAGAATCATTTACCACAGACTCAGTCGTTAACAGACCACATTAAAAAAAAAATGCATTTTATTCAAATCTGCGCAGTATTTATCACTACCTATGTTGTCAGAACATCCCATTTTAAACTGTCCATATTATCAACCCTTCAGTCCTTGTTTCAGATGCTAAGGCTAATGTGGAGTGGGACGGGGGGGACCTGTTCTCTTATTCATTTCCCCATCTTTTAGATATCAATACTTGGATATAATTCGTGATCCCTCAGAAAACATGACCTGAAACCTGTAAGTTGGATTACTCCACTATTTCAGAGACACTTGTTGGATATAGAAGAGGAGTTCAAGCTACAAGGCACTATTAGTCAACTATATGCCTTTATCTGAAGAGCCCAAGAGTATTAAGGCCCATCTTCAGGTAACTCTTTCTTTGATCATCTTCCTGTTAGATCATCACTGTTATGTTCCTATTCATCAGCCACAAGAATGTTGAGAGATTCTATCACCCTGGAACTTCACAGCTGCTGCAAGCGAGTTAAAAGCTATTTCAAAAATACAAGTCTTTTAAACTCAGGGAGGGGGAATCAATAAAAAGCAGTAGCTCTAGTTGTGTCTTCTATAAAGACAAGACGTCTTTGAGAGAACATAATCAGAATGCACTTTTTTCAGCAACAAAGGCATATAATCAAACTACCTTGAAAGCTTTATAACCGAGGAGGAATGGGGACCTCTTACGAAAGAGTCTTACCAGGAGCTTGAGGGATTGAAGTTCAAATCCTCCCTATTTCTGTCTCATCAAGAGATGCTCACATTACTCCAAGCTTACAAAATTGCACATTCTTCCATCCACTGCATTTAGTAGTAGTTTACTCGGTAATGGTGTCCATGTTCTAGTCAATGACTTAGTTCTGCAGACACTTACCTTTAGGAAGGCATGAAACCTTGGCTTCTGTTTTTCACATCTAGTAATAGTCTCCTTGCTCATTTCGAAGAAATTCACAAATGGAGGGTATGTTTTCAACAAGTCTTTTGACTGAAAGAAACAACTGTTATGGCTCTGCTTTACATATTCTGTAGCATTCTACATATGTTCACATGCCCTGAGCCATACAAAGCTGCTCAACAGCACATTTCAATAAAGAATAATAAAAAAAAGTGTTGTAAACTCATGCGTGTTCACAGAACAAGTTAAGACATTTTTGCCTGCCAGATGCCCACGTTTCAATGCTGCTGATTAAACGCAGACTGCTCTCAGCAACATCAAGTACACATGTGACAATCTTAGAAGCTGCTGAGCAGTAGAAGGCAGTTTCTCATCTATCAAAAGGCTTTTGGTGAAAATTTTGGAAGTTTCAGACAGGTGTTTTCTCCAGTTACTGCAATCACCTTTAAAAGGCACTAAACAACCAGAAGCAACACCTTAGACTGAAAACTTCTGAATGCCAAACACTATTTGCCTCAAAACGATCAGGTCAGCAAAAGCACAAGATACCTAGCAGACTACTTATATTAAAATGCATTGCAGTCCCAGACCCAGCTTTCCTGTTCTGCACATTCCATCCTTGGGAAAACAAGGAGTCTTTATTTGCTTACACATTTCAAGTCTTGAAGGAAGAACACAAGAAGCTTCCCTGACAAGTTATTTTCCTAGTTATTTACTATTAATCAGAGGCAACAGAAAGCTACGACTAAAGGAAGAGCCCCCTTTTAACGTCTGAGTAAAAAAAGCACATCTGTAGTGTTGCAAATTAGTTCTATTTGGAGTTTTACCCCCCTCATACAGATGGACAGGTACATACACCTAAATTTGACATGGATTACCTATACGAAGTATAACACGTAACTCAACTGAAAAGCCCGAGCAGAAAATACAATGATACCAGTTAGCATTCTGTCTCATGCAGTAGTGCTCTGCTTGTGCTTGCTAGCTCCTACAAATGCATTATTTGTAAGGCAAGGTAATAGCTCATAGTAGTTCTCACGCACAAAAAAAAAATCCCAGAAACTTACATATTTAAGAATGATATCACCAATACTTTTGCTTTCAGTCCAATTCATCATAAGATCTTCTAGATCTTCCTAGAATATATGCAGGGATGGGGGGATAAAAACAAGGTGAGAATGAACTGCATAAAGCTGTAAGATGGGATCAGTGTTCTGCCAGACACATATCATTAGCTGTGTGTGTTTCAATGCTGACAAAACAAGCAATCCTAAAAGTTGTACAATTTCACATTAAGCCCCTTCAGGCTACCGGGAGCTGAAAGCAAGACACCTCTGGCTTACTGAATATATATAGTTTTGAACCAACACGAGCAGAGCCTAGGAGTGTATCAGCACTAGCCAGCTCTGCAACAAGAGGACACTGCTGTGCCCAACACACTACAGGATGTATCCCAAGTGATTTTTAAAAAAGTATACAGAGAAGACAGTTGAGCCAATTCTAATTAAGAGTGCACAACCCCTATAGGACTCTTAAGTCCATAAGACAGGATTGAAATAGAACTAGCATAGATTTCCCTCGCTGCACCAGGGTGTCAAGGAAAGTGAGACCAAGCTGTTAAGCCTGTATCAGCTTGATAAGGATCAAGCTTATTCACTGTCAGCTGATAACAGGGACAGGAGGGCACAGCTGAAGGTTCAGGATTTACTGCCAGCAAAAAGGATTCATCATTAATATTGGTCTGTTGCTACCATTTCTCTTACCTTTATTACACCAAAGATGAAGGAAAACACAACCACTGTGTCTGAGCAACTTTGGCTACACTGCATGCTGCAGGTGAGTCCTGCTTGACACATGGACACACATGCTCTACTTTCAGCTCAGTGGCACATATCGATGCCTATCGTGGTTAATCAGACTGGATCCCCACAGTTAGAAAAAGCCCAGACAAACCCAAAACCAACCCAAAAACCCCACCAAACCACAGGCAGTCTGCAAGTCCCTCTATTTTAAAACCCTGCTGTGAAATGCAGACAGGAACAGAGATATGCACCATTCAAAGGCAATTCTATGAATTGATACTTGAGGAAGACTTGCATCGTAGTCTATTGTGAGACCCAGAGATGGCTCCAGAGAGCACTTGCAATCCAGATCAAAATATAAAGTAAAGAAAGCCTCAAGAAAACAATCTCACAGCGAATTCTAATCGGCTCTTATTAGGCCTCAGTACCAGGTCAACTGCTTCAGAGGCTGAAGTGCAAGCCAGTTTTATAAGCTGGTAGTTTCTGACAATTAATTTAAAGCCATTTAAGGAGGGGTTAGTTTTCCCTGCTGAACGGCAGAAGTCTCTATACATGAACATGTCTAAAGCCCAGGAACACACTGATTTTTTGTTTTGTTGTGGTTTTGTGGGTTTTTTTTTTTATTCCGTAGCTTTAGCTATCCTTTCAAGAGTCCTTCCTTACTGCTTTAATAGAAACACATATGTTATAAGCACTTGAGAGTTCAACTACCATTTGATACCACTGGCGCTTTTGATGAGTTTTGTATCAGCTACAGAAAACCTCCTACAGGAAGAGGTATTAAAATGGGAAAAGGAGACGCCAGCTCATGAATGACAACATTAGTTACATGCACAATACTCAGACTTCAGATATTTATGAGCAAGTGTTAAATCTTAACGCGTACTTTGGATTTGCATGTAATTCCATAGGTTGAACAGTATGTAATAGCACCAGGATGAATCTACACCTATCCAGCAGATACAACTTAAAGCATGCAGAAAAGATTAAAAGTATCTATCAGGGAGAAGCTGCAGCTTGCCTTGATTTTAGTATGCACATCAAGAATATCTGGAATGCTGCCAAATATGGTCTTAATCTCTTCCTGTGCAAGGATTGGTCCTCCAAGTTGTCCTTCCTTCTCCAACGGAACTTGAAATAACTGATGAATTAGACAAAAAAGTTAATGCCCTCCCAACCACCACACACTGTGTTAGAAATAGTTATGAAAGCAAGTGTTTTCCTTCCAGATCATACTTCCCTGCAGTCATAATCTTGAGATTCCCCCATTTAGCATGAGTGGGTTATGGCGGCGTGGTTTTAAGACACAAACACCGAGTTCGATACAACGCTACAGCATAACCCCCCTTTCATCTACTTTTCTACTCACACGCATCTTAGCTCATTCTTTAAGTAGATAATCAGCTGCAATGGAAACAAACTCTCTAGAAATTAAGCTCTTCCTGTAAGCTGTTTGCTATCCTGCTCTCCCTGGAATAATTTGAAAAAGAAAAGTCTTTTCCCCCTGCCATCTCTCTCTAATTACTAATATATTAAAAATCTGAGCCATGAAGATCCTGTTTTCCTGAAGCTTGGAATTGTCATACAAACTGCAATTCCACTGCAGATCCCACATTTGAAATTGTATTTTCCAGCCTTTATTATTAACAGATACTAAACATTTTAGTATGTCAGTAAAATTACATGACTGTTTACATTCTTATCTTTTTATGAACCTTTGCTGCACCCAAACCCCCAAAAGCCTGCAGATTGCAGGTTGAAAATAATCACTGATGTAAACATGAGATGTCTTACTACAATTGAACCAGACTTGCTTTAAAAACAGCTTACCTGAATGATTGTCGTCAGAATATCAACGTAGTTACTTTCTGTCTGATACAATTCCTTTGCAACTTGCCATCTTGCAGACTGCTTTAGTGGAAGAGGAGTTGAGTTTTTGGAAGGCCTTGCACAGGATTTTGGCGTTTCTGATGAAGAGATTTTCCCAAAAGAAAATAGAGCTTTATTACAATAGAACCCCTAAAACACACGCTCACTGTCAAAGACATGAAAAAACCTTCAGATTTTCTTTTTGAAAAAGCTATATCCCTTAAAGGCTATTCTGTAGGTTACGCTAGAATTACCAGGCCTTTTAGAAAATGGCTTTCTTTACTACTGCCTAATTATAGAACAACAGTGATATATTATTGCTCAAAATTAGTCTGACTTGGAGCAGTCCATTAATTTTAAATACTTGCTCATGTATTGGACCTCAGAGACCTGTATACACTCGTTCTGATGCCAAAGTTCATTTCATAGTAACTGTGACAGTAATAAGTACCTTATCTGTTGCTTTCAATAGCACTTTTCCTGCAACTGTCCGTTGATGTTGGATTAGAAGAAGCTGCCGTACCAGGGGTTACAAGAGCACTAGCATGATCTAAGAAAGGTGGTCTTTGAGAGTGAGTAAGCTGATCTTTCCTGTATTCCTTCTCAGTTACCACTTACAGATTATGCCTATGGGAAATTACTTATTTGACTTGTATACAGGGGCTTTTTAAAAGCAGTAGTAACTCCAGATACCTCCTCTATATGATGGAACTGGGTTTGGGGAGTTTGGGTTCTTTGTTTGTTTTAAGAAAAACTCAGATATTAGCTTTTGACTCATCCACAATTTTGCAGTTTCCTCTCTTCAACATGAGCCATGTGCAGAGACGTTAAATGCTCTTTGCCAATTAACCGATCAAAATGAGTCAGTGATGTATATTCTTGTGACGTTTTAGACATGACAGTTTGCTGGCACAAATAGTGTTACCTCAACAAAACTTTTCAAAGACCTGGGAGGAGTAGCCTTTGCAGGAATTTTCCCTTTAACTCCTTTAGAAAAGGAGCTTTGCCCTCCTTTCTCCAAGTATCCTACTGGAGAGGCTTTGAGGTGATTGACTGCTAACTATGTTGCTTATTTGCTACAGATTTTCCGCAGAGTATATGAAGCATTTTGGAGTAGCACTGTACTTCACATCCATCAACTCCGTATCTTTTCCTTTGGGTGTGAAGACGCTTACTGCGATGACAAGAGGCAGCTTGGCCTCTGTCGGTGTCTAAACTCTTCACTCCAATTCTCCTTTTTGGAGTGTGCAGAAAGCAGAAAGCCTGGAATTACTTAGGAAGTCTGTAGCAAAACCTGTAAGACTTCCCTACCAATACCACTTGTATACAGACAGCTCTTAAACGTTGCAAGTGTGTCTGAATGGAAGTTTTAGCTCTACCTCCATTGGTAGTGCTGGACTCTGGAGTGTTAGAAATATCCAGCAAGGACCCGATAGAAAGCGAATGTTCAGCTGACGGGCGTTTCCGAGGAGGGAATGGCGACATGTCCGTTTCTCTGGTCAGCTGGGCCAGAGTTTCTTTCAAACGGCGTCTTTTACGATTGCTGTTCGGAGTACTCAGAGAAAGTAGTGACACAGACTTCTTGAGGCCAGGACTCTCCGACTGTAGTAAAAGAAAGTTTAGTTTAGTGTTTTTACCCGCTGTGGCCAGCTCGAGTCAGTGCAAAGGTAAGTTAATGGTAGAGATCAGCACACAACACAACTTTTCTTAGGGAAGCTGAGGGAAAATAGGCAAAGCCCTTTGTTTCTTAAAAGTCTGGAAACCACACTAGTATTTTGTTTGACTAAAAATAAGTTCAACCTCTGGAAAGCAGAAAAAAGTAGAGTATTAATTTGGAAAAAACTAATTTTAAATAATCCATTATAAATTTTATACTTATCTGGAACTTAAATACTGCTATAAAACATTTCATCTCTGGCCCCACACATACTATTTATTCCTCGTGCTGATTTTACCACCAAAACCATGCTGCACATTATGCGAGCGAGTTCAACATACCTTCTCAAATAAATACATGGACTCTCCAGCTCTGGCATCCATTTGAATGCTTCCCCAGAACCACTAAAGGAAAAAAGAAAGCACACACTGAGCACACATTACAGGGCTTCACCCTGTAATTTTAAAATTATTTTAAATTATTTAAAATAGTATATATAGTAGTAAGGCAGTTTACATAAAAAATGCAAACACGTGGCTTATTCTGGGGAGGAGGAGAATAAAGTATCTCAAATACCAAGTACTATATAGCAATATTCTTTCAAGAATTTGTCAGCACTAACCTCTTGCTTTACAACATAAAGTTTTTTTAAAGGTTCAAACGGAAGATCTTTCACTGTACTTTCTTCGACCACTAAGTGCGTACACCTTTCATCACCAACTGGTAAATAATGTCCTCCTAGATAAAAAAAAGCAAATCAGCAAGACTGAAGAATATTATTGCTAGAAATTAGTAGCTCCCTTTATCATTCTGTGGCACCTATCCTTAATGGGAGAAGAGCCGAAGATTAACTCTTTGATGAGCCCATCAGTTGTTGGGCTTATGTAACACCCCAGATATGATCAGCAGCGGGCAGCTTTTAGGAAATCGCACATAGCATGCAGGAGTACAGTAAACATTGAAAAGTCAGGAGCACACATTGTTCAGAGAGCGTTTAAACCTGTCTGGCAATAAATGCTATATTCTTCTGGGAAGCTTTTATGGTTTCTTGGGAGAGCAAGTCAGGAACATTCACCCTAAAGACATCCATAAGCTAGAACCTGTGCATGTCACAATCTTATAAATATCTTTAGGTAAACAGGTCAGGGAAGGGAGAAGTAAACCCAGCCAACTTTTATCTCCTTTGAGAGAGCCTTGCTGTTACAAGCTTGCTCCATTCCTGTTTCCACAGTTCTGTTATATGCACATCAACAAGGCTGAGACTTTTAAGTTATCTGTTACATCATTACTGTCAATGTGGTTGTTAATATTACACTACACTACTGAGAAATGGAACACTTCCAATCAAGTGTTTCACCAGTGATTATTTGTATCAGAGTTGTAAACATCGCAGATGCTTTCTGGGAATTATGTAAAGGTGCATACCACAAAACTGATTATGAAAACTGAAGTGGAATATACACATTACATAGCAAGCTTCCCAGAATACCTCCAAGCATCCTATAATTACCTCCTTTTAAATTGTCTAGTTTCAATCCACCTAGGAAGCCTGAAGTCTTCAACAGCTACCAGAACTTACGCATACACCGACATCTAAACAACAATTTACAGCTCTCCCAGTTGAAGATCCCTCATTAATGCTTCAGTGAAGGATTTATCAGCTAAAAAACCATTCTTGCCACTTTCATATACAATAACCTTGCATTTCTGTCATTTCTTCCATGTTAGCTTTCTCATCATCAGAGAACCCAAGGAAACTTAATGTGCAATCCTGGAAGGGCGGAACCTTGAACTGATTTCTGAAGTCATCATCAGCTGCACAGAAATCACTGGAGAGGAAAAAAAGAAAAAATGCACAAAAAGGTCACTAAATCAGTGCTACATCACCATTTAAACAGAAGTTCACAACACTACAGGTGAACAGGGTGGAAGGTTAAGGTTGAAGGAAAACAAACACCTACGTCTCATTCCTTTTCTCCCAAGCCTTATAAATCCACTCAGCTTTCACGATAGGAGTACCAAGACTTACAGCAACCTACAAAACAGGAAAAGCACAAGTTGTACCACGTAAGTACTTCTATTTAAGTCTTTCCCATGCCAAGAAAAATTCCTAGCCTTGCTTTTACTTTTCAAGACAGATACTGCAAAAAGTGAATGTATTCCTTCAAGAAACACATCCAACTGTAACTCCCAAGAGTTAGAATGTATTAATTGTTCGGCGACTATGAGATCAGATCGATATCTATTTCGACACTTACTCAGAAGTGCATCATTTTGTTAGTCTGATATACTTCATCACTCACAGACACAAAACCAAATCTCTGTTCCTGTGGAATATTGCATCCTCTTTCTGGTTTTGATGACAAACATCCCAGCTTGCTTTTACCAAAGAGAAAGTGACTACTCCAAAGGTCATTTCCATGACTTCTGGAGACAGATTGTAAAGTTTTCATACTTTGTCCCTTTGAGTTGGCAGAAAGGAGTGTTTGAACAGTTAGAAAGTAGGTCTTCTTTTCCAACTGGAAGATTAGAAAGACAGACTAGGAAAAAAACAATAGCCTACTGAGAATTCAAACAAGGGAGAGTCAAAGGACATAGGAATTGCTATAGCATATTCCATGGTACAAAAATCTGTAAACTTGTATTTATTTGTCAACTGGACATACATGTCCTGAAGGATTCCCTTTTGGTGCTGCCAAGGGAGAAAAAAAAACAACTGAAAACTAACACCCACACCAGCAAACAAACCACGATGACACATACAGTTATACATAAAGGAAGAACTGAATGCTTACACATTAAAATAATATTTTTAAAAATTTTAAAATAAGTTAAAAATAATATTTAAAAAAGGATGCACACAAATCAGTACTAAAGGTTTTCTGCAAGTTACCTGGAAGTTTATTGTTTGGACAGGCAAAAAAAGCAGGCATGCTGATATAAAAACACTTCACTGAGAATGAACAAGTGTTCATCAGTGCCTCAAGTGTCTTAAGTACTAAAGAAACATTTTGTTTCTTGTTATTTACTAGTCTATTTCAAAGTCTCTGCATTTAGGCAATTATTTAGCTCTCTAACAGAGACAAAAACATGTCAAAGCTCAACACCAGAGATAAATTCTGCCATTGTTGTTAGTACAGGAAAGAAACCAGCAACTTACAAGTATGATTTACAGACTTAGCCTACAAAAGCCAGATTCTGAAGCTTTCCATGAAGTACTAACTCAAGCTTACATACTCTGAATTTGTCTCCATGTGTTGAGTTAGCTACCAGATGTGTAACTTTCGAGCTGAAGTCCCTTCGAATAATTCCACCCATATGATGGACCAAGGTCACTAGCTTAACCTGAAAAATAAAGACGAAATAGGTTTTCAGTGTGTCTTTTGAAACATACAGTGCAGGGTGAGAGCGCTACAAAAATAGTTTACAAAGCAAGCTACAGGATATTACATTAAATGTCTAGGAATGGAAAGGCTCCAATTTGTTGTTAAAACAATTTGGTCACATCTACAGAAGAAGATATAGCTGATACATCAGAAGCAATATTAACTTTTCTTTTACATGTACTACAGCCTTGCCATGTAGCTTGCGGAAGACTACCCAAGCCACCAGTGCTCTCGTGATCATCCTACGTAATGCCTTCACCTTTTCACACACAACAGATATGAGGCATGTTATCCCGACTGATTTAGTCAATTCTACCTGAAGGGACAACTGCCAGCATTTACATAAGATTGTGATTTGTCCAATCTGAATCTAGCAGGTCAAACCTAACTACCCCTAACACTGGGTAAAGGCTTTTGGTTTGGGTTTTTTTCCCCCAGATGAAAATGTGGAGCCATACTGTTGGTTCCCAGGTGTCCAATAGGGAAATTAGCTGCCAATTACATCACTGAAATGGAAAAGCAAGGTGCTAGAGTATCAATCCATTTCACTTAGATATGTCAAGACTGAAGTCCTGATAGCATGCCAGCAAGATAACATGTCTGCAAACGCTCTGAACAGGACTACAAATCTTTACCTGACCACACTGCTACCTGTACAAATAAGAGGACACTACTGGGTAAACATAATTTTATCTGAAGTGTAAATCCACAAGTCTTTAAGCCCTACTGAATTAGAGCTGTTTAATGTCATTCAACAAAAGAGCAACCAGAAATTGCATGGACAAAATGACTCTGATAAGGAGGCAGTTTTGTTCCCAACCTCAACTATCGCTGCCTCTGGATGTGCAACAAAACGAAGAACAAACAGGTCATTCCCCCCACCCAAGCTCTAGTCATGGTTAAACCCTACAGGTGGTAGAACAGAAGAGTATTTTGAAAGTAAACTTAACATAGTTTTACCAATCCAAAGGAAATAAAGAGCCTTACTAATTCATCTTTCTTTCTGAATCCCGTAAAGCACAGTACCAAGTTCAACATACTTGCACAGTACAGCGGACGACAGGAGAAAGGTAAAGGCTGAAAGTAAGAAGTAAGCTTATTAGTCAAAAGCGTATTGTTTCCATTGAAGTTTAAACATTATCTTTAATACAGCACCACTGTTCTTAGTATTAAAATGTATCAGACTCTAGACCAAGTCTGTGTATTCAGTTATACCTCAGCTCCATCCTGTGAGCATTCTAATAAAGTAACTAGAGCACCCCAAGTTCCACAGGTAGTGCTCCATCCTTTTCTTCCTCCCTAGTCCATCCCCTCTACACGACAGCCTTTGGAAATATAGTGTCTGCTGGAGCATTGTCTGTATGCTGCCTTTCCTAATGGCAGAATCCCAACTAGCAGGTCAACAACTCCCACAACTAAGTTGTAGCCTTACTACTGTCTGCCTGTGCTTTCTCACTACACGCAATATTCTAACACAATATTAGAAACTTGCTTCTCTTAAAATGCTCTTGCTAGGAACATTTGTGACTGATTGGCAAAGCAAAAAAAGATTTTATTTTGAACACTTCATATTTATAACTTGCTGCACCAGAGAACCACTCAGCTGATTTCAACAGAAATACATACCTCTCCTTTTTGTGCGCAGTGCAGTACCACTGGAGGTCCAATGACACGGCAATCTGCTTTGCAGAGATTGTTAAAGACAGAGTCTTGGAAGTCTGATACAACGAAGATAGTCTCAAATTCCGGAGAATCAGAATCTCCAAGCTCTTCTATCGTGTCTGTCTTTATGTAGGGCACTTTGATTTCCTTGATTTATGGGGACGAAGGAGAAAGCATTATTCAGGCAGCTTGCTTACGCTGGTGTCAAAATTCAACCGATTTTTATTTTGGACTGTTAGAAAAGTGTGCGACTCAGATTTCAACAGAGACAGACTCTTAGGATTTGTGAAAGCTGAACGAGATGCACTGTTCTATAGCATAAGAATAGCTATGAACTGCACCTTAAAAAAGTCTAAAAGCAATTCCTGCTTCTGAACAATACGAATTCTAGTTACTTTAATAGTTTATGTATCAGTTCACACTGATAATGTAGTATTGGAAATATCTACAGATAGAAAAAAAAGAAACTAAGCACAAGAGAGAAATGAAGTTTCAGACAATCGGACCAGCTTAAGGTACTTCTAGATGCTACTAGAAAGTAGCATCCAGCTTGCAACAGCAAGCTCCACACTGCATAAGATCTAAAGAACAGAGTTCTATTTTGTTCGTTTTCTGATATTTTTAAGGGCTCTAAAAATTTCATCTGTTCCAATTTCAATCATTGGGTCCAAATTTTACTTTCTAGGTTTTCACTTCAAGAAATGGAGACCCACTTCTTGCACTTAAGTTTAAATGCAGTTTTCAATTGAAAGAGAAGTCAATTAACTAATTACTAAGTCAGTTCATAGCAAAAACTTATGTTTTGACTGAATATAAGCATGCAGTTGAATGTCTCCATTGATAATTCTATCCCCTGTTAGAAAACACCACTAATTAAGAGCTGCAGAAATTAATTCCATATTTGAGAAGGTGTGTGTAAGAAAGTGACAATTTTTACGAGCTTTAAGTGACACCATCAGAAACATTAGTGTATATTGTGACCATTACGCCCAAAGCATGTGCACATATCAGTCCCAGTGAAGTACAACATGCTGCATGCAATTACATGTGCTTAATTGCATGACATACCATATGAATAATAGTTTTTATTAGTTTTTCTTCTGATTTACCAGGACTAGTTTCCTTTATCTTTATCACTGGTACTTCCATTATCTTAATGGTCTGTGGAAGAGGAAAACTTTAGTACAGAACCAAAAGGGTTACTATAGGTCTAAAAGCATACCGTCTCATTCCAGTGACTGTTTTCTCTTAGACCCACATACCTCCAAGGCTTTTAGAAGCTCCTCGTGTTTCCCTGCTTCCCGAACCAAAACCACTCTTGTTTCTATTTGAGGCATTTCTTCTGTTCATAGAGAAACAAGGATAATATTCATATTTTAATAGAAAAATCCATGATAGGTCTACAAACCAATTGATAAAGTATAGAAGAATACAGGCAGACTGCATCCCTTCAAGATACCTTGTTTGTCAGGGACAAGCCTGAAAACAAGTGTTACCTCAAGAAGCCTGTCCTTTAGTTAAGGCATACCCAACTGACCATAAAGCCTACACTTCCTAGCATACAGTGAAACAAATCCCGAAATCCATGATCAGTTACCTTAAAGTCAAAGCAAGAACGCACAAGAAGAGTCAGTGAGGGAGGGGCGGGGGTGGAAGAAAAACAACAAAATTGACTTAATGATTCTAGCAGAATTGGATACCAAGACTTGCTGGAAAATAGACAGCCGGTATTTTTTCTGGTTTGTGTTCCCAGCTGACGAGGTCCATTACTTCCTAGGAATTGCTCAGTTTCACCAAGGAATATCAGAAAAAGTTAAATATCTTGTTCTTTTTATCCATGCGTTAATAAGCTTTCAAAACATTAGAGGAGGAAGGGACAAGTGTTGCCTCCAAGTCATTTGCACCAGAATGCTGCTACTGGATTTTGGCTACTACATTGCAGGAAATCAAAAAACTTTGTTTTTTAATTTGAAGACTTGTTCTTGAATCAATTTCAGGCATAAGACTATTCGCCTCTCTCAGGACTACCTGTAATCCTACACAACAGACAACTGTAGTTTCCACACACCAATGTCAAAATGTCACCTGAAATGATTTGTTCCACAGAAGAGGCATCAAATGGAACTAAGAGATTTTTAAACATTAGCCAGAAGACTCATTTGATTTCATGGCCATAATCCCAAATTTTTGTAACAAGGCGAGTTAAAAATTAAGACAGTCCCTTCGTTGGTGAAAGGATACCAAACCAACACCCTTTTGGCTACCCTACATACAATTCTGTAGTTCAGCAAAGCACTGTCAGTGCCTAATACCTAGGCAAAAGGTACCTTTTGTACCAAACCAAAGGTACTAAACTACTAAATACCTACAAAGTAATCAGTCATTATAAAAACATAGTAGTCTCAAAATAAGCTTCTCCCATTACCTTCAACATCCAAACCAGATCCAGGACATACATTATCTTTGGAGGTTTCTATAATTTTTGAATCAAGAACAGAAGAATCAGCCAAGAGGCTCCTCCCAGTTTCAGACACCAGCGTGCTGTTGTCAGCCATGATTATGCCTTGTTTCTTTCTTCAACAGCTACAAGATAAATGTGATAAACTAAGTTACAGTTGCAAAAAAACTCATTAATGGGAGTTCTATGACTGAGGTGTGAGAAGTAACTTCAGACTCATAAAAACAAAACATTTACACTCCTGTTAAAATCCCATTCACACTGATAGAGTAGCTCTGAAAGAGTATTAGGAGTCACACAATTAGTAAAAAGGCCTGACAATAAACCTATTACGGAAATGGTTCTGAGCAGGCTGCCTACTGCAGAAATAATTCATTTGCACAGAAAGCTGCAAAGAGGGTACTTGGACTCTGAGGAGCAGGGAAACACGAACTCTAGCGCTCATTTTCAGAAGTCTCATCACAAAACACCAACAAACTGAAAGCACTTGTTTGCTTCAGTGATAAACTATTATAAGCTAGGTTTGAGCCCAAGGTTAGCATTGTTAAAGTGAAACATCGGCAGAAGAATTAGGGCACGCAAAGCATCTCGCTAAGATTTGATTTGTCAGGTGAACTGGCTAGAGTTACTGCAGTTGCATAAAAATGACCACCCAGGGAGCAAAACCAGCAGTATTTATTCAAATAAAAATTAGGTTTCTCAAAACGCATGAGAGTCTCTACGAAGTTAATAAGCACATGTATGTCTACCCATATGATCCGCTCTATTGTCCTATATTAACTGTATGTTATAGTAATAGTATCCATTCATCATCAGGTAGAGAGGTCTTCTATCTTCTCACAGATAGACTACATCTGTCCTCTCCCTGCCCAAACAAACTTACAAACACCCTGGAAAGGCAGAATTCTTATTTCTCTCATATTTTGTACGGGCAGCTACCTGAACCTTGTACCAGAAAATATGTTCTGAGACACCTGCCCAACAGGTAGCACGTTTTCTTTTGCGCGTGAAGCAAGCAGCAGGCATTTCCTGTGATTCATCATTCACACAAAAGTAAATATGCACAGCGATATCAGAAGTTACCTAGAATGACCACTCTATCTGAACTGCTGTAGTATAATCACCCTCTGTATTACTTTAACTGAAGTTGCTCTCCTCATGGCTTACGCCAAGTCAGTCTTATATAGCAACTAAGACTCACATAGGACCCAGAGACGGAAGAGAGCAAACAGCACATGGAAGATATGAACATAACAGTTTCCCCTCACATATGAAAAGAGCAAAAGGCAGAACACGCTCACTACAGGATTCAGGCAGACCCAAACACCCTGACACTTACAAACGGCCTCCCAGGAGTTTGTGGAAAGCCTGAAAGTCACAAAACATCCACGCGCTAAAATAAGGGTTTTAAAGCAATGAGGCGACATTTTAAAACTCCCCATGTTGCCCATTTCCCTCCCGAGGGATCACCCGGGAGCTACCAACCTGCCCCGCTGGGAGGCAGCCGGAGACAAGGTCAGACACTGCCTTACGGGGCAGCAGGTGCCTCCGTCAGCGGCCCACGGAGGGCCCGGAGCGGCGGGGCAGCCCCGAGGGGCCGCCGAGTCTCCCAGAGGCCCCAGACGCGACCTACGGCCCACCTCAGCCGGCCCCGCCCCGGGCCGGGGCTCCCACGCCCGCCGCTGTCCCCCCGGCACCGGGCCCAGTACCGGACCGCTCCGCGTCCTCTTCCGCTCCGCACCCACCCGCTCCCGGAGCCGGTTCCCCCCCTCACGGCCGGCTTCCCTCTCACGGCCACCGCCGCCACCTGCCACCAACCGCAAAGACAGCATCCGCCATCAGCGGCCGCCGCCAATTCAAAAAGCGAGCCGCCGCACTAAGTACGTCGCGCATTGGCTGCCGGCCCCGCCGTCCCTCTGTAAATCGCCATCTCATTCGGCTTCCCTCTGAGATGTCCCACCCCCTTACCCTCCCTTTTTGGACAGCGCTTCGACTCCTGCCCTGTTGGATTGGATGCCGCTCCTGCCGCTCGCGGCCAGGCGGTCTCCTATTGGCGGTGGGAAGTTTCCTGGGCAGACCAACAGGCCTTGTCGCGGTACCCGAGAGCAGGTTGCTGAATGGGTGTGGGCGGGGTGCTCTGCGCTGATTGGCTGCTGGAGGGTTTCGAACGCTTCCAACGGTCGCGGCGGAGAGGCCCGGATGGAGCGGCGGGGTGGGGTGGGGTGGGGTGGGGTGGGGCGGAGGGCACCGGTCTGAGGCGCGGTGCAAAGGGGAGGAAAAGCGATGCCTGTGGTCGCCCTCAAAATATTAATGTTCTTAGTAATTTATTAAGCTCTGCCTTGTCGGGGGCTTTAGTGAGCATACGTATTAGGAATAATCAGTTTCTAGGAAATGAGGGAAAAGGGCTGACAGGAGAAAACACATCTGGTGACAGTGAAAGTCAGTCAGCTGACTCAGTGGCACCGACCTCCAAAACAAATTCATTATACCAAATTGCATTAGGTATTCTATATATCCTTTTAAATTTTATTTAATATTAAGTCTTGATCTGGAAAGTTCTTCCACACGGGCTGAGCATCTCTGAAACCTGATGCAGCACAACATCCCACTGGCTCCCCATGCACAGAATGAGAGAGACGTTTTCTATTTCTAGAATTTTCTATTATGTGCTAAATTCTTACATAAAAAATTGAATTCTTAAATGCTATTCATTTTTTATATTACAGACTTTTATTAGTTCAGGCATTTTCATGACTGATCCAGCAGCCGTTAGTGCCAGTAAGAGTCAATTGACATTTTATGAGTTGGAAGCAAAACACAATAGGAAAAAGCAGAAAAAGATGACACCAAGCATTGCTTGTGTGAATAAAAATTTGCTTGTGAGAGACACATAAATTAAGATTATTTTCTTGAAGAAACAAATTCAGAAAAACAGCCTGGAAGCCATGGAGGTCATTTAGATTTTGACACTCGAGTCAGCCAACTATTCTGCAGTCAGACAATTCACGTACTTCATATAAAGAAATTGCAACAACGACTTACAGTCAAAACCACTGAACCTGAGGTCCTTCTGTCACCCTGCAGCACCAGTCTGGGCCATCCTCTTGCAGTCCCGGGCCAGGCCACCCTCCGCTGGCTTTCCCCCTGTTTTCTCCTTCCTTTGCATTCTTACAAAGTCCTTTTCAGCCCGGGCTTGAGATTCCCAGTGTCTGATACCCAGGGAGGGGGTTGACTCGGCCACGTTCGACACCTTCAAGAGTCGTCTGGGCAGGGTGCTGGGCCACCTTGTCTAGACTGGGCTCTGCCTAGAAAGGTTGGACTAGATGATCCCTGAGGTCCCTTCCAGCTGGGATTCTGGGATTCGCTCACACCCTCATCCAGGTTTCTCCTAGGTCTGCAACAAGTTCTGTGGTACAGTTTCTGGAAAAGGCGACTGTACGTTCATTTCCACTTGACCTCTAGATCCTCAAAAAAGCTATATAAAATAGTGTGCCTGCAAAGACAGGAGAAGTCTGTTTATCACGATTAACAGGCAATACACGCATCGCTTCTCAGTTAAAGGGTTAAAAAGAATGTGATACCTAAACATTCAGTACATAAATACGGGCTCGCTGGGCACATGCAGAGTGCCTTGGGCATTAGCCGTTTTTTGAATATACTTGAAAATCCAGAATTACAATCGTATAAAGCAACTAAGATGTTCTGATGAAACATCTTAAGCTATCCTTCCTGGGGTTGACAGGACCTAGCCAAATTTTAGGTGGCAATCACTTAAGTGACTAAGATGGTTTTTTAATCAAGTGCATTTATTCTCTAGATCAGGACTGACAACAAAAATAATTGCTGTTCTTTTTATGTCTGACATGTATAAAACTAAGTGCTTTTGTTATAGAAAGCCCTGACATAGCAACACCTGTTATTTTTTGTTGTTATTTTTTTGTTGTGTAAAATGTGTAAAATGTAACACACAATTGAAACTTCCTGTTCCTTCCAGTTATCCAGACATCAGTAATCCAGGAGAATAACATTTATTTAATAGTTAAATAGTTTCCTCTCGTGATAACACCCACAGGGAGAAAGTTCCAGGGGATTAAACCATGAAACGAGTCCTGGCATGTCAGCTCCTTGGGAGCAGGGATCTCCTACAGCGTGGAAAAAGCCAACGAAGCCACACCCGAAGACCTGAGGGAACCCCGAGGGGCTTGGAGGAGACCTCGGTGCCCTGCATTGTCTCTGGAATTTGGCTGGCCAGCAACCGTTCCTTGGCTTCAGGGTGCGCGTTTCCGTAGGTAGCCTGCTTGTCCCCTAGATGTCTTGCAAGCGTTTTGGGGTTTATCTTTTTTTTTTTTTTTTGTAAGGAAAGAATTTTTCTCAGACCACCGTGTTTTATTTTTTCAACCAACCGACTTCTTTATAAGCACCCAGAAAAAAACCCACGTTCCTCAAAGAGCTGTGGATTCAGTTTAGCCAGAGCAATAGCTTTCAAAATGTAGCAAAGGGGGGAGATCAAGCAGACGATGTATGTTGGGGGTCATTGGGAGCATGAGAAACCTGAGAAAAATTCCATCCAGACTTTTTATCTCTTTTTCGAAGAGGTGAGTAGATGAGAGAGGAGCGGGACGAGACCCACTTTTGCCAGAGGTTTGGGAACAATGGTTTTTGTTGAAAGAGACAGGTACAAATTATTACACTCAAGGATCCTGGACTTCAGGGCCTTGGGAAAGCAAGGGAATGACGGTGCGCAAAGCAAAGGAGGCAGGGGAGCAGGGCACAAGGTAAAAGAGGCGGCGTGAGCACAAAATAATACAGAAAGGGACGATGGACTTGGTATAAAAAGCTTAAGACCTCATGAACCTCGCTTTGTGCAGCTTTCTTGACAAAGCTTGTTTCCTCACAGCCCTTTCACATCCCTAGTCTGCCCAAAACTGACTGAAAACTACAGAAACTCCATCTGCTGTTATGAGAAAAGATGCTCGAGAGCCTTATTTCTTCAGAAATTCCAGAAACTTTCTTCTGCAACCTTTAAAATCAGTGAGGTTTTACTTCAGTTCCAGTAAAGCTGGCTTAAAAGCTGACCTTTTACTTCTTAGGAACATATTTTTCTTTTATTACCCCTTTACATCAGTTTTTAAAGGAAACTTCTGCTTTCCAGGACTCCATTTATATAATTTCTATGTGACTTTTTAGTGTTATGAATTCATTCTTAAAAGCAATTGCCGATGTTAAAATTAGTGCTTATTCTTTTTTCTGTGTTAGATTCATAACACACATAAATCTCACTATTTAAATAAATATTTTAATTTGCTGAAGACAGCTCTGTGACTAAGGATTAAGTAGTAATTTGTGCCAAGGTTGAACTCTATAGTATTTATATTTCCTGAGTGTTGCAAAGAGAGGGGTTTTACCCGACAAGAAAGCACTTATGGGGATGAAAAAGACGTATTTAGAAAATTTAGTTGCCTTGGGTACAAGAAATGTTCCTGCATTAAACCAAAATTCGAGGTTAATAAAAAAAATTCACATTCCAAAATAAAATTACAAAATAAGCACACTTAAAAAAAGAAATATCCATTCTGGAATTGGTTTGGGATGTGTTAAACGGGAAACAGTACAGTTTCTTCAGCTGAAGTAGGGGTGTCCCCAGGTGTAAGAGAACATCCCCCCTTGGATACAAGGAGTGTTGTATATGATTAGTTAGCGTGGGTCTAACGAGTATTGTATATGATTAGTTAGCGTGGGTCTAGACTCTTTGATTAAGCATCGTTATTAGTTAATCTAAGGCTAGGGATGGGGTGTCTCGGCCATCAGCTCACTCATTTCATTAATGACAAGTGTTCCTTTTTAGAAGAAAAGTGGGAGCTGCTAAGAGAAAATAGCTTTAACTTGTTTTCATGTAACAAGGGTTAGGATCCCTCAAGATCACTGAAGACCCCTGAAGAGAGGAAAGCAAGCCTGGAAACAGCCGAAGCGGAGCCAAGAAGGATGACTTGCTGCCATTATACGTAGACGAGCATTAATATCTATTAGATAGGCAGGATATGTGCGGCCTCAGAGTACAAGTACGATAAAGTAGCCGGCTTCGGTGTGCTCGATTCGTGGGAAACCACCGAGCGCCCAGGCTTGCGCAACCCTGCGATAGATCCGCGATGTCTCTCCCCAGCGTGAGGTCAGGCGCTCGTCGCACACCTGCGAGGGACCCGCTCTTCGGACCACCCGGCTCCCTCCCGGGACACGCCGGAGCTGGGCTCGTCCCGGGCCGCCTCTGGAGCCGGCGGAGGAGGGCGAGCTCCGCCCGGACACCGGCGCTCCCGCTCCCCCGGGAGGCGGGCCCGGGGAGGCACCACACCGCTCTGCGGCCTCCGGGGCTCCCTCAGCCCCCGGCCGCGGGCTGGGCGCGGCTCCTCCCCCTGAGGGAGCCGCGGGTGCCCCCCGGGGCCGGACGGGGAGGGTTGGCCTGCCCCGGCGGGAGGCGCGGCGAGCTCGGCCGCGGTGCCCGCCCGCCTCCCTGCCTGGCCGCCGGGCGGGACGGCGCTGCGCAGGCGCCGAGGCGAAGCGCAGATAAAGCGGCGGCCGGGCGGGCCTGGCACACGGCCGGCGGGCCGGGGGGCAGCGCCGCGCTTCCTCCGGGAGAGGCCGGCCGTGGGGCGGCGCGTTGCGTTCCCCGCGGGCGAGCCGGGGGGCGGCGGGGGCGATGCGGGCCGCTTGGGTGCTGCTGACGGCGCTGGCCGCCCTGGCTGCATACTACGTGTACCTGCCGCTGCCCGGCGCCGTGTCGGACCCCTGGAAGCTGATGCTGATGGATGCCGCTTTCCGGGCGGTGCAGCAGACGGTAAGGCGGTGAGCCGGGGTCCCGGCTCTGGAGGAGCGGACAGACCTTCCCCTTCCCTCCCCCGGCGGGCTCGGTTCGCGCCCCGGTGCCGGCTGGAAGCGGTGGCCGCACCCGCGGGTTGCGGTGTCCGCCCCGGGATCGGGCCCGCCCGGCCATCCTGGCCCGGGGGCGGGGGTCCCTGAGGGCCGTTCCCCACCGGCAGTCCCGGGGCATCCGGAGAGCCTCGCCGCAAGCAGCGTGTGGTAGTTGGAGCCGCGGGGGGGGGGATCGCCGGCATCGTTGACACCGGCTCCTTGCCCCATCCAGGAGGAGACAATGGAACTGGGTTGGGATGCAGTGCGAGGCTCTGCCCGCCGAGGTGGAAGCGGCAGGCAGCTCCGGGCAGGGTCGCCCCGGGCTGCCGTGGTTTCATCCTGATTAGTAAATCAGGTGTGAACATCTCGGTAAAGCTGGCGTCCAGCCTTGTGGGTTTTGTGGTGCGGAGCTTATTAGACGTGGTTTAGTCCGGCTGCCAATTTGCAGGCTTTGGGTCAAAATAACCAGAATTAACGGGTTTTTATTCTGATACATTAACTATGCCTTAGGGGAAGGGGAAGGTAAGCTTTTCCAGACATTAAACCGCCTTGATTGGGAATCATATTCCTAAAGAGAACTGAATGCTTGATTCTGTCACAAGGCACACATGGCAGTTACATCACTTCATGATGGCTCCCTCGTCTTCTGCCAGTTTATGCTGACATGAGGCGGATCAGAGATCGCAAACTTCCTGATAATGGCTTTAGCTGCCAACTTTTATTTTCTTCTAGGAGGGTCTGATCTTTCACAAGGACGGATCGGTCATGGGCAGGCCTGTGTAAGGTACTAGCTATACAAAAGTACTTTTTTCCCCAAATTACCTAGCAGGGTTTCAGTTTACTAAGTTGGTTCTGAAATGTACAAAAATCTGTACTTTGAGTGGATGAGAGCATCAGCATATTAAAAAAGGGATTAAATTAATTAAGGGACAGAGGTCCCATAAATGGATGCCACAAGGACTAGTTGGGAATGTACCTTCTATGTACCTCATACGATAATTGCAGCTGCTGGGAAGCATGAGGAGAGTGGACCATGCAGACTTGTATATTCTGCCTGACCAGGTTCTCTGGTTGCCACTGTTGGAGATGGAGCCTGGGAGTAGAGAGTCAGCTCATCTGAGCCACTGGGGCATCTTCTCATGGTCCAAATATATAGTTGAATCAAAGCATATCTAGAGTGAAAGGCTAAAACCTGGTTGCTTGCATACCCTCCCATATACCTGCTATAGAGTTATGCAGACATGGCCTACGATAGCTTCCTTCTTCACTAAAATCTACAGCTTGACTTTTACTTGCTCCGTGTTAACTCAAGTAACTGAGCAGCAAGCGCCCAGCTTGACCAAATCTATGGATGGGAGGCACGGAAGGGCCATGATGCCCTCCCAGCATGCTGCCTGCTAAACTCATCCTGACGCTTCAGCCAGGAACACCTGAATCAAATCCATAACCTCCAGCTGAAGGAGACCTATCTTTAGAAAATCATATGACCGTGACTATATATAATGTACGTTGCTATTGGCTTCTGTACCCATTCAGTTTGTTTATGTGGTATGTTGGGCATAGTCAGATGCGTTCTGGTGCCCCTAGCTCAGAGGCTGAAGGGTATCTCTTTTGGGATATCCTAGAGGTCATAATCCCCAGAGGAGCTGGTGGAACAAAGCCTGACAGGTGGCAACTGGAGCAAACTGGCAGGCAGGGCTGAGGTGCCCACATCTGTCCCTGCTCTTCTGGGGTGGGGAAGTCCCTGTTAGGGGGAAGTGGTAATTTCTGAGTTGTTTACGTCTCTGGCCTTAGGTATATGAATTTCTATAGAGAGAAAAATTCCTAAACAAGTTCCATTTCCTGTAAGGTAGCTTACAAACCAAAGGAAGGAACAAGTGAGTTTTACCCAGAAGAACACACGAACTGAGGCATTAGAGGTACCCTGAGCCACACAACAGGTGAACCTTGGGGCATTCTTCCCCGGAGGGAAAGGGGAGGTGTGTTCAAGTGTTCACAAGTCTTTCCAACATTGAGAGACAACGCAAAGTCAGCAATAAATGACTGCCATTAAGAAGGAATAGTGGGAACTGAAGCTAGGATTGTAGAAGTTAAGCTCGAGTATTTACTTTGTTAGACAGCTTTTTCTGTGTGTGTATGAAATAAAGCGTATGCCCTTTCAGAAAGCTCAGCTTCTCCTTTCTTCCTCTACTGGCTATTGCAAGACCAAATGGTTTAACATTTCTCTAAATGTGACCACTGAACTTTCACCCACTTCTGAATGTATTTTCAGCTTGCTATTTATTACTCTCCATTGTAGGTTTGATAGCAGACAGAAGTGCTCTTCTGACTTTAAAATCTCCAAAACATCCTGTAATCCTTTTTTGCAAGAGCATGAAACAAACTTCACATGCTTCAGATAGAATGGGCTGTCTCTTGCTTATTTTGAAATCGATTTGTGCAGACTCTGATGATGAAGCATGTCTATTTCTTGTTAGGGATAATGTGTTTGTTTTCTCAGTGCATTAATAATCGCTACCAATAAAACGTACTAAGGCTGTCACTGGCTTTCGGTGTAGTAATGATTAAGGTTTTGCACTTTCCCTGTACAGTTTTGTTTCAGTTGGCTACAATTTTTTTTTACAAGCTTGGGACTGACTCAGTGCCCTGGCTCAACATGAAACAAACAAGTTATAATCGCATGGTTAAAAAAAAGGCATAATGCTTATAGGACAGTTTCTGTAAGTAGATTTCAAAACATTCTACAGAAGGGGACGGGTACTGTTACCCTAAACTTCAGTTGTTGGGGAACAGAGATGGGAAGAGATGGAGTGCTTTATCTGAAGTCACAAAACTTCTGGTGGCAGAGCTGGAAACTGAGCTGGGTTTTCAGAGCCTTGTTCCTGCGCCGCCTTTAATGTCCTACGCTGCCCCAGAGTGGGATCAGAGAAACTTAGACTTCAATGATATTATTTGAAAGTGCTTAACTGAGAGTGATCTGCCCCACTCAATGTGTCCCAAAATGGGGCATGGTAATATTTAGAGAAAACTGTGATACAACACAATTTTAAATCAGAAATTAAAAACTATGTGCTAACCTATGGATACAGGTATGTCAGAACTCAGCTGGTTGGACAACCACATAAAATAAATTATGGGATTGAGCCATAGATTAAGCCATAGTTACTGTGATTTGGTGTCTCTCAAGAAGTGTTTAAAGCAACATTTCATAATCCCAGACTCCCAGACTGGTGGAGGTTGGAAGGGACCTCTGGAGATCACCTTGTCCAACCCCCTGCTTGAGCAGGCACACCTAGAGCAGGGTGTTAACAGCAGGATTGATACAGGTGTTTGTCACCTCTTCCCCTAACCACTCTCCCTTATTGGAGTAAAGAGAGCAGCATATGTTTATTTAATAAGCCCTTTGAAATAAGTTATTTCTGAACACCACTGTCAAGATACTTGCTATTCTGGTGCATGGCAAGGAAGAAGGGATTTTTTTGAACTGGGACAGCTGTTAGCAGGGGTTTGGAAGGACAAATGGGTTGGTGCAGAGGCCATCGGATAGACTCATATGGAAGAAGGTAGGCAGCTGTACAGGGGAGAAAACTATCCTCATATTTGTCCTCCTCAGCCAAGTGATTCCTTCACGTGCCTCTGCCGCTCATTTGCTTTTGGGATAACATCTAGGGCACGGGATATCAACGTTCAGGATTAGGGAAAACAGTAATTAGTTCTTTCTAACATTTTAATATCTATCTGCCCAGCTGTTTCAGAGTATGTGACTTCTGGACAGATGTAAATCATAGCTGTAGCCATCCAAGTAAGTTGTTGATGTTTTTGCATGCAAGAATGCGTTCTTGGAATGGGTTTACAGTAAACCGGGTTAGCTGTGGTGGGTGGGTCCCACAGCAGTGGCACCTGAGCAGAAAGTGAACCACACTGGAAGTCCTCTTTGCAGGAACAGATAACTCTCATCTCTTCTCTAGCGTAAAAGCAGATCATCATGGATGAATGGGTATATGCACAAAACCTGACATTAAAATGTAATCTAGTTTCTACTTCTAATTAATAAACTGTAAAACAGTCTTCTTGGCGGCTTCTCCGTTCTAAAGCAAATTCATAAAACTAAGAGCACTTGTCTTTGACGACTATATTTATATAACAGCGTTAAAAATACATACTTTTTACTGGGCAATAATGCCCCTGCATTAAGAAATGGTTCTGTAAAATGAAAGAAAATAGGCAGTCACCTTTAAACCAGATGAACTGCTCGAAATGCACACAAAACGACGTGGGCTGCGCACAGCGAAATGGGGAGATGATTCTGTTTGTTTCACTAATCTCTGTTATTGACTACAGCTATTGTAGTTGGCATTGTGGGCTCTCATGTTATAGAAGTACCAGAATTGAGGATCGTATCTGCATCTTTTAAGGTAGGAAGTTTTGTCTTAGACAGCCGAGTCGCCCAGTTCCAGCATCATTACTCATTTGAGTCATGAGTGAGATTTGGCTCAGTCCTGAGTCGCGTTGTATGAAAAAAGAGCCTTAGCTGTTTGCTTAATTCCTGATCCCACCAAGGCCTGAAAGGTCAGTGCAGGACCTTGGGTCTGACCAGCTGCGGAGGCAGTAGAGGAAGCAGCTGATGCATTCAGCTTGGCTTTAGAGGCGCGCTGCCTTTGTGCGCTCTCTGAATGCGACCTGTTGCGATAAGTTCATGGCTAAAGGTCAGAGGTGTGAAGACGACGGTGCCAGCTATGCAAGTCGTACAAGGACAGAGAACCCCAACGTGCTGAGTACTGTTAGAGGTTAATAGACATTAGCAACAGAAAACCTTTTTGGGATTTTTTGGGTTTTTTTTTGTAATACAGAACGCATGACTAACACAGAATACAGGTCCATGAGGGAGGTAAGCACAGGTAGCAGTAAGCATTTGAGATTCTTCATGAAATTACCAGCTGAGGAGCCGCAAGAAGAATCCCGATCATTTAGGGGCAGATATAGGTGATTACAGGTGAAGTAATGGTGCCTCACCAGAGCTGTTTTGTTCATTCTGTCTGGTTTTTATCACAACCCTGACTCCTTTCTTCACTTGTTGAAAATCTTCTCTCACGTCAACTAATCTTTCAATATCTGGTACCCCTCACCAAAGAATTTACCAGGAGGAAGGTGGCAGTCTTGAACAGTTTAGTCTCGAGGGGGTCCCTGGGATGTCTCTGCCTGAAAACCCCTGGTATAGGGATGTCCTGGTAAAAGAGGAGGAGGTTGTGGCTCTAGTGGTTGCTTTGCCTTGTTGGAGAGCTGGGGAGCATTACAGTGTGAGCATAAATCACGCTGCTGCCGAGGCAGCAATGGGTCACGGGGAGCCAATGGCCCCAAAATGAAAAGCTGCAATCAGAAATGAGCACTAGATTGTCAGTAGAGCTACTGTTAACATGTCCACAGGGGTTATTTGCTGAATTGGCTCAAACAGCAAAATCCTTGCATTCGCCTCGCTAGCCAGCCTAGCCCACCTCTCCTGGGGTCCTCCTGCTCATCCAGCTCTGCCTCGCCGCCCAGCAGCTGAGCGCCCTTGGTGCACATCAGCCCATTACTCAGCCCAGCCCGTAACGCCGTGAAGTTCACGTTTCCCCAGAGTTATCTGTGCAGAAGACAAAAGTGTGTAGCCGCACAGATGCATAAAAGCAGTCATTACACGGGAAGACTTGCGGCTGTGACCCAGTGGCCGGCACAGCAGTCCTGGGCTAATTGCCCACAGGGCTGTCATCTTTATACTATCTCCTCTTTTCTGTGAGGTTGGGTTTACCTTCTTCTGTAGTCTCTTAGTTCCCCCTTTATCCTTTTGCTTTCTCTTCCTTTTCACTAGCTTTTATTATTACAGCACTGTCTTCTCTCCCTTTCCACCAGAGAACATCACTGTTGCTCTCTTTGCTTCCACATGCATATACACACACACACACACAATCCCCAAATATATTTAAGTGCTATATTGGATAGCTTGCAACAGTCCTGCATGTTGGCACAGGAAGAGTGGTCAAAATCATGAATACCGGCAAAGATCAGACCAATGACCGCTCACACTAGATGACTGGATACGGTTTTTTAATGGATTTAAGGCAATCCAACTGTAGGCTGCTGCCAGAAAGGCTGGTCCCCTCCTTTCCCCCCACTCCATCTTTCCTGCCTTGGGTTATCAGTAAGATGGTGACCTGGCTGAAGTTTAATGTTGTTTCTCTGTTTTTGCTGGGTTCGCACTGAGCAGCAAGGTCATGCTCATGTTCCTTGGTGCCAAGGCAAGAGAGGTGCCAGGGAAGCAGAGCCAAGGGGATGGGCAGGTCTGCCCCGTGGGTGGCAACAGAGTCCTAGAGAGAGTTAGCCAACCATTAAACACACCCTCTTCTGCCACTAGTTATATTACAGAGTGATATTATGTATCTGATTTAAATACTTATTTATAGAGGAATAAAAAAACATCCAAGATTTTTATTTGTAAGAACTGTGGACAAGATTAGCTCTTTCCCAGCAAAAAGTGTAATCCTGATGCCTTATAAATGACAATTACACAGGCTGATGAGGTCGATATACTTAGAAAGAATCTGTCTGATAAGTGCTTGGCAAAAAAAAATCTGCCTATGCCTAACAAAACAATTAGGACTGTTGCTTTTGTGCCCTGGTGTACAAACCATCTCTTCCAGGTTTTTGGATTCTTGGAAACAGTGGTCTGTTATGGAGGGGGGGGGGGGAAACCATGAAAGCATGTGATAACCTGCAGATGGCCACGGTGCTCTGTGGTTTAAAGAACAGAGCAAAACACTTCTCAGTAAACAACGCCAACTAGCCTTGAAAAGAAAACATTTCTCATTCCAGGGAACATGTGGTAATCTTGTCTACAAGGAATGTGAACTAAAGTGGGAGAAAACTGAAATGGGATGTCTACTGCAGCACAGTTAGGGTTTTTTTTTAGCCTACAAAACCATTGTTTTCCGCGGGAGTATTTCTAAAATTCATTCCCAGTGGTTACCTTCCCCGGGAACCTCCGTGGGGCACAGAGAGTATCAGATCTTTAGCTGGTTACATCAGTGGCAGCCCAACAAATTCTCTGCCAAGTTATTAATAGATGTATTGCTCTTCAGATTTCAAATTCGAACTGGGTTTTCCTGGGGGAATTTTTCTGTAACAGTGGGAGAAAAGCGTGGTCTGAAATTCAGAGATACAAACAGCCTTGTGACTTCAGCATTTCCTCCTGCCGATGCTTTGTGTTTCTTCTCCCAGAGAAAAGCCTTACAGTATAAAGAAATGATATTCCATCCAAAAAGCAGCAAACATTTTAAAATTTGGATTCCCACCAAACTATCTCAGCAGGGTAACGTTACCACAAGCTAAAACAAGAAAAGAAAGTCGTTTTTGTCAATACTTGTTTTGGAACAAGTCTCCCCACTTGCAGAGCAGCCCATTGGCACCGACATTTTTTTGGAAAAATGTCAAAAATTGTCTTTTTCTACAGCAACCTGCAGCGGAAGTGGGGCTGTGCAGCACCTCTTCTGTACAGCACCTGACTGAAAGCCAGAATTTAGGTTTTTTTACATTCAAACTAACGATGACAGATGAATAAGTTACGTGTAAGGAGCTGGGGCTATAGACCTAGGGAGACAGGTCATCTTTGGCATGGGTGCTGCTGAATGCTTCAAAATTTGCTTTTCCTCCAGAGGTGCGTGTTTGCCTCCATTAGCCCTTCCTTCCCCGTGAGCAGGCGCTTCTGGCAGAGAAGCCGAAACTTGGCACTGAAAGTGGCTGCGGGAACGGTACCGCAGAAGTACGGCAAAGAAACCCAAGTCAAGAAAACTAAATAGCCCTCCTTGTGAACAGATAAGAGCAACCAGAAAGAGATTGTGAAACTCTTATTTGCAAAATCACGTCTGTCACGAGGAACCAGACTTAACTTCCACTTAGCTTTTGTACAGGTTAAATGTGAAGGTGGTTGGACTGGTACCTGGGTGACGCCGCTCTTTCAGGTCTTGAGTTCACGCTAGCAGAGTTGTGCTGCGCTGGTGGTACTAGCAGAATTAAAACAGCTGTGTGTAGACAAGCTGCATGGCTCCGAACAGTATACTTTTTTCTTCCAAGTATCCATTACCTGTATGTAAAATAAAAGGTCACAGCTGACAGTTTTCTTTGTGGTAGTGGTCCTAAAGATGTGCGTTAGGCACATGTGTTAATTTTACCTCCCAACTTCATTGCCTTGACTGAGAAAGTTTTACAAAACTTGTACAACTTAGCTGATTATCCAATTTCTAGCCTTCATCGCTAGGACAGAGATTAACTTTGCAAATGGGGAAAGACCCCACCACCACTTTTTAATGGCCAGTCTCAACCTCGTGAGCCGGTCCTTTGGCTCACCCCTTGCCACCCCTTTTGCACCACCTAGGGAACAGGAACAAGTGTGCACTACAAATAGTGGGCAGGTCATACATGGGGAGCAGGTCGTGACCACTTAGGTTGGAGGAGTACCTTGGATCCCAGTACTGCTTGCTGGGGGGAATAGGTTTTTAATCTATTCAGGGCATAATTTGAAAAATATACATGGAGATAAAAATCCTGGATAGCCAAAGGGGATAAAATCTCCTTCTACCATAAGGGGTCGGAAAAGTCAGATCTATCTTCATTTTTGTAGTGTTTTAAACACCCCCACAAAAAAAGTAATGCACTTTAGCCTCTGGGGTTGGGGGCGGGGGGTGGGGGAGGGAATCACTAACCTGCCATGGTTCTTAGATAGCGTTTCAGATCCTTCCCGGTCCAGCAGGTAAATACAGGGCAAGCCAATAAACAACCATTAAGTTCCTTTAAAGTCATTCCTGTTTTTAAATTTCTTTGCAATCCTTGAGAAGTGGGGTGGAACAAGAGAAAAACTTTGCGTTTTTTGATACCATACCACCACGAAGACTTTGCCTGTGCGGTATTGCCCTCTGCTGGCACCAGTCTGAGGAGCTTCCCAAGTCCCATCGTGGCACAGCACGTTGGTGAGGTTCATCCCCTTTTGGAGGTGCCTTTCAGAGGCAAGGACCCGAGTGCTCGTTCACGGTTGTCTTGATCCACATAGTGCTCGGGGTTTGGTTTATTTTGACAACAGAGGATCTTTTATGGGCAGAGTTTTGTTTTAATACAGCTTTAAAAGCATTAGAGGTCTTTGATAATCATCTGTTTTCCCATGAATATTCTAAGAATCCATATTCATTTTTTTTATAGGACTTGCCCTTTGAAGACGGTTACATTACACATCAATGCAGTATCCTATGGTACGCCCTGAAGTAACAGAGATCTCTCTTCTTTTTTTTTTTCCCCTAGTGTCACCTGATTCACTATCTGAGACTCAGCCATCACTTGATAGTTCTGAATTATTTGATTTATACCTTTGACATGCTGAAGTCAGCCTCCTCTGAAGACATTAACATCACGGATGCTATTTTTGACGGTGTGAAAGTCAGAGTGTTTGAACCTCCTGCGAAGCGAGATGATGAAAGGCTCAAGCGCAGCGTTGTTTACATCCACGGAGGGGGCTGGGCCTTGGCAAGTGCAAGTATGTGTCTGCCAATAATTAAACAGGATTTTGGTCTGGTTTTCTCCTAGCAGGAGAAGCCAAAAGCTATTCTTCCTGCCAGGGGTGACAATTTTGCTAACACATACCTGAATTCAGTAGTAACTGCTTCCTCTCTGGTAGATTGGCTCTAAGGAGGGAGGGGGAAAAATATCGTGATCACAGCAAAAATGATTATCTTATCTGCACGTGAGCTGCAAAAGGACCAAAAGGTTAATTTTGTTACATTCTGAGAGGATCAAATAGCTTATTGTTTAAATTCCTGGGATGCTGGGATGGGCTGTTTGGGCCAGTCCCCCAGTTTCTTTGGTCACGTGCAAACGTCACTCTTTGGTGATCAGGATCCAATATAAGGGTTTTGCCCAATTTTCACACAATATTAATAGAAGAGTGGGCTGAACAACACTGAATGTAACAGCATTGCTAATGTTTGGCTCTTAAGTAACCCGTAGATGGGAATACGTGATGGAACAACAGACAGCGAGATGAAGGAAATGGGTAGAGGTCGGTTCCCGTCCCATGGTTTGGCCCCTTCCCCTAGGGAACCACTGCCACCACTAGTAGAAATTACCTTGAAAGTTAATGCTATTTACTCCAATTAACTTGGAAGCCACAAACATGATCAGAGTAGGTAGGGTATAGCTATAGACAGCGATAAGTTAACCATTGATCCTTCCACGTCGTACAGGAGGAGAAAAGCCTTGGGAGGAGAAAGGGTGGTTGGTTCTCACGGCTGCCCCGAGATCCAGATCTGATAGGAGTCTTCCCCCATTTCCTTCCCCATTGCTCCTGAGAAGGCCCGAAGTCCATACAGCCCTGATGCATTCTGTGGCCTCATCTATAGAAAAAGAACATTGACGGGTGTTCTGAAATGTTCCAAAACAAAGACTGTATTGGTTGCATTTGGACTATGCATGTATAAGTCACTTAGACCATGATTTCAGGGGGATTTAGGTTCCTAAGTAACTTTAAAGTCTGTCTTTCACATGCCTTTGGAAATCCCAGTCTCTCTGTCCGATAGCAGTTAAAACTTTTGCTCCTCTTCCTACAGAGGAATTGTGCTTTGATGTGGGTTTTCTTAGGCCTGCCTAAGGGGTGTGTGTTAGCGTCCTGCCTGCCTCGTTTGTTCTGTAACAGTTTGCATATGGCTCTCGTTGTGCAAAAGTTCGTATTAAATTACCGCGCTTTGTTTGGATGACAGTAACTCAGCTATGTCAGATCCTATCCTCGAGTCCAAGATGCAGAAGTTAACGGCACAAATGTTACAGCTAAATATTAAATTCTGAGATTAGATGCTTTAGAAAATGCTTAGTGTCTTAGTATATATTACAGTACCAGGAACCAACAATTAAGTAACTGGAAAGGAATAAAATTAAAGAAAATCAGTCCACTGATAAATAGGATAGCTGGGATTAATCCTCCCTTAAATGAGTAGTTCAGCTGACATTAATAGGGCAACTCATTTGAATCAAAGCAATGCGTGCTGTAATAAAATGAACAACAAGCAGTGACTCATACAGCGATAACTGTCTCTGGATGCTAATGCCCCCCAAGCCACCAGGTACCTTAAATTTTGCCCAACTGAGAGAATTGTGATAGGTGGATGAAACGACATGTCACAAGTCACCAAGAAACGGATGAGAAAGAAAGCATTAGGCTGCAGGACTTCTCAAGGCATGAATTATGTTCCTTCTGCTACAATATGTATTTGGCACTTTATTGCAAGCTGATCTCATTTGCTTTGCTTACATTTGTATCGTGTCTTTATATATCCTGAGAAGGCTTGCGTATGGCTTTGCAGCTATTGACATAAATGACTCCTGTGTCCCTAACGCTATGTCCTTTCGTTCCAGGAACAAGCCTTTATAACAATCTCTGCGGAATCATGGCTGAATCTCTCAACGCTGTCATTGTCTCAGTTGAGTGAGTAATCTAAAACTAATCGACTAATTTTAAGGTATTAGAAATATGTAACGTAGTTCTTCCAGCTTTTCCCATGTTACTGGCTTGTGTATAAGGCTTTACCTTGGACAGTAATTCTTTTTCTTGGTCTGGTATTTCTGCCCTTTTAAAATTACAATGAATTGGAACAGTCTCAAAAATCCATTTGGGTTTCTGTTTCAGAGGTCGTGTCTCTAACAGACAGAAATGTCTCTAACAGGCAGAAATGTGGGAAAAGAGAGTAGCACTGAATTCAGTTGAACAAATACTAAAATACAAATTTTAATGCATCTTGCAATTGTATCTGCATGTAAGGAGTGCAGCTAAAACCTGAGATCAGTCAAGTGCTGAGGTATAACTCTGTAAATACTCATGAACTTTAAGAACAAACAAAAAAAAACAAACACATTCGGACATGATACATATCCGAAGGAAGGCCAAACCACATCTCCATACCTCCTCATGTAGCAAGAGGGACCTTTCCCATCCTCAGTGGCCACTCTCACCGCTGCAAGGTATATTTTTATATATAAATATATATATTAAAAAACTAAATTTTCTATATATCTATTATTAAAATATATATGTATCAACCCCCCTGAAGTCTGTCGATAAACCACTGTTTCTAAGCCATATTGACCAAGGCTCTGTAACATAAAAATTACTAAATCATATCACCCCTGCTCATTAACCAGAGTACAGCGTGGAGCCTGGCAGTCCCCTGCTGCTCCCTCAATCTCCCACTGTTCCAGCCATCCCACGTAAGCTTGTACTCCACTCAAGAGCAGGGGACCGCCAGGGTGCCAGGCGACAGAGAAGCAGGGCTGCTTTTTTAACTGGCTGAACAATTCCAAGGCAAACAAACCTCTCAACTAGCTAACTACGTTACCGTTAGCTAGATGACTCCAACTTGATTGGTACTTATCCCCTCCTTATTGTCAACTGCAATATTTTCTTTTGCAAGCCTAATCACTTGATAGAACTTTCCCACCTACAGTTAATTACATACCAAACTCTATGGTCTAATTGCAGCTTAATTATATGGAGTTGATGTTGCTCATACAATACTTAAGATTACTTTAAAGGGTGGCTTATTTTTTTTTTACTCCTTTGCTGTTTATTAGCAGAAACAATAAAAGTAAATGAAAAGTAAAAAAGCAGCTGTTGGTTATTCCAGACAAGCAGCGATCACAGTATTGAAAGGTTCCTTATTATTCCTTTTCTGATTTATGGTGGTATAATTCTGCCTGTTTCTCTGAGTTATTGTTTACCTCTTCTCCTTAGCCATTATATCTTTCAGTCAAGGCATTTGTATGCAATTAGCGAAGACTAATTAGATTTTTCATTGGTTTAATTGCACGTTGTGCTTTCATCATATATGCACAGTCTGTTATTCAGTTTTACAAGGAGTTCCCAAAGGACTCTCGTATTCCTTTGTAGCTGATGCAATATATAAATTGCTTTCTGAAAGCATGTCAGGTTTGGAGTTTGAAACACTTTTTGTGTTACCTACATTTAAAATTTATTCTGCATGTGAAACTTTTTCAACTTAGACGCTGAAGCAAATGTTTTGAATCAGAAAACTGGATTTCATTTTGCTTGTTTTGCTCAACTCTACTGAGAATATGTAAAATCTGTTGATGGAAAAGCTACAAACAGAAGCCATGCTTTGTACCATAAGGCCTGGTAACAACTCTCGGATTACAGATTATTCAGTAAATATGAACAGACTTCTCCTGCTCTGTTATTTAGAAACTGAGAAAATCTCATGAATGGGGCTCAGCTGCTGACTGTTCCTGGGCAGACTGCTTGCTCTCTGTGCCTCATGCTCCCCACCTGCACAATGGGTATATTCCCGCCCCACTCCTCGATAAAGGAGAGGAATTACTGAATCTGTTGCATTGGAGCAAACTGGTATTTGCTTCTTGGCTATTGTTCATGCCATGGCACAGAGGTATAGCATGGGTCATGCTCTCCTGAGAAGAGGTAAAAACTCGGGGAACAGAACTGCTTAGGTGTTTGGCCTAGTGGAATCTGTTGGGCACATGGGACTTACTCTCCCTCGTACTAGTTAAGGTGGGGATTTGGATCAAAACCAGACTGTAATGACTCCCTTGCTACGGGTGTTTTAAATTGGGAAATCCTAGGACAGTGTGGCACAATTTTATACTATCTTGGTATTATTCGTGTCTAGTAGTTTCATATTAATATCTCAGAATTAAAGCGTTAATTATAAGATTAAGTCTTACATAAGTACTACACACCTTATATTTTCCCCATAATATTTATCGTAATGAAATAGTTACTTGCCATTAAGTAATACCTGAGCCCACCTATTAATCCTGAGAGAGAGGTGCATCGACAGTAATAATTGTCTGTCATTTCTTTTCTTTGTAGATACAGGCTGGTACCAGAGGTGTGCTTCCCTGAGCAATTCCATGACGCTCTTCGTGCTACTAAGCATTTTTTGCAGCCTGATGTCTTAGCTGAGTACTCGGTTGACCCAAGTCGAATTGCAATTTCTGGCGATAGCGCAGGAGGAAATTTGGCAGCCGCTGTGTGTCAGCAGGTAACATCCAGTGTCTGTTGCGTATTACACTGGGACAATCCCTAACTCAGTGATGCGCACAGGTTGACAAACCCTTTGTGCTGTGTCATCACAAGATGATGTGCCAACCCTAAAGAGAGAACGGTAGGAAGCCAGCATCTAGTCACTTTACAGAAGAAAAATGAGCCAATTGCAATATGAATCGCATAGCTTGCAACGTCTTACTACAGTTATGGGTTGTTACGGGCCAGATTTTAAGAGCAAGTTCCTAAATTACTTTTTTTACCCCTTCTGCTGGTGAATTCTTTGTTTTTCTAAGTAGGTAACTAGGTACGTGCGTAATTTATCAATTTAGCTTCCTATGTTTAGATGCTTGTCTCTGAAAATACGTTTCTATTTCTTTCAAGTACAAATGAAGGACAAAATATACAATAAATGAAGCTTAATTCCTCTGTTAAACTGTCTTCCTGTAGCATTTTGCAATTTTAAGGAAATTTCTTTTGTTTATCTGCAGTTTAAATGTAATCTAAATTTAATCTAGTAAAGATTTTACAGGCAGCCTGGGGCGAGTAGTTTTTTCATGGTTGAGTGAAATATTATTATTAGCTTTTTTGTATTGCCATAACCATTGGTGATAAGAAAGCGGATACCATGTCCAGGCAACTAATTATCATGACAACCCTGCAATATTGAATTAGGGTGAAAAAATGAATAAAGGAAAATTACACTAAAAGTTTCAATATCAAGCACTGATAAACATGATAGTACCACGTTTTGGAAGCAGCGTTCCTAATTCATTTCCCTGATGCATAATTCTTTTTAAATCATAAACTCATAGAATAGAATCATAGAATCATTAAGGTTGGAAAAGACCTCTAGGATCATCAAGTCCAACCCCCAACCCAACACCCCCAGGCCTCCTAAACCATGTCCTGAAGTGCCACGTCTACACGTCTTTTAAATACCCCCAGGGACGGTGACTCCCCCACCTCTCTGGGCAGCCTGTGCCAGGGCCTGACCACCCTTTCAGTGAAGATATTTTGCCTCGTATCCAACCTAAACCTCCCCTGACGCAGCTTGAGGCCGTTCCCTCTCGTCCTGTCCCTGGTGACTTGGGAGCAGAGACCAGCCCCCCCCTCACTCCAGCTCCTCTCAGGCAGCTGCAGAGAGCGAGAAGGGCTCCCCTCAGCCCCCTCTTCTCCAGGCTAAACCCCCCCAGCCCCCTCAGCCGCCCCCCAGCACACTTGTGCTCCAGACCCTGCCCCAGCCCCGCTGCCCTTCTCTGGACACGCTCCAGCCCCTCCAGGCCCTTCTTGTCCCAAGGGGCCCAAACCTGAGCCCAGCATTCGAGGTGGGGCCTCCCCAGGGCCGAGCACAGGGGCCCCATCCCTGCCCGGCTCCTGCTGGCCACACCAGTGCTGACACAAGCCCGGGGGCTGGTGGCCTCCTTGGCCACCCGGGCACTGCTGGCTCATGTTCAGCCAGCTTCTCTAGGAGGATGCTGTGGGAGACAGTGTCAAAGGCTTTGTTAAAGTCCAGGCAGACACATCCACAGCCTCTCCCTCATCCCCTAGGTGGGTCCCTGGTCGTAGCAGGAGATCAGGTTGGTCAGGCAGGACCTGCTTTTCATGAAGCCATGCTGGCTGGGCCTGATCCCCTGGCTGTCCTGCACGTGCCTGGTGATAAATGGCTCTGTCACCTTCCCCGGTACCGAGGTCAGGCTGACAGGACTGTAGTTCCCCAGTCCCTCCTTCCAGCCCTTCTTGTAGAGGGGTGTCACATCGGCAAGTCTCCAGCCATCTGGGACCTCCCCTGGTGACCAGGACTGCTGGTAAATGATGGAGAACAGCTTGTCCATCTCCTCCGCCAGCTCCTTCAGTACTCTTGGATGGATCCCATCTGGGCCCGTGGACTTGTGAGTGTCCTGGTGGAGATCAGTGATGTAGGATTGTTTCAGGGAAAGGTTAAATACACTAAGATTCTTCAGCCTGAAAAAGAGACAGACAAGATGAGATATGATAGAGAACTGTGTATCTTGTGTAGAAGGTGAATCAAAACAAGTGTTTACTGATTCTTCCAGAAAAAGATTAGGGGGCACCAAATATATAATTGGAGGGCTCAAATAAAATGCAGTTGGCAGGTTCAAGTCAAACACAAGAGAGCTGCTTCTGTACATGGTGAGCCTTTGCTAGAGAAAACTGTGGATGCCAACAGTTTGCATATGCTCAAAAAACCAATTAGATAAATTCACGGAAGAGAAATCCATGAAAAACTGTTAAAAGCAAGAACAGCTCCTTTGATTCAGGAGGTCCTTCAGTTGCAAATTGTTAAACTGGAAACTGCGTTAGCTAAATGCCGCTTTACAGGTTTTTTTGTTTTTATTTCTTCTTACACCTTTCAACTTCTGCCAGTGATTTCTGTGGGAGGCAGGATACTGGGTCTGCCTGTATGGCCATCCTTACACGAGAAGAAAAAGATCAGGCTGCTAATATTTCAGACAAAAGAGCAACATTACCTGTATAAGAGTAGAATTTGGCCTAAAAATTGTCAAATGAATGGTGAGTTGTGTGAATTTAAGGTAGATATTGTAATGTTTGTTTTCTTTATAATCTCAATTCTATCCTATATTCTTCCCACAGCTTAGCAAAGAGGAGAATTTGACCGTCAGACCAAAACTGCAGGCTTTAATTTATCCAGCCCTTCAGGCATTTGACTTCAATACACCTTCTTACCAGCAGAACATGAATATGGCCATTCTTCCTCGTTCCATCATGATCAACTATTGGATAGATTATTTCAGTGGTAATTATGACTTGGTTCACTCGCTGCTGATTAACAACCACACTGCTCTTGACGTTGGCCAAGCTCTCTCTTTCAGAAGACATCTGAACTGGACATCTCTACTGCCTTCATCGTTCAAAAAGCACTACAAGCCTGTAATACAAACCACAGGCAAGGCTGAAATCATCCAGGAGATACCAGCGCTGCTTGATGTACGAGCAGTCCCGCTCCTTGCCGAAAACGAAACTCTGCAGCTGCAGCCGAAGACTTACATCCTGACGTGCGAGAATGACGTCCTGCGAGATGACGGGGTGATGTACGCCAAGCGCCTGGAGAACGCCGGCGTGGAAGTCACGCTCGATCACTTTGATGACTGCTTTCATGGCTGTCTGATATTCACCGTTTGGCCTACTGATTTCTCTGCGGGCATTCAGACCAGGAAAAGCTATATAAAATGGCTGGATGAAAACCTCTGAAGAGAGGGTGTCTCTTGAAGACCCAGGGTGTGCAGCTCTGGTGTCCTTGCTAAAGAGCAAGCAACGAAAAAGTGCACTTTTCCAAATTCAGACTTCACCCATTCAGCTGCAGCTGCTGGTGGTTACAGACCACCCACTACAGCCTTCACTCGCTCCGTGGGCCTTGCCCAGCAGAGCATTCTGAGAAATACTTTTTCAAACTTTGATTTCTTTCCCGCCCCCCCATTTTTCCAGATTACGATTGCCAAACATAAACAAATGTTGAGCAAGGAGATCAGCATTCCTGTAACGTTCTTAACTGGCTGCAACTTTCAAACTTTGACTCAATTAGGTGCAAAGGCCACAATTTTCAAATGATGTGAAGTAAAGCCAAACACCTACATCTACGTCTGAATATGCAAAAATGGGAGCTAGTTTTCAGCAGTCCTGAGCACTTGATGTCAAAGAAAATGTGAGCTGCTCTCACCTTTGACAGCACAGCCGTGCATTTGAATGTCAGGCATGGATTTAGGGGCTGGCTTTTACGCACATAGACAAATGGCTTGTTTAAATTAAAAAAAAAAACAAAAAACACCAAAAAAAACCCCAAAACTCTTCTAGGCAGTTAAGATGATGCTAGACAAGTCTCCTAGCCAAACATGTAATTCAGCTTTGGAATTTGGTCTTTATCGCCTTTTATTTATTTATATTTTATAAAAGCACAGGACTAAATATATTTTGAATAAGTATTACAGCATACGTACAAATATATAGGATAAAATACTATGTGTAGTAGCAGAATCCAGGTTGTTTCTGTGAGTGAGCTTCAAAGCTGACTACCTGTTTGGCTAAAGAATGTGACTTCGTCTGTGTTTAAAGCCTCAGCTTCATAACCTCCTTACAGAAAATACTGAGGATACTAAAAAAAAAAAAATCTACTGTGTGGTTTGCACTAATGTTTGTAATAGTAGTTTTTGTTCATTGACTTTTCTTTTGTGCTTGTAGTGTTTATTATATTACGTGCTTCCCGGAAGGAGGGAAGCAAGTAAATAGAAGTGGGCTCTAATCTATACGGAAGATTTAAATCTGAGCTCTGCAGCTAAACTTCGTCTGTCTTGTAGACTGACCCAAACACTAGGTAAGACGATTTCACTGTTGTGCAGCAAACCTCTACGGATTGAGGCAGTCTGTAAAATTCAGACAGGCAGGACAGGGAAGTGAAACCACTTGCGACAGCATATATTGTCCAGGATGCTTACTGTTTGCAGGAATGAAGGTTGTGTCAAAAGCCCAGTGTTTCTAGACAAAGAAGAGAGAATGACTGCCCCGTGACTAAAGTGGTGGATTAAATTCATCCTCAGCTTTACCAGAGACTTCCTGTGGGACCCCAGGAGAAGAACTTAATCTCCTTATGCCTCACTTCTGCAAGAGAGGGAGCAGTAATTTCCTACCTCACAAAGGAGCTGTGAAGCTGAATCCACAGGCGTTGATCCGGTAGCTTTCGACTTTCCATCCTTCTCTAATAGCTGGCTCCGAGGAGGAGCCTGGCCCACGACGGCTGGTGCTGCTAGACTGCAGGTCCTCCTGGGCGGCTCATCTCTGTCCTTGCTCCTGTGAAAGTACCGTGAGATGAGGCTCCTTGGCTCTTGGGACATCATGACAGCGTTTCTTATGGCAGGATTCTGAAAGGTTCTTTAAAAAAGAAAAAAAAAGGCACTGGTGGAACGAACTGCCTTCTGTCATTTAAAATGTATACAGACCAGTCCACTTTCACTGGTATTTAAATTAAATAAGAGAATGGCTTTGCTGAATCCTCGCTTCCTAGAAGCATCAGGTTGTTAATGTGGTTGTATGTATTAAGAAAAGCTGTTATGAGACAAGGCCCCGATGTAGGCTCAGTCATGCAGGCTCAGGTTTGTTTCTGGGCACAGGTTCACGTGAAGGTCACAAGCTGAAGTTTTTTCAACAGTGTCTCAGATTCTTCTTCCATTTAGATCTTGTAAGATCTAAGTAGCAACTGTGATTGAAATGTGCTATCAAAATGAAGAACAAATAAATAAAGTGAAATATAGCTGTGATGGTTTCTTTCCCACCCTTCCCAGGACAACTGATTTTCCTTTTTTTCTGCAGATGTACAACATTCCCAACTTGAGTTTTCACCTTGCAGAGGTCAGGGAAACAGAACAGGAGTTCCTGAAGAAATGCTGGACCAAAGCCAGGGTGGTTGTTTTCGAGGCCGGAAGCTTTGCCTGTGTGTCTGTGAGGGTGACCTGCTCTTACTTCATTGCTGCCAAATGGTGACAGCATTTACTGGTGTGGAATAGTGGGGTGGTACCTGCACTGCTGCTGCTCCTCTCCTTCAGGATAGACAGTGGAGCTCATGTTCTCTGTTCTGATCTATAAACACAATTTGGTAGATTATTTGTATGTTTGAAATCAGTTTTAGCCAAAGTCCTAGTTCTGTTTTCATTCCTATTTGCCTTCCTTTCACATTCTTTCTTCTGATCTGTTACCCATTTTCGTCCCCTGCTCTCAAATTTATTAATGGTCATACCAGCATTACTTTTGAAATACCCTAACGTGGGCATTTGCCATTTTGTCTAGCAGCGTCCTATGACAGTCACACAATATAAAGCTTTCCTGCTGAAAAAGAGCTGGGGAAAAAAGCTTCAAAGTCCTTATAAGCCTGTTTCGAAGTCAGCAGGAGTCATACCCCTGCTTGCCTTAAATTGATGCATTAAAAACAGGCTAGGCCCCATGGAGCATTTTCTTCCAGTCATGTTTTCTTAGATTTAGTAAGAAGTCTGTCTCTGTGGGGCTTGGCAAGGCCAGGGCAGTGCCTCCCACGGCTGGGTGCAGCCAGGCACATCATCCGGCGCCGGGTGCCGCTGCGGGAGGATGCTCAGCGAGGACCCGCTGAAAGGCTTGCTGCCATCTGTGCCGCGCTTCCACAGGCACTGAGCTGCCACCCGAGGGCTGACAAAGCGCCTGGCGCAAAATCCTCCACAGCACCTTCGGATGGCGTTGGGTGGGTATGTGCGGCGCCTTAATCCAAGCGTTAACCTGCGATGGATACGGCACACTTCTTTTGCAGCACTACAGAGCTGTTGGGTATGAGACATCCACGTGGGGCTGGCTGGCAGGTCAAAACTTGTGGGCGAGACAAGCTTGGAGGCTGAGCCCGGTGCCAAGTGCATCGCTGGTTGCACTGCGTGCCTCCACGGTGCTGGAGCTGCAGCCCCCTGTTCCCGTTGCAGTGCCCTGTTCACCTCCTACCCTCAGCTGCGGGACTGGAGCAGCAGCGGGTGCGTGGTGGGGCGGTGACCCAGGTGTCCCTCTGTCCCACAGCCAGGCAGCCCCCACGGCCTCATGCCTCCGCATCCAGAAATCCCACCCTTCCCCTGCAGCCCTCCTGGCTGGGTGCTGCTCCTTGCCTCGCACTTAGAAAACTCTTTGGAGCTGGGCCACGTTTTATTTTGGTCATCCCCAGGGGAGGAACACATTTTCTCCTTGCTCTTAATTCCATTTTTTTCTGGCACTAATCCAATGGGATGTATTCCTTTCATAAATGTTGTTTAAATAGTTGGCAGCACATCATTAATATAACACTAAGCTTTACCGCTAACGTAAATTTAATTGTCACTATTATTTTCTACTGCACTTTAAAGTGTTTAACAACTGTTCAGCAGGAAGACAGGCAAAAGAAAACAAAGAAGAAACCCTGTAATAGCTCCTTTAAAACTTATTTCAACTATAGCTTCTGTAAAAACAACTCTTTCTGGCTTTGTAATAGCAAGGGAACATTAACTGTTTCCATCACAACCACTTGTTCTTTTCTGAAGCAGAATCGCTACAAACCACAGCAGTTCCCATCGTAAGACAGTCTAGGGGTATAGGAGAGGCAGAGTTTGTTAAAGGAGCGAATATATTTTATTTTAAGAGCTGTAAAACAGCAGGAATAACTGGTGTTATCGACAACTACTCCCACAAACCCCGTGCCAGTATCAGGACAGGTGCAGTACAATCAGTGCCATCGAGATGTGGGATTCAGAGTATGTGGAGGAATAAAGGGGATTTTTACTGCTAACCTAGTAATTTCATTACAACCGAATTTTAGGATGAGGTTTTAAATTAAAATATACTAGTTCATGCTACAGCCAGCAGAGGGAGCATTTAAAACGAAGACTGTTTTGAAAAGGTCTGACACATTTCTAAAAACACACCATGAAACCGAAAGCCTTATTACAGGAATCGCACCAAAACATTTGTGGCCGCCCAGCCCTTGACTTGTGAATGCATGTATGGACAAGGCATAAAACTCATGCTAATGGGAAATTACTCAGATTTCTTGCAAAAAAAACACCCCTCAGAACCATTGCTCAGCATGAATCGCTTTCAGTCCTTGGCAGGCCGTAAGGATTTTATTTTTGAGGTGATCTAGCTGCTATTAGTTTAGATTTTGCAATCTGGTTGGGGTGTGTGCAGTTATTCAGGTCTCGCTGTAGGTGCCTGTGCATGTTTCTGGTCCACAGATTGGAAAGGCTGAGGGGGCATGCCTGGGGGAAGTCTGCCTCGCAGCGCCGAGGGCACGGCTACGTGCTCGTGGAGGGCTCGGTTTTCAGGACTGTCTCGGTTGCCTTTGTATACATCTGGCTTTGTCAGCGAGGGATGCGTAGAGGCATAGCAGCATCTCCAAAATTCAATGGAGAGCTGTGCGTGCCCTGAAAATGGTTGCATTTCAACCCCCAGGGTTAGGACCTGGAGAAGCAGGGCTATTTCTGCCCTTGCGCCATGGCATTTCTGCTCTTTTAATGGTGCATAAGGCAACTCATTTTAAGAAAAAAGTGATTTTTATTTTTCTTCACTGGCCTTGTACGCCCTGCGGCTGATGCTGGGAGGAGGAGAGGACCTTTCTGAGAGCCCCATGGCAAAGCAGCCCTGACACTCCGCTCCGGGGCCTGTGAGAGCCAGCGTTACTTGGCATAGCCAGCAGCTGGGCTTTGGGTTATTTCAGCGATCAGATGAATTACCTTTGATGTTTTCACCATCCAGCCACATGCACACACTCCACGCCGCGTTAGCTGCCATCACATCATCTGCTCCAGCGCTTTCATCCCTGTGATGCAAACGTGCTGTGGGTTATGAAACACTGCAAAGTAAGAACAGCTCGGCAAAGCAGCAGCATTATCCACTTCTGAGGGGTTTTTCCCTCATCCCAAAAAAGCCTGCAAAGGCAGGAGTCAGAAATGCCACCTCACCTCCCTGGCGCAGCCGGAGAGGCCGGCTGTGAGGAGTCGGGGCCTGCGCCTTTTGCGTTCCCATTTTGCATTGCCATTTTATCTGCAGAAGTGGAACAGAGCTTACCTGCCTTTCAAAATATACCATTACATCTCAAATCCTGCTTTTGATTGTCTGTGTGGACGGTCAAGGGAGGGAGGCTGCTATTTGTTATTTTACAGCCACTGCAATGCTTTGGGGAGGCAACAGTCTAAGCCTGGCTTTCAGCACAAAGAACCAGCTTCTGAGTTCAGGTGCTGTACGACCTGTCCAGATTCCAGGCGATTAATCAGAGAGCACATCGTGGATTTGTATTTGATGTCAACCCCCCGAGCGGTTAGCATGCAGACGGGGTGTTTTGTATATAAGGACTCTCTTTGGGCGCAGTCATAGGCTTCACTGGGTGTTTTCCAGCCCCACAGTAGAGTTATGAAAATCAAAGACAGGGGCTACAAACGTGAAAATGGCCTACGCGATCGCATCACTTACCAGGAGCAATACGGTGAAGCTGGTGAAACAGGAGCTTTTAGCCTGAGCCAATGCATATTTTTTAAGCACACTCTAAGGAACTCCTTATTATAAATTATATTCCTCTATATATCTATACACATCATCTATACGTTGCAGTAGTTTCCAAGGGAGTGTCTGAGTTTAAGCAAGCTCTGAAAAGGTCTGCTGACCTGTCACCCTGAGGCAGATGCACATACTTACTTACATCAGCCACCCATCCCACCTCTTTCAGCCTTTATTTCAAAACATAAATCCCAATTTTAACTTGCTTCTCAGCATCACTTTGAAACGCCACTTCAACCTGAGTAGAGATTATTCTTACCGTGGCACCTCTCCTGCGCCTGCCCAAACAGCATCTCCTGAGCTGTGCAAAGTCGTTTGCCGTTTGCATATTAACCCAGCAAAGCCCACACAGCTGAGTGCTCTTCCTCCTAAAACTTTCTCAACAGACTTGTTTACTAAACCTGTGATGAGTTAAGGGCAGCAGGGTTAACTCAGCACCTCTTTGTCTTTGGTGAAGGGAATCACCAAACTTTACTTGCAGGTCTCCAAGCAACTCAGCTTGACCCAACCTCAGCTTCCAGAGCTGGAGTGGGGAGCAAAGCCAACTCTCTTTCAACTCCCAAATCAGAAATCATTAAAAGCTAATATGTGCCAGGATCCATAACGAAACGTTGCAGTCACTTATTTTCCAAATGAAAAACAAGTTAAAGCGGAAGGTGCTTTTCCTGTTAATATCTCGTCCAGTCCCTAAATAACATCCCAGGAGCCAGGGGATCTTTACTGCGTGGGAAGAGGAGCATTTGACGGGGGAGAGGAAAGTTTAAAAAGCAACAAAACCAGTAAGGGTTGGAGATCAGCTGGGCTAGGCTGTCATGCCTCCACTAGCCCTGGGAGCAGCAGCTCTCCCATGGGCAGAGCCAACCCTTGGCGGGGCAGGGGAGGCTGTTGACTGCCAGGCAGAGCTGTGGGGAATTCCACTGCTTCTGTCACTTCTCCGTCCTCTCCTGAACAGTGCCTGGGTTCGCGCCAGCTTGTCATAAAAGGGTGAAACAAAACAATGAGGGCGCTTAATCATTTCGGCTTGCAGGAAGAGATTGTGAATTTAATCAAAACAGCTAGATTATAGCCTGGGGAGCCCCTCTTCTGCTCCCAGCCCCGGAGCTGGAGCAGCCAAAGGCTGGGATTCACGACTAGCTCGGCACTCAGCTGCATGCGTTTCACTTAAACCATACGACTTCGATAGCCTGCCTGTGCAAGGCATTGCACGATCCACCAGCTCCGCAGGGTGCCAGCAGTGTTCGTTCAGGTAAGGATTTTAGTGCGTAAACACACCGTCATGAGCTGGCACTTGCGCTAACTGGGCAGGTTTGCTATTTTCTTCCTTGACAATGTTCCTGCAACACCCGAGCTGCTGCAGGCTTGGGAGCATGGAGAGTCCTCTGGAAATATTATACTCCTCACAGCAGCTGAGGACACGTAGCTATTTGGTAAGGAAGAAACTAGATGACTGACATATTGGCATTTTAGGACCTTAACTACAGTCTTTCTGCAGCCAACTGAGAGACCGATGTTGTCCTAAGGAGCTCTGGGCCCGTGGTTGATGGAGAGGGAGCCCCGAGACCCCAGCCCCGGGTTGCTGCTACCCCAGCCATAAGGGTCTGTGAGCACCCAGCGTCTCTTCAGCTTTGTCGCAGAGAGGTTTGAATAGGGGTACAACTAACTCAGATGATAAAACCTGTGCTCACTTATTTATAGTTGCTTCATCTAATGAGGGAGTTGCTTCATCTAATGAAGCAGTTGCTTCATCTAATGAAGGAGCCTCTGACACCAGGGCAAGGAGAGCAGCTGGAACAAACCGAGCTGATATAAATGGGATTTTACTGTACTCTTGAATAGGCAAACTGCAGCACAGGTAGGTAAGGTCACAACTTTCAGACCTGGTGCTTTCCGCAAGATCAATAAATTAAACGGACAAGGAAAGAAGAACACCGGGAGTGCCGACCCTTATCTGCTCCGCCCCACCACTCAGCTTGTTTCCCGGTCTCTGAAATGTTTGAAAAGAAAGGAGCCAGTGTGGTTTCAGTAAAGAGTGCTTCAAATATTAAACGAGCCTGCTGCTCATAACTAATAAGCAAGGCGGTTGGCCAAAACACCCTGCCTGTTTTCTGACTCAGCCTGAGCTGCCGTGCCCTTCTGGAGTCATTGTAAACACACGGTCAGCATCACTCTTACGAAGCCATTAAAAAGAAATCTTGGGAAATGTTAGGAACTAGTGCAAATCAGGGTTAGTTGTGCTCTTCAGCAAAACCTTGCCAGTGGCATCCAGATCTCACCAGCCAAACCCAAAATCGCTTGCAATTAAGGAAGAGAGTGCTTCTAAGTGCTTTGAAGTATCCTGGGTATCTGAAGTTTCATTTAGCCTGAGTGTAGCGAGTTTCATTTACGTTTTCTCTCTCATCCATCTTGCACAATAATCATTAAGCGAAATGAGTCCAGCTGGGCAAAGTTGCCTGGTTTTATACTCTTTTACAACCCTTATCAGGACTAATAAGAGGAGGTAAAATGTTGCAATCAAACAACCCACAGACAGGGATACCACCACTCCTGACATTACCATTCTTAAAAACACTCTTCTTCCTCTTTATGCCTGCAAGTTCAGCTTTTTTTTTTATTATTGTTGGGATTTAATGCATCAGGTATTTAGCAGGTTTGCATGCAGCACAGCATGCAGGGCTGGAAATGCAGGCCCTGGCTAATTAAAAGGTCACCTTTTTCCAGCCTGATCTGTTTTACCCCTGCAAAGGTGCCAGCCGATCTGTCTTTCACCACCTAACTGGAGATGCAGATGTGTCACCTCAGAGCTTGACTTCTCCGGATCTGTCTTTCTTTCTTACCCTTTTAGTGCTCCTGCACGCACCTCTTCAGGCTTCAGACATTTCTTTTTCTGTGGAAAAACCTTCTGGGGGGCAGCCACAGGTAGAGAGAGAACATTTAAACTGAGGTTGACAGGGATTTCAGTGAGGTCTTTGCAATAAAGAGGCAGCAAGTCTCTGTTGCAATGGTGTGTTTCTACCAGAGGTTAATAGATGTCTTTTTAAAGGGTTTTGTGAGCAATTCATACAACTATAATATATATTCTCACCATAAAGAAGGCCATAAACCTCAGTGGTTTTAGAGGCGCTAGCATTAGGCGTTCTTGGGTTCTCAGTCTCACTGATAAGGCAAGTAACCCGAGTTTGCATAATTAATAACATTTCAGGCTTTTTAATATTTTTTTTCCCAAAAAAATATTTTCGCAGGGAAACAACCACAGGGATTTGAGTGCTGCGTTCAGCAGCGGTGCCTTTCCTGGCTTTCCAACTCACTGCCACTACGTTCTGTGTAAGAATTTTGCTTTTCTTTGATCATGTATTTTAATTTACCTAAGTTTGCTCCTCGGAGGCTATCGCAAGCACGGCCTGTAGGTAGGAAGGATCTGCCCAGATCACCATGACCACAGCTTCCCCCTCTGTACTTTCCACCACAATTGAAGACAGCTTTGTTTATACACAACAATTTCCATGATGCACCAAGCCAAGCTCTTGTTTATCTGAAAACATTATCTGATAAGATTGTCTAGGTATACATAAACATTTTGAAGCTTGCATAATATTTGTTTAACTCAGTTAAAGTTCAGACCATATTCATCAAAAAAAGCCAGGTGAGGTTTTCCAGTATAGTGACATCTTCCTTTTCTTTCCGTATGCGACTAGGCATGAGACTTGCTCGTTCCAATTAATGCAGTCTTTTGAGAACAATAAAATCCGCGTATGAAATCTAATAGCACAGGTAGATCTGCAGGGATTAACAATATGAAGGAGAACATTGTCAAGCATATAATGATATTTTGTGGTATGTTTGCTACAGCTAATGCTTTTAATTGCATTTTCCAGTTTAATTCTAGTAGCCAAAGGCTCAACGCACAAGGCAAATAAAGGACAGGTTAATTGGCATGCCCAAGTGCCGCTTTTCAACACAAATCAGGCAGACAGCAAATATGAGTTGAGCAAGGAGATCACCGTGTTGCAGTTTAATTCACTCAAGATTTTGCCAAAATTAATTTTACGCTGCAGAATGGAAAAAACAGGCCTGGGAAACGCATTCAAAGTGTCAGGAGGGACTGGAGCCACGGTATCGCCCTTCCACATTACCATTTCACACGAGTGTGAGAAAGCTTGTAGGCAGACTGATGGGGAGGAATAGGATCAGATAGAGCCGTCTTGCTGGGTGCAATTCTCCATTCCCTGCGTTTGTCAGAAGATGCATTACTAGAAGATTCTTCCGTGATTAGAGGTGCAATTAGTAAAAGGCTTCTGAAACACAAAGACCTTCCTCCCAACCCGACAGCAGCAACAGATTCTATTATTCATGCCCGGCTGGGTTTTTTTAAGGCACCAGCCCTGCAAGTACGTGCAGGGGTGAACTCTCACGCTATTTCAGTTGGTGCTGCACGGCAGTTCGTGTGTACACAGGGAGCTAGCTGCAAGGTAACGATTTTGTCTGTAAGCCCTCTAGGGCTAATATTATCTTTATGGCTTAGACACACAATTACATTACCAGAGCTTTGTTTTTAAGTCCATCAGAGTTGCAAGGTGAAATAAGTAAAAAGGTAGGTAGTTTTCCTGGAGTTTTAAGCCAAGGTGGTCTTTCTCCTGTTTGACCTACAAGTCCAGCCAGAGTAAATAACTTTGGGGCTGCTAGCATTCATTAAGCACAGTAATTTGCTCATCTGCCTGAGTCCTGTGCGCTTTTTGTTTGAAGATTGAGTAAATAGGTATTTCCACTTATCCGCACCGCAGAGCTTGCACAGTTTCTTTGGAGAAAGGCTGATTCTCCAGGGCTGTGCATGGCAGCAGCTGAAACACAGCTGGGAAGATTCCCTGCTAGTGTTTTCTGGAATATTTCTATTAACTTTGAGTTTTGCCCCTTTATGCCAGTAGGCACTTGGTTCTACTGCATGTGCATTATGTTCTGAGTTCCCAAAATCTGCCAGCTCTTCACCAGCTTTTTTTTAAGCATTTTTCTTAACAATAAAGAAAACAGGTCTGTTTTTGGCTTCTCCACAGACTATTTGGCCATGTAACCTAACAAAACACTACAGTGATGCTGTCAATCACATCCAGTTTTGGAGAGCCACACTGCATTGAGTACAGTATTTCCAGGCTGTAAGCCATAAAATAAGCCTGTTCCTGCTGCAGTTCATGTGGCTTTTGCTATGAACTGGAATGAGGGCAGGACCGCATCCAATGTGCGGTCCCAAAGACACTCGCACATATTTCAAACCCAACCAAAACATTTGAGGAAAGTCCAGTTCAGAGAAAACTGCCAAAACAACAACAAAAAAAATCAATTCTCTGTGTATGTGGAGTTGTTTTTAATTCCTGTTTTGCTCTGTGGCCTGGCCCAGGGCAAGGACAGGTGAGTGCTGGTTCAAGGGAAACAGCAGGACAAGCAGCTGAGTGACCGGACAGTCCCTTTCCAGCATCCACAAGCCGTCAGTTTGCCTTTGCTTTCATGTAAGGTTGCACCCTAACATCGCAGTGCTTGTTCCAATAGACCCCTCATCGCGTTACTGAGGAGCAGCTCCTCAAGGGCGTGACATTTCTCCCTGGCTTGTCGATGATCCCCTTAGCTGGGTGAGTCTCCAAGCATATATCATGCCTCTGCGTCAGCGCTGCGATTTCTCAGGGACCGCCTCGGTAGCTGGGTCTCGGTGCGATTCCCTGCCGATGTCTCGAGGGCAGAGGTCTGTAAGCATCTTTACACACTGGTACGTTCAGCTTACAATCTTCAGTTCATATCAGTGTTACCGTGAGCGCTTCTTTACAGTCAAAAAGGTGGCGTTATAAGGGGTGAAGGCCAGATGTTCCATGTTTATGTAGTATCAGTGATTTCATAACACTTAGCTTGCAAGTCATGACTAAATTATTTCAGCTGCCAACAGCACAGCCCAGGCATCAAGCTGTGTTCCCTCCGCTCGGTGCACTCACAACTCTGAACGGAGTCCCAGGAATGTTAAATTACCATGGTTAGGAAGAAATACTTCAGAGATATATATTTTGCCTTTCGAAACCTGGATTTCACAAATAGATAACGTATACTTTAAAAATGCTCCTTGGGGCACAAAAGTTCAGTCTCTGGAAGCATTCAGCTCCGTGCTGAAGGAGTGAAGCGTGATGCTGACCACCGACTGACCTTTCTGCTGATGCTGCCCGTGTCAGGATAAAGCACGGATCCTTCTGCAGCTACACAGATTTGGCAGCGTTAATACCGTTAGATTAATTCATAGTGTCTTAAGCTGAGCACAACCCAAGGCCTTTTTATTTACTTGAGCTAATTCTTCCTGCACCTGACATTTCTGCTTAGAAGATATATCTTGTATCAGATCACCCAACACTTAAACCCTGCTCACTTTCTCTTACCTTTACAAGACTTTTGCACTCTGCAGGACCTGCTGAGACTCCACCAAAGAGCGGAAACTAGGTGAGGAGCTTTGGAAGCCAGGTTGGACATTATGACTTCTACCTACAGGAACCTGAGAAAAAGATGAATGCAATAGGTTTAGCAAGAACTGCAAAGTCTGCAGGTCAGCATAAATGCACATTAAACATACATATCCTGCTCCAGGCTATCAGAAATAGCAAAGGAACCTGCTGGGGATTTTGGAGAGCTATGTACTTATCAAGTAGTGAACAGCATTTTCTTGAAAAATATATTGTCTATGTTAAGAAACTTTAATACTGGGTATCTTATATGCAAAGCAGTAACTGGTTCAACTATAGCAGTACTCTATCCGGGGCTGAATGTCCTCCAGAGTATTTAAAGCACAATAAACAACATCTTGCTAAATGCAGCAAAACCCGGGATTACTGTATGCTGGTAGGAATTACACAGACCGTGTGCAGGTATTCAGATATATGTATATTTAGATAGTCGTGTGCATTCACTCATACACCTCTGTATCTATGCAGACACAGAGATCTGAAGCGTGGAGCGGCACCTTGTGCAAGGATTATTTGATTAGTAAAGTTTTTAAGTAATCTGTTTCTCATGACATCCCTTCCCTGTGGAAAAAAAATAACCAAACCAAAAAAAAAACCCACAACCCCCAAACCCCCAGAGGTTTGTCAAGGCATCAATAATTCAGTCTTAAAAGTGAATTCTCACAAAGTGCTCTTCAGGCATGAATTCTTCATGATCCACCTGTGGGGGAGAGGGGTGCTATGATTTCTTCCACCTGATGGTCCCCTTAAGACAGGGACGTGCTGTGGTAAAAAAGCTGAATGATTTGGCTAAAGTCAGAGAAGAAATCCGACACAGAGCCCAGCGTAGCTCTCAGGAGCTCTGGGCTGGCGGGTCTCTCCCTGGACCACACGTCTCCACCAGTCTGATGGCATTTACTGTCTGCAGCAACAACACATTGTAGAAATAGGTGAATAATCAAGCATTGATTAATACATGTATACTTGTTAAAGAAGCAAAAGTTTCCAGCCCCAAAAACTGTAATAAGAAGTTCAGAGCTCAGAAAAACCCCAATGCAATGGAAGGGAACACCAGATGTTTTCTCTTCGGACCTTTGGGGACCTGGCAGCCTGGCGCTCTGGGGAGGATGCAGCCGTCCAGCCTTCAGCCAGATCTAGCCACAGAATCATAAGCTCAGAGGAAATTTTTTGTCTCTCTCCATGCACTCCATCATGAGCAGCGGCAAGAGCTGTTGGACTCTGGAGGCTCGCCTCATATAACAAGTTACACCTGGACTGGCTCTAAGGAGGGGAGCGGACAGGACCAATAACTCACAGGCTTCTTTCTAGCGGGATGCAGGCAAGCAGCAGCAGCTTAAATGTCAGATGGAAGACACAGCTCCCACTCATTCTACACTTGCAAGTCATTGAACCACTTTGTTCACGTACAAGTCTCCAGATATAAAACTTACGTGGCCGTGAGGATGAGACACAGCCTAAATCAGACAGACAGCAAGCCAGGCTAACGAATGAGGAATGCAATTTACCCTTCAACCTTGCCTCAGGAACATCTATAAAATTCTGGAGATTTCTTGTATTGTGTTTTAAGAACCATAGTCTGGAGCCCATGGCAGTCAGCTGGCTGGCAATATTACCTCTCGCTGTCTGAAGCAGAGACTTTCAAAAGAAGGAAGGAGGTCATTAAACCTATTCTAATGTGCATCAGGTTCTTCTCTGAGTAAGGTAAGGCTGCCTCCATGAATTCACTGCCTCTAACCACCAAAAAGATTCAGTGTTGAAGAAAACTGATTCACTTCTAATACAAAGAAACTGAAAATCCAAGGCAACTTGTTGGGCAGTTGCACCAAATTCTCCCAGCTCTTTTCCTTGTGGCAGATTTGGGGTTAAAATTCCCAAAGGCAACAGAATCGCCCTGATTCCTGCAACTCTCTGCATTGCTCTTGTTCTTTCTACAACGCTCTTTGTGATGATGGAGACCAAAGACCGGCATCAGGGACACGCTTAGCAGAGATGGAGCGTTGCTAATCTACACTGGGACTTGAATCTGGGCTTGCATCAACGCTGGTCCTGTTTTAACAGGAGCCTGTTCCTACGTAGCCCACAGCAGAGGCGGGAAAGTAGGCTCTTGTTTGGTGGAAAGGGGATTCCTCTGTGTGCTTGATCAGATGACGCATCAAAACCCACCTCAGGAGCTGTGGCCGTGTAAAAACCGCGACTTGGCTCAGTTTTTTCAAAAGAGCAGGTGCCTAGTCTGCAGGCGGGAAGCGGTGATTGAAAAGGGATTTTTTACAATATGTTCACATCTGCTTTCCGTCTTACCAAAACTTCCCTGCTGGCCAGCTTCCATCTCCTGCTGCTGTAGCCCTCCTCCAGGCTCAGACCCCAGCCCTTGCCCGGTGCCCCACGCATATTTACCTACCTTGGTTAACCCAGGGGTGTTGAACTCTGTGGGAAACTTCAAAGGGCTTTACTGCATTGTCCTGCTAACGACTTGTAAGCATATTATCTGCAATCTCTGCTATCCCCATCCAGCTATTGTGCTCCCTTTGGAATAAAGGCCTAGCAGACATGTCACAACACAAGGTAAGCACAAGAAAACAAACAGACTACTACTAGAAACACCGTTTTTCTGTTTATAATTTTCAGGCTAGAAATATAAGCACTTACACGATATACGCATGCTTATACAACAGGCACATATGCAGTCAGGCGCTTCCAGGATCCATCTGATTTGCCATCCCTGTACAGCTTTCAGAAACATCTTCTTTCCCAAAAACTTCTTTCCCAAAGAATTTGACTCACTCTGAATATGGACATAGGTGGCAAATCTGAGATTTCTGCGGGCATGGAGGGCTGGGGAGAGCTGCTGTGCATCTTCAGTTATACCCTCAAGTGACCCTAGAAGAAATTTCTGAGCAAAGGAGGAAGATATGACCACAAAGCCCAGGCTCTGTATGGAATAATGGAATGTTTATAAAATATTTCTAACTTCCACCCTGTGAATGTCTTGTTAAAATTGACGTTTAATTATAGGTTCCATAGGTGAGCTGCAAAAAAGGGCACTCTAAACAAGCATTCATTGTTTATGGACAGTTTATCAGTTTTAAGGGATAGAAAATTAGAACCTGTGACAGGGCAGTAGTGGTGGTAAGTGTGTCTTAAGAAGACACATTGAAGAAAAGGAAATCTTGTGTGCAGAGCTGAGTACTCGCTGGGTGTCCGCTCCCAACAGCTCCAGTGTGCTGTCCCCCTTGCGCAATCCTGACAGAAGCAGCCCTGATGACCCTTCTAGTCTCGATTTGTGACAGCAGCTCATTGTCTTCTGCTGTCCTGTAATTTAAAGAAAATCTGGATATCTATCAGCAATCAGCAGAACAGTAGCGCTGGCAAACATGGTGAGCTATATAGTAGTCTCACTGCTCAAACTAACATCGCAATTTCACGCCCCCTTCTCCTATTTCAGTTGAGAACAGGTCCTGTGTGTCCTATTTTAAGAGCTAAGCTGTAATCTCAAGAGATCTCTCTATTTAAAATGCACATCTATCGCACAATATTCACAACTAAGCCACGAGGTGCGCTTTCCCAGCTCCGCGTCCCACCTCTCTCTCTAAAATACGTTACAGGGAAGAAGGGCCTGTGTTTCCCTAAATAAGGCAAATGTCCTTTGCACAGCTGGGCACTGGCAGGGAGTAATGTCAGCGTAGTTTAAAGCTGGTTTGGAAGCCGTGGTGGAAGGAGGTGTGTGAATGACTGACCCATCACCCCAGCCTGTCCTTTCATTAAAGGGGAGCTCAGGCCACAGCCCTGGATGAAGGCTTCTCGTGCTGCCTCGCACTACCTTGACCCTTAAATACATCAGCGAAAATCTTCGTGTTGCCACACCATAAACCAGACTTGGGAACTGAAGAATATTTCTTTCAGACCTGGTAGAAAAGGGGCTGGGAACTGTAAACCGATATTGCCATTGGGATGGTCAAACCATGTTGGAGAAGCTGTTGATGGTGTCTCCCAAGCTGTGTCTGGCCAACCCTTCACTTGGCCCTAGATGAGACCTCCCAGAAGGGCACTATGGCATGGACATACTGTCCTAGTGCCCAGGGGACACCTCAAAATGTATCTGGTTGCAGAAAGAGAAAGCAGGTTCAACTGAGGCTTCATTTACAGCTTCCTTTGCGGAGACACACCAGTAAAAACTGCTGGTAACAAAGAAAATGAAAGCAAAACAAAACAAAAAATTTCCTCCTTTTGGAGGAAATCAGTCCCGTTTCTCATAAATAGTAGTTCTTTTCCCAAGTGGGTATTTCATAACAGATGAACGTTAGATAGATTTTTCCCACTATTCTCTTTGCCAGGTGAGTTTCAGCAGCCTGAAAATGCTCTATAAAAATCTGTAATGGGTCAATAGAAAGTCTTCACCGAGTCCTCTTTTCTTCTCAAAAGTGTCAACCTAAGAGAAACTGGAGGCTGGACATGAGCCAGATTCAACCTCTGCACTCACAAAAAGGCGCTGGAGTAGCTAGGGCTGATGCTGGATGGGCAGCTGAGCCCATCTCATGGCCAGGGAAGGGTCCTCCTCGCCCGGCACGACCTCCCAACCTCTCCTTGCACTGCCCTGGGCTTGCTAGGCTCGTCACTGAGCCAGTCCTCGCTGCTAGCCCAGGAGATAACTAGCTGGCCTTTTGCCGGATTAATGAGCTACACCAGCTCTGATGGGGACCAGATGATCAAAGGTAAACAGCAAGATCACAGGGCCAGGAGCAAGAAGGGAGCAACCACAAAGCAGGGCCTTTTTCTCTGAGAAAAGATCCAACACCGCACTGCGTTTCATAAGCATCATTCACCATTGGTGCTCGGTATGTATATGTAGGTATCATATCCTATCTGGCTATCACATCCCACCCCTAGCACTGGCTCTAACAGCAGCTGGATGAGCGGGAACAGTTATTTCTGTGATGCCATATCATCGTCTCCTGGTGTTTTTCTTTCGCAAAATTGCATCTGCAACATTAAGGTCCACTTTTTAAAAATTAAGCCCTTGAGTCACCCTTTTTTGCATGAGGCCGCTCTGTTCCAGTGCTACTGTCTGCCACCAGAATACTCTCTGTGCTGGGAACGGCTCTTTGCTGAGAGGTATGCTGTTGTGCAGTGATATTTCTTCTCTAGGTGATTAAGGACCTAATCATCCTGAATATATTACTGGACTGGAGCCTTACAGAAGCCAATGAAATCAGGTTCAGCTGCCTCCAAAAGTCATAGAAAGGAACATATTATTTTAAGCTGAGGCAGGCCCCTGGGTAATTGGTTTAATTAAGTCAGTCATGGAGGTAGTTTTACAATCTAACTGTGCTGCAGAACTATTTTACTGGCTGACTGCAGTCATCAATTATTTTTCAAGTGCCTTTTGGTGATAATTCTTCCTAGTTATAAAGAAATTACTTCTGTATTTAATTTTTCCACGTAAGCATTCGGTTGCAACGTTTCCAATTTTTTCTTATCCTAAACATCACATCCTTCATCAGCTTAACCAGTATATACTCACAACCCAAAATGATCTAGGAGACTGAAGAAGTGCAACGTTTTACCCAGTCAGATAGTACTGAGATGCAACGTAGACTTCAAGCTGCGCTTCTCCATATCTACCTATGTACATCCATGTATCTTTAATAAGGACGCAAACATCCTCCACAGCCTTCTCCATGGCAATCTCCTGTGCTGATTCTGCCAACGCAAGTTTTCAACACCCATCAGTGAAGAGTTTGGAAATGGTTTTACTATTGCAAAACATTTTACAGGCAAGTCTGGATTCCTTTAATATCCAGGTTTATGTTTGGACCTCTGGGACATGCCTTTGATATATTTCCAATCTTTCCTCCTGTAAAATCTGAAAATAATTTGTTTCTTCTCCTTATGACATCTAAGAACCTTTATAAACTCTAGGAGCTGGGCCTTGATATAGGTCAATTATATCAAGATGATGTCATCATATGGGCATTTTCTTTGGCAGAAAAGCTGTTTTAAGTGTTTCCTCCCATTCTTTGCTGCCCTTATGCAGTTTGCCGTGCTTTCAGCTGTGTTGGTGCAAAGGTTTGGTGTCCCTGCTGTGAAACAGCTCCCAGGACACCCAGAACCAACACAAACTTTTAAAGAAGTGTTTTTTACCTTCTTCTGTGATGTGTCTTCGCATGGTGGCCCCACTGACGAGCGTCCTGCTCCAGCACAGCATGGGAAGGACCAGCCGGGCACTGCAGCTGCCCTGGCTGCAAAGGAAACCTTGGTAAAACAAGCAAGTGCACGGGGGTCGGGGGGGGTGGGTGGGTTACAGGGCTTGCCTGGCTCCTCTGCAGACATGGGGGGATTTGCAAAGTCTCCAGACCCTACCCACGGCATGCACACACCCTACGCGCTACCTCTCATAGCCTCTCCCTCTTGTTGAATGACCCGGTCATCTCTATTGATTCAGAAACCGTGCCTACACTACGGTGAGGGCAGCGTTTGAGGAGCTTGTATTTCCAGCTATAGAAAGACCCAACAACCCTAAAACTCCACTTGGAAGCACCATCTGAGATTATAGGTGCACTGTGGTCTGAGGAGACACCTGGGATAAAGAAGGATGAGACTTTGATAAGACTCAATGCACCTCTGTAAAAGCACTTTCCTTCTAAGTGTTGCTATCTTACATCTTGCTTTCAGCTGGACTATATTTGTATTACTTGAATAAGCTTCCTAGTTAATAGATTACTTGACAACTCTGTGTGACCATAGGAGTAGTTACTCTGCTGATATTGTTGTGGTGTTCGTACAAACAAGAGCAGTGACCGAACAAAGTTGAATACACAAGTTGGGAACGTTTTGCTTGCTGAGATATGCAAAAGTCTCCAGGGTTTGCGTGGTGGGCTACTCCTGAGCTAACTCACATCCCAGTGCTAGCCAAAGATTAATGGGAAAAAACAAGCGCTGTGGGTTGTTCAGAATGAGATACTGGGTTGCATATAGCAATCGCTGTCATTGTCACAGCTCTGCACCACTGGCTTTTTAAAAAAATGCTATGTTCTCCGCTTTAAGGTTTTTTTTTTACATTAGCTATTTATTGTCAGGAATCTTTTCCAACTTCCTTCCCGAGTAAATAATGAAATCCTGCTTCAAAGAGGCTGGGGAAGGGTTTGTTATATGTTTTTTCTTCCCAGACACTCAAGTCCTTGTTTTGCAAATCGATGTCAGCCTGAGTTTAACTTGAAAAATTTGAGTGAGGAAAAGCAAAAACCTTAGCCCCAAGAGTAAATACACTGCAGCTCAGTGAAGTGCACTGCAGTTTACTTTTAGTTAAATATTGTTATAATTATAAATGTTTTTTCAGTTAAATATTACACAACTTTGGAGTAGGAACGATGAAACTAAAACGCATACTGACCCAGGAGACTGCTTCACTTTCTATTCTCTTCAAGCCCTTTCTGTTTACTGAGCTTCAGTGCTGTAAAAGCCCAAGAAAACATCTTGCACCTGCCAAAATTTGCCATCTGTAAACAACACCAGACCAATTCAGGCTCCGTCCCTTGGCAATCTGGCTGCAGAGCTGCTTTCATACTCTCTTTGCTATTAGCAAAATAGATATAAAATGGCCCATTTTTCAGGACAGAAGGAAAACACCTTTGCTGCTCAGTGTCACTGAAAATACAAACCGGCCACTGAAGATCCAGGTACACAACAAGGTAGTTCCATAACGCCATTATAATGTTTGCATGACATTTATGCAATACCTTCTATAACATAGAAGCGTGTGTATTTTTTATCAGCACGGTGATATCATTGGCGTGTTCACCAAGCCCAACGTTTCCTTTCCACTTTGCTTCAGCTAATAGACAACCCAGCAATCTGCACAAGTAATTCAAGTTCTGCCAGTCTTCCAATGACTTCTTTGCCATGAGTTTCCTGGTCACCAGCCTCTGAAGTTTCCCGCTAATGCTCTGGACAGCCTGGTCCAGCCTGGTCCAGCCCTGGCTAACCTCGACAGTCCCTGAGCTCTCACAGCCCCCCTCAATTCCCCGCTGTTATTCTGAAAAGAACCACATTTGAGGTGGTGCAGGTACCACCACACTGAAGGATTTAAAAGTGTTTCCCGAGTGGGAGCTGCTACACCCCACCCCCAGAGAGTCCTCCATGTCCATCACTCAGGGCTAAATATCTACAATATTCAAGGTCACATTCTCTTCCTGTTATCACCTATTTTTATACTAATCACCCAGAATGGAAGACTGAGCAGAAGAGTCTTTCTAGCTACTGGCATGAAATCTTTCAATAGGCATAAAAGAAATGGCAGAAGAACCTCTTTGTCTTAAAATAGTTATTATCTAGACTGAAGTCTGCAGCACTTCAGCAAGCATCCAGGAGCCAGATCCACCTGCCACAGACCAGAGCAGTCCACGACACTTCCCAGCCTCTGTGTCGGAGCTAACGCCAGCAGAGACCAGTATAGGCAGCGTCCACTTCACCTGCTACCAAAATCACTCCCCAGGGCAAAGCAGCCCCCAGGCAGTCCCCAAACCTCCACAGCAGCAGGACGCAGAGTGAATAAGCCCAGAATGTGTACACGCAGCGATGGGTATCACCTTACATGACACGATGCGCTTGCGGTAGATGCACAGGTATAGCGGCTGCAAATACAAACCAACCCATTCCCCACTCTCATTAGTATATCCTCACGGCAGTTGTGCTGGTATAAATGAAAAAATAAATCCACACATGAATTAAATATGAAGTAAATATGTTGTAGACCAGGCCAAACCAAGACTGCAGGAAACCCGATTCTGCTGGACAGAGCTGAGAATTTAACTTCACACTGTTTTTTTTCAATCACGAGAGAAAACGGTCCGTCCGATTAACATAATACAAATATACAGTCGAACACATTATGCCCTTTTTTTTAGCCGTTACAGGAATGGGGAAAGGATTTCATGCAAGGAAAAAACATCCCCAGCTGCTTCTCCCCATTTCCACTGCACCCACAGCATTTTGCTGCCAGCTGGGAGAACACGTCTGAGCGGGAGCCCCGGCCGCAGTGCCAGCAGCACAGGGGAGGGCAAATGGCAGCTTCCCTCAGCAAGGAGGCAGAAATCTCATTCAGTTCTCTACCTACAGCCTTCTTATTGATTTTGATCTGTCCCAGGATGAAACCATGGCCCAAACGAAGACAGACAGGTACGTGACAGATGCTTTACCATGGAGAAGCCTCTAAAACGGTGATTTCTTTGCACACACCTGGCACCCTAAAGGGAAATATTTGGCTTCCATTTCCAGTGGAGGCTAAAAACACTCACCTATGGTATAGATAATCAAATTTCATGCTTCAAGGCTTAAGCCGATTGCTTAGCAAGGCTTTGCTATGTGGCAGGGACTATTCCTCTTTCTGAAATGTCGCACAGGCAGCTAGGTTTTCCTCCCAGCTTCCTCTGGAACCGGGGCTGCAACGAACCTGTTCCAACATTATTGCTCTGTTAACATAATGTAGAAAAATACTTAAAAGCAGCCATAAACATTCCCTTCGCTCCCTTAGCAATGGGCTTTTAGCATCATCTAGCGCTTCACACCAGTCTGGTTGTGTAATAAGGTGATAGTCGCATGGCCAGGTCCAGCCGTGGGATCTGCAGCTGAGATGAGCTGCTTCTACCTTAGCGATCTCGAGGGGCATACAGGGAGGTGTAGCCATATAGCCCTTACAATGGGTATATATGTTATTGTAATGACAATCCATTTTCAACTTTTCAGAAATCTTCATTCTGGAATCATTTCTTTAACCAAAATCTTTCACTCTAAGACAAACAGAAATTTTGAAATGTGTGACTTCCCCGTGGAACTGAGATTCGGAGTTGCAGCACTACAATTAATCATTTAAACAGTGACATATACACCATTTACTTTAAAAAAAAAAAAAAAAAAAGACAAGGAATCTTGGACCAAGGCACCCCAGTGAAACTAATTGCAGTGATTCACTGCGTAACATCCAGGTTCTTTGCTGGGACGTGCCTGGTGACAATCCCTGGCGAGTGGCACCATGCACGGTACCAAAACTCACAGGGAAGTTTAACCTCAGGAAGGTGCTCTTCCCTTTTTAAGCCACAGTAACCTAATAAACCGGGTTGGTTGCCCAGGACAATGTGAAGCACGGCAGTTGAGTGTCCAGAGATGCTGCCAACAAATCTCAGATCCATGGTTAATGATCTTCTGGAGGTGTCCAAGTCTGGAGAATGCTGGGGCCACTGCTCCTCTGTGCTCAAGAACTGGTTTTCTAAGTACAAGCATTTTGTAGAAAGTTAAAGAAGTACTGATTCTCTTAAAGGTGAAGAGCACTCATAAAGGACATCATACTGTTGGAAGTACCCCTATATAATTGGCAAAATGAAAAAGCTTAAACTACACACTGTACATCAACAGGCAAAAGGTTAAGTATTTCATCAGCTAAAAATAATTGGAAATGAGTGTGGCATGCGTGTGCACATATATTCCCTGCTCTATTTATCAAATCCACCGCTTGGGGCGTTGAAGGAGAGACATCAGGGCTGAATAGATTAATTTGTAGGGGCATTTTGGGCCAGCTAGGCTATTGCTGTTGTTTGTGTAACACCATAGGCAAAAAGGGCCTTGCACTGATAACCAGCTGCTCATTCTGACCCCGTGACAGTATAACTCACGATTAACTCATGAATTTGCAATGGTTTGCAACTGACAGTAAAACATGAGGTCTGAGTCTGGCGCATGGATCACGAAGGAATGAACAAACCGCAAGAGCCAAGATGTGATCTGTCCGGCACATGTGCAAAAAAGGAGGACCGCTGTGTGAGGTTAACTCTGCGCTGGCTGCCACAAACCGTGCTTTTTGTGCCTGCTTTATCAGCAGCCTTGTCAGCACGAGGCCGTTCGCGGCCTGTGCCCCGAAGCAGCGCCTGGCAGCGCCCCAGGCGTGCATTCGGTGGCTGCGAAGGTGGGCACAGGCAGCCCCTTCCCTTCGGGGAGGAAAGCAGACGGAGCAAATTCTTCCTGCGATCTTACAGCCAGATACTCCGCGGCTTCATGGTAGGAACCAACAGCTGAAGTGGCAAAGGCCAAACCAACAGAAGCGTTCAGGTGTCTTCTGGTGGGAATCTGGTACCTAAGTTAGGACTAAGTTAGGAGTTAGCTCGTGAAGGAAGACTGAAGTGGCCACAGCAGCTTTGGTGACAAAAAGCTCAATCTGAGCCATGCTCCCAGAGGTGGAAAGCTACAGCCGGAAAGCACAGCCGTGAGGCTGCTCTCCCCTCCAGAACGGCAACGCCATTCCGCAGCTACAGCACTACAGTTACATGCCTTGACACCTGTGACAAAAAGCACGACCCCCTTTGCTGCTCAGCAGAGAAATCAATGTCAAGAACTGCTACGAACCAGAAAGTCAACTCGGCTTCCTCTGACTTGGAAAACGAGCACAGCTTTGCTGTGCTGGGGCTGGCAGGGAGTGACGGCAGCGGTGAAAACAACCATCTGCACCCCTGGGAGAAGGATACGTATAAACACGTGTGAGCCTCTGTCCTCTGAAAACATCTTTACCCCCACCCACCATCACCGCAATCAGTGAGGAAAGCGACCTAAGGACTTTTTTGACACTCTTCTCTTAATTTTTACACATTTTCAGGGCCTTTACAGATTCCTAGTAGCCACACTGCCGGGGCAGAAGTGTTCTCAGGTACAGCAGGTCCAGTGCCAAGTGTTTTCTTGACATGCCAAGTATCACAGGTCCTGAGTCCACAGGACAGATTAAGGTTTATCTCTAATTAAATGGTTCAGAGAGTCAGCTTTAATAGGATGAAGGAGCCAGGAAGAACCAGAGGTTTTGCTGGGGAGCTGCTTCAGTCTAGCGCCACACAAATGAGTAGATCTTAGTTTTGTTTAAACAGGCGCTAACAACATTCCTTCCCACTGGAGTCATGACCCCACAGTTTTACTGCAGTAAAATTTCATCCAAACAGCAATTTTACACTCTCAGAACCTTTGAAACCAATTATTTTCAGTATAAGTTTACACCTACTAGAGACAAATTTGCCTGCAGAAAAGTAAACATTGAAAGTAGCAAAGATTTTCAAGCGTATTCGATGGTGAAAATGGTTGGAGTTTCACTCTCATATTATCCTGTCGATGTGGAAACCCATAAACATTTTACCGATGTATGATGATATTTTAAGATCTGAAAACTTCAGAATGAATTGTGACATGATCATTTTTGGAAAGGGTGCATTTGAGTGGGGATTTTTTTCCTTCCCCGTTGTTCTTTTCAGAACAAACTTCATTAATTTTGCCTTATAACACTGGCACTGACTAGAAAAGTATTAAATCAGAGGCATAAGGAATATCCATGGAGGATTTCAGATGATGGGTCGGGGGACATGGGCCATGGCCGGTAGACATCTACAAGCTGAGTACATGGCTTTTGAAAAATCCTTCACGAATTGATATGTTTACCCACAAAAATAGTTCTGCTACGAGTCATAGGTTGGGGAGAAATCAGTGAAGAGATTGGAAAAGCCCTGAACAAATACCAACTCCTAAATGCGAACAACAAGAGTGCTCGGTAGTGCCCTGGGCTTCCTTTCACTTTTGTTTCTATTATTTTTGAAAGGAAACACTGAAAAGTTTAATTTCCTTCAAAAGGGGTGGGACCATCCTGAATGTTTGTAATGAAAATCCACACAAAATCTCTTCAGCAGGTAGGAATCTTCCTCCAAGTTACTTTACCAACTTTTTATTGACTCTTCACGTGGCTCCCTCAGGTGGAATGTCTTTCTTAGGAATTTATGAAGCATGATAAACAAAGTAGGATGGAGGTGGGGATTTTTTAATTGGATTCTTTTGCACGTGTGCTAAAATCTGTACGACTCTCCGGTTCTGAAGCAGATGCAAAGAGCTACTTTACATTAAGTAAAAGCAAACAGGAGTCCCGCTAGACCCACTCAGAAAGGGGCTGGGATGCTGCAAAGCAGAAGGAGCCCAAAATGTCATATTTACTTTGCTGAGAAGTTGTAGGAGGAGATCATGAGCTCACTTTCAAGAAAATTTTAATCCTTCCCATCTGACATATGTCTTGGAATTACACAGATTTGAACTGTTTTGGCACACAGATTGAATGCTACAAAGAGCCAGACAAACTATCTGCTGCCACGTTAAACAGGGAGTCGGGGGATCATTTTGCTACATGATGATGGAAGAAAAACCAATTCATTTCCCTGTAAATGGTGGGATGCAATGCAGTTGCAGCTTCTAAAGACCTTCCCGACGGTCAGGAGACATGAGGAGATCTTTCTTTTAATTTTGCCCTGTAATTGTACTGAAAACTCCCACCTGCATCCTAGCACTCCAGTTATGGCTGTTGGGCAGGGGCCAAAATTTCCTACTGCCCTGTGCAACGGTGTGAAAGTGAACTAACTCAAGTCTCCACACTTGGATTTGAAATCCCAGTTTTCCATGGCTGCGCTCTCAGCAGACCGTACCTCTGCTGAATTTTTAAAGCATCTGCAGATAATTATGAAGTTGCTTATAATCCACTGTCTTTGCAAGGTCAGGGTGTCAAAACCCCAGTGAAAATCAACGGACACATCCTAAATCATACTCCTGACTTTGGAAAATTTCTATCTGGCCTCAACAGTCTGGGGAAAAGTTTGCAAGAAGGAGTTTTAGAGGTTTGAAAACCAACTAACCAAACCCCAAAGTGACTTCAGAGAAAAGAAAGCCCAAAATGTACCTGGTGGTGATGTACCGTGCTGTTAGGCGTGTCATGACTGGGGGGAGAAGCAGGGCTGTCTGAGAGGTTGCAGTGGCCTGGCCGTGGTTGCAATGAGCGCTGGACTGGAGCTCACGGCACGGGGACAGGTTATCACACCTTTCTGCGATGCACCAGCTCTATGGGAGAAGCTGGAGAGAAAGACAACACAGCCTTGAGTCAGGAAACTCTTGGCCTCTCCATACTCTTAACCACAGCCGTAATCACAGAATGGATGGGGTCGGAAGGGCCCTCTGGAGCTCACCCCATCCCACCCCTGCTGGAGCAGGCACCCCCAGAGCAGGGGGCACAGGGCCGCGTCCAGGCGGGGGGTGAATGTCTCCAGGGAAGGGACCCCACAGCCTCTCTGGGCAGCCTGTGCCCCTGCTCGGGCACCCGCACAGGGAAGGGGTATTTTATCATGTTTAAGTGGAACTCCCCATGTTCCAACTTCTGCCCATTGCCCTCTTTTTTTAAAAAAAAGATTCCCTACTGGAGATCGCTCAGAAACATTGCTCAGAAACGCTCTGCAACGTACCGGCTGAGAAATGATCCCCCACTTCAAGGGGATGGGGGGAGTGGGGGTGCAGGCAGGAGCTGGAGGCACTCCAGCAGGACCCTCAGCACCACCACCGGGGGGACCGGGTAGGCGGGGGTCGGGGAGGGCTGTGCACCGGGAGGGAGGGGGGAGGGCTGTGCACCGGGAGGGAGGGCTGTGCACCGGGAGGAAGGGCTGTGCACCGGGAGGGAGGGGGGAGGGCTGTGCACCGGGAGGGCGGGGGGAGGGCTGTACACCGGGAGGGAGGGCTGTGCACCGGGAGGGAGGGGGGAGGGCTGTGCACGGGGAGGGAGGGCTGTGCACCGGGAGGGAGGGCTGTGCACCGGGAGGGAGGGCTGTGCACCGGGAGGGAGGGCTGCTGGTGGCCGCAGTTCGCCCCAGGACAGCGACGGGTGAGCCCCCAGCCCCCAGCCCGTTCCTCCCCCGGAGGGAAAAGCCTGCCGAGCGAGGAGGGCAGCGGTGCCTGGGGCCAGCCCTGCCCGGCCATGATGCTGCCCGCCGCCGGCCCCAGCCCGGGCCAGACGTGCGGGGCCGTGCTGGTCGCCGCCGTGCTCCTGCAGTCCGTCTGCGTGGCCGTCACCTTCCTCTACTTCACCAACGAGCTCAAACAGGTCGGTGGGGGCAGGTAACCTGGCGGGGGGGGGGGGGGGGAGGACGGACGGGACACCCCGTTTTCTCCTTCTCTCCCTGTATTTTTAGCCAAGGAAAGGACGGACAGACGGAAACCCGCGCGGGGTTTGTCCGCGCGCCGCGCAGAAGCTGCGGGCGGCTTAAAAGTGTGTGTTGAGCAGGAGAGCAGAGCCCTCCCGGACAAAGAGCTTGGCTGTGTGTCCTCCTGGCCCTTTGTCCGAGCTGTCCTGGGGCCGGGGGTGTGCAGGCAGGGGCCGGAGCTGAAGGCAAGAACAATGAAAAAGTTTTTGCCTTTTTATTTTTATTTTTTTTAAAGAAGTCACGCATTTTTGCAGAGATAAGCAAATGTGCTTTTCATTAGAGCGCCAAACTTGCGAGCTCATCACTTCGCCGTGCCCCATCAGCGCTGCAGAAGGGTGAGCAGAGCTCAGAGGACTCCAACAGCGGCCTCTGTCAGCCGGATATTCATATAAACAACAGGGGAAAAAAAAAGTCTGAGAAAACTTGAGGAGCCTTTTAAATGCCTCCTCCAGGAAAATACATAGTTTTAAGACAGTGACTAATCCCAAAGGAACTTCACCCAGACAGCAAACACCGCTGAACTCCTCAGAATGACTTGTAAAATACCCATTGTATAGTCTAAGTGCCCTGGTCTCCTTGCAGGCACCCTTCGAGCCTCCTAGCTGCTTTTTAAGTCTTCCTCCTCCTGCAAAAGTCCATTTGCATTGCAGGAAAATTACATTTATTTTATAGTCCCACAAGCCTTTACGTGTGTGGTCCTGCTTTTCACTGGCCCCCTGGTACTCCGGGTTTCCCGGAGTGTCTTGCCCAGAATTTGCTATCCTGCCGTACAGTTGTACCAGTATGTTGCTCTCCCTGGCACCAAGGTAAACCTGGCAGCAGGTAAGTGTGCTATGGCTGTACAGCTTCACAAGTATTGCATAAAATGTTATGCCACCTGTGCATTTATTCCACACCAAATTTAATAGGTGGAGTCTTCTGAGATGTCAGAGCCCTCCGTGAAGCGAATGTTAAAGGGTAGCCAGGAGTTTACCATATAAGCCAACGCCATATTTTGGAAGTTGTCCTGCTAAGCTTATAGCTGTGGCTGCCCCATACTTGGTGAAATGGGAGAGTCGCACAGACGGGTTGATCTTATGAAATTGGGTTACATGGTACTGAAAATGAGGGAAAATATATAAATGCATTCTTGTGTCTTCATGCATATTGTCAGAGCCCCTTCCCAACAAGCTTGCCAATCTAAATAATTAGTAACCACACTTACCTTTCCCTCCCTCTTATTCAAATACGTACGCCTGGGACGCAACCACGTCTAGTGATACTTCCCTGAAATATAACTCATGCTGAAGAATAACAAACCTGTGTTTGCTGTGAAAAGCTAAATCTGCCCACACTGGAGTTCTGCTGGGCTACAAAGTAAGGGTGCTGGCTCTGGAGGGGGTGCCTTAAGCACATAGTCTTGCGTGTGCCACCTGGTGCACAATAAATAAGGAAAAAGTTTATCTAGAAACGCAGTCTGCCCCCCCCCATCCGCAGGGTGCATGCGGAATACATCTCTAAAGATAAACTGCAGTTTTTGCCTGCCCATTTTTCTTCCCTTTGTTGTTCACAGTATTAGCATTTCTATACGTTCACCAAATTGCCGTGGCTGCACGGACTGCAGATATTTTTATCTTTGCAAAAAATAACGTGTAACTAGCAGGGGTTTTTGCCTACAGCTGTAGGAATCTGAGCAGGGCTACCAGTATGACCATTTGTTTAACAGTTTTGCTATGGGAGGAAGTGCTGAGACACAGGCACAATAAAGTTCATTATGCTTCCGGATTCAGGGCTGCAAGGAAATATGCTCAGACTTCCTTCTGTTTTGAGAACACAGTCCATGCACTACTCCAAGAATAGAAGGTTTACAAGATAGTATTCCTGCAGGACTTCTGTCCTCAAAAACATCACTGCTACAGATAAACCTGGTTGAGTCTTACCCCAATGCCTTGCTTTCTCTACCCATGAAACAGAAACACCAGTCCTTCGGTACCATATGGTGCAGATCCAAGGTTGCATTCCCTGAGGATTTCAAAATGCATGCAAAATACTGTTCCAATGCCAGGATAGCAAAGCTGCCTGGTAAGGAAAAGGCAGGAGCGCAGGACTGTGTGCTTCCAGATTGGAGGGCAAAGCTCAGAGGTGAGCTGTAGCAGATCTGGTAAGAGAATAAATAATATCTCATCTGCTCCCATTTTTTTTTAAAACTCACAAAACTACTTCGTTATAGAAACTAGTATAGTTAAACCTGTCAGAGCTCTTAGTTTGTAAGTGCATTTTTACCTTAAAGATTTTAATCAATTTGAGTTCTTGAAAGAAGAAACCTGATTTAAGAATATCACTGTCCTTCGCCTCACGGACACAGAAACCTTCGCACTCCCTCAGGGTGCTGGCCCCACTTCGTTTTGATGCCTACAAAGTACAGAACCGTTTCAGGTATTAGATGAAGCTCAACAGAGGCTGCTGCTGCAAACTGAAGGTGCTGCTCAACCCGGTAGGGCTCACAGGGTAGTGTCGGTGAATTCTCCTCATCCTGCTGGAGCATGAAATCTCTTCCTAAATGCCTTTGTTCTGTAACAGGCAGGAAAAGCATGGAGGGTGGAGGAGGTGCCGACTCCATTTGTTGCTCTCAATACTCCAGTCTTAGCTGAAACTGGTACTTGCAGAACAAATGTATCTGTTTAGCAAACCAAATTTCTTTAACCTAAGAGGAGTGATGTTTAAATGTTAGCAGAGGTCCACCTGAATGCTTTGCATGTTTATGGCTGACTGCTGTTTCTTCCAAGTTCCTGTAGGACTTTGCTGGCACGACAAGCCTTGCCAGGCTTTATAGCTGATGCAGCAGCTTCAAAGCGAGCAGGAGCGGATCTCTGCTGGTTTTGCTGGAGGCAGCGCAGGTTACCTGCTCTTGCATTAAACAACAGCGCCAGCTGGAGTCGCGTGTGTCGCCTCGCCCTGCGGATGCTGCGATGCAAACTCTCCCAGTCCCTTGGAGTCAACAGGAGTTTTGCCGTCTCTTCAAACTAATTTATCAGAAGAAAACGTGCTTTCTCTGTGACTAGCGAGTATAGACGTAGGTCCATGTCACAAGCATTCAGCGTTATAATTTTATGTGGACCCAAATGTCATCTCCGCTGTCTGGACGTTGTTCTGCACTGTTAGGTCAAATACAGTTACAGAGAGACCCCAAACCGGGTATGGGCCGGATATGGTATGGATATATATCAGCAAAAGCCTGGATTGTAAGTGGCATTGGCTGAAAAGAAAGGATGGAAAATACTTTTAGGGTCTGGTATTTGGTTTCATCCTCAATAATTTGTGAAGAAAAATCCCTTGTGAAAAAGAAATGTTTTCAATGCAGAACTAGAGAATCCACAAAATTTGTGATTTGGGTACTGAATTTTCACAAAGCTTATTTAGTTGAGTGCTGGATGCTAAATATATATCCGTGGAGACACTGTAACTATATTTTTGCCTATTAGGTATGCCACCATCGTTAAAGAAATATGTAAAATCAGGATGAATTACTCATGCTGTATATATATAGTCATAACTTGCACCATACTAGCAAATGCTTTAAAGAAAAGAAAGCGTGTTTCTAAGAGTGAATTTAGTGACGTACCGCAGCTGAACGTCTGTGAGCACATCACAGGTGAAAAATCCTGGCTTTCCCTTCTCCTGCAGCTCCAGGACACATACTCCAAGAGCGGCACTGTTTGTCTCACCGGGGAGGAAATGGGAAATTTCATCCAAAACTTGGATCTAATTGAAAGCAAAGACAGAGCGGCTGACCCCTGCTGGCAAGTAAAGTGGCACCTGGGAAAGTTAATTAAAAAGGTATTTGGGAAACGACATGCTGAAACAGTGTGCTTGGTGGTCTTGCAATCCAAAGAATCCAAATAGCAGAATAAAGGGGGGGGCTCTCAAATTGTTTTATTGCGAAGCAATAGTCAAGCCGCAGCTCCAGCTGCAGAGTGCTTGCACTGAAGCAAAAAAACCCCATGACAGGGGTTTCACTACGCTCAGGCAATAAGAAAGCGAAGACAATCAGGTTTTACTAAGCGAATTTCAGTGATAGGTAGGCTTGTCTGAAACACCTCAGTGTAGCAGTGTTTGACTCGAGCTTGTTTTCTACCTGGCCGCACGAGCGTAGTGCTAGCAGAGGTTTCACTCCTTCTCCGGGAGACTGGCATGAGAAAATGAGATGAAACGTAGCACAGGGAGAGGTAAAAAGGTGCCCGAGAAATGGTCTAGTCGTGAGCTGTGTAATGTGTTAGGGGAGGAAAGAGGGAGCGAGCACGCAGCATCGGGCGCAGCACCGTCCCAGTGCAGCATTCAGAGAACACCATCTCCTGCCTGACTTTATGCAATACATACAGTTTTGGCTATGCAGAAGAAAATAAGCCTCTCTGAAAAATCAGAAGGGCTAAAGTTGTCTGGAATGGTTTTCAAAATCCCATCCCCAGCACCTAAAAAAGCTCATCCGTAAAAATGCACTTTTGGCTGAAACTTACCTGGCAAAGCTTGCACCCCAAAATAGATCCTCTCTTTGTGTTCAGAGATCTCGGCTCCTTTGGTGGAAGTTCTGCCAGTGAAGTCCCTGAACTTCTGCATAAAGAAAACATTACTTTATTTGGTCAACATTTACACGTCTAATATACCTACTAGCTCCCTGATTGCTTAAAAAAAAGGTAGCCTGGGTGCCAGAAATAATAAATTACAATTATGTTGATGATAAGGAATAATAATGATGATGATGATTATGATAATAATAATATTAATGATACTGGTAATAATGATAACAATAGATGGCCAGATAGATAAATAGAAACGTGACGGGTTCTGCCCTGCCGGTAAGTGGCAATACAGGGCTCGTGTTAGTCACCCAGGTAAATCCTCTGAAAGCGCCAGCACGCCTCCTGCAGCTGCACCACCGTCGGTAACCAAAGTAGCTGGTTTCAGTGGTCAGCAAACAGTTGTAAGGAAGGGGAATGCACAAAGTAAGACCTGCTGGCTTAAGAGCTTAGACAGATAGATAGGTAGAGGTATAAAAATAAATGAAATTTAATTTCTAAGAGCTGAGATCCCACAGATGTGCACGCTGCCGAGTATTCTGCAAAGGGAAGCTGATGCTTGTACGTTGTATCTCTTTTTGAGGAAAGCATGAGGGTCAAATTTTCCAATAGATTTAAAGCCCAGATGGCTGAGCTCTCTTGAAAATATTTTCCTGTCTATTTCATTACATCAAAGATGTAAACGTAGAGATACTTCATTACAATAAATTCACAGGCTTTTTATGATTTGCTTGTTGGTCAAATCCAGAATACCCTTTATTCATGAGTTTGAGAAAGGGGTGTCTTTTTCATGCACCTATCAGCTTCTGCTGACAAACTAATTCATTTTCTCTGTGTTTGTTGGCAGATGATGTTGAGAAGCTACGAGGAAACCATAGCTGCAGTCAACGGTATTATAATAATTGTATTATATGTGGCAAAAAGGAGCTGCTAGTGGCACCTGATGTGTAGTGACTCAATTAATTTTTCAGATGTGCAGAAAACACTGGCTAAGATCTTGTACTGGCAGCCAGTCATCAAAAAATGATTACTTATTACTACAAGGCAAATGTTTAGGAGCCAGAAATATGGTCAAGTGGTTAGAGCAAAGTAACCAAGGTGGATGCAGAGGACTCGGCTGCTAGACCAGAGTCCCACGGTGTTACGGGGACATTTAAACTGTCTGCTCCCCTGGGAACAAGCAGCACTGAGCTGCTGTACGCACAGGTTTGTTGGGGAATAGCTCTGCTGAAGCTCAAACACGTTGAGTGAAAGCATTACAACCTCCAAGTGGAAATTAGAATCACAGAATCACAGAATCATTAAGGTTGGAAAAGTCCTCTAGGATCATCAAGTCCAACCCCCAGCCCAACACCCCCAGGTCGCCTAAACCGTGCCCTGAAGTGCCACGTCTATATGGTTTTTGAAGCCCCCCCAGGGCTGGTGACTCCCCCACCTCTCTGGGTAGCCTGTGCCAGTGCCTGACCACTCTGTCAGGGAAGAAATTCTTCCTAATATCCAACCTAAACCTCCCCTGACACAGCTTGAGGCCGTTTCCTCTTGTGCTATTGCTAGTAACTTGGGAGAAGAAATTCAGAGTAAACATTATCAATACTTAACCATAAGTGGTCGTGAACGTGAACATTTGGTACTATGGGTTATTTTACGTTGTCTATTGGTAATTTTGGGGCAGGGGGAGGAGGAAAAGGAGAACAAAGAGACATATAAAGACATTGAAGGAGAGCAAGAGCGAAAGAGAAATTTGAGCCTTATTAGCCAATATATAGCATTCAGTCTATGATTTAGTCAATTAAGAAAAATGACATACCTATTCCTTAAAATCAGGTCAAATGGGACAGATGTGCTTTCTAACATCCTTGCTTCTAACATGAGGTTCCTCTTCTGGTCTTTCCTCAGCTGAAAGAGCCCCGACGCTGTCGCTCACCGATGGGCAGCAGCCGCCGCGCGGTCCCGTCAACAGGATCGCGGCGCACCTGACGGGCAACAGCAACAGGAAGAATTCCCTGTCCCCACGCAGTAAGGAAAAACCTTTACATACAGTTAAAGATCACAGAACTTACTGCCTCATTGCTAGCCTGCTGCTTACATACACTTTTTAATACTTGCATTGAGTTAACACAAAGAAACAAATCATAAAAAAGGGCTTCTTCCTTGAATTCTTCCTTCCACCTACCTTTTCCCAGACAATGTTTTTTTCAGCTAATTCTTGCAGAACAGGGAGAAGACCCACTCCCTCTGGGTACCTCGCTTACTTTTCTTCTGGAACCTTCACTGGGGGGAGAAGAAAGAAAAATATCTTTTCTTTCTAATATCAAGTTTTCTTCTTTTCTTTCCTTTCCTTTAATGTCCATCTGTTAGTTGTGTGAGTCCCGGCTGCTATGGTGACAGACCTATTAGAACTCAGAGGCAGAGACAGGAGAGACTTGACATTCAGGTCATATTAATGAAAGGCTTGGTAGGGTTTCTGCAGCTTCGGAAGGTATCAGACACAAATGGCTATTTTAACTTAGTTACTAAGTAACAACACGGTGCTTTTCCTCTTATTTGGGAGCACAAAATTAAAAATAAAAGTAGTTGGTGTGAATTCCCACATAGAGCTAGACAGCTTACTTCTGGTCCTACAAATTGCTTTGAGAACGGACCTAATGAGTCGCTGGGAACAGCAGGTTTCATGACTTTGTTGTTAAAAACCAGGCTCCCCGACTAGCAGACACCTGGCTTGACTACCTGGCTTTTAAATTAACATTTTTCTCTCTTTTTTTCTCAAGTAGATTCCTCGCCCAGAAGAGGGAACGGACAAAAAATAAACAACTGGGAATCGTCAAGGAAAGGCCACTCTTTCCTGTACAATGTGGAGCTGAGAAATGGCGAGTTAGTGATACCCCAAAGCGGGTTTTATTACATCTACTCACAAACTTATTTTCGTTTCCGTGAAAACGAGAACGAGGATTCAGATTTGTTAGCACAGATCAGGAACCCCAAACAGCTTGTCCAATATGTTTACAAACTGACCAATTACCCAGAGCCCATTTTGCTCATGAAAAGCGCAAGAACAAGCTGCTGGTCTAAAAAGGCGGAATATGGACTTTACTCCATCTACCAAGGTGGTGTGTTTCAGCTGAAAAGGGACGACAGGGTTTTTGTCTCTGTCAGTAATGGTGACATAGTTGACATGGACAAAGAAGCAAGTTTTTTTGGAGCCTTTATGATTGGTTAAAAGATGAAAATCATGCTCCAAAGGAGCCAGTTTTCACAGTCGGGACCAGCTTAAAATTCTATAAAACAGGGGATGATAAGCAAACACTGTAGCAATACCGGCAATACGAGACTCCCCTTTCTCAGCTCACTCGGCACGAGGTCCGACTGTGCCGAATACTCTCCCACCAGCTGGGAAGGAGCAGCAGCAGCTGGCTGCAGCTGCGGATGGCGATGCTTTGTGCAGGCCACGGGCGCCACGGCTCGCTGCCCAGCCGGGCTGGGGACGTGCGAGGATTTCACACGCCACAGGTGACACCTTCGGCCAGGAGACCGGGCAGCTAAGCGCGCGCCACCACCTCCGCCGAGATGCTCCGCACCAGCTCACCCGCGGCAGGTGGGATGGAGGATGCTCCGGATCCTGTTACTCGAGGCTGAAACCGGACATCAAATTTTTTTCGTGGTCTCCATTGGGACCCTGTCTTGAATATCTCAGCTCCTCTAAGAAGCCTTCGCAAGTATGGCTTCCCAGATGCCCGCGGAATCACTCTGGAAGTTTTTGTTCGAATCTTGAGTTTTACAGAAGTGAAAGTCCGTCAGAAACTCAAACCGCACGTCTTCATCTCATCTAACAAAGCGCTTAGGCACCTAATTAATTTTAAGCACACGAACAGTCCCAGTAAACCCGAGTATTTACATGCTTGAAATTAAATATGTGCTTAAGCATTTTTCAGGATCATGGCTTGAGTAAGCACATTAGTGTCTCTTAATCAGGATATTGTACATAAAACCAGCTGCTGAAACGGCACAGAAGAGGTTTTGAAATCAATCAGTATTTTGACCAGCACATTACGATAGCGCCTATTAATTGCTGTGCTGCAAAGATTTCACCAGGCTTCCAGTAGGTCCAGTGATGTAGTTGCTGTTACACTTGTTGACAGCAAGTACTTGATCCAGAAAAAAGGTGTTTTTCTGTAAATATTGAATTCTATTAGGCATTTGCCACAAATTAAGCTTGACACCGTTCATCCCTGTTTATTTTTACTGGCCTGTATTTGGTAAGATGTAATGCAGAAAAACACACCCCGATGACTAATACTTTAAGGAAAACATACACAACTATCCGTACTTAAACAAGAGCTGCGTTTTGGGTAATGCTGTTTTGATTTTTATTTTGTTTTTAGGAATAGATGGAAAATTTTCGTAACTTTTTTTAAACCATAGTTTTTTACAAAAACTGGCCACTGTATTTTTTAAGTCTATAAGTAGGACTATTTTGTTGTGGTTAAAAAAGAGGGGAAAATAAGATTTGCAAGCGTAAATGCAAAATGTGTGGGCTAGATCCACAGCGTAAATCAGGTAGCCTTAATCAGCACATCTGCAGCATTGTCAGTGGAGCGATACCGGTTTGCACCGTGAATGCATTTTGCCCAGGTTCAGGGAAAACAGTGGGGAAAAGGAGGTGAAGGTGAAAAAAATAAATGGAGGGGAGGGAAGACAGTTGTTCTGCAAGTGTTACTTTACGTCAACAGAATGATGCCAGAAGAAAATCTGCTTGTCTATTTTTTTAATACACTAAGGTTGCCATGGGAACCCTCACATTCACCTCCACATTCTGGTAATTAAATCACTGTACAGCCCTTGCATATGGGCCTCGTGGGTAAACAGGCATCATTCATCTTACTACTTTGTCAACAAGAGGAAACAAACAGGCACAAGCCCCTGCATCTATTTTGTCGTTCAGAAAAGCAGGTACATCGGTTGACTTAAATACCTGTGTTTGAGCAACAGGAGAAGAATTTGCCCCTCCTTTCAACAGGCTGGGGCAAAGAAACACACTGCCATAAGCCTAAAAGGCTGAGTTTTAACTTTTGTCTGCTGTTTTAACGTAGCATCACATATACTGTTTTCAGTGGTAATCACTTATGTGAAATTCTTCGTCGTCTACAGGAACACTTGGGTTTGCCTCATTCTCAAATCATCTGTAATATTTCTAGTTTTCTTTCTGATTTCAGTATTTAATTCAGAAATTTCCTGCCTGCCAGAAAAGACTAGGGAGAACAAAGCCATCCCCTACATATCTGGACGTCTGCTATATTGGAGAAAAGACTTTTGTAGGTTCTCCTTGCGAATGGACTGGGCTTTTCGATCTCAGCACAGGAGTGACCCATGCTACCAGGTTAGAGGTTGTTTTTTTTTAACAATTTATTAAAAAGTTGATTTTTTTTTTTTTTTTAGAAATGTTACTTTAGGAGGTTATTTGAAAGAAAGTTTATTTGAACTGTGAAAAAGTATTCCGGATTTACTCGTGGCAGCTTAAAGTCAGAAACCCTCCCTATGGCTAAGAACCGACTTGTGCAGCGCAGGAGTCGTGGCTGTTAGAAAGGATGGGAAGGAAACCGTGGGGGGGCTTCACAAACTCGCAGCTGATGCAGAGACAAACCGTCTGTTACACACAAGATTTTTTTGCTCCATGTTCTCTCCTCGACTCTCAATATATAACACCATGCCCACTCACTTGGGGAGTGCTCCTTGGCATTACCTCCCTTTTTTAGCTAAATGTACATATTCGTGGACTCTGCACGCAAAGCATACCGCAACAGGGGTTGCGCCAAATAATCAGATTTTATTTCTGAATAATCCAAAGGCATGCTTGCCAGATATTATCTTGGGGGGAGATTATCAAGCAGTATCGGACAGGACACATTTGAAGGCGAATGGAAAGATACAGCAACTTCTGCTTGTACGTTTGCACCCTGAATCATACTTTTCATCTCACTCTGTGTTGAATGGCAAATGTAGCAAATTTTCATTTGTGGATGGAGGTTGTGGCAACATGTAAATATTGTAATTTTTCTACTTGCATTTTATATAAAACATTTTTAGTAAATAGTTGTTTAGTCTTGCAGTGATTATTGGTGTCATCCCGTGGCTTCCATACAACAACCCTGTCTGAAATAGTTTCTCAGGCATTGGTTGGTATCAGTTACAATCCATTAAATGCCACATTTTGGGGTTTTTTTTTTGTTGTTGTTGTAATTGTTGTCGTGTATAATGAAAACATACAATTTGTGCCATGCACCATTATGTCCGTTGCAATGCAAAGGACATACCGCAAACCGCTGAGCAATGCCATATTGTGTAATGCCATAAAACTGGCTTCCAGACCCGAGTTGGTGAACAGCGGCTGGAAGCAGTACACTGAAGAAATCACTGAAAATGATCTCATGACCAGAGACTACAGAACGCTGAGCACTTCCCTTGAGGTTCTTCTCATGTTTCTGGGCTTTGTCCATTATTTAAGCGCTGGGAAATCTATTTAGTGGGAAAACATCTGATCCTTACCCATTACCAAACTACAGTAGAAGATGAATTGAATTGAGAGGGGCAAGGACCATTTACAGCGATGTTGTAAAGTAGCAGTAAACTGGAGATCCCCTAATGTTGAAAACAAATGCATTCCCTGCCCCAAAAGCAAACGTGGGATATGGTTTGGTCTATTCGCTCCACTTCTAAAACTTGCCCCAACCAAAAAAGGTTACAAAACCCGAGTGAACCCTGGAAACTCAACAAGACGTGAAGGCATCACCTAACCTGACCCCCCAGCCCTGAGATGGGAGAGGGGCTGGTTTCATCCTGTGCGTGCAGAGAAGGGCTGCGGCTGGCGCAGCAGCCACGTGCCGCGGCCAGGACATCGGCTGCTCCGGGGGGACAAGCCCCCAGGAACGTTGCCCCCACCTGAGCCACCCCCGAGGGCTGTTTCACCTCTGAGAGTCTCCTTTTGGCATCGCCTTCTCTTAGCAGTTCCCTGGGCTCTGGCAGGCTCCCACAGCGCTGTTCTACGCACTGCACATCTACGTGATTAACGAAAGGATGCCTGCCTCCCTAATGGACTCATAATCTAAATACATTTAGCCCAGTGTTTGTGTTAGGCTTCGTTTGGAATAGATGGGCATGCCTCAAGCCTCAGTAATCAAACAAGTAGGTTGTGTGCGCAGCTCTCCCCATCCACACCGAGCCCCAGTGGAACCAGTATGGCATCACCGGGGAGGAGCAGCCCCCGCGATCGCAACCCCAAGTAGCAGGGATGCCCACAGGTTTTAAAAAGAAATTATTCCTTCCATAGAGACTGCATTTATTTCTGCAGAAGGTTCTCTCTTTTCTGGTGTTTCCATGGGAAAGAGGACATGCCAGCTAACTGGCTGTTATTGTACCTTTCATTACTTCATAGAAACAGAGTTGTATTTTTTGCCTCTCTTTGCCTTAGTAAATGTAATTGTTTTTTGTATTGCAGCAGTATTCACTGCCCAGGCAAGGTCAGGGATGGATTTGTTGTACTCCATGCAAATGGTTAAAAAGCCAGCCTGATTCAGACCCTGAGATCTTGACATTCATAGATTTAGCTTTCAGATTACATCTAAATATTAGGGTCTAGGAAAAAGACTGAACGTAATGCTCAACACAACATAAATAAGCACGCTGAGACAAGATCCCCTTCATTCCTCCAAAGCACCTTGTGCCATTCAGTATGGAAGATACATTAGGATATCGTTGGGTCTGGTCCAGTTTTTACAAGTTGGGGTTTTTTCATAGAATTATAGTCACAGAATCGTTAAGGTTGGAAAAGACCTCTAGGATTGTCAAGTCCAACCCCCAGCCCAACACCCCCAGGCCTCCTAAACCATGCCCTGAAGTGCTGCGTCTATACATTTTTGAACCCCCCCAGGGACGGTGACTCCCCCACCTCTCTGGGCAGCCTGTGCCAGGGCCTGACCGCTCTGGCAGTAAAACACTTCCCTAATATCCAATCTAAACCTCCCCTGATGCAGTTTGAGTCCATTTCCTCTCATTCTATCGCTAGTGACTTGGGAGAAGGGACCAACCCCCCCCTCACTCCAGCCCCTCTCAGGCAGCTGCAGAGAGCGAGAAGGGCTCCCCTCAGCCCCCTCCAGGCTAAACCCCCCCAGCTCCCTTATGTAGGGTTACATGGAAGTTTATAGCAATTTTAATCAGAACCATCCATAATTCAGTTCTCCATAGCTTTTCTCTATATTTACAGACTGAAATTACATGTCATGTGTTTAAAATAATTAATTTTCCTCTGATTACCAGGGTACCACAGTTACCTGGCCACCACATCACTGCTGCTGTGTAGTACCACGCCTTTTCCTGAGACATTCCTAATCCAAACCCATATAGACCTTTCCATTCATTTCTTTTAGAGGTGATATTGGGTTGGGACACCGGGTCATGGCAGAAATGCTGTCAAACTGCTTGTGGTCAGTGAGATGGGGCTGCAGCTTATGGCAGAAGCCTGTCGGTTTAAGCAGCTTCCCACTTTTATGGGCTGTTCTACCAGAGTTAATATAAATCTCACGCCTTGCCTTTGATGCACGTAGTACTTTTGCACTGAACACATTGTGTATACAACACTCGCAGCATTAGCAAACGTTAGAGAATCCAAAGTTGTTCAAACTGCCTTTCAGAAACCAGGAATTTCAACAAAATAGAATCCAAGGCACTAAATGCTCCTCAAGATACTTTCGATTTTGTCAGATTGTGAATACTTCAGCTCTTATTATTCTCAATTTTTATTGAGTCATGGGTATTTAGCCCATATAACTACTGCATGAACGCAAAGTGGATTAGCTGCAGATTTGCCGGTGAACGGAGCCAAGTTCTCACCCCCCATTTAACATGAGATAGAAGTATCAGCAAGAAAGTATGACCGGGAATAATTAACTATGCAATCCCATCCTGCACGGTCTGGCACTAACAGAACTCAGATCAAAATGGATATTAATAAACGCATGTAAGTCGGGTGAACACCTCTGTCCAAAGCCAGGACAGCTTTGAGTCAAAACCTGCAGAAATGCCCGATTGTATTTAAAAAATGCAGGATACGAATGATACTAAAAAATGCAGGAAACATCTCCTACTCTCACAATAGGAATTATTTAATAAACACTCTGTACTTTTAACGCAGAGTAAACATACCTGTGACCGACGAGCCACGTTCTCTCTCCACTTGGTGAACGAGTTGAATGAAGAGGGACCTTAATGCCCAGGGTGTGACGGAGCGGTGCAACGAGCCAAAGCACGGCGAAAAGCTAAGCCTAAGAACAGATGCCTCTGAATTAGGGGCGTTAGAGCACAGCTTTGGTGATCGATAAGCTAGCGCTGTTTTGAAGTCTGCTCGCAGATGATTACTGCCATATAACCAACTGCAAAGTCGTTTGAGCGCATTCGGGGTTTTACGTTATTAAGTTGGATTACCACTATTTCACTCACTGATGATAGTTGCTAAACTGTAACCTTTGAAAGCGTACACCAGATGCTACCTTCTGCTCTTGAAATACATTTATAATAAAAGTCAAAACAAGTTCTGCCCCTGGATATAATCAAAAAACTGCATTTGCTTTTCTGCGAATTGGTGGAGCTGCATCATTTTTAAATAGATCTCTCCCTTGAAGAGTCTTTTCCACCTCCATCATCTCTCCACAATAAAACCATCCTCATTCTATACTCGAAGCCTTCAGATATTTCCATGACAACAAACAACGATACAAACACAAATTAAAACTTTATTGGATGAGAAGAAAATGGAAGGAACGGAACATAGGAGAGAGATTTCAAAACTCCATAAATACAAACGCTTCTACCTTATCTCCAGTGCTCAACAAGGCTTTAAAGCTACTGGAGAGAAGCACCGATGTTTTAAGGGTTCCATGGAAGATAAATGTCTGTTATAATGTGCTTTTTAAATATTATTTTTGGAATGTCTGTTTTGTTCATACATCCAGTTAGTGGCTAAAACTGAGACTAAAAAGTACTTAACTTTCTGGAGCCTACGGCCGTCTTCCCTCCCAGCTCTTACATCTTCCAGCACCGCTATCTTCGCCGCTGTCCTTCGGCATATGCAAAAGCAGAGGCAGGAATTCCTCATCGTGCAAAGTTTGTGGGATGTCAATGCTTTATATCCCATCCAAATCCGGCCTGCGATTGCCAAAAAAAAAAAAAAAACCCAAAAAACCAGAAAGAATCAGAAAACGGGAACTGCTTTTCTTCTCTCTCAGCTGACATTTTTTCTGGCCCTGACCCCGTGAAGGAAAAGCGGCCAGAGAAGCCCTTGACTCATGATACGCTTTAAACGAGAAGGGGGTGGATGTTGCTGGATTCAGAGCGCAACCGCCGTTTCCGATCCAAGCGGCTCATCGCTCAACACATCAGACTCCCAATTAATTCAGTGTTAATTCTTTGCATTACAAGCTCAAGCTGCCCCGAGTACATAAACCTGGTGCCACCTCGCTTTTGGCTACTTGGTTTTGCTACACACACCTCAGTTCAAGTATTATTTTAATAAGGAACACATTTCTTTCTGAAAAAAGAATAATAAAAGAAAGCTTTTCTCTCCCTGGGGAAAGGGAAACGGTCATTTCTGAGAAGATACAGCTCAGCAAAAACTGGAAGAATTTAATGAGAAGGAAGGATCCTCTTTACACAGAAAAAGTCACATTTATAGCTTCGGGCCATTTTCTCTGCCAAATATCAACGTCCTGCAGCTAATGCCAGTGGTCCAAGAATTTATCAGGAAAAAAAAAAAAGGTGAAATAATTCTTTATAAAAATACAAAGTATTTGGCAGCCTGAATACAGAGGCAGTTACCAGCTCCTCCGTAATATAATGCAGGGCCATTTAAATTAGATTGGACACAAAAAAGTAATACGAAATAACTGTACGTTGGTGACATACAGCCCACGACTTTTTTCTTCAGAAACATATAAAATAATTGATTAGGCAGCTGGATAAACAAAGCGAGAAGCACGTTAGGGTCTGTCTTCTTTTCGGCTGCAGTTAACTTGTAGCCACCCCCCGTAAAATTTAGCAACTGTTGAGTAACTTGCCACAAAACTGGCTCGTGATTCAAGAGCAGGAATGACGGGTGCTGATTCCAATGGAACTGCAAAAATATAGCACCCAGATTAGGGTACGGACAAGGCACTACGGCTAACGCTTGCATTATTACAGAAAGTAAATTAGCGGAAAGCGGCACATTGCGAGGCACGGGCAGAGTAACACAGCGTTGTGCCACCGCGCTGGCGCTCTGCGGCTGCGAACCAGCGTGAAACCGGTTCGCAGCCGGACTAAGCTGGATGCCAACGTGGATTCAGGGCACCCGTCGCCACCTGAGAGCTGGGGTGCAAGGGAAGGGGTGCAGCCCCTCTAGATAGAAAGTTGGGAGTGAAAAAAGCTTGTGCCATAGCACACGCTCTTGGGGACTTTGCAAGGCCCAGTTGGAAAGGAGGGGAGATACCCCCTTAGAGGTGTGCTGGGGGTCACTTTACTGCCCCTGAGCTCACCCCGCGCTCCTTCCATCGTATTTCTTCTTGAGTCCAGCGTTATCCTTTGGTAGTACGTAGGAGTCTGCAGCTGGGGAAACACAGAATTATAATGTATGTGTCTGCAAAGGGCAGAGCGAAGGACAGCAAAAACACGCTGAATCAAAATTTAATTGTAGGTAAATCATATAGAAGAGGGTGATTACTGCAGCTTCGCTGAGCTGGAGCCGTACCGTGCTCCTGCCAAGATCCAAGGGCAGAGCAAAGATTCGAAACCAGGAGCCAGTAACTGCAGCCGGCCTGTGGCTGGCCGCCCACCGCTCGCCCCGCGCGCGCCCTTGGGACCCGCACCCCGGACTCCGGCGGTTTGATGCGCGCAGGGAGCATCACGGGAGCTCGCGGCAAAGGGAGCTCGCGGCTGCTCGATGAGCGCAACCGCCCCTCGCGACAGCGACGAGTGGGAACCCCACCTGCCCGGGCCGTTGGGAGCAAGGGGTGCTTCCACCCCAGCCGAGCGTGGAAAGCGGTGCGGGCAGGCGGGAGCGGTGCGGGGAAGGGAACGGTGCGCGAAGTAGTGCGGGCAGGGAGAGGTGCGGGCAGGGGAGAGGTGCGGGCAGGGGAGAGGTGCGGGCAGGGAGAGGTGCGGGCAGGGGAGAGGTGCGCGAAGTGGTGCGGGCAGGGAGAGGTGCGGGCAAGGGAGAGGTGCGCGAAGTGGTGCGGGCAGGGGAGAGGTGCGGGCAGGGGAGAGGTGCGCGAAGTGGTGCGGGCAGGGAGAGGTGCGGGGCAGGGAGAGGTGTGGGGAAGGGCGAGGTGCGCGAAGCGGTGCGGGCAGGGAGAGGTGCGGGCAGGGAGCGGTGCGCGAAGCGGTGCGGGCAGGGAGAGGTGCGGGCAGGGAGAGGTGCGGGGAAGGGAGAGGTGCGCGAAGTGGTGCGGGCAGGGAGAGGCCCGGGCAAGGGAGAGGTGCGGGCAGGGAGAGGCGCGGGCAGGGAGAGGTGCGGGGCAGGGAGCGGTGCGCGAAGCGGTGCGGGCAGGGAGAGGTGCGGAGAAGGGAACAGTGCGGGAAGCGGTGCGGGCGGGGAGCGCTCGGCCGGCGCTGGCTGCCGGTGCGGAACGCCGGCGGTGCGGTGCAGCCCTCCCGCGCCGGGGTCTCGGGAAGAAAGTTTAAGAAATGATGCCGGTGGGGATTTTGCAGCCGGCCGGGGCAGCGCGGGGCCGCTCCGCGGGCGCGGAACCAACGCGCCCACGTCTCCTCTGACGCGGCGGCGAGGCCGGCCCTCCCCTCCCTCCCTGCATCCTTCCCTCCCTCCATCCCTCCCTCCCGGGGCCGGGGGGGAGCAGCAGCGCCCGTAGAGAGGCGGAGCGGGGCCGCTCGTCCCTCCCCGCCCTCCGCACCTGCCCGCGCAGCGCGGCGGAGGGGCGCCGAGGGGCGCGGAGGCCGGGGCCGGGCGGCGCGGGGGGCGCGGGGGGCGGCTCCGCGGGCGCGCAGGGCGGTGATGCCCAGCCCGCGGCGGCAGGATGCGGGAGGGGAGCGCGGGCGGCCGCGGAGCGGAGAACCGGACGGGCACCGAGCCCCCGCTGCACCTTTTCCCCGTACCCGTCCTCACCGGCATCACCGTCGCCTGTGTCCTCCTCTTCGTCATCGGGATTATCGGCAACCTCATGACCATGCTGGTGGTGTCGCGGTTCCGGGACATGAGGACCACCACCAACTTCTACCTGTCCAGCATGGCTTTCTCCGACCTGCTCATCTTCCTCTGCATGCCCCTGGACCTCTTCCGCCTCTGGCAGTACCGGCCCTGGAACTTCGGAGACCTCCTCTGCAAGCTCTTCCAGTTCGTCAGCGAGAGCTGCACCTACTCCACCATCCTCAACATCACCGCGCTCAGCGTGGAGCGATACGTCGCCATCTGTTTCCCCCTCCGAGCTAAAGTGATCATCACCAAGGGGAAGGTCAAGCTGGTCATCCTCTTCCTCTGGGCCATCTCCTTCCTTAGCGCTGGACCCATCTTCGTCTTGGTGGGGGTCGAGCACGAGAACGGCACGAACCCCCTGAGCACCAACGAGTGCCGGGCCACCGAGTACGCCATCCGCTCGGGGCTGCTCACCATCATGGTCTGGACCTCCAGCATCTTCTTCTTCCTGCCCGTGTTCTGCCTGACCGTGCTGTACAGCCTCATCGGGAGGAAGCTCTGGAGGAGAAAGAGAAAGAACATCGGTCCGAACGCTGTTATCAGGGATAAGAACAACAAGCAAACTGTGAAAATGTTAGGTAGGACTCTCCTTGCTCTGTTTTTCCAAAGGATGTGTCTGCTTGTGTGCCTGTGTGTGTGTGTGAGAAAGACTGAGCGAGCTCTGGCAGTTCACTATGGTTGCTTCCAAAGGAAAGCATTTATTGAAAATGCTTCGTACAAAGGGCTACACCTCATGGTGTTCGTAGAATAACTCCTCTCTTTCCTTAGATTTATTTCTAACTGCTTGAGCTGGGGACTCTCACACAGTTAAACAAATATTAATAACAATCACCGACAAGGACAAATACTGCAGCTACAATTAGCTAGTGCCCTCGAGATTTTTCAAACGTTTTTGCTCTTCAGTTGTGGATACCGATGTTGTTTACAAAAAGATCGTTTATTTGATTTTTAAACACAACTAAGCCCTTCTCAAACCACAAAGTTGAGCTGCAGAATATTATATGCACTTAGTTTTTAGTTTCACATGAAAAGACTGTCAAGGCTTTATCAAATGTGGGTTATTTACTAGGACAGCTGTGTGAGCTTACGAGAATCAGTCTGCATTTTTATACTAGCAAAACCCCAGCATGTGCTGAACAGGGATCGTTTTGTCTCCTTTGAGGTCTGTTATCCTGTAAATTCTCAGTGACTTTAAGCAAACAGGAGTGAGACGATAGACACTGTCATTCCCAGCTTCATCCATTTACATCGCTGGATGATTTAAACAACGGTTATTGTGGGAAACACGATTTTTAACACACTAAGTGAACGCATGTGGTGGGAGGTTGATGCACAAAATCAAAAAGTTGTTCTGCAGTTTAGCATCTGAAAGCTGCAGCATCCTGCTGCTGCTGCTGCTGCGTTCGAGCAAAAAGTCCTCCGCAGTGCAAGTCATCCCGTGGCTTTCAGTGGGGATGAGGTGCTTTGCATGGAGAAGGTTTCACGGGCGGCGGCTCTGCTGTGCTCGTTTCAGCTAGGTCGGAGCGATGGGCTAAGGGCAAGGCAAAGAGGCGGCTGGGCATCCTAAGTACCTTAGCTCCTAAGTGGGAGCCTGGCTGGGTTTTTTTGTTCATGTCCTGCTGTATTCCTATGCAACAGCAGGAAGACTAATAAAACCCGCGTCAGTCTTTGTGCACTTTCAGCTATGTTCTATGATCAATAAAATTACTTCAGTCTGGTAAGCGTGATCTTGGAAGTACTTCATCATTTACACTTCTAGAGTTTCAGGATTATGAATATCTACGTACAATAAGTGAATTGCTAGCTTGTATTACTACCACGTTTATATTTCTGTGTACTTCACCATAAAGAATTTTGAAATAATAGCGGTTTATTTCTGCCCTGGAGTATAGCTGCAAAACACTACAATATGTCAGACGCCTTTTTTTTTCTTTCCTTTTACAAAGTCTGAGAACAGCAGGACAGTGGCAAGGCTGTCCTCTGACAGCGAGCCAATATTCTCTACACGATAACAGTCTGACGGAAGGAAAAGAACTTAGTAAGGGCTCAGTACCAGCAGATGCTCACTGCAGGCTGCTCTCACTGGTTTTAATGTTCCACTTAAAATTTAGAAGGCACTTTATAAGACTTCAGCTGGTCACGGAAGAGCAGGTAAATGGGATTAGCGTCAACACTTCTTTTAAATTGTAGAGAAAGGTTATGCTTCTCGGTCGGTCATTAAACACCTAAATGTATAGCCTGACTTGCAGAGGAGCTATCGTACCCCGCTCCTACTGAAATCAAAGTGATTCTGCATGCGCGAAGATCAAACCGGCGGAAGCTTGGCTAGGGATACGCACGCCCACATGTGAAAACACTGACTGTGCTTAAAATTCTGCTTGTAATGACCATTGCGGTAACATTCATTACACGGATTAAACTCCAGAGCACACTTGTGAGCTAGGGAGGCGTTCTCTGAATTTTGCAGGTGAAGATATTGTGGAAAAAGTGGAAGTGGTTGGCTCAGGAAGATGCAGGGCTGGGAGACAGATACTCTGGATTTCAGCTCTGTGCTTTAGAGCCCACCATAAGTCCTGCATAAGTAGCCATGTAAAGTTGGGAGCGCTTGTTGAGAAAGTTTCTGGGGGAAGGTGCCGACAGCCATCCCTCTTAGCTCTTTGAGTTTTGTCTCTCCTGTGACTTGACACGAGCAAGCAGGATTGCTAACACAAGAGAACAGGTTAACTGGTAAAAAAAAGCTTGAGAATGTAAAAAAACCTTGCTCGGGTTTTCTCTGGTATATTAATAGATACACTCAAAGCAATAGGAAAAATAAAGGTCAACGGCACACAGGGAAAGAACAGAAAATCACAGAATCACATGTTGGAAGGGACCCTTTCTCTAGGATGGAAATTCAAATGGGCCCGTGTTCAAAGACACCCACATTCCTATTACCCTACATATGTTGTATTTACATAAAAAGGCAGCCATAGTGATAGTGTAGTATTACAGATATACTGTGTAGCTACAACTATGCAGTTATATATTCGGTTTTACTATTCTTGGAGTAACTCATGTTCTAAAAAACGGCCAAACCGGAAGGGCGCACCACTCTTCTGTTCTTACCTTGACGTAGGTGTTCTGCAAGTCCGGGTTCTGGTGCTTCGTTTTATTTTTGGGCCTTTGCCTCATAAAATTTTGCTTCCCAGTGATTACATTCTTCATTATAACACAGCGTTGAGTCCATCAGGTTATATATGATTTGCTTTCGTTCACCACTGCAGATCATACATTGTTATACTTTTTTGGTCACCGTTCTGATTCTTAACTCTGTTTTTATGAAAATGTGTGTTTTACAGTTCGGAAGTACGCTGCCTCTGATTAGCCGTGCAGTATACGGGCAGCCTGTTTCGGTATGACCGATGTGTATTAAGCATTGCAAATTTTTACTCCCAGAGAATGTACTGAGAGACACAAACCTGAAAAGTTACGGGATGCGTTTTCACATTTTGTGATTAATTTGTTAAAGAAATAGAATTTTAAAATAGAATCTTAATCACCCCTACTCCAATACTCATACTTAACACAATTTCTTCTGCTGTTTTTATTTTAGTTGTGGTGGTATTTGCTTTCATACTCTGCTGGTTGCCTTTTCACGTAGGACGATATTTATTCTCCAAATCCTTTGAAGCTGGCTCCCTGGAGATAGCGGTGATCAGCCAGTACTGCAACTTGGTGTCCTTTGTCCTCTTCTACCTTAGCGCAGCCATCAACCCCATCCTCTACAACATCATGTCGAAGAAGTACCGAGTCGCCGCTTGCCGCCTGTTTGGGCTCAAACCCCTTCCAAGGAAAAGACTCTCCAGCACGAAGCAAGAAAGTTCGCGGGTTTGGACAGAACCGAGCGTTATCACATGACAAGCTGTTTCCAGCGCCGGAGCATCGCTTACCACCAGTATTTCCCAGAAAGCCATAAGAGAAGGAGGCCGAGAAACACAAATCACCTTAAAGCTCTTCTTTTGTCATCATCTGGATTTGCTGGAAGATGTAATGGTGTAGGCAGTTAAAGATTTAAAAAAAAAACCACCCCAAAATCCACTAAACTTTGAGACTAAAAGGAGGCGCATGGTCATGGAATTTGGCAACACTCAAGTATTATCCTGCTGCTGCTTTTGCCCCTATTTTTTAGTGCTGACTTTAGCAGGAGAGCCAGGCTTTACCATTCTTAACAGGCAAACGTAGCCCAGGTTGCTTGAGAGTTTGTGCGACTTCAGCAGCAGCTAATTCGAGCGGGATTTTTCCAGAGTTCACTTAGGTTTGCCAGCATACAACTAGGCCCCAGCGAGAGGAGATGGAAATGCCTTTTGCAAGTAGTAAACACGGAATTTGATACACTTTTCATAATCGTAATTTTTAAATAAACTAACATTTTTCTCTGAACGAGGAAAATGATTTCTTAAAAAAGAAAACAGAAGTAAAATGGATCATTTGTAAACATGCTAAAAATAAATTACCTTCATGTCCTGTCCTAGTAGAAAGGAAATTTAAAAAAAAAAACAACACCTTCACAGAAGTGGCTTAGAACATGACTGTACTGAAATATTTTTTTAAAATATATATCAGTGGGACAAGGACAGTGCTGACTTCAGGACTGCAGTGATGCTATAAAAATACAGAATGCAATCTCCCACCAAAGTCATATTTTTTTTTTTTTCTACCAGCTAAATCATCTGTGCTTGTTCTGTTCAGCTTGACTGTGAACGCCTCGATGTGTTTGAACTTGGAAGCTTTGGGTTGTTTCGCTATTTGTAACGAGTCTGTGGGTACCTGTCCCTATGCCGCGCACCGCCGTGCCCCTAAGCCTGCGAAGGGCGGGCCTCCTGCCGATAAAAGCCACTTGTTTCTGCTTCAAGCATACCAGCCGGTGGCCCGCCCCACGGCCCCCCTAGCGCCCGGGGTGCAGTTCAACCTGTTTGCTGCAGTATTAAATGGAGAACAGGTTTTTTTCTAATGAACGTGACCTGAAAAACTAATAGAAAAATCTGCGTCAAAAGACACAGGCAGAGGCATTCTCATACTTGATCCATAAAAATCTTAAATCCAATTGATTTTTATAACTCAAGCGTGCCATTAGAAGGCAAACCAGAAAACTTCCCATCCTTTATGCTAATAAGTCTTATATTGCATCTACCGTCACACCAACACGTAGATTTTTGTGGCACAGCTGACAGAGCCTCGCAGCATGCATGTGCAATAGCAGCTTTCTATTTATTTTGTTCAAATATTTATGACCAGCTGGTCCACAACCGATTCTCCATAATGAATTGCCTGTTAGCAAAAGTCCTACCGCCTTCAAACCCCTGCTAACGCTGACGGGCCCCTTCCCGCCGGTTACGCCTTTAGCTGGCGGTGCTGCCCAGGTGGAACGAGAAACAGAATTTGGCCTCTTCTGTATATACTGTGTGTTTTATATCATCCAGCGCTTTGCTCGGGCCAGGGGGCTGGTTGCTGCTCCTCGGTGTGGCACCTGAGCCTGCCTTGCTCCCCGCTCCGGCACTCGCAGCGAGCACAGGTTTGATGTACGGAAACCTATAAACTAAGGGACAAAGGAGCAGCAGCGCTATGGGATCATCTCCCCGTTCGTCTCTAACCACATCCGCCGCGTTACTCGTTCTGCGCTCTCGCTCGTTGCCGACTGACGGACAGATCTGATGGCAGATGTCATGCAACTCAGGGAAACAAGCAATTTGGGAATCTTGTAAAGATTGTGAAGACGTGAGCTCACTAATAACCTGTCTGTGTAAATGAACCCATCACACGCCTAGCGTCACGTAAGTGTTTCAAATCTCAGCTGTGTCTGTGGTATTAAATGTGAACAGAAAAAGAAATAAAGTGATGAGACCCTTTATAACCTTACCGGGTCGGTGGTGGTGGAGGATCTGGTGCGATTGCACGCCGGCTGGAGGAGTCTCCATCGGGTTCGCTCGGCGCTGCCACGCACCCCTCCTCGCCGCGCGGGAGCCGGGCCCGGCCCCGGGTGCCGCAGGCAGGGCAGGCACCCCTCGGCGGCGATGGCCTACGGGACCGGTACCAGGGTCGCCCCCGGCACGCGAGGCTTCACAGGCTGGCTCCGTTCCCTGCGAGTAAAACCTGCGTCTCGGTGACAGGAAGCAATTCTGCGCGGCCAGAACGGTGCCACAGAGGCTTTTACCTAGATGAGGAGCTGCATCATGGGGTTTTAATTTTTTTCCCAAACCTGTATAACGAACCTGATTGGGCTACGGGTTCTTTGGGGGGAGGGGGGGGGCGTGTTTTCTTTTGTGTTTTAAAACCAGAATTACTGTAACATTAAAGCCCGTTAAAGCCCTGTGTAGACATTTAACTTCTGCATATAAACTATAAACATACAAATAATCTCATTTAACCCAACATTTCATCAGGACAGTCTGCAAATTTTAACTATCCCAACGCTGTGAAATTGCCACAGCTTTGTGTCTAGAACAGAGGTTAAGCCATTTAATCTGGGGTTGCAAAGGTCAGAAAGAAGGGGACCGGCTGCTCGTTGCGAGGGAGGGCAGGACTTCTTCCTTCCTTCTCACGTGAGAAACGGACTTGTTTCTGCAAGTCACCGAACATTTAGCCAAATCTAGCAAAATATATGGATTTTTATTAAAGAAGAGTAGCCACCTTGGTGGGAATCTTGCACAAGCAGGAAAATATTTCAGATCTAGCAGGGAACATTCAAGTATTTAGCGCGCGCTGTAGCTGTCGCGCCTGCGGTTGGCACTACGCCATCCATCAGCTTTGCTTCCCTCAGTACCAAAACTTTCCTATACAGAAATGCTAAAGTCAGTGGAGTCGCGCTGGCATGCGCTGCCTCCAGATGGTGAACGGGGTCTGCTGCTCCAAACAGGTCCCAGTGCACAATGGATGGCTTTTATATGGAAAATGAGGGAGGGAAAAAATAATCACCTGGATAACCTTCATTTTTGCATCATAAAATCAACCGTTGTCAAATGCCTCCGGAAAGCTGTACGCCTCCCCAGCAGCACTGATGGATGAACACGGCACTGCTTGCCCCCAGGGTTGTTGCCTGAGTTGTCAGAAATAATTTCATCAGGGGAAAAAAAGTGCAATCAAGATTTCAATAGCATTTTTTAAAATGTTTTTTTACTAAGTCAGTCCAAGATAGGCAGCATGAATACGTCTCAGGTGCACAGGGCAAGGTTCCTCCTGCCTTGCCTCTGCCGGGTTTTACACAGGCAGAGCGGCCGCTGCAGGCGGAGGGCAGAGGCGACCGGCCCGCGTTGGCAGAAGCAATGCTGGCGCTGGTTTAAGCCCCTATCTCACCTGCCGCAGCCGCTCGGTGCCCGCGGCGGATGGCTGCGCTGGCAAACGCTTCCCAGCAGAGACAAAGCATTTCTCCTCTGTTTCCCAGGGCATTTCTGCAGTACCTCATGTTCCTGGCATCGTCTCCCCAAAGCCTTCCCTATCTGAAAGAGAGCGGGTGTCTCCCCCATCCCATTTTGGGTCTGGACATGGCCTTTGGGATGTTTTACATGCAGGGAAGACAAGAGTCCTTGCAGGCACTGGGCTGTTCATTAAACGTGGTGGACAGAGTAGCTCTGCAGGAAGATTTCTTTCAGGCTGCATTTCTGGAAACCCTTCCCTGTAGGAACAAACTTTGCCAGTTTTGTGTGGAAAAAAACATATAGGGGCTTTATGACTCAAAATCTAGCTGAGCTCTCACTGACCTGTATGTGAGCAGCCCGTATAGGAAATAACTGGATGTTTGTTCATTAAACAGTTCAAGTTTTAAAAGCTTTTCAAACTCTGCATTTTCTATCACAGCTTCCCAAATAAAAAGGACCAGTTTGGCTGCATTTTATTTCTTGGCAACATGTTAAATTTGCGATGAAATAGGTCAAAAGCACTTTACCAGAAAGCTTCATTCATTTTAGAAAAGTACCTTTGATGGAGGCGTGCTCAGGCAGAAAATCATGTCCTATTGTATTTCTTGCCAAAAATAAAATATACTGGAAAAATAGCACTTACACATAAAATTTTGAGTTATAGATATTCAGCATTTATGTAAGTTTGTCTCAAATGACATTTGCATAAGCTGTATTTAAAGCAGCGGCCATTAGATACCTAAATACCCAGGAGAACCTCCTGTCCATCATAGAATCGTAGAATCATTAAGGTTGGAAAAGACCTCTGGGATCGTCAGGTCCAAACCCCAACCCAACACCCCCAGGCCTCCTAAACGTTGCCCTGAAGTGCTGCATCTACATGTGTTTTGAACCCCCCCCCCCAGGGATGGGGACTCCCCCACCTCCCTGGGCAGCCTGTGCCAGTGCTTGACAACCCTTTCAGTGAAGAAATTCTTCCTAATATCCAACCTAAACCTCCCCTGACGCAGCTTGAGGCCATTCCCTCTCGTCCTGTCACTGGTGACCTGGGAGCAGAGACCAGCCCCCCCCTCACTCCAGCCCCTCTCAGGCAGCTGCAGAGAGCGAGAAGGGCTCCCCTCAGCCCCCTCTTCTCCAGGCTAAACCCCCCCAGCCCCCCCAGCCGCCCCCCAGCACACTTGTGCTCCAGACCCTGCCCCAGCCCCGCTGCCCTTCTCTGGACACGCTCCAGCCCCTCCAGGCCCTTCTTGTCCCGAGGGGCCCAAACCTGAGCCCAGCACTCGAGGTGGGGCCTCCCCAGTGCCGAGCACGGGGGCACAACGCTGCAGCCGCCTCCCTCGGCGTCTGCTGATGGGTGAGGGCGAGGTGTTGGGAAGCGGGAGGGAGGGTGGCTGCTGATGCTGGTGGTCCCTTTGCAGGGCTCGAGGTGGCTGGTCCCACACCTCTGTCTGAGACACCCCTTTGCTCACTTGCCCTGATCAGCATGTTTTCTTACGGGGCTGTTCGCAGCTCCTCTGAGCCCGTCAATCCATGGTTTCTGATGGGCTTCCACACAGTTTGTATCAGTTGCAAAAACCCCGTGGCCTTGAGGAGGTAAATTCTGGCGTAAGAAGTAAATTCCGTACAAAAAATTCTACCTAACTCCTCATATCCCAGTGATGCCCGGCGGTGTTAATCTGCACGTACCCTGAACCGCCCTCCTCACTCCCCGGCTGGAAGCAAGGTGAGAAGATTTTACCCTCACAGCATTTTATGAACAATATTAGCCTAATTTTACAAAAACGGAATTAAAGCACTTGGCATTTTAACCCTTGGCTCAGACCACGCTCTCTGAGCGCGATGGGGTGCGGGTGCGATCGCCCACCTCTGGGCGGGGATCCTTGGGCTGAGGGCTCGTGCTGGCAGCTCTGAGCATCGTTTCCATTTCTAAGCTGTGCTGCTGGCCCAGGGCGCTCGGCACAGTCGCCCGAGATAAGTGTTATATGGGAAACAAGTAACCTCTGGCTGACTCTGCAGCCTCCGGAGAGCTCAGCCAACGCGAGCCTGGGCAAGGAAGCACAGGCTATGCTGCCAAAGCCCTGCTGCGGCATCCCGACCGTTAATAACAACCAGTGAACACGTACCAGGGGCCGAGGCAACACCTACACCCGCAGCGGGATTTGTATCTGCACGCCAACTCTTACACCCAGCCCTGAGCCTCTGCACACGCAGGAGCTTCCCGGAAAACTCTCCGGAGGATCCGGACGGGCGTACACCCAGCAGATGCAGTTGCAGGAGTTGGCATGTTCTGGAAACTCCCGGCGTGATTTACACTCTTTTACACTCTTTGCTGGCAGGCACATTTAGCTGGCGTTACACACTGCCCAGCTGTAACACAAGCAGTGCCTGAAGGAGCTGGGAGCTCACGGGACGTTAACGTGAAGTCTCTGGGTTCATTTCGGCAGGTCCATCATCCACGTAGGGCAGGGGTACCTCCCCCCCCCCAGCCATCTCCACCCCGCCGTGCATCCCCACCTGACGGACCGCAGCAGACTCCTCCCCAGCACTGCACAAAGACCAGGAACTCCGCAAGAGCAAAATACTTTCCTCATGCAGACATGCTCGCCAATAGCTTTTCACTCTGAAACATGATTTCTGGTGAGAGACAGGTAAAGCCTCCAGAGGTCTGGCTTTACATCCCATGTCCTCGGCCAGACTTCTGGCCAAAGCAGTTTGTTAGATGACGGAGTCCAGCTTTGCCAGGTCTATTGGATCATGACATCACAGTTTCAGTTTCCAGAAGCCCTGGGTGCTTCTGTTTAGGGAAAAAAACCCCAAATGTTAGATCACCATTTGTCTTCTCCCTCCAAATTGTGAATTATACTAGTACAGTGAAAGGATGAAGAAAAAGACAAATTTAATCCATCTAGTATTAACAAAGGTTTACAGGTTTCTGCAGTCACTTCTGCTTGCTGTTGAGCCTTAGTGTGGCTGTCATTCCAGCACACAATATATTACATTAGTGTTATAAATCGTAATTAATAATTGTAATTAATCGTAAAAAGCTGGGCTTTTTACGGGCTTCCTCAGCACCCTTCCCAGCAGGAAGGTCCCCGTTCCCAGCCAAGCCCAGTGCTTGTGTGTTAATGCCTTTCTTGATCTGAGCTGTGGACTGGTGCATGCCATGACTTGTCAAATGAAAGCAAAATTCGGACCATCTCATCAACTCTATACTTGGAACAAAAAAAGCCCCAAAACCCAGCAAACCTCGACTTCCTCTCAGAGCTGCACATGGTGATGCAAGTGCCTCTGAGTCCTGAAAACGCATTGACTTGGCTTTGCTCAGTAAGGAAAGCTCAGCTCTGCAGCACAATTTTGGAGAGCCTCCGGACTCACTGGGCACACTTGCCCTTGCAGCGTTACCTGGAGCCTATCACTAACTCGTTACAAGGGCACTCCTGCGCTGCCGGCCTTGAGCAGGCTTGAGGAGCAAACGCGACGTAGGCAGAGGACTACGCGCGTTGTGCAGCGTCTCAGCAAAGCACCTGATGGGATGCAAGCAACCCCCAGCCTCTTTAGTCTTCCCTGTGTTTTGGGCAGTCATGGACAAGCACCTATGTCCTTCACCCATGGGGTGGGCTCCAAACAGACATCAGTGGTGCCTGGACCCCAGGACAGCCCCACGCTAGGCGGGTGCTAACTCCTAAATCAGTATCTAAAGTGGGCTCTGCCCTGTTGCCAATTTACCGCCTTCTTGTTCTGTGCACAAATGCAGCCTTTTGAAAGCCTACAGGCCGCTTCTCTAGCTGCACTTGGAGATAAAACACGTGGCAATGAAGGCATTTTATTGCTCTCCATGCTTGCTTTGTTTCCCTCACTGGGAGTGAAATAAAGGTTTGGCAACATGTGCGAGTCCGTAAGATAAAATCGCTCACAGAAATAAAGTACCCCAACCTCAACTTCAGATGCTGATCTGAGGGCACAGGAGATGCTCTACCAGCATTTGGCCCCGTTTTGAATGTTGCTGGATCGAAAGAGAAGAGCTTTTTCTTTTTTTTCTCCTGTTCTGATTGATTTCCACATGCGGAACCACATGAGAAGGAAAAGGCCTGGCGATTTCCGAGCCTTTATTCACATTGTTCCCCTCTGCACAGCCTCCTTCCACAAACGACCCGGTGCTGCAAGTCATCCCTCGTTAGGGCAGGCAGGGAATCTGACAGCGTGAGCCCTTTCCGCAACGAGCCCGCAGCACGGCGAACTCCGAGGTGCAGAGATTTAAATCGCTTTAACACACTGATGTTGGAAAAGACAGCCAAAAACTTGTACTACGAAGTCTCCCCAAAAGTTAAGCCAATATTCAGGATCTCACGCGGGCGCGTACCCTGCCCAGTCGATAGCACCTTGGTATTTTTATCAAGCGGTGGCAACGCGATTGATTTTTGTAAAATTCGCTGTGCTGCGCCAGGGGCACCAGCGCGGGGCTCCGAAAGGCGCGCTTTTCTGAGCTAGTTTTGATCACACACGTAGCTTTGAACCCACTGAACTGTTAGTTTGTGAAGAGGGACGCGGGTGGCCAGCGCAAGGGTTTCCTTGTGCCTTGGTTGGTGCCGTGGCTCCGGCGGAGATACGCTGGTGCGGGGCTCATCCCTCGGATGCCCTGGGCTCTGCCGCAGCATCTCCAGCCTAATGCCAATATATAAGGGCACAAAACCATTGCAGCTCTACTCAGATCACAACGGTGGTTTCTTTCTTGTAAAAGCCTAACCTGCAAGGCTAACGGATGCCGCAGCCTGTGGGGTACAGACAAATCACCTTGGCCCAGCTACTCCTGCTCTGGTGGCAAAAACCACAAGAGGTGCGTACTTACCTGCTTTCCCTCAGTCTTTGCTGCGGTCCTGTGCCCGCTCTCCCACGTCACGGTGTAACCTGGAGTCTGCCATGTAGCTGGAGAAGTGCCACTGCCACAGGCTGGGCTGAGACTTGACCGGAACGTCCCTTCCTGCGAGGCGGGCTGGTGCGCGCCGTCGCTGCCCAGGCGGGGCTTACCTGGAGAATAATCGGTTTGTGCGACTATGATGCTTTTGACATCCGAACGCTGAAGTCAATCACGTCACGCTTTCAACAAGGATGTGAGACAGAGCTACACGTGCAGCAGAAACGCCTAACCGTCACACTGGAGAGAAGGCAAAGGCGGGAGCCGTAGCAGCGTAAGCACTGCGATCTAGGGCAATCGCAGTTTTGGAGCTACACCTAACACTGTACAAAGTCCATACAGCAGCATCCCAGGGAAGTTTAAGGCCTGCTGAGTGCAGAGACCCACTTTTTCTCAGCGTGCTGAACCCTGACACACTTCAGTGACAGCTGGACAGCAGCATCCCGCCCAGCACGCTGCCTGGGGACGTTCAGGTGGGCAGCATCCCGCCCGGCACACTGCCCGGGGACGTTCAGGTGGGCAGCATCCCCCCCGGCACGCTGCCCAGGGACGTTCAGGTGGGCAGCATCCCGCCTGGGGACGTTCAGGTGGGCAGCATCCCCCCGGCACGCTGCCCGGGGACGTTCAGGTGGGCAGCATCCCGCCTGGGGACGTTCAGGTGGGCAGCATCCTGCCCGGCACGCTGCCTGGGGACGTTCAGGTGGGCAGCATCCCGCCCGGGGACGTTCAGGTGGGCAGCATCCCCCCGGCACGCTGCCCGGGGACGTTCAGGTGGGCAGCATCCTGCCTGGCACGCTGCCTGGGGACGTTCAGGTGGGCAGCATCCCGCCCGGCACGCTGCCCGGGGACGTTCAGGTGGGCAGCATCCTGCCTGGCACGCTGCCTGGGGATGTTCAGGTGGGCAGCATCCCGCCTGGGGACGTTCAGGTGGGTAGCATCCCCCCGGCACGCTGCCCGGGGACGTTCAGGTGGGCAGCATCCTGCCTGGCACGCTGCCTGGGGACGTTCAGGTGGGCAGCATCCCGCCCGGCACGCTGCCCGGGGACGTTCAGTTGGGCAGTGCTGCAGAGCCCTCCGAACCGAGGACACCGCAACCAGCTCACAACATTTTGTGGATAGAAAGGGCATACGAACTATAAATCAATAAACACAACATTTGCACCGGATTAGGGCAAGTTTCTCAACTCTATTCACATGTTAATCCTCACAAGACTTCTGCCTCCCTACTGTTCGCTGCATTTTATTTGTAGAGAGTAATAGCTTTCATACGGTAGAAAGTGAGGGATGAGCTAATAAAATTACCCAGAAATGACCTCCACCGAGCACATTGACCCAAGCAGTTATTTAGCAACCATGCTAGTGGACCTAAAAATGGTATTGCATGCAAACAAAACTATCTATGCCAGCAATTAGTACAATAAATATAACTACTCAAACTAATAACAGCACATTCACTGCAGTAACAGCACACAGCAGGCTAATCCACTGTGTTTGAAAGCTTCTCGTGAAACATCTTACTTTATTTTGCCCAGCCAAGGATCTGCTCATTGTGAGAGCAATTGTCAAGAAAGATGCAATCGTTAGAACTTATTAAATGCAATACTGATGAAATAGCCCTTTCAAGGGATCTCAGGTGGCTTCTTCTGCTCAGCCATTAAGATATTGAAACAAAATGTCCATATACTCCTCTCTACTTGTGGCTCTCATTTCTGAGAAGAACAAGAGACGTTTGTATCTTCACCCCAAGGCAGGTGAGTATTAAGGACAGAGCATATAATTCTACGCCACTTCAATAAATGACAATACATCATGAATTCCGCAATAATTCTATAATTCCAGAAAAAGATTTTCATAGGAAATGTAATTTATACATCACATTTCCACGCTAATTTCTTTGTAACTTTTCTCTAATACCTTTGGGTGCAGACAGATCTAACAGAACCCTCCGGTTCATGCAGGTGTCACTGCTGCTGGGGGGGGGGGAAGCACCTCATCCCCCTAGTCCATAAATTGCTCAGGCTTTGCTGAGATTGCGAAGGATCCATTTAGGCTTGGCATGAAGGGGTAAAGATTAAGCTGCAGCTGGCGTCTTCTCTAAGGACAAGAACTCTTTTCGTACCACTTGTTTACTCCTGCGCAAGCACACGTGCAAGTAGAAGAAGAGAAAGAGGTTTTGGTCCGGGTCTGGCAGGAGCTGAGCAGTTCAGCTCCATCAGCTTCCCAGCGGTCGTTTTCTCCGAGGCGGGGATTCGGGTGGGCTGTGAGCATCGGGACTCGCCCCACCGCTTTCTACCAGCTTCAGATTAACTCCCGTGTGTCATCTGCAACCTCAAACCTCAGCAAAAGGACAAAAATGGAGCGGGGCCGTAAAGAGCGGCGATTTCATTCGCCCATTAGAGACGGGCACAGGCTGGAGGTGGTTCCTCCCGTCCACCCCCGGCGCACGGTCCGGACGGACCTTCCCCCCGCGCCGGAGGAGCCGCCGCTCTTTCCCAAGCGCGGCACAACAGCGTTACTCGGTTGGCAGCGACGATGAACCGCGGAGTTCCCACCACTGCTACGGGCTCTGCGTACGAGGAGTCGCCGCCAAGGAGAGCAGCGTTCCCCAGGGAACAATTCTCCAGCTGCACACCTGGAAGCGATGGGGAGCTCAGGTAACTCGGCCAAGCTCCCACCTGGAGCCCGGGCCCTCGAGGGAGGATTCGCGCAGGCGATGCTGCCTCACACAGCTCACCCGGGAGGGCTCTTAGCAGGAGCACCCAAAGCATTTCATTTTCAGGGGTATTTTCAAACACCCCTGCTGTGTTTCAAGACCGGAGGGGGAGGCAGGAGAGCCTCGATCCCCTGACACCACAGCTGGCGTTAAGATCTACCTCCCCTCAAGCAAGTGCTATTTATACTAGGTGGAATTTGAGCATCTCCTAAAATTTGAAGGCTGGAACGAGTCTGGCAGGAAAAGCTCTGCTGGAGACGAACGACACAGTACAGCGGGTTGATGCTACCTCTGGATCCCAGGGAGCGGGTGGCTCAGGTCACGCCGCATCTTGCTTTGCTACGCTGGGTTCTCACACGGAGACCCAGACCCCCCCCTTAAATGGGGCTCAACTCTCCACCGAACCAAACAGGCTCCAAACTTGCCACAGCGGCTGGACTCAAAAGCAAAACAGATTTTACCCGTTTCGTTTTCAAACAGGCTCTTTGATTACCGAGAAGAGGGAGAATTGCTGCTGCTATAGAAACAGCAGCCACCAACCTGGTGACCGCGCTTTGCTGCAGGCAGACCTGGAGATTGCTCAAATTGCGAGATGTGCCACGGTCCACATCCAGCCACCGTGCCAGCCCGGAGTCTGTTGAGAGGCCACAAAAATACCTAAAAATACAAGCCTGTGCTCCGTTTCAAAACTTCTCAAAGCAAATACTTCTCTCCCAACAGGTATCAGCGGGAAAGAGATGTTTAAATACAATATTGCCCGAGCCCCTTTACAACTCGCTCTGCGTTTCCTTGTAGGACAAAACCCGCCGGACACCTCGTGCTCCTTACGCCGCCACCGGCCAGGTCGGGTGTGGGGAAGGGGCCCCGCGCCTCTGCGCCCACCCTGCGGGTGGTAACACTGCAAAGTGACCTTTAGAGCTCAGACAGCAAATACCTGAATCCTCCTTCACTCCCATGGGCTTAACCGCCCTCCGCCGTCTCTGCAGACGCCCACGGCAGTATTGTAACCCAGGGACTACTGGACATAAAAGACGTCTTCGGATACCAAAGTGCTGGTTATTATTCTATCGATGTATTTAAAAGATTTTGTTAAAGAGAGATTGTTTTGGCAAGCACCGTTTAAATGAAAAAAAAAAAACAAAACCAAACAAACCCAGCTGAGCAACGATGTGAAAAAAATCACCGTATTTCGTTAGGAAAAGCCCCGCTGATGTTGTAAATTGCAGTAATTAAAAAAGCAAACAAATAAAATGCTGTATTTATGCAATGATTTGAAGAAAAGCTGTTTAGAAAAACAAGCATTAATGTGTTTTCCAAGAAACACGGATACATACTAGGTTACTTCTTTATGATGAGTAATTGAATTTATTGCACATAATTAATAAGTGAAAAGTTCTGATATTTCAAGTGTTTAATTACAAGGAGATAACAAATCTAGGTTGGTGGGGTTTTTTTTTTTACTATCTTTAAATTTTCACGCACGCTATTTAAAAGAAGCGATTAAAACACGGCAGAAACCCGACTCTAAGATTATTTCTGTAAACTTTTGCTCACTGTAAGCCAGGCCTGCCGAGGGAAGCAAACCGCGGGGCAGCAGCCAGCGCTCGCCACCGCAGCCGGTGCTCTCCGAGCCCGCCCGCCCCAGGAGGGGACCGCCGTTTCCCACGGACGAGGAGACGGAGGGCTACAGAAACCAGCTCCCATGGGAAGGAATCTGGCGTTCACCTGGACGATGCTTAGGTCAAAACGCCTTCAGGCGCACGGCACAGGTGACGGCTCGGCCGAACTCTGCCTTTCCAGGGGGTGGACCTGCAACCTGCAGCGGGTTTAGCTCAGCCTAAGAACGGATTATGCCGTGAACTGCCGAACCGCACCTGCAGAGGCTTCATGAATAACACCAAATCATTGCAGTCACAAAGGGGAAGCCGCGCGAGGTAAATCTGGGGCTCCCACTCCTGCTTCAGGCTGCAGCAACACCGCCGACCTGCTAGGAAGGGGCCACACACCCCGAAAGGGCTGTATTCAATTCAGAAAACTCCTGGTAATATCAGAAAGAATTAAAACATTTATTGGGCATAAATATATTACATATACACTACAGATACAGTTAAGTCTTACATACATAGTGTAGTATTTGCAAAATCTATACATTAAAATTGATATGGCAGTTTTAATACAATGCATATGAAATAGTCTAAAATTTACAATACAAGAAAACTTATGATTATTTTTTCTTTTAAAGTTGAAAAGCTTGGAATGTATGTTCCCATAGTGAGGTAAAAACATTTTATTTTTTTCAATTTAAAGAACTGTGCAAGGATAAGGTTCATACACATTCAGTTAGGGCACTTCTCAATCGTGACACTGAAGAGTGAGCTGCTGCAGCCAACGAACAGGATCAGAAAACGTTTCAAGTTCGTAAAGAAAACGGCAGAACAATATAAAAACGTCTCTCTCCGTCCTTAAGGGTTTTAAATATTTAGTGTTTCATTCTACCTTTCTTTTTGTTGTCGTTCACACCGTCTTTGAGAGCGGAGAGCCCTCGGGTTGGATTCAATGCCTGGTCGGGCTGGATCAGAGGGCGCAAAGATGCAGGGGAAGATGCAGGGCACAGGGCATCAGCCAACGGTGGCTCAGCGGTGCTGGAGGTCAGACAGGAAGGGCTTAACGTCTGCGATGCTTTACTTCCTTGGTAAGCTATGAACGCCAGCCAAAGCACTGCGCCAGGATACACAGACTGGAAGAGTGTCACACTAACTTACCGAGGGCCCGTCCCACCTCCGACGGAACACCTTCTCTGACGAGCCCGGGGTCGGACCGGGCGTCCTCGCTGCCGTCACTATAAGGGACACCAAACAAATCAGCAACGACAGAAACGCTTCGAGGGTAAGCGGTTGCTTCGCTCTCCACTCCTGCTTGCCGCTTTTAGTGTCTGTCGTGTTTCAAACTTTCAAAATTGATCAAATCATCTAAAGCAGGGTGGGGTTTTTAAAATTTTTTTTCCTTTTTTTTTTTTTTTTTTTATTAAAGCAGGTTTTTTAAAAAAGGTGTCAAGCTTGGATTTCATAGCAGCACTGCTGAGACAATATTCCAAAAACAAACAAAAAAAAAAACAAACCAGGGAACCTATTTCAAATTTCTGGGCTTCCAAACTAGCGGCCTTTTCGCTGTTTTAAAAAATACACTCTCTTCCCCTCCACTGACGACAGCTGTATATGCTTTGCTCACAAAATACAGATGCAAGGTCACAACGTTTCATATCACAAATAAATTTAAATAAGATGTAAATAAATTTGACAAGCCATGACTTTGGCAAAACCAAAAAAATATATATATTTAGCTCAATGCCATTAGTTTGCAAGGCTACATTAAACTAATTATAGTCAATAACAAAATACAGAACATTTCTAATATTTGCTACATCTAGAGAGGCACACAGAATAATTCGTTGATCTTAGCACTTTCTTTCCAGAGATGATTATGTTTTTGGATACATGTAAACGTTTGAATCACTGATAATGTGGTTTTTGTATTTTTTTTTTTTTTTTTTTTTGGCATTTAGTGTACTAGGATGCTCCCATCTTCAAAAACACAAGAAAATGTAAGAAGATTAATAATACTAGGAATGCTGCCAGGTAAAAAGTTGACCTAAAGTACAACAGTATAAAACAGACAAAATATAACATGCTACGGGGAGGGCGGGGAGGGGGATTAGTACATAAGTACACTTTTTATTTTTTATTTTCTTACAATAAATAAAAGATTGCACTGTAATTGGTATTTAAAGTACTGTATGCAGTATATAGTATAAATAAACCTAAAACAAAAATAATGTTGTTTTCTCCCCATTACTTTGGTTAAGGGAATATTATGCTAGTACAGGACACTGAGTCTTAGACGATGGAGACAGAGCACAAAATAGCTAGGACAAAAGCAAAACCAAGTAGCAAAAATATACAAAAACAAGAGGCAGGGAAATACACTGTGTCTGTTGCACCCTTTTGGAATCTATTTGCACCTCCAGCTCATTTATGTCCCTGAGGTACTCGCACAATGTTGACTTAATATAAATAATCCAATGACTGAAGAGTTAAAATTCTATTATCTTAATGGATTAAAATGTGTATCTTGGAAAGGGCAGGCAGGAGGAGGGGGAGCGTTCCCATCAGAGCAGGACTCTCGTCTCAATTTTGCCATGTACCCAGTTATTTCAATTAGCCCTGTGGTAAGAATAGCACAGACACCCATTTAAGGTATTCAAAATAAACAGATCTCGTTTCTGATACCTCCAAAAATGTTCCATAAAATGGATACCCCTCCAAAAATAATAATAATAGTAATAAACATAATTAAAAAAAAAATCAACTGACAGTAAAGTTTGCTTACATCGAATGTAAATCTCACCTAATTCAGTAGAGGCAGTAAGCTGTCACCAGCTCTAATCATATAAATCAGGCTGAACATAATAGAATAATATCTAGTATTAGATTAGGAGTAGTTATATACAGTGACAAACAGACAAGTTAAAGCAGCTTTTAAATAGCTGAACATGGGAATAGCTAACTATTGCACAATGCCCTCTTGCTTAAAATTACTGCTAGGAATCAAAATGGTAAAAAAAAATCTATAATGCTTCATAATTTATATACGGTTTGGTTATTTGATTTCTTATACAGGCAGTTTATAGTGTTGTAACTGTAAAACCAACAGATAATTAAAAAGGCTTTTCGACTGCAGGATATTGTTCCGATTTAAATGCACTAAACGATTAAAACAACAACAACTTACGTTTTATCTTGAAAAAAAAACAACTGGGGCAAATGTAGTGTATAATTCATAGGCAACATTGCTAATACTGTTCAAGGAAAACCTGGTACTGTTGACTAACACTGTATTCTAGTCTTACCACTATACACGCTTGTGACTAATGTTTAGAAGGAAAAAGAAGAGACGAAAAAGTGACTCATGATTAAAATTTCCTAAATAGCAAGATAAAATAAGAGACTGTAAGAACTTCAGTGAAAAAAAAAAACAACCAACCACCACAACAACATTGAAAAGGCAAATTGGTGACAATTTTGAAACTGTGAAGGAAAACTAAAAATCTTGCTTTTGGTATCTGGTTTGCTTGTTTCTCCAGTTTGACCACTTCCTAGTTTTGAATTTCAAAAAGGTGCATCAAAACACTGATTTATCTTTCTTCAAGCTAGAACTGTAAAAACAAGAGAAGTATATAAAATGTATGGTAGAACAAAAGGATTTCAAAAAAAAGGAATATCTGAATAAATGTGTGGATTATAATGCGTAGCATTAGTTAAACTTGTATCTCAAACTTCCATTGAATTCTCTACTTCATAAAGAAGTACTGTAATATACAGGCGAATATAATTGACAAACTTGCAAAGCCAAGAACGATGAGGGCTGCAAACTGTTCATCAGTAGGAATCATGCTCTTCATCTTAGGATCATCTATGCTCCCCGTTTCTCCTGCAAGCATGATCTCGTTTCGCTGAAGCATAAAGGCAACGGATGGGCTGAAAGGTCCACTAAGTTCCTGTGAGGTATCCAAGCACCGGCGGCAGACGCAGACGCGAAACCGATAGTCTGTGTTGACTTGAAGGCCTGAGATGTGGAATGTGGTCTCTTCTCCCTTGTACACCTTCAAAACAAAACGTGAGCGCAGTCAGATACAGAGAGCAAGGCAACCTCCTCCTCCTTCCAGAGCATCAAACGACTTACAAACATAACAAGGTTCGCTTTTGCAAGGATTTGGGACAGAGAGTTGGGTCAAGTCTGAGTCTCGTAAGGAAACATTGCTGCAGCTCTCAAGGGGAGAACTCACTAGGTCAGTGCAGGTTTTGCAAAAGCAGAGGCACGTGGAGGATTGTGTAAGAGATGTCCAACCACGAGAGGTCTCAACACAGAGTGTTCTACAGAGTCAGCGCGCAGAAGGACAGACAAGACTTCAGGCAATGTATCAACCACAGGACGCGCTCATCTTCCGTGGGTGTGATAAACACGGCAAACACATTTCTGAACTCTTAAAATGTGACCATATGCCTAAAACACATCTAAGACATAAGCACCGTGTTTGGCCCCAAAAGGAAGAAAACCTGCACACTAAGGTTATTGGAAGACATTCACTGCATAATCATAATATTGGTTACAAATATTATTTTAATGTACTTTCCTCACACTTCTCTCAAGAGTCAGCAATTTTGCCAGAAATTACACTTTCAGGATCGTGGAAACAATAAAATATTATTAAGGTATCAAAAAGCTCCTCTTGGTTGCACTGTATGTGGTTCTTTAGCAATCCAAACCCATCAAATCAAATGTAGGTACCGTATGACTCAGAAAGCATGAGTCACAATATGAGAATGATGAGAGAAAACTGAATATCTAAGAGACACTCTTGCGACTTAAATGGAAAAAGACCACTGGAAACATTTACGAACTCGGAAAACAAATAACCAGTCAACAATTTATATAACAGAGCGTTGATGAAACTGGTATTTTATGAAATGAAAAACATGTCACGAAGTGCCTGTGGAAAGAAAGTCTGCAGGGAAAAAAAAAAATAATATAATCCTGAACTTCGGATACTTCTTCCTTTGCTCATTTAAGCTGGTTTCCGTCTCCTCGCTGCGGGAGCAGAAGGCCGAGAGCATTGCTGCCCTCCCGGAGGCAAGAACTCAACTTAGGAAAGGGTAACAAGAGGGAAATTAAATCTGAGCCTATAAGAGGACTTCCTGTGTGTTACTCTGGGGTAAGAAATACAGGAGGAAAAAGAAGAGACACGCCTAGCTAAATACCGCTTAAAGACTCCAGCTTTCCTGCCCATGCTTGCCCCTGAGGCTCATCCCTCAGTTAAAAAGCCAGTTGCTGATTTCTTGAGAAGGTCTAGGACAAAAGATTAAGGTTTTTCTTTCATTCATTCTCTCCCTGCCTTTTAAACTTTCATGATTTTTCCAAACATTGCTTGAATGACGGCGACTCTGAGTTTCCAGGCTAAGCAGAAGTCCTCTAACTGGCCCACGTTTCCTGGTCCCAAGGCATAAATCAAGAAGCAATGTTGAAACAAAATTATTCTACCTTCCTCAAGTATGCTCAGCCTTCGCAGGAAGCTCACCCCAGCTCAAGGGACAGGAATACAACAAATTCCTACCGTAAACCTCTGCGATTAACCACAGGTATGCGCTCTTGCCTTTCTCGTCGTCTTTGCTTGTTTTCCCAACGCCAATGAGAAGCGAGTCTAAGTTACAAAAATAGAGTAATCACAGGGAAAACAAAACTGCAGATGCTGTAGCGGTCTGTAGAAGTAACGTAAAGGTAGAAGCATCTATTCGCAAAGCGCACCTCCTACCAGGGACCTCTCTGCCACTCGCTTTTCCAGCGGCAATTCCATTTCTAACACCCACCTGTTGCAGGCAATTGTCCTCCACCTACTGTCTTGTAGGTGTTAATACCCAAGTTTACTCCCAAATACCAATGATCATGCAAAGAGAAGTTGCATGCGTCTGGCACGTAAATGTAACTTCAGTAATTAAAAAGGATGCGTTCTTCCACAGGACCGGAGTTGGGATTCCTCTGCTGGGAGGTCTTAACTAACTCCCGTTTCGTTAGACTCAGAGCATCCATCCTTACAGAAATACTGTAAGCAAGGTATGCTTCCTGGTGCTGTTGTAATTATTAATTTCGTTTCAAAATGTATAATCCTAAGAGCTCTACATGCCTTTGTCATAAACGAACCTTTGCAACCCCTACGACCACTTCTAAAACAAAAAAATAAATCAGTAAATCCAAATAATGACATTTAATCAAAATTTTACAATCTCATCATCGTAAATTACATTGAACAGATACTAGGGATGGGATATATACAACCTGTCTTTGCATTGAAAAAACCTGTCCAGTTAATTTGTTTTTTACTTGTTTTGTTCTGTCAGATTGGCAAATACCAGTGTAACTGGAGGCTAAGTTTGCCTAAATCAAAGACCTGTATCTTCATTACAGTCTAATAAATACAGATGACCAAGTTCACTCGAGCCAGCTGAGTCAACCGCACTTCTCAGGAAAAGGCCAGACAGTCAAGTTCATCGTTCCAGTTTGAAAAACAGTCAAAAGTACATTGAACACATGAATTAATAGTCACGAACTAGAAAGCCAAAACATTTCCTGCACTACAGCTGGGCGGTGGTGGAAACTGTGCTGCCTCCAGTGGTTTGATGAGTATTTAGCACCCGCGGATCTATGCCCTTTCTCAGTAACGGGTGAAAAATTATTGCGCTTAATTATCATTCGCTTCTGCCAGTAGCCTCTACCCTCCACAACCGGCTGCAGCGAGCACCTCGGAGACGCTACCGGCGCCAGCTCCAGTTTGTCTGCATTGGTATGGTATCTGCAGGGCCAGGCAAAGCCATCGCAGGATGCCCCCAGCGCAGAGATACACGCTTGGCTGCGAACACAGTTACACTCTGTCCGTGAATGGACTTCACATGCACAACAGAGAGGAAAAAATAATTCATTTCACAATTACGTATAAGGTCTTTAAATTCGCTAAACAAACATTAAACCAAATATGACCGTACAAAGCAGCGCACTTTTTTATACGTAGCACGTTACGCTTTGGCCGCTACCAAGTTGAAGTAAAGTGGCTATCCAATCTATCACTCTCAGTTCCTAAAAACAGCTTTTCTGTTTAGGTACCTGAGAATATAATAAAAACATGATGAGCTTTTCGCCTGGCTCCCTCAATGAAAATATCATCACAAGTAATAAAGTGCTGCTGAAGCCTCTTATGGCATTTGATCCTATTGATCAAGCCAGGCAGCTCAGAGAATTCCTGTAGGCAACTATTTCTCAATTTCAACAATGTCACTAAATAATTCCAACCCCCCTCCATCTTTTCCAAATAATAAAAATGACAGACACAATTGCCCTGTAAGCGACACACTGGAAAGTGTAAGATAACCTCACCTGGCTGCGGCATTCCACTGCAATGACCAGTGCATTTAATAATTAATAAAAGCCTATTTTTCATGGTGATAAGACCACCAAGAATCAGAAGCAGGTTTCGATCTATTTAGAAAACATGCCCACTTGAAAGGTTTAATGTCGTCTAAGTCATCTGACAGATTTCTCTTTAAGAAACTGGCTGGGCTTATTACTTTATCCAGACTCAAAATCAGCTTCCCTCTGAGGGAATCAGCTTCACTGCTGAGCTGCTCATAAACCCTTATGAGTTAAGCTGCGTGGACAGCCTTGCCTCCTAAACAAAGCAAATCAGAATCTCTCAGGTCACCTTCCGTGAGGTGGGCTGCACTGAAAAACCTCTAATGAAAGGAAATTATTTCCTCTGTCTCATGACACAAAATTGGCATCAGGAGGCAGAGAAAATACTCAGTGCAAGTAGCACCAATAATAAAAGGCAACGCGTACGGTACAATCATGTTGTGTTTTGGCATGCGACCAGTACAAGTGCCTTTGACTTGCTATTCAAAATAGAGACGGAAAGCCATTTTTTTGCCGATTTACACAAATCATCAGGGCGCCGAATGCGATTCAGAGATTGCGTGTCTACAGAGTCTGAAACAAAGTAAAAACAGTAATAAAAATTAGACCGACCAGGTTCTCCCCAGCATCCACCTTTCGGTGCGGACCCGAGCAGGCTTCCCACTCCATTGCTGGGGGAGTTCTACACATCCAGTGCACCCACCCGTATCTCCTCTTCTTTTGGAAAGCGTTTGGGACAGTCTTCTCCCAGAAGAGTTGCGGCAGAAGCTGATGAAACACCACTGCCTCCAAATTCTCAGACATTTCAAAGGTAGAATATTTTGCCTCACTGGCAGACAATTTAAGCATAAAGAAGCTTCAAAACTCAGCTCTCATTCCCCCAGACAGGTCTCACGAAGAGCCAGCTCCTCGGTGAGCCGATCCCCAGAGCTGCTCAGCTGGGAAACTAAACCCGAGGCTGCCGAGTATTACGACTGTTATCCCAAGCTTCAGCTCCCCTGCACAACCCAGCCCGCTCCCCGAGCTCCAGATTAAAACAATGCAAAGCTGGACACAATTTTAACACACCTGAAAGCCAAGTTCTAACTGAGTAAGTTCTGCTAGATGATAGTGCAAGAAACAGAACAGAGCTGGGCCACCGATTCTTGCAGTCTGCTGTGATTTACGTCCTGACTCCTAAACAAGAAAGAAGTTCTAAAAAGAACTTTTAATGTCATAATGCCACTGCTTTTTGAAGTATCCGACTAGATGAAGCGTACAAATACAGGAGCGCATCGCTTAAGAAAGGAGTATTTAATAGTTTTTTAACACGCTTTTTAGGGGTAAACTGTTATCTGTTCGGCTCCTGCAAATCCCCTTCTTCAGACAATTCTCAGCAGAGAAATATTTACAACGTGTTCTCCCAGAGGAGGGCAGGGATGGCTTTAGCCCCAGTCTGAAAGAAAGGGCTTCTGAGTACTTGGATACCAGCTCTGCTCGGTCTGACGGTGGAGGAGCGGTGGCGTTTGGGAGGTGGACGGCTGCATACGTGGGGCTACAGTGGGAGGGAGGCAGCTCTGGCGTGACGATCTGGACAGAAACTACCCAAAAGCACGCGGGTGGCTAACGCTGCAGCATGGGGAAGGAAATGCTACAGCAATTTAGCTTATTTTATAAATTAATGAAGATAATTTTCTGGAACTTGACTTTGTTTCTACAACATAAGCGAGGTGCAAGTACAGACCGGTGGGTTGCTCCTAGTGTTCTTACATCTCTGGAGAGCTTCATCTCTAGGATGGCATACACAGCAATAGATTAACAAGGAGCTCAAACGTTGAGAGCTAACAGATGGCAGTAAGACTTTGTTTTCTCCTATTAATGCTTTATTTTATCAGGAGTTTTCTATATTTATTTGCTTTCAATACAAAACTTGCTAGACAGGTGTTATGACGTCCTACGTGATACTGGCCCACAGGCAGCCCCAGAAAAATCAGGGCTATTAGTGTACTAAAGAGCTACGCTGTGTGAACAGGGGAAATGAAACACGGGCACTTACTTGGGTGTGCACCCGACTCTGCCAGAGCCAACTGAAGCAGACAACTCCATGCACACTCGGCACAGAGTGCCCAGGCGGATTTTCTCTTCTGTTAATGAAATTAATATGGGAGAGCACCGCATTCTGCACCTTCTGAAGGGCTTCCTGGCAAAGAGCTGGATCGAGATCTGTAACCATTCCTATTTCTGGGAAAACTTCACGAGTGCCACAACCGTGGTGCCCGAGTCAGGATTCGCGTGAGCTTTCTTGTCAAGTCCACCGAGACTCTGTGCTCGACACCGCGCCGCTCTGTGGGCACCGCTGTTCCCCAAAAAGTCGTGGGATACAGTCGTGTTTTGAAAAGTCAATTGCAATCATCATTAGAAAGTTCTATGTCAGTTTTCACGATGACAGAACCTTCCTTTTCGAAGCTTTTATTTGGATGAAAAAGCTAAAATCTACTATGTAAAGCTTACAACGTTCTCGTCAGTAAAACACCATCCCAGCAGTTGAAAATAGGTAACACAGTCTGGATGCTAAGGCAGTATCGCAAAAGGCATGTTGACGTCTTCCCAGGGTGTTTGTCAGAATAACAGTATCTTTGTAAAACTTCCTGGGGGAGAAACACAGACATATCTCAAATATTCTCCCATTCCCTACACAAAAAAAAAGATCTAAAACTCTTCAAGGCTTTGTCTTAAATAGCTGCCTTTAAATTGCCGCACATAAAGCGATCTATTGACAGGATTACAGACCTGCAACAGAGAAACAGCTTTATGTGCTCAGCAGTTGAAAAGTTTCAATTTTAAGGCAATTTTAAAAGTGGATTTTTATTCTACGAAACTCTTCTCATCTGTGTTTGGGCTGGTGTAAAACATGTCGCAGAACAGAGACAACTGAAGTCCTCCATAGCCCATAAATAGTTTGAAATAGCTATTTGTTGCATTTATTTCCGTGCCAGTGGGACACGGAAAATGACTTCACGTGGCTCCTTATCCAGCTATACTATCCCTGGTTCTTGCAAAATGCACCGGTGACTGCTATAGCAACTCCAGTCACTTAAACCGCTGTTCTTTCTCATGGGTGTATTTAATAGCCTGAAAATCTATGATATTTTTCATTTGTGCAACCCTTCAAAACAATTTGCAGCACTTCTCTAATATAATATGCCCCCTGAGATCTATATGCAAAATATCTACATCACTTGCAGGGAACAAAACAGATTTAAAAGTAAATTCTGGACTTGCACTTTAGATGTAATTAACACATCACTAAAATTACTCTTCAGCTAAAGAGTAGCAAGTGATCACACAAATGCCACAGCAAAGGTAAAGTGAAATGCATTAGGCAGGGAAGTCACTGAAAGACATTTATATATTTTGTCTCCTATTCACATACTAAGAGCGAAGTGCATGAGCACACAGCTACCGCAGCTCGGCTAACGGACAGCCAGTCAGTGATGTGCCCCAGTGCTGAGAAAACACCCACATTTGTGACAAAGATAAATAATTTTGATGAGCGAAACTGATTTCTGAGACCGTGAAACAGTAGAACTCCCCGTTTCTGCAGCTGGTTATCAGCCAGCCCAGCTACAGAAGTCACAGTGCCAGCTTTGAGCATCCCAGCCGGGAGCTTCAAGTGAATCACTTGTGAAAACTCAAGCAGGGTCATGCTTCTTGAGAAATGAAGACCTTCAACGTAAGACCCTGAAGGTACTTTTTATTTCTTTTATTGCTGGGCTTTTTCATACCACAATTTCTTGACTGCAAAGATTAAGCCATCACCTACCTTAAAGGAACATGAAGCCATGTCCAATTCTCCCCAAGGACATCCAGAACATTTTAAGCACTGAAGCTATGCTTACTAAAGCTGTACCTGGAGGTTATACATCAAGGCTACTTTGTGAATCAGGCAAAGGCAAAATGGGTTCACTTATCCACTTACCACTGACATTATGAGGCCAACACAGTACACGGAAATTTTATTACCTATACCAGCACCAGAAATGTTTTCCAACAAAAACAACAGTTAGGTTTCTGAATCCTTGGCACCCGCATCGATTGTCTTGCGCTGATTTATGTTACTTTTGATTATAATTCACATTAATTCACAGTAACACTCAGAAATAGACTGAAAAGAAGCAACAACAGCTGCAAAGTACCACCTTATTCACATTTTTAAGAATTTAATTTAAGGTTTAATGTACCTCATTCCCTGATTTGGACTTGTTTGGAATCCATATGACAATGGAAGAAAGGACAGGGAGAAGGCAGGGCACGAATGAAGTGCACTGTAAATCACAGTCAGAGGTGCGAGAGATGAAATAAAAGATCTGGCTGTGAATGAGTTGTTCTGTTTCACAGGGGAGATGCCCACTTGTGAGCTCTAATCATGACAGTCAAGAAAAGAAGGACCACCTGTACTTCATTCGCTTCATTTGCACGGTGCAAGAACAGACACAGTTTCTGTGGGGCAGCTGATATACAGCAGTTACACATCCGTGCATCGAAACCTTAGGTAGGAATGGAATGAATGAGCAATCCAATTAAAAGTTGTGTACTCGGCTGAAACCCTTGATGGACAGTCTAGGAATGGGCTTAGGGAATGAGGAAGATAACCTACCTACTTCACTGTCTCATCTTCAGGCAATGGTTAGCACCAGCCAGCTCAGACTTAAGCACGGGTGGACAAAATCGTAACTATTCAAAGGTTAGTTCTGTTAGAAATAGTGATTAACTATGGACAGAGCGCAAATCACTCCGATAACATAATGATGCTCCACATACTCCCTCTGGGGAGAAAACAACCTATTACAGCCCTTAATTTTGACTCAGCCTTTACCGAAGTTCATGACGCACCACCATCGGGTGTAATCAATACAGCAGAAAGAAGCAGCCCAGCAAATGTTCAAAACCATTTCCATTATATCATCAATTTAGCAGAATGAGTCTGTTTTCCTACCTGCTTGTATTCAGATTCTCTTCCAACCAGTACCTGTAGAACGTAACCAACAGGATCTCCCTTCATGGGTGGGACCATCTCCCAGGTAATTTCACAGGCGTTTCCTCCCAGCTGTGTCACTCGAGGGGCTAGAATAAAATTAAATGTGTTAACATTTAACATAAAGACTGCATTGAAATCTCATTCCTTTTACACACGCTGTAATATATGAGAACATTTTAAAAAGACAACTTTGGGACATGACAGAGGTTAGTAGCACATAGTCTGTACTGTATTTTTGTGGCCAAAAATCAAATTGCTATCACCACTGGATGAAAGTAGTAAAACTAGGGCTGGATTTTTAAGTCACTCAAAAGTCATATTTATTTCAGGACAGTCTTGCTCGATTAAGCAGTTCGGGATTCTTGTGGTATTAAACAGTAACAAACACTGCTCACAAAAACTGGGTGAAATTTAGAGCTGATTAACAAGCTCCTAAGGAGTTTACTGTAGGACCCAGATCACTCCTGCAGAAGGACAGTGAGCTGTTAAAGCATCTCTCACCCATCAGCTGTGTGAGCCACTAGAAAGGGGGAGTGGATGTGATAAAAAAAACCTTTGAACTTTTAAAATTCAATTGCAATGCTGTGCAGTGATCTTTTCAAAGCAGAAGCCAACGCACAAATTACACCGGCATTAATAAAAGCAGCGATTTTGTGAAGTTCTGAGCAAATACCTGTGCCAGAGGAGACGCCGGCGTGCTCCTCCCATGCTACCTGTCATTGAAAGACAGCGACAGAAGTGCCTCAGGTGCCTCACGAGATGACAATCGCAAGACCAACCACTTCAAGGGTGTGCATGGCTATAACGGGTCCTCATGCACCCCTCCAGGGAAACCTGCCGCTCAGTTACGTCTCTGAAATGCCTGTACCCCAATGCACGCAGCAGGGGGAATAAACAGGAGGAACTAGAGATCTGTGTGCGGGCGCAGGGCCACCATCTCATTGCAGTCACAGAGGCATGGTGGGATAGCTTGCGGGACTGGAATGCCGTCATGGATGTACTTTTTAGGAAAGAGAGGCCAACACGGCGAGGTGGGGGAGCTGCTCTTTATGCGAGGGAGCGACTGGTATGTATTGAGCTCTGCTCAGGGGTGGAGGAAGAACCAGCCAAGGGCTTAAGGGTAAAAATCAAGGTGCAGGAAAACATGGGCGACACTGTTGTTGGCGTTTGCAACAGGCCACCTGATGAGGAAGAAGTCGACGAGGCAGCTGGAAGTAGCCTCACAATCGCAAGCCCTGGTTCTCATGGGGGACTTCAACCACCCTGGTATTTGGTGGAAAAGCAACATGGCGAGGCATGCACAATCCAGGAGGTTCCTGCAGAGCATTGAGGGCAGCTTTTTGACACAGGTGCTGGAGAAGCAACGAGGCGAGATGTGCTGCTCGACATACTAAGAAACAAAGAAGGTCTGGTTGAGAAAATCTGGAGAAAGGAAGACTTCCCGCTTGGCTGAGGAGGACTGGGTTAGAGATCACCTAGGCAAACTGGATCCTCACAAATCCATGGGCCCCGATGGGATGCACCCGCGAGTGCTGAGGGAGCTGGTGGATGCTGTCGCTAAGCCATTCTCCATCTTCTTTGAAAGGTCATGGAGGACAGGAGAGGTGCCCGAGCACTGGAGGAAAGCAAATGTCACTCCAGTCTCCAAAAAGGGCAAGGAGGACCCGGGAACTCTAGGCCAGTCAGTCTCACCTCCATCCCTGGAAAGGTGATGGAGCAGCTCATCTTGGAGGTCATCTCCAGGCATGTAGAGGACAAGAAGGTTATCAGAAACAGTCAACATGGACTCACCATAGGGAGATCATGCTTGACCAACCTGACAGCCTTCTACGATGGCGTGACTGTCTGGGTAGACAAAGGGAGCGCAGTGGATGCTGTTTACCTCAACTTGAGCAAGGCTTTTGGCACTGTCTCCCATAACACCCTCAGAGGTAAGCTTAGGAAGTGTGGGTTAGGTGAGTGGACAGTGAGGTGGATGGAGAACTGGCTGAAGGGCAGAGCTCAGAGGGTGTTGATCAATGGGGCAGAGTCTGGTTGGAGGCTCATAACCAGTGGTGCTCCCCAGGGGTCTCTGCTGGGTCCAGTCCTGTTCAACATATTCATCAGTGACCTGGACGAAGGGACAGAATGTCCCCTCAGTGAGTTCGCTGGTGACACCAAGCTGGGAGGAGCGGCTGATGCACCAGAAGCTGTGCTGCCACCCAGCGAGAGCTGGCCAGGCTGGAGAGCTGGGCCCAGGGGAACCTCATGGGATTCAACAGGAGCAAGTGCAGGGTCCTGCCCCTGGGGAGGAACAACCCCCCGCACCAGCACAGGCTGGGGGGGACCTGCTGGAGAGTGGCTCTGCTGAGAAGGCCCTGGGGGTGCTGGGGGGCAGCGAGGTGACCCTCAGCCAGCACTGGGCCCTTGGGGCCAAGAAGGCCAGCGGTGTCCCGAACTGCATGGAAAGGAGCGTGGCCAGCAGGGCGAGGGAGGTTCTCCTCCTCCTCTGCTCTGCCCCAGTGAGGCCACACCTGCAGGGCTGCGGACAGTTCTGGGCCCCCCAGTTCAAGAAGGACAGGGAACTGCTGGAGAGAGTTCAACAGACAGCTACTGAGATGATCAGGGGCCTGGAGCATCTCCCTTATGAGGAAGGCTGAGACCTGGGTTTGTCCAGCCTGGAGAAGAGAAGACTGAGAGGGGAGCTCATCAATACTTACAAATATCTGAAGGGTGGGTGTCAAGAGGATGGGGCCGGACTCTTTTCAGCAGTGCCCAACGCCAGGCCAAGGGGCAATGGGCAGAAGTTGGAACATGGGGAGTTCCACCCTGAACATGAGGACAAACCCCTTCCCTGTGCGGGTGCCAGAGCAGGGGCACAGGCTGCCCAGAGAGGCTGTGGGGTCCCTTCCCTGGAGACATTCACCCCCAGACTGGACGTGGCCCTGTGCCCCTGCTCTGGGGGTGCCTGCTCCAGCAGGGGGTGGGATGGGGTGAGCTCCAGAGGGCCCTGCCAGCCCCCACCAGCCTGGGATTCTGTGAATAGTATCAAACATTTCATTCAGAAAAATAGGAAGAGGAATGTGAGAAGTGAAGCTAAATAATATTCAGTATTAGAAATTAAGTCCAGCCTGGGAAGCAAAAGTACAAGCATAATCTTACAGACTTGGCCTCGTATCTAATTCTGAGCCTGACATTCAGATGATCAGGCCTGTTATTTCTAGCCACACTTAGACTAGTGCTTCCACTTGAACTTTAAGAAATTCAATTTGTCAGCTGTAACAATGCTGCTGTCCTTGGGAAAGGACCTCTCACCAGCTGAAAGCTGAAAGCCACCATACGACGCCTGACAGCAAGTTTGCAGGTGAGCCGAGCAGAGTATTACCAGCAGCATGTCTATATGTCCAACTAAGCATCTGCCACTGGAAGACATCAAAACAACTGTGACAGCATCCAGGGTCCACCAACCACTTTATCAGACAGAGCAGTCCAGCACGTGACCAAGAAAAACAAAACTGGGAGAATCAAAGCGCTAAACACTTTACTGAGTGGTTAACATGTGCACGTGCAAGGACATGAGCTTGTTAGAGGCAATACAGATCCCCAACCCTATGAAAACAGACAACAGGAGAGTCTATCAAAGAAATAAATGCTGCTGCTGCTGCATACATTACGTGAATTTTAGACTAATTTGTTACCACCCAAGAGGAACACATGAATCGTATGTGGATCCAAACGTAATCAATATCCATTTGCTTCTCTCTGCACATCTGCCAGTGTTGAGAGACTGGTAATAGATGGCTTCATCTCAGCTGACAACAACATTCTCCGTTATTTTCCCTCCGCCTTCCATCCCTCACCCTGACACACGTAGGTTTTTGTTAGACACTTAACAAAATACTGCCATTAACAATAATGCTATTTTAGGGTTGGCATCACTAAGCGAGTAATTAGGATACCTTATAGGCAAATAAACGTGTGGTTCTCATGCATGAAAAACTGTACTAAGTTTATCACCCACATTCCTTTGTATCGCTCCAAACACGGAAGAGAATCAACACCATCATTTTCCCTCAGCAGATCTCTTTTCCCTATGGCATTACCCCCCCACGGCAGCGTTCACCAACACAGTTGTTGTTGTGCCCTTTTCTCTGTGAGAGCCAGTATTTTGTCATGCACCTGCGGTCCCAGCCCACACACGACCCGGTATTTACACGATATCTTAACCGCTTGATATTCAGTCCAGGGTATGAGTCATATTTAACAGGAACTAAATAGGCAGGCAGGGAGTTCAAAACAAAAACCTAGGTGAGATCTGAATTTAATAAAATGGATTGCTATCCACCACAACGAAATTGTGACTACAGTGCATGCCGGCGTCCCCGAGCTGGTTGTAGCCACCTAGCGCAGCTAAGAGAAGCAACGGCAACAGCCGCATGGACTCAGCATCCGTGAGTGACCCGGCACTCCGACAACTTGCAGATGACGCTAAAGCGGTGAAGCACACCCTCCCTGCTACCATCACCCACGCCAGCCTGGTTCATCCAGCACGAGGTCCTCTCGCTTTGCTGCGTAGCGTATCTTACAACTGTGTAATAGAGCAAATCAGGATAATTCACCGTCGGGTAAGTATATTCACCCTTGAACTTTACACCAAACGCATACAAATATCTTCTTCCAGAAACAGCACTGAAGGAAATGCCAAAACCCAAGGGATATCCAGGTAAAAACAAAGCTGGGATTCTCGCATACGCCGATTTTAGCGTAGCGAAGCCTATCTCCTAACGTTCTCTCTGCGCTCAAGAGCATTGTTCTTCCCAGGGGTGATTCAGAGCAGCTAACCTAGGGACCAGGGAAGTTACACCCCAGCAGTGTTTCCCCCTTTCTAAATCTTTGCTAATTAATGGCGTGAAAATCACGAAAGCCAGACTGTAAATACAGCCGAGCAGATGAAACCTCTCTGACAACCTAACAGTTGCTGTTTCTCGCTGTAAATGGTACATCTTGGTAAAGGAGTTTTAAGCACAGGAAAAAAAGGTGCATCTGATGTCAGCTCAGTTTATCTGACAGCTGATACAGCAAATCCACTGCCTTCATAACAGCTCTCCTTGGAAGCAAGGAGCAAAATTAGGCCACAATTTACACACAGTAAAAGGCGTTTTGTTATAAAACGTCATTTAAGTAGGCCTTTTGTTCTTCTAGGGGGACCCATGCTAAGTGAGATAAAGAATCTAATGCTTTATGTATGTGAAATATCACTATTAATCTTATAAATCAAAGGGAAATAAACTCTGAAGTGCTATGCTGAACATCAACTTAAAACAACATGCAACTTCACTAACATTCGGGTTGTTATGTGCACGTATCTAGAAAAGCTGTAACATCCCTTACGGAAGCGCTGCAGTGTCCAGAGCAATCCCTTGGTGAACACTATTGTCAGCAGCAGCATTTTAACAGTTTACGTATAACAACAGTGGTTGGTTTAATATTTATATGAATTTTTTTAGTGATAATTTCGCTTCCCACCGTAATGTAACTCCACAATTCACACACGCAACACAAACTGATTTTTCACTTGTGTTCTTGCATACTTATGTTAACCATTACAAACTCACTGCATACTTACCAATTACTTAAATAATTATTTTAGTTACGCATATGTAAAAAAAAAAAAATCTATTACGTACCTTTGATTGCAGGTGGGACTGACTTAGTTGTGCAGAAGGTACATATTTCTGAGAAAGGTCCCTCCCCAGCATCGTTGACCGCCTGTATTCTGAACGAGTAGCAAGTGGATTCTGTCAGCCTCTGTATCTTGTACGTATGACTTGGTCCCCTATAAATCGGAATAAACCTGGAAACAATAGAAATGAGAACAGGTAATTACACTGGAGTGGCACTGATGTTTCTGGCCATTACAAGTATCAGGGCAAGGTATCCATACTGGGAAAACTGGTTCGAACATGGTTTGCAGAGCTGTTAAAGGCAAGTACGAAAATGGCGTGTTATTGACACGCTAACAATGATTAGTAAGTTAGGGAAAGCAGAAGTTCATTGTCCTTTTTGTAACTAATACTTACCTTGCAAAATGATTACGTGAATTATCAGGAAAAACATCTGTCAACGCATTTCCTACTACCTGATAACCAGAACGGATTCAGCCTGTGTTCTACACTACCCTGCACACGCCACTGGTTTAAAAGTGTGTTTAAAACGAGATTGATACTTTGAATCTTTCATTTCTTGATTTGGACTTTATTCGCATATTAAGATGCAAACCCAACATCTTACACTCATCTGTGCCATCTTAAGCCAGAGTTAACTATTTAAATCAGAACATACGGATTGTGTAACGTACGTGTAATACATTACACACTTTTCAGTTCTGAAGAGTTTCCAGACTGAAGACAACCAAGCAGCGGAGACAGAAGCAGATTCAGAGAGAATTCATGATGGTTCATGAGTGAAAAGGCACAGGGGAAGCATGATCCTTGAGAGGGGGATGTGGAGGATGGGAAAGGAGCTCTGGGGGATGCCCGTACTGAGAGCTGTGCTCGAGAGCAGGCTGAGAAGAAAAAGACACAGCACTAAGGAACAGACTTCTAAAATACTTCCATGGACGAGACCAAGCAGCGGCACACACAAACTTGTCCAACAATGTAAGGCAGAACAAAATCAAGTCACTTAATCTTTAAAAAAAAAATAAATACAGGTTGCTCGAGAGACTCTGACTTCTGTTTTCAACTGCTCTGCTCAGATAAATGCTTTTCCGTAACAGCCACATGTTAGCCAGCAATGCCTGGCTGAGATCCTGACGCCCCGGGTGCTGAAACGGGGGTGAAGGTAAATAACGAGGAAGCACCCAGAATCTTCAATCAACCCGCTTTGCCTCCTCTGGGGAACAAGGTCTTACTCGCAATTGTCCTGAATCTGGAGAACATAAAATTCACCGTGTGGGATCACATAGGTTTTTTGATGATTTAGTAATCTTCTTCAAACACCTTAACCATTTTAATGGATTTGAAATCACCAGGAAGTTGACAAAGAGATTTGGTTTTGACCACCCTATCTAGGTGCTAACTTTATCCTGGATAAGTCCTTTGGCTTTGCATGAGATCCACAGCATAACCCATTTGAGCATTTCAAAGAAACTGGGTCTGTCATTAGCCCTCAGGGACACAAATCAATTCATCCTGCATTATGATTGAAATCCACAGAAGTACAAACAGAGGGATCAAGAATCATCTCTAATGAAAATAAATGTTCAGGTAATTTAAATTGCCAGAAATGTACTCTAAGGACTAATGTGACTTACTGTTCCCACCGAGTCTTAGCGAGCCCCTCACCTTGACTGGAAATCAAAGATCTATGCTCGCAGTTTTGAAGAGGAGATTTCAGAGCCAATTTCCAAAGAAGAATTTTTTTTTTTCAACCGTATGCTTATACAGTTTTAAGGACTACCTGCTATCCCACATTTCTGAGGCTCACATGAGCAGCTACGGCACGTTTCAAGGCACTGCCACAGCCCTGTTCTCATGGAATAAAATTTCTTGGGATTCACTGCGTGATGAACGAAGCACACGTATTTAGGACAGCATTAAGGCTGAAGAGACAAGACTACCGTCTCTGTCTCCCTCCCTCTCCACTTCTTGTAGCTCAGTCAGGCAGCTGGCTCAGAGACCACTGCAGTACTCATGGAAGTGCTGAGACTCGTCTCTGGCCCTGATCCCAGGGCAGAGAGCAATGTTGTACTTCAGACTAATGACCTCTTTGTAATCACCCGTGGAGCTAGGTAAGCAAGGGACAGTAAATACACCTTACCAGCTACCACACAAGCACACCCATATCCCAGTCTGGGCTTTCAGTATACTTGCTAGACCTATTTATGTGATGAATACCAATGACTTAGTCCTGGAATTACACTTTAACCTTTTGAATATGATTAAGGTTTCATAACAGTGAAGAAGTGACTTGGCAAAACACTTGAGCTCCCCCTGTCATTTGGGAATTGGACTAATAATTCCATGGGGCTTCCATCTCCACCTGTTTTTACTTCTCTGTCTCAAAAACCATCTGTAACAGAAGCAAGAACTGTTATGGAAAAGCTTGCATCCATGTTCAGTACACAAGACTGGAATGGAAGCACGCTTAAACTTCTGAGGTTCAACCCTCTTTGAAGAATGAGGGCAGCCAGCTTTGGAAGAAGAAAGTCAATCAAATTCAATTGCTGTTAGGCTTTACTACGACAAAAATGCGTTGTAATTGTGTTTGGAGATGCAGATCATGATATAAGAAACAACGAAGAGGAAACATTTTAACTTCAAAATACTAGTGATTTTTTGATAATAATGTAGTATTCACCTCAAGTCTAAAGTAGCTACTTTAGACTCCTTTAGAATTATTTCGGTTATTTTTAAAAATAGTGTAGTTTTTGATGTAGACAGCTACAGACTTGGAGACTTATCCTACAACCTTTTTTCAGTCTCCCAGATTTTCTGCTGAAGGACCGCAATGAACTTAAAGCTGAATCTATCAGCGTGATTGCACATTGCTACTGTGATATCTGCATACCCTAAAAATTGTCTAAAGGCAGATAATTTGTCCATATTATTGCAATCTGATTTTTTTTAATCTAAAGATACTTTAAAAAGCACATTTATATGTGGGCTCTATATTTCTTTGCCTTCTTGGCAAGCCTGACATTGTTCACTGTGCTTTATCTAGGCCCTGTTCCATATATTCTGTTAAGAACAAGCCAGCTTTGAGCCTGTTCGCAAGGACTTAATCTCTTATGCATTTAGAAGTTGACTTAATCTGCGTATAGAAAAGCTCCCATGTTCTCTATCTCCCTCTCGCCTTCTTCCAGCCTCCACTCAGTTCTCCATCTGAACACGGACAATGAGTTTTCCTTCTCAGATGCTGTGGGACGCCGTAAGCGTGGTCGTTAACAAATCACAGCCATGAAAAATCTTTTTGGCTTTTCAGGGTGAGAACCGCACTATGCTGGGAGGGTGGATTTTTTTCCTACATCCCACTTCACCTACCTAACAGAACTCTACACCATTCATAGGCTGAATGTGAGAAGACACAACTCCCAGTCTCTACAGGGCAGCAACACAACTTGCACATCAGGCCATGGGAGCTGGGAGACTTGTAGAGGAGCCAAGTGCATGGCTCAAGAGAGCCTCCTCCATCGCTCCTCCCCGCACGGCTAGGCTGGAGCTGAGGGATGAGCACACGCTTGAACGTGACTGAAATACTTGACAAACTGCCACTTCTTGTCCCTTCAGTGAAAACGGATACGCTTTTAGCTGCCACGCTGAAAAGGTTAGTTTAAACTTTAGTGAAACTGTGCCCAAATACTAATATGCTGATGTTTGAGGTGAAGGTCCCTTAGGAAGCGTGGCAGCTATGCCTGCCCCAGCCTCCCTGAGCTGGCTGTTCCCATCCCCATGCTGCTCCTTCAGTAACAATATTTATAGGGTTAAAAGGTGAATGGGATTAGAGAACTGATAGAGGTGAAAGATCTCTAATCTGGTAGTCTTTATATTGGATTAGTCCCTTAGCGTGTCCAATGTTACATTAGGACAGCTGTATTAGTAAAACTGTGGGGATAGTACGGGGGCACAAGTGGATGAACAAGCCAAAAGTGCTCCTGTTCCTACACAAGAACACACAGAAATATGGGTCTTTACTTTGGTTCCTTATTTCCTTATCACTCTCCCCTTCCAAGACAGGCAAAACCAAAACACAAAACATGCTCAAGTGTGTCTCAGCCAAGACGTGTTCATTCTCCGACCTCTACCTGCTCAGACCTTCCGTGTCAATCCTTGAACTGTGCTAATAAGCACCAAGAAATTTTCAGTTCTAATAGGTTTGCCCGGTTGAATTTAAAAGACAGTAGGCTGTATACCTTAAACTGGTACCCCGTCTTGGAAAAAGCCTACCTCTGCGGGTTAATGGCATTCTGAGTACAGTTGCTTTTTTTTTTCTTTTTTTAAAGTTTGCACCATCCACAAATAAATCTGTATTACTCAAAGTTAACATGCTGCAGTGCTGCCTCTCCTCTCCAGAAAAGTAACAGCAGAAACTGAAAAGAAAGCAACTTTCTCCAGGGAAGGACACACTCCCCGGAGGCTACTTCCCCCTCACCGCTCTCGAGCGATCTCAGTTCTCCCCTTTCCAGACATTCTCATGTCGGTCACGGATTATTCATTTACTTACACGCAGTGGAGTAGAGAGAACACAATGTCCTAGAACGATTGCTTGGGAGACACCACTGCTGGTAGTTTTTCATCAATACCTTTTTATTCTCAGTGAGGATCTTCTTGGAAATGTTTTACATGTTGCAGCTATTTTGTTTCCTCCACTTTAGTTGCTTCCAGTTGAGCAGAGGAATATGAATGTTCTCGCTCTACCTCTGCTCATTAGTCTTCAGCACATTTTAATCAGCAGGTTCCCTTTCAAACTCTTGGGTTTTGTTTATATTTGACTAACTCATTTGTTCTTACAATTTAATTTGAAAGAAAATCTACCGTACAGTACTAAATAGGACAGCCAAGTACAACGGCTAAAACGGCCATCTGAACGATGCCGTTACTGCCTCCCAGAAAAACCTGGTGCTCTGCCACAATTTTGGCTGGAGAGAAACCATTAATACAGCACTGGTCAGACCTGGCGACCTGAGGCTTTGTCTCAGCGCATATGGGCAACTGCATAATTGGAAACTAAAGTACATGAATTTAATAAAACAACAGCTCTTAATATTATTATCACAGCATCCCTGTTATCTGCACAATTATAGCCCCCACTTACTTTTTTAGACTGTTCCTCTATTTTGTTTAAAGACCGTTATCAAACGCTCCCTGATTTACGTCATTTTCTTTCCCCACCAGCAGCTCCCTAAACTACAAGATGGCACCCAGGAAAGCAAAGGCTTCAAAACACAACCATCTAATTCATCCCCTGAGATGGAGAACTTCCAGTTTTGAAATTTTGATTTTTGAAATGCAAATTTCTTCTTTTTTTTTTTGGTCTTGAGCCGGAGAAGAAATAAAAAGCTCCCTAGCCCCTCTGCCGGGCACAGCTTCTCCGGAGTTACCGCACCTGCACTTCACATCACAAGGTCAGCTCCGATCCCAGTACGCCCCTATCTCCAGCGATGCCAGCAAGGCCAGCGCTCCCTTCATCGTGCTCTGCTTGCTGGAATCTGCCTGCAGCCCAACCGCCCCCGCGCCCGGCCGAGGCAGAGCGGAAGGTTTAACGCCTCTTGGCTTTATGCTGAATCTTGCTCCTGCTGATGCAAGAAAAAGTGACATAAATCTCTGCCACACCTAGATGCCAGCAGTAGAATGGAATTCACTCACCAAAAGGGGAAGGATGAGAACAGCTTTTGGTGGGGGTCACAACGGAGGTACCATTTTGCTTATTTCAAGAGAGGCCGTAGGGGAAGCCTGAAGGCAGGAGCTAAGTAGAAAGCATGATGAACTAACAGCTCTCACAATGTCCTAACTTATCCTTCCCCAGCCGCAAGCACCTTGAGATGTCTCTCTGATCCACACCCTAAGTGTCGTGCCCGCTTTTATTCTGTTAGGCTGGCAGAGACACAGGAGTAAAGTCAACGCACGATTTTTAAAATTTCTGCTGTATTTTAAAACCTTCAGGTTAAAGTGAAAAGCTGGACATCTGCAGCATCCCCCGCTCCTCACATCCATCCACACTCCTAACAGCAATCTCCTCCGCACTGCCAGCTGAAAGGCAGCTCTGGGGCACCTTGCCAAGCCGCTCTTTGGCATCATCTTTTGCAGCTAGGTGCTGAGGGAAGGGAGACACCTGGGCAGGGGTTCCCAAAAGAGTTTTGCGCTCCCACAACCTCTGCCAACGCTGACTTCCAGCCCTAGCGTGAGGTGTGGACCAAAGAGATGGGATGCCTTGGCCCCTCTGATCTGAAGATTTGTTTTCTAGAAGATACCTTTTGGAAAGCTTATAATGTATGGTTGTTCACAATAGGTTTAGAAACTAACCTCTACAATGCACTGTCAATAAAATTTTTGTTTACAGGCATGATAATAACAACAGGACCCACTGAAGGAGGCAACTTGCCCTTCCTTAGAAAAGCAAACCAAAGTGGAGAGAGGAAAAAGGCAGGAAGAGAAGTAAAAAGAAGTCAGAAGGCAAAAGTTCTGTTTTCTTCACTTCATTACCTAGCATATTTGCAGGCTAGACAAAGAGTATTTGCAGCCAAAAATTGATTTTTAGCTTGCTTCTACTAGATCATCTTTCATCTGCTGCTGCATCTGAGCACGTAATCCATATTTACCACAGATACTCACTTGTCAGACGTCTGGAACTACTGAAAATGGAGATGCTTTAACCTACAGAAGTTCCCCCACAGCAAGAAAAATTACTTTTTTGGAAGGAGTTTCTGGGCACATTCAGGAGGAATGCAAGACAGATCAAAGTGCCTGACGGACGATTCCTGCATGCAGCCAGATGAGAGGGCCAAGGAACAGCCAATACTGAGCACAACTTAAAGTGAATTAACAGCATTTGAATGAAAAATCGGGGAGAAATTAGGGAGACCATCCAATGGCCTGTCGAAAGTATGCACTCAAGAAGAACTAGATTACTAGGCAGCTATGAACACCTTGGCTCGCAATAGCAATGTATACTATATAACAGTGTGTGTATATATATATAAATACATAAAAATAACAGTAGATATAAATAAGAGCAAGCTTAACAAGGCTAAAACCAAAACAGAGCAAAACACAGCTAAGCAGCAGCAAACTAATGCTCTTAAATAGTACATGTATTTTTATCTTTCTGGTGCAGCATTACAATCCACTTTCCTAGTACGGCAGCAACTAATAGCCTCTATGAACCTTAAAATGAATCTCATTCAGCACACGATGTTCAGAATTATTTACTGACATGACAGTCTCAGTATTCTGGCTCGGCAAAGCTCGCTAAGAAAGCAAAGCGTAGTCTCTAGTCTAAAAACTTCAGCAAAACAATGTTGGAACCTAAAGTTGTGCTCTTAGAAAACTGGCCAACATGTTGCTCGAAGCTGAATCCCATTATCACTTTAAATATTAAATAGTCATTGCCCTGATAAGTCATTATGTTTCTTAGGAGGTTCTCACAGATGTGCAGAAAATAGCTCTGATTACGGTGACGATCTTTGGTCAGGTGCTGCTTTTAGTTATGATCTACCGTCTGGAATATTCAGTTACACCTGTGAAGCCTGAAGTACCTGCAGACGTACACTGATCAAAATATAACAGCAAACTGGTCCACTGTGTTTCTGTGTAGTTAACTACTAAATTTCCCACCAAACCAGGGATTCTTTGAACATACTTATGGAATAGCACCCAATTCTGTGTCTCACTGGATTGCTAATATCTGAAAGGTCTCGTCTCAAACATTGACCATGCTTTTCTCACACCTCACTTTGTCTCAAAAGATGACGCGCACACACAGTAACTCACATCTACTAAAAATGTTGGTTTACTCCTGTTTCTAGGAAAAAAGCTGAAATGCATTAACAAGTTAAGCTTTTTACACTTGGAATGGTTCTTCGTCTTCTCTTTCATTTGCACAGCACTTACTGCAAAGCCCCAACTATCTGGTCAGATGCTCTTAATATATATCTGATTACTGTCAACAGCAACACTCATCTACACAACGCAACAATATGAAGCGAAGACAGACTATTTTAAAGACTTTCCTGAATGTTACCTTTTTTCTCTTTAGCCAGGCTTGCAGGGTAAACTGGAGCGTGCCGTATGTCTTGGTGCGAACTGTTAATTTCCTTTCATCATTGTTTTTACCCAATACGAAAATTATTTTTCCTGCAGGTTTTTGCAAGGATATGTTAATTTATTTAATTTGATATTTTAATAGATTTTCACAAGCCGGTAGGCCTGATACACGTCAGTAATTGCCGCTGAAATGGGTGTAAATTGCCTTGATCAAATCATAAGAGTAAACAATTTTTTAATTAGACTGTTTGAAACTTGCAGTAACCAGATAACGATTACGCTAGTCATCGGAGGCGGCACGTTCAGCAGTTTATCCCTCTGTTTCTATTCTACCTCTCTTCACGTTAATGCAGAGCAAACGTACGTGTCGAGGCTCACACATATGACCGCTTCCTAACACAGAGAGACTGTTCTTGGCGCTGCCTTTCTGCAAGGACTGCTGCTTAGACCAAACCATCAGATATGATATTCCACTTCTACAGCCGGGGAAACCGTGCTGGAGGCTGCGACAGACGGTTCTCATTTCATTTGTGGATTCTCTGCTGTTTGTTATGCTGCTTTAAGGAGTAACTAGGTCAGAGAAACTGTGCTGGGACAAAAGGAAAATAGTTCCTTCTGTTATACACAACTTCAGCATGTTTGGGGGAGAAAAAGTTTCCAGCATCACCGGGTGAAGATGACAGAACGATGGGAGAATCTCTGGAAGAGCTAGGAGCTTCCTAAAACTGAGCCTTTCTGCCGAGAAAATGAGCCCATCTGCATCTCTGCACTGGCTTTACTGTCCAATGCACGCTTTAATTTTCCTTGGAAACCACCTCCTGACAAGCGCTTTTTGGTTCTTCTCACCTTGGAAGATATCGGTGTAGAGTTTTATAATATGATCCTTCTCTCTCTCTCTCTTACAGGCTTTCTGTAAACAGTGAAATAGCTTCTCATGCAATTGAAAAAGACAGTACTGCCAGGAGCATCGCTAACATCTGGGTTAGCAGGCACGGAAACGGATGGGACAACACATCTCGCTTCCATACCGGGAAAATCTTGCCTGGTTCCCCTGCCCATACTGAGCTCACGGCCTCCCGAGTGGGAGCGAGGAAAGACAACCCCAGGCACTGGAAGGCAACAGAGCCTACCGAGCTTAGAGCTCGATGTCCTCTGCTGCCAGCGCCGTGATAACGGGCGCTCCTGGGATGGGGAACAGAGGGGTGGTGCCTCCTGAAATAAATACTCAAGTTAAGGTAAAAATCTCCAAGTAGAAGAAAGAAATCGGTTCAAGGGATTATGTCATTTGGTTACAAATGTTGTTCCTTCCCTGGAGTCGCTAGAAGCTTCCAGGACTACATCGATGTATGTCTGCGGGCTCTGGGACACCCGTATCCCAACCAGACAAGCGGTGTGTGCACAATGACTGCGCCCAAGTAGAGCCATTAGACGAGTTCTATTTCGTGATCAATTTTTCATTTATATTGAAGAATAATATCTCCTTAAATGGCAAGCACATATAGTTTAGCTAGGTATTTCAAAACAGTTTAATACCCACATAAACGATCTTTCATATGATATGAAAGGGAAATACTGCTACAGTTTACCCAGTGATATGGAGTTGTAACTCATTTATTCGGTAAATAACTATGACAAAAGCAATTACAGTTTAGAATGCCAGTAAATACCATCTCTTACAATTCACTAACAAAAGCAGACTTACTAAGAATTGTCAATAATCCTTCATCAATATTTTTAAAGAATGTGTTTAGGTTGCTTCTTAGCCAGCCTTACCAACGATTCCTCCTTAAAATACAATTATATATATTTTGATTTGGACTCTGTATGCACACAGCAATCACAGAATTCATCTCAACTGCAACATATATTCACCAAAAGAAACACAAGTAACTCATAAACGACCCACTAATAACCTACTTGCTAACTCCCTCGTTCAGACTTGGCATTGTAAGCATTTTAAGACACTAAGAGGTATAATTAGTTTGCAGGAACAACTAAAGACTAATTACCAGTATGGGGGGGGGGGGTATCAAAAGCATTACGATAATTAGGTTCATTTGTTTCACTTGGAGAGGAAAAATCCACAGTATTCTGGAAAATATTGCAACTTGATTAACATGATTTTCTTGACATTACTAGATTTAGGAAATGAAGTCACAACTGATAGTTTATTTAAAAAAGAAGAAATTTTATAGTCCTCTTTATGTAAAGGTCAGCTACTCTCAACTAGCGTTCCCATGTACTGTGCTTTCTAGAAACAGATTTTTCTTCATTTCCACTTAATGCTGCACATAATTGAAAGGACAAGAGATGCTAATTTGATCTTCCTAAATGTCACACACTGAAGAGCAAACGAGAGCTAGAGCAGGTACATTTCTGATGTGCACACCTTTTCAAGCCCCTACATTAATCAGTGTCAGGAGATTTCCACGTATTTTGTTTCACAGATCTTGGGATCAATGAAACATTTAGTCTCCAACAACCGGACTGTTATACCTCATTACAGCATGGAAAAGTTAAAAACAATTCTTAATGACCAGGACACGTTCGAGAGCACTGGCTATCGCTGCATAAAACCGGAGCCAAATGACTACGAAAAGGCCATTAAAGCTATCAGGGTCAGAATGTGACTTACTGTCAGTTTTGGTTTTTTACAAGAATTTGATCATCTTTATATTCCTGTTTGTGAAAATGCTGCAACGGCATTTTAAAGCTAACTCCTACTTTAAACCTCATCAGCGAGCAATGTTGCAGCAAACAAGCTGCATGCTCAGATTCACCGAGGAAGAGAAAATTGTAATACTGACTTGAGGGACTTCGATACAAAGCTGTTAAAAGTATTTCAGATGTCTCAGGGAATACAGCAACGATATCTTCTGAAAGACTAAGGATATGAGAAGGGTCAGTTCTGAGTTATCCACCTTTACTCCACAGCCTCTTCCCCCGAGTCAGGTGCTCCCTCTTCTCTCAACAGAGTGGACACCACGGAACCTTCCTACAACCCTTTCAAACCATAAAAGACTCCAAAACACCCTTCTGGATCATTAATTCGGTGTTATTTTTTCACCAGAGACTGGCTTCCTAGAGAGGTGGCCGATGCCTCACGCCTGTCAGGGTTTAAGAGGCATTTGGACAATGCCCTCAATAACATGTTTAGCTTTTGGCCAGCCCTGAATTGGTCCCTCCCAACAGAAATATTCTATTCTATTTAATTAGTCCATTAGATGTCCACAGTTTACCTGCATTAGCCTGTTAAAGCACTGCACGATTAAAGAGGTTGGTGATGCTCGAAGAACCGTACTCCAGTATTTTTCACAAGCATACACATGAGTGAGTAACTCCTCAGTCACGATGGGGTTTATTTTATGGGAATGATCTAAGAGAGGACTCCTACCTCTGTAACTAACTGCTGTTTCTACCAGCTCATGTGTGGGCTGTCATTCTCTGTTCATCAGGAATGATAGCTCTCCTGAACGTACAAAACTTCGCCGCCGCATCCTTTCAGGATCATCTCTCATTGTGATCGATGCACACAATGGGGAGCAAAAAGGGACCGTCAGATAGGGAGCGAGTAAATAGATCTTACTGCCAAGACCTGCCAGCTCCGACCGTTCTCAAACGCAGCACCCAGCACAGACCAGCGCACCCGTTCTACTCCTCTGGGGTGCCCGCGCCGGTATGCACGTCGTCAGCCGGAGGGCTCAGGGCTACGGCTCATTTCGGGTATTACCTGAACTAATTGCTACAAACCCAACCGCCGAAGGAAGCCATTTCACGCAAGGACTCCGTTCACGCAGGAGGAGACAGTGCAATGCAGACGAGTTTCTCTGCGTCTTCGGGAGCTCATGCGGACTATAAGGCCAATTTAAAGCTAAGAAGACCTAGGAGAGTAACAAGTTCTAATTCCTCCTAATTAACAGCTCTCGAGACCATTTGCGGTGGCACAAGTCTGTGCAAAAGCACAGGACGATGCTAAAGCCTTGTGCAAAAGCAAAGGGGAAAAAGCTTTCCTCCTCTGCTGCCAGGTAACATAACGCATTTTATTCTTACAAGGAAACTTATTATTTTCTCCAACATAAAAACAGGTTTAAAACAATTTACAGTTCTTCACCATCCTACCTGCAGTGCTACATGAATGCAAGCAAAAGGAGCCTGCTGGATGTTTCTTTAGAGCTGACTTGATCACACGCTGCTGCAGGTGATGGGCTCCTGCCAAGCACCGCTGCACTCTGAAAAAACTGTTTTTATCAGTCAGAGTTTCAAATGGGCATTTATATTCATTGGACACCTCTCAGTATTAATACAGGGGAGCACGTACCCGCTCTGCATCAGTACAGCTGAGATACTGGGAGGTATTTAGGCATTAATCATGGTGGGTTTATTACTTGCAATTAGAGCTTTTGGGCCAGATCTTCAGCTGGCATAAACTCAGTGCAGCTCTCTTTAAATTAAAGGAATCATGCTAATTTACACCAAATTATGATCTGTACCGAAGGTCCCTAAGGATTATCTACTTGATACGTCAGTTATTTTACCTAATTAAACTAGTTGAGAGTGTTTCTTAGTAAATTATGGGCTACCTATGATATTTATTCATTGAAGAGCTCAGACTGTTAGGCACCACTCACGCATTGCCTTTCTTTCCTTCCCTATTTTTATTCAGTATATCTCATCACAACTTCGGAGCTACATTAACAAATCTTGCCATACAAAGTTTGCATGGGAAATACTTTTTGCTGGGCACTGACTGTTTAATGTTCTTTTTTGTGCTTCTTACACACCAAAAGCTCTTGTGGCTTTGAGGAAAATTTTAGGGAAGTAAGACATGGTGGATGACCTCTTCTCCACCCTTATTTCATAACTACTGTGTAGTTACGAAGCTGATGCCAAGCTCATATCTTCTAATGCTCCAAAATATTACAGCTGTAAAATCCTGACCATCACATTGCTCAAAAAACCTTGTTCTGCTCAATTTTGCCTGTCCTAGACCTCTGATTTTGTAACCGTTTGTTTTATTAATACACACAGCACATTGGATGCAGTATCTTTGTTTTGTGTATTCCAAAGGGTAAAGTACTATGACCATGAAACTTGGTAGTAACTTTTATTGGCAGAGGGGCCAGGGTTTTACTAAACTTTCCGCAGCACAGCACTGATTTCAGTTGTTCTATAACAGCTCTAACAGCTTTGTTACATAATTTGCTCAGACTACAGGCACTGAATCCCAACGAAAATAATATTTTGTGTATGTTTGTAGGTATGAAGTAATCAGGAGAACAGCATTTTTTTCTCACGGTGATTCACAACTGCATTATGATGAACCAGAATTCATTTTTCATTAACAATGGGAAAAGATTCATCTCTCTTACCTTTTATTTCTGTCTTCTATCTGCAAGATATAGACCATGTCATCGGTAGCGTGAAGCTTGGCACTGCTGTCTCCCCATTTCAGCTTCAGGCTCTGAGGACCTGCTGCAGCACACTCTAACCGAGGAGGTAAGGGTGGTAACGGCCTGGTTTTTGCTTTGATAAAGTGGCTAAATGGTCCAGCTCCAATTTCATTGACAGCCTGGATCCTGATCCTAAAACGAACAATAAAAAGGGAAATGGTAAACAAAGCGCTTTCACGAGGTTCTTGGTATAAAAAATGGCTCAAGAAACAAAAGAGCCCTCTGGACCTGACTGCTCCGTCACTAACACAGCGCCCGCTCCCAGCTGCCAGGGCTTTGCTTCGGCGAAAGGAAAGGCTCTGTCAACGTAGCAAGTATCATCACCCTGTTTATATTGTAAGAGCCGCAGTGACCACCTCAAGAAATGCAGTAAGGCAGAGGGGGGAAGATTTGGGTAAGCCATCTCAGAGCCTGACGGCAGCGCCCCTCACCAAACGAACGAGGGACAGCCGCACAGATACAGGCGCAACCTGCACAACACAACGTGGGTACCTGTGAATAAATAAAATGCAGAGGTGTGTTGTGGTTGTCTAACAAAGGTCATGGACTAATTTAGGTGAAATTGTTGAGTGAAAGCATTGGTGTCACTGCCATGAAACCCATCTCCAGGTTGGTAGGTATCTCAGAAGACCGAAGAACAGCATTATTTCAGCGTGTGCAGCGTCTCACAAAGCACAATACTGAAGGACGTGAAACTCTGCTGGGAAGACCTAACCCAGAAGGTTAAATCCACAAACCTTCTACACGTCTTACACAAACTGTGGAAATATTAACCATCGGTGAACTATCGATTAGATCAAATAAAAGCTGGACTCAAGTCACTCTCACAAGAGGCACAAAAGCTCTTGAGCCCTTTGAAAAGCATTAAGGACATTTAGAAGAAGAAAAAAGCAGAGCACCTACCTAGTCAAGAAAGTTTTAATTTGGAAATATTCTTAAGACTAAGCCAGTATTCTAAATTGTATTTCTTTCTCAAGGATAATGACTCCTGGCTTCTGCTTTGTCACTTTACCTTATCTGTCTGCACCTTAGTTTAATAATTTGCACAATGAGAATCTGCTTATAGGAATGAGTGAAGAGTCATAGTCTTTTACTACGGTAACCTCAACATCATCATCACAAAAATGTGAAATACTCATTTTGAAAGAGCTTTGAGGACTGTGTAAATAGAAATACTGGTACAGATGAGCCTGAAAGGTTTCAAAAGTTTGTTAATTCCAAGTGAAAATAAGAGAAATCAGGACAGGCAAACCAATTAGTTCCTTTAGATAGTTCAGCCTAGTTTAAATAGCTGGACAGATGCCACTGCTTTGGAAATCCTGTGCACATCAGCCTAGTATTTTCTCATGGGAAAAGACTCTGCAAGAAGTGATGCTTCTTCTCAAAACTACCAGTCACCAAGAAGGCAGAAGTCCCTGGGGAAGGTGGCAGGGGGAGAAGGGAGAAGAGCAGAACCTGGTATACCCCTGTGACTGCCTGCTTCAGAGAAAGCAGGAGATAAAGAGGACTGTGTCTGGTTGGCGTAGCTACTTGCTTTGATTGAAGTACATAAAGTGATGTCAGTTCATATAAACAACATATGAAAAGTTCCTTTGCTTTGAGCAGCAAGTTTTTCAGCTCCACCGTCAGAAAAAGATTAGGTAGAATTGAAGGGGTAGGGAAAACCCCTCCAGAGAACAATATTCCCCATTCAAAAACAACCCCCAACTCATATTTTCTGCCATTTCAAGAACAGAAAGTGTTAAATGATTAAAAAACACATTGCAAAACAACAGAGCCTTATCTACTGATTAGGCAGCTAAAGTAATTGTACACTGTAAGAATGCACTGCGCTTACACAGGCATGTGTAAATGTGCGGTTAAACTTTTGCTTATTGACCTAGCCATTAACAAGGGTAAAGTATTGCTCGGCATGGAGCTGCATTTTCCTTTTAGCCTTCCTTTTGGTTTCAGGAAACGCCTCCTGACCACCTTACAGCACTACACAATGGAGATTTCATCCTCTTCCTCCCCAAGGGTGGATGGTATGAAGAAAGATCTAGTGGGAGCCTCCTCTTCCACTGCTGCGTGCAAGCATTTGACATAAAAAGAACAAAAGGCTTTTCTGTTACCTCAAGAAGTGTAATTAACATAGGCATTGATCTTATTTCATATTATGTTATTGGTTTGCTTCAGACTGAAGAGGCATTACAGCAATATTTAATGGTCTTTCCAGTAAAAAAGAAATCAAATTGAAAATTGCCTGAATTTTCACTGAATTCTGGCAAGTTGGCCATTAGCATATGCACGTAAACAGCAACAGCTACATTACAAAACGCTACTATTACTAAAGCGACATGCTCTAGAGTACATAGCCCTTTTTTTTTTTGTTTATTTTGCACTATCCAAAGTCCCAGTAACAACAAAGCCCCTCCTGTCCTCAAGCGTCGTAACTTTAACACATTTCCAAACAGCAGCTACCACACTTGAAACAAGCAGTGATGGAAACAAATCTCTCCCAGATATCACACCACACCTCGTAAGCAGAAGCTGACAGATGGGCTTTTTAGGTGTGTGCACGAACATGCACCTGCATTTACTTGTCTTTCCTTTGCCAAGTATTTGCAGAAGGTAAAAATGTGTCTCTTTTTCTTCCCTCTTTTATGTTGCTTTCATCTGCTGCGTGGTGTTCTTGCTTCCACCTCCTGACACACAGATATGCACCCACACCCCGCCCCCGCCACTTCTGACTCTGGAGCACAGCAAGACTGATGGAAACTCTTCAGCCTTAAAATAGAGACAGGCATCTTTCCAGAAGGATGGTGACACTGGGAAACCAAGAATTGATTTGATTCTGACATGGCTGGATGTGGCCACCCTTTTTCTGCTGATTACACCACCACAAAACTCTACTTTGTAAACTGCCAGTATCGCTCCCAGGTGCCGAGCTTTGTCAGACATGCACAAACGACTAGTTTTGGTTTTCTGTGTGCATGGCACTGTAACCCAGAGGCAGCTCTCACCTCCCTCCGAACCACAGCAGCGTCTCCTCAACGGGCATTAGGCCTGGGAAGTGTCCACAGGGAAGGGGAGAAGGAAGAAGGGGAAAAGAAAGGGGAGAAAGGAGGTCCGTCTGGGGGAGGAGGGAGAGGACACGGTGGTGGGACACCACCTCGTACTGCAGCATCCTTGCTCCAGCTCAGGTGCTTTCTCACGTCCCTGCCCCAGCCTGGGACACCCCGAGCTCCTCCAGCTGGGTGGCAACGCCAGCCTGGGTAAGGTAACGTCTGTAGTTAAGTGGAAACCAATTACTGTTTACGGAACCGGTACTGGGAAAAAATCAATTCTTTATTTTCGTGTAAAAGTAGTATATAGACATGTAGAAATATTTGCAATAAAACCACTTCCTGAACGCCTTTCAACTTTTTCACTAATGGTTCCTAAGTTAAAATACCCCAATTACCATCTTGGAAAGGTGGTTTCAAAATCTGACAATCACAATTTGAAAAGAAGAGTTTTGAAAATCTGAAGACTATATTTAGGGAGAGTACCTAATTCTGGAGACCCTGTACCAATAATATTTGTGTTCATTCTCACATTTTCCCACTGCATCTTTTAAACATTTAGAAAAAAAATATATCAGACTAGGCAAATTTGGAAACCATTAGAAGTTTGTTAACAGACCTTTCTATCTTGTAAGATTCTTGACCCAGGAAAATAAACAGACTAAACAGGATGCTATTTTCAGATTGGTCACAAAATCCTTTGTGCAGTATTCCAACAAACTGAAAAATCGCTTTTGACTTAATCAGTCTGACATGAGAAGAGTTTGATTCGCTAGTTCCCATAAGTGGAATGCCACCAGTTGCAATACACGTGCCTGTGGAAAACTGGGGGAGATAAAATGCCACAAGACTTCAAAAGGGAGGGGAAGCAGCATTGCTCCACCAGCAGCAGCAGCCTGAACGTAATGGATAGTAATCACATACGGCCCCCTGGACAAGCCAGCCCCACAGATCCCCTCTCACACTGTGCCCTTCTGGGCCTGGAACAAGACTTAATTTTACGCTCTGAAGCATAAATGTTGTTCCGTAAACCACTTAGGCACTGCTAACTTGCATCCACGTGCAAGCTTCTCTCTTCATCTTGGAAGATTCTTTTCCTTGATACAGTTCTGAAATTTAAAATGTCTAGAATTCTTATTCCTAAACCAAATTCAAATTAAGTGCTGCTATTAACATTTAATAAGGCTACTATTTATTTCTGTAAACTATGCAGCCTCAGTAGAAAATAGGCATTCTTAAAAATCAGAATTTGTTTTGCAGTGAAGTATCTCTACAGCAGAGCACAATTAGCTATGGAAAGCAGTGAGCGAAGCTTGGGAACAGAGTGTAACAGAAAATTGGTATTTCTATTACTGTTGAATACTTATTTATCGTGGAATATTTATTAACTCACTTCTAGTTACATCAGTTCACAGAAAACCAGTCGCAGTGTTATTACCCTATAATCAGAGCTTCGTGGCTATGTCAATAAAACGGAAAGCCTGCAGAACTCGGACATATCCCTGCAGCCGCTCACCAGCAATGCTGTTTACATAGTGCTTTTGCGAGGCATCTGCTTTTTGCAACACAGTACTGGTCTGTGCCTGACGTTGGAGAAGTCCACTTGAAATCGGCCCTACGCTGCCATTAGCAGCACCGCAGAGGCATGCCCCAGTTCCTCCTGCCTCCCATGTATTTTGGGATGCAAATCCTTCTTGTGGCATGCTGGCTGGGTTTGCTGCTAAGACACAGAGACCATCAAACTTGTCAGCTTCGAGCCCACCTCTGCAGAGAGCCGGGAGTTTGCTGGGTGTATTCTTGAGTTGCTCATGCATGGCCATTCCCTCACGGAACGTGGAAGCAGCAGAGCAATGCCAGACCTAAGGTAACGAGTCCAACAGGTTGGACACGCGTAGACACACTGTTAGAATCACACCCCTATGCAAAATAACGTTCCTTTCCAATTTTGGACTTGGTGGATCCATAATAACCAAGGTTCGCTTTCAATTTCGGGTTTCTACAAACAAAAACACTGACAGTGAAATTCCAATGCAACTAAAACGTATACGCTCTTGGCTGATTTACTTTAAATTCTGCTGAAACATTGGCAAGAGAGTTCAGAGCCTCAAAGCCAAGTGTTTGGCTTGTTTAGCCTAGGAAAAACAAGGCCTGGAAGAAAACACGTTCACTGCTTTTAAACACAGCAGGGAATAAACACTTGAGAGAGAGAAGAGCTAACTAGTTAAACAAAGTAGACATGAAAAGAAAAACCATTGGCGAACAGTTATAGGGAATGAGATCAGTGAGGTTCTGATTGAAACGGGGGGACACAGATGCTCCCTGACGAAAGACAGGTGTCAAGGTAGGTTTGAAGAAGAAATATCAGTGATAGAGTTAATGATTAATAGCAAAACCACTTTGACACATCTATTTTTATCAGCAGAAAAATACTTCAAACTATAAATGAGGCGTTTTTGCAACTTAACTGCAGTCACTTGTCTTCCCTGACAGGCATGAGATGCAAGATTTGGGTGTTTCTTTCTCTTGTTTTATTAAATAAAAGACCTTTCATGAATTATTACTTCTGATTAGTCATCCACTGGTTTGTGCTCTTCACAATATTTTTTTTTTTTTTTTGGTCGGAACTTAGTCTCACAGCAATATTTAGAACAGTTGCCGGTAATGCTTGTGCTTTAGCCTTTTCATTGGATCAGAGACAATCAGACTCCCTGACTGAAAATATGTGATTTAATATGGTGGTTTTTTACAAAATAACAAAATAAGAATGCAAAAAAAAAAAAGTCCAGTGCGATCCCAGTGTAACAACACTCTCCATGACAGTGAGAGCGGGAGCTTCACGGACAAGACTGCAGCATGATTATAAAGAAGAAGAATGTCCTGCCCATCCTTTCATTCCATATCTCCATTTCCAGGCTTTGAAGACAAGGACGCTTCCCTAAATGAAGCTGTAGACAACCAAGAACCAGCTAAAAAAGAGCTTGAAGAAGGAAGATGTCAGTGAAGAATTCAGAAGGTCCATTCTTGGCTGTCTCGGCTGTGTTGCTCGAAGCTCTCATTTTGCTTTAGCTGTTTTGACTCGATTGAAGAGATGAGGCAAAACCAGGGGGCACGAGACTGCCCAAAGATGATGCAGCTCCACAGCTGGGTAGCCAGTAATTAGTTTTATTAGGTTTTGGATTAGTCTTCCATCAGCTGGGTTCTGGCTTAGAGTAAGGTCACATAAGCACCAGCGCTGACGCAAGGCAGAGAGTGAGGAATGTGGGAGGACAAGGAGATGGAGGGAGGTCAGAAGCAGGACAACAGCAACCTGAGCTGGCTCAAACCCTTGTGCAGCTTTACTCATGGGCAGTATTTTCACAAATACCTTAAACTAGTTTAGGTATTCCTTGCTCTTTATGCATTTACAAGGCAAAAGACATGGTTAGTTTTCAACCAGGCCGGTTTTCCCGGCCTGCAATGGTGCGACAGCACTTTGCGGGCACAAAGGAGGGGACAACACGAGGAGAAGAGAGGCCTCCTTTGACAGCAGAGTTAGCTTAAACTGACCACAAAACTAGGATCTTAAATAAACACAGCAGAAGACAAGAAAAAGCTTATACTTCATTACTGCCTTTGCCAAAAAGGATCACAAGCCACTGAAGAACTAGAGACAGCGTTAACAGAGTCACATCTCCTGGATTTATATGAGTGATCTGGAACAGAGGGGTTCTGAATCACCACATTCCCTTTTTGCCTTCTTTTTTCAGATTGCCAGAGGGATGGATATAAATATATATTTTTTAAAAAATAAACCTACATCTTTTTTATTACATGTTTCTAAAACCTAGATATTCTAGGCAAAGATCAAGAAGCACTGTACCAGGCACTGCAAGCAACATATGTTCCCTTGCTTTAAATAACTTCTAGTATACATATTTGTATACTTGCTACAAGAAGCTCTCTATTTTGAGTACCTGATACAATTTGAGAAATGAACTTTTCATTTAAACTCTACAAGACCTGTAGGATTGTGGCCTTGAATTTAAAGGAAAAAAGAAAAATATCACAGAAGGTCTGTGCCATGTCTAATTTTACAACTGTGCAATCAGATTTCAGTTTTTATGAGAACAGTGCTTAAAATAGAATTTCTTTTGTCACATCTTCTGCTGTATTGCTGTTCTCTGCCTGCATGGAACCAAGTTTTTTTTTTAATTAGCAATTAAGGGAAAAAAACATATAAGCCCGAACATTAAAATAATAATAAAATTTTGGCAGTGTCACTTAGAAATTTAGACTCTGAAACAATATAAAGAAATTGCTTTTAAAATCAGATTATCTTTTAATTAATCTCCATGTGCTAGAAACAAGAAATAGCTGTAGCTATACAAATAAAAGTTCATTGCGTGCAAATTGCTATCCCCTCACAGGGATCAATACAGCTAATAATAAAACCCCTGGAATAGTACTGCCAAGCGTCTGAAAAAACATGAGATGTTGCATTGTAACTTCAGTTATTTCCCATATTTTAAATTTATTTACCTACCAGTGCGACCTTACTTTAGGAGAGCAATTCAAAAAGAAGGAGAGGTCAGAGATAACACAAGGAGAGGAGGAAGAGGAAAAAGGGTGGGCGGAGAAAGCAATATCTGAACATGAGCGACCGCAATTCGTTCCGAAAAGGAATTACTGCAGATTTCTATGCTCCCGAGGCTGCTTGGTTGGGTTGTCGGTTTTGTGTCTTGGTTTTTTGTTTGTTTGTTTTTTTCACTCACTCTACCTGCCATGAACACTCCCTGTGTAAAACTAAGCTATGTGATCTCATCCCGAGTGCTCTGTACCACGTCAGAAAAACTGTACTCACCGGTATGAGGTTTCGGGAAGCAAATCGTTGATAACGTAACTTGTAACATTTCCTACTGGAATGCTGACGTCACCCAGGTCAATGTTGTACGACGTGATCTCCGCTCCGTTGTTGCATGGTTCTTCCCAGTTCAGCACAAGGCACGCAGAGGGCGAGAGCTGACAGGCATCCATGTGCTCGTCCTCCAGCACGGAGAGGGTAGAGACTGCATCAGGCACAGATGCGGGGATTCTGCAGCTTGCCAGGTCACTGTAGGGTCCGGCTCCTGCCTGGTTAATAGCCTGTGTGTTTAAAAAAAATACGTATTTTTACAGGATGAATGTTCTCTTTCACACCTGTCGAGTTCGTAACAACCAGCTGCGCAGCCTGGAAGAGTTGCATGGATTCTCCAGAGGATTTGCACCGCTGGCTTAGTCTCTAAGGCATGACTCATGCCCTCTACCTATACTACAGCAATTAGTATCTTCCTTTGTTACTCAGGAGTTTCTCTCAGAGAAATTGGAGAATATTTCTCTTTTCCCTAATAGCTATTTAATCCAACTTAACAGTAACCTTTTCATCAGCAGCAAACTTTGTTTAGCGAGGGAAAATGTCACAGTCGTGCCGTCAGTGACAGGTGACGTCAGGCTGTTCAGCAAATTGTCTGCCTGAAATTGTTGGGCCGCCCCGTACAAAATCCTCAGTACGCTGCAGAGTGCCCCATCAGATGCTTTTTGCGAGCACAGTAGCCCTGGACACAAGGGGGCTTTGGCTTGCTGAGAGCTACACTGGCTCCTAACTCTGAGAATGGAGAGCTAATTTAATGCTAAAAAGTTTCTGATATAAGAATACAGGAACTCAGCACGGTGTTAAGCCTGTGACTCGGATTTCCCCAGAAGTCACAAATCACTAGCAAACCACCACCAAAGCACAGAGCTCAATATTTTCCACAGGAGAGGAGAGCAACCGATTATCAAGCTTCTCATCTTGACTCATAGATCCAGGACCCCAGTGGAAACCAAGTTTCAAAATCCGGCCCACTTCTGCTCATTAATTACAGAGGGTGTTGGCTTTGCAGGCTGAGCACGGCATGGTTGCGCAGACCTGGGTTTTTGTCAGCTGATGCTCAGTCAGTGCCAAATGCTGTCTATATTGCACGGGAACGGCCTAGGAGAGGACTAGGTTTACCTCCTCAGGATTGTCCTAAGCTCCCGTGCGCACAGTCACAGAACCACGCAGGCTGGAAGGGACCTTGGGACACGTCTACTCCAACCTGCTACTCCAAGCATGGCCAAAGCTAAATGACAGACCAGGTTGCTCAGGCTTTTGTTCAGTCTGGTCTTGAAAAACTCCAAGGATGGAGATTGCGCAGCCCCTCTGGACCACTGTTGCAAGCCTTAATTGCCCGCACAGTGTTAACTTTTTCTTTATATCTCATCTGAACACCTCTATTTCAACCTCTGCCTGGAGCAAAACCGGACACAGCACTCCAGGTTTTCACGAATAGCATGTAACGGCAGCAGCACCTTCCCCTGATCTGCTAGCTGGGTTCCTCCTGATACAGCCCAGCATGCTGCTAGCCCACAGGTACGTGGAGAGTATATATTATGCTAGCGTATTATGGTACAGCCTGAGCTACAGGAGGTCCAGACCTTCAAAAACAGCTCTTGACATTGCCCAGCATCGTCCACCGTCCCCATTTCCTTTGCATTTGGGAAAGCGAGCCCAGAGTCTCCCATCAGCTTACAATTTATCAGAAAACCCGGGTTTACAATGTTGCCAGTAGAACTACGATGGCAAGGAAAGGACACGTCAAACAATTGGTTGATTTCTTATCTGTGCTTAACTGTAGTGAATAACTTATTTCTGCTATGTATAATACAAACACAAAGCCATGTTCTGTTTTTTCCAGGAGGCATTTTGTTCAATTGAAGAAAGAGATAATAAAGTTAGATTTGTCAGCCTTTAAAAAGCCCTTCAAAACAAATCGTGCTCCAAGGGCATCTTCTATTTAGTGAAGCGCTCCTAGAGCTGTTAGAAGTGAGCCTTGTTTTGTGGTCTGCCAACGATATTATTTGTCTTGCCTCTAAACCAGTGTTTGGCAATCTGTATCTTGCTCCAAGCAATTTATTTTTAGTGGTGCTTTTAACTGCTTTATCGGACAATCTCATCATCATAACTGATGGGAATTTCATTCTTCTTTGCTTCCTAGATACTCCCCCCTCCAAATGACACAGTATTTCCCTTTGCAGAAGCCACAATTGTTTTTGGGAATATTCATTACAGGAAAAAAAGTTGAGGGACAGTAAAGACAAATTGTCTGCCCTGCAGTTATATATGCCGGATTCCTCAATTCTCTCTTTTTATTGAGCTACTGTAGATTTCTCGAGATAGCAATACTGTGTATTTATTAGAAGGCAGAGCAAATGCGGTTTGGGGAATCTTTATTTTTAAAAAGGAAAAGAGGTTTTTCTGTTAAAGCTGCTAACAGATAAGAAAAACAGCTATTATTCTCTCTTTATTTAAGAAAAAAGACTAAAATTGCTGAAACTACTTAACCTTCCTTCTTTGTCTGCTACACACTTCACTCTTTTTTTTTTTTATTGTTTAAATGTTCCAGTGTACCGTATAACAAATTCTTCTCCATATAATACACAGATTAGACCTAGAGGATGAAGCCCTCTAGAAAGTAATGCATGGCTCACTGATGGACTTCAGTAAAACGTCTCAGTGCTGTCGTGCATTTCACGTAACTTCTGGATTAAATTACGTTGGCCGCGTTAAAAACCGGGTAGATTTGCTCAACATTTCTGTGGCAGGTAATTTAAAATGAATGACCACTCGAAATCAAAGATGCTATACAGCCGGCTGTTTCCATTTTTAACATTAAAATCTCCTTGAGCTCCCGCCGCTCGCCACAGAAGTGGTCTCAGGGTCTCCTCCCTGCCCAGCAGACGCTGAACACTCTTCCTCCTGTGCAAACAAGAGGCACTTTCTGGCTCACGCTTCCAAGACACCCAACACACGCTCTTTCAGCTCGCCTTCCCGGCAGTGCCGGTGCAGGGTATATGGCCAGCTAGGACCGAGTCAGAAAGCACAGCTGAGTGTACTCAGAGGTGTGAGGGCCCAGCTCCCTGGCGGTCGGCCAGCTGCTCGGAAAAAAATATAATTAAAATAAAAATTCAAAGTCCAGTTTAAAAAAAAAAATTAAGAAGGAAACACTCGACAGAGGCATGTTGTCCTCGATCAAAGGAACGACCCTGGGTGGTCCACACGTTGCCAGCTGGGTGGGTACACGAACTTCTGGTTGGGTTTACTGCTGGTATTCTGCCTTCACATACAAATAAATCTTGTGGAAGAATATCTTGGGCAAAAATACTTTTACTTCACTCCCACTTACTTTACTTGCCATTTACTTTTCAGTGGACACAAAGGAGAAAAAGTGTTGTATTTCTGTTTTCACATAGATATATATAAAAGCAATACATTTTAACTGTTACTTTTTACTGAAATTAATAGGAGAGAAAGAGATCAAAGAAAATAAATCATACAGAGACTCTGTGTGAGATCTCATCTTACAAATCTAAGAGACAAAATGGTAAAGAGGAGGCATCGCTTTCTGGCAGCTACCATCTCCTATATAGATAGGAATCTACTCAGCTGGTTTGCTTTATTTGATAAATGAAACCCATGTTGGAGTTTATAATTTAAGCTAAGGGCATCTTCAACATCCACTTGGGAGGTAGATGATGTTTACATCTCATCACCAAGAAAAAAAAAATTATTTTGGGGGGGAAATTGTCTCAAACATTATAGTTTTGTTTTAATATCGGAGGAAAAGGTGGCTGTTAAAAGCATAATTCACTGAAAATAAACCACATGATACAGGCGAGAACTTTCCAAGGGCTAAAAGTTATACCGACTCCCTTGTTTACCACTTTGAATTGTCCGTAATCTAAACCGTTCAGTTACGTAGCAACAGTCTGCGTTATCCAAAAGCAACGTACGCTCCTTCCGACACAGAGAGCGCATAGCTTCAGAGTGGCTAATGATAAAAATACAAACACAGCAGAAGGAAACTGTGTTTCCATCGTAGATTGCCATGCATGCAAAGACTCCCGACTTCCATACCTGTAGTCTGCAGCAGTAACGCGCGGCCGCTGACAATTCACTTATTTCAAAACAGGTATCTGTGCCATTATACGCCAGTTGTAGAGATTCCTCATCTTCTCCCCACTCTAATCTGTATTCAGAGATGTCAGCACCAGAACATTCAGGACTCTGCAACACAAATATTTATGTGGTTCAATTCAGAAATGAGCACTTCAGATCCCTGTGTTTCACTGAGTAAGGAATAAAGTACATGGCGGGGGGGGAAAAAAAACCCCAAACCTTTATTTTTAAATTAATAAACCATTACTGCTGCAAATGGAAATGCGCTGAATTAGTGTTCCCTAATAGGTTATTGAAAGAGGCTAATTCTGCACAGAAATTACCTGGTAGAAATTCAGAGAAATGAGAAGCGTGCGCAGCTACTTGGCTTTTCATCAGGATGCTCGGTAATAAATTGCCTCTCCGCTGGCTTGGCAGAAGCACAACCGTGGAGAGCACAAAAAACCATCAATCTAGTGTAGTCTAGTCGAGTGCTCAAAACACAGCTCTGGAAGAGCTAGCCTTCAAGCCTGGAGTAGTTACTCATGTTACTGAGAAAAGAATAACCTCAGCAAATGAGGAGCTCGCCCGAGGTTTTCAGTGAAAGTCACCCATCAAGCTAACGGTCCCAGTGTGGGACACGGGAGCGGGGACCTGGGTACGTTAACGTCCATGAAAAGACTCCTACGGGATCCATATGTACGCACAGCAATCCCTTTACCATCCTGAAGCCTAGGGGAACAGGAGTAAATACCTGAATTTTCTGGAGATGAGCTAGCGCAGGCGTAACAGCATTATGGTTCCCAAAACACAATATTTTTACCAGAACTACCTAGAGCTGTGCTGCGTGGGGTGGAGCCGCTCGGGGAATCGCGGCTCTACGCGCAGAAGTGTGGTCTACGATACGGCAAGGACTTTGTGGTTACGGCATGCAAGGCCTAATTGCCAGCAAAAGGACCCGGAGCATCGCTGAACGCCACAGCGACCACCCTGAATGGGCACACGGGCTCCTCCAGCTCTGCCTCTGAGCACCCAGCGAGTTCAGTAGGAGCATTCGGAACTGCTAAGCCAGCGTTTTAAAACGACGTTTAAGAGAGACATAGCAGGCGCCACGGCGCGCGCTCTCGCTGGACAGAAAAACTCCCCGGCCCTTTGCTGTTTCTCCTTCCTATTCAAATCAGCCAAAACCCGATAGACTCTTGAAGAAAACATAACCACTGCAAACCACACTACTCCTTCCACAGATTCATTTTTAGCTCGAATAAACAAATATATCCGACATATAAATACAGAACCTACTGAAAACACTGCTGCATTTGCTCATGGTTAGGGAGAGCAAATGCCTTTCCATACACTCATTTAAAAGGTAACATTTAAAAGCTCCAGCGTGACTTCTAGCTTAGCGTCACAAAATGCTGCAAGAAATATTAACAAATACCCCTCAACTGTACCAAACACACCCTTTTCATTATAAAATTAAGCTCAGATTATGTTTGTACCCAGATACGTTGTTGGCACAATCGGTTTATTTGAGCATCTCGTGAACATTAATAAATTCTTTCTCAACAGGGGCATCCTTTTGTGGAGGGACCCGACAGATGCGGGGCCGGAACAGCTGCTAGGTTTTCAAAGAAAGCCCGTGGCAGAATTACAGCCCCGTCGCTCCGTATCACACCTTTATTTGCGCCGACATCCTTTCCTTTCTGCCTTCATTACGTAACCTTTTTTTTTTTTTTTTTTTAAAAAATTGCACCAATCCACCCTTCAACATTTCAGCTAAGATTTATTTTAAGAGTCCAATGCCTAGGATCCTGGAGAATGGAGAAGGAATGCACACAAACTAAAATAAAAGTAAATATTTGGGGAAGAGAAACAATTTTTGAGGTGGGAAAAAAACTACATCGTAAGCATTTGCGCAGAGTTAATTTCATATCAGAGACTCCAGCTTCAGCCAAAATCAAATATTTGCCTTCACAATTCCACCCCAGGCCACTCTGACATGCTAAAAGCCTGCAGAGAGCACTTCTGCTCGACCAGCGCTCTATCATCTGACGCCAGCGTAGGAGGTCTTGTGTCTGAATCCTGGTCCAGATGACTCATGATCAACTTTATGCAATTCTTTAAAGAGAAAAGTAGAGATGATGATTTCTACATCAGAAAAGTTTCTGCATACGTTTTTTTTTTCGCACAGAAAAAAAGAGTTCCAAACCAGTCAATAGCTCTCAAGCAAGCTTTCAAGTTTTGCAGTGACCATATTAGCTTGGATAAGCGAGATGGAAATGAAACAATCAGGGCGCTTGACTTACCTCCCAGCTGATAAGTACACGTGTGTCAGACAGGAAGGAGAGGGAAGGTGCTCTGCACTGGCCGGGCGGTCCTGCTGCCGTCGTGACTTCTGTAGCCTCCGAATACGGCCCGTACTAGAGGGGAACAAGGTGTCTGTACGTTAATATATAGACATTACACCCATCTCACCTTCCTCAAAGGCTTTTCAAGAACAGCACACAGAAACTTTCTCAAAGACAGACCGGGCTTCCGGCACTCGGCACCAAGTATCAGAGTTCAGTATGAGACCACGTAAGTGACTGCAAAGTCAGGATGTGAGGTAAGCTCAGGTACGAGCAGGCAGCATGTACACCCTCCTGTGCGGTGGTGAGTGCCCGTGAAAGCGTAAGCCACCTCCAATTTACCCAAGAGTGAGAGTGTGCACTCAGCAAGAGTAACCGAGGGACAGTTTGTGCGCCTCTACCTTACCTTAAAGTAGCGTGCTCGCATGTCTGTGCCGTAGCCTGGCATAACTGGCTTCTTGTGGGTATAAGGAAGAGCACGGCAACAGTAAACACATACTGGAGTCCAAATCCAACTCCTTTCAAATAAAATGTCCGCCACATGTTATTTATAAAAGGATAGCGTGTGAGGGAGCCCAGCCTGGGTGTCTGACAGCGGCGTTCAACGTGCAGGGGCACGCTGCTCACACGCCACGCATGGCTTAGCTCCACAGGCAGCAAAGCCAACTGCTCAGACAACTTCCTAGCCCTTGGCAGGAGAATAATTTAAATGTGTTCTAACAAAAGAAAAGACAAATTTGAAGAGTCTGGAAAACTGGCTTCAGCTAGCGGTGTGAGGACAGGAGAGATATAATGCTGCAAATAGCCTTTCTGAGGCCACTTGAGCGGGATAATGAAGTTTGCTCAGTACATCCCCAAGCTAATTAGAAATCATTCTCCAGAACAAAGGAACTTCGCTGGAAGCAATTAGAGGAAAACCACTGATATTTACTTATTTTGGAATGCAATACTAGGAAGTATGACAAAAATGAGCCACTAAAAAGGCTGAAAAACACTGAAATTATGAACCCCAGAAAACCCCTCAACAGACATGTGTCAGTATCGGTGCCGTCGAGAAAGGCTAACACTGATCGCTTTGTTTGAATTAAGCAAGTGCACACTTCAGAAAAATATAATTTGTTGACTTATCTTGTTTCCTTTACCTGATGGAAGAAAGGTGTTTGCATCTGGTAAAGAACACAACGCCCCATTTTGCATCTGATAAAGCCCCAACCAAACCAAAACCAGCCCCTGCATTTAACGAAGGGCGAGGCTAGAAATGCTTTGCAACTTTAAACACTGTTTTGCTGGGGAAAGGAAGGGGAAAGGAAGGGGAAAGTCAAGGTATGATATATCCAAAGCTTCCAGGTAGGCAATTATTGTCACTCAGCAAGCAAATCCATCTCTCCGTGTGTATTTCATTCATTTTTCACAAAAATAAGAGAGTAGATATTTTAAAGACAAAATAGTTTAACAGTCTTGCACATCTTTCTAATACCTAGGTTAGGTTTTAACAGAACTTCTCCCAGAAAGTGAATACTTTTAAACCTTTGTGTTACGTTTGTCAGCAAGATTTCCCGGGAACAAGCGTATCCCTATGCACATACTGCTGCTGGGACGGCCTTTACGGAAGGCCGCTGGAAAGATGCTCTCACAAAGGCAAGCAGAAGCAACCCAAACCTCTCTGAATCAACAAGATCTTTCAGAAGATCTCCGCGGACATCAGATAGAATTTAAAATGTGTTTGGCAAGGAGCATCTTCCAAGGAAAGCATATAACAAAAAAAAAAATCAAATCTATAAAGCATGTATGTTTTCCAAATTAAAACAAAACAAAAAAAAGGTTAATAAAGTAAGCTTTCTTCAAAATATATCAATCCCGGAGTGAAATTTCAGGGATTTTTTTTTTTTACAAAGTAAGGTTTGAACCAAACAGAAGGAATGCAGTGGAAGGGGAATAAACAGATCCTTCCTTGTAAGCAGATATCACTTTTAGCAGGGATTTTGCACATTTTGGTCCAGCTAATTTTGTCCAGTTGAATCATACAGCACCTGAAATCTCCTTTTAAAAGGTTCCGAACTGCAGCTCTTCCTCAGAAGTTCCTTCAAGCATTTCTCATTTTATTTTCTTTTGCCCATCTCCCCATCACCTTTCTGATCCCCAGCACTAAGAAAATCGCCTTCCAGAATCGCCCGCCCCAGGCACAGCACCCCCTCCAGCAGGGAAAGCCCAACGCCCGCTCCAGCCCGCTGCACGTACCCCACCATCGTTCAAAGCTCTCACTCTGAACCGGTACGTTGCTCCAGGAAGGAGGTTGCCGACGGTGCACTCCAAGTCAGGCCCATGATACACTTCAGAAACAACTTCTTCGGGTTCTGTCATTTCTACACTGTACTCCGAGACGGGACAGCCGCTTTCTGACGGAGGGACATCTAGAAAGAATTTACATAATTCATTAATAACATGAGGGCATATGCCAGGAGAGGATTAATTTTTTACTTCACATACCACAGAAATATACGTATATATGCACACACATATACACACGCACAATCAGGAATGATTTTCCCCTTCGTAGATGCCTTACCTGCAATCTCTCATCCATGCATGTGATTGACATTTTTAAAGCAAATGAATAAAACTACCCTTAGCCCTAAACGTTCACCCGGTCACACTGCCACATGCAAGAGCAGCAGCTCCCCCAAAGCAATGATCTGTCCCCTGGGAAGCTCTGTTTGATGCCACGAGGTGCCCAGCTACTTTTGAAGCCGAACACAGTAGCTACCATCCTCTCCTGAGGATGAAAAAGAAAGCTACTCTGCTGCTTTTCCCCCAACATCAAAGGCGGTGCTGTGTGCAGAAACAAACTGGTCAGTGAGGCATGAGAAAATGTATAGAAAATGTATAGAAAGCTGCAGGAAGAATGGGACTAGTGCTGAATACACCCTTTCTGGGACAAAGGAAAACCCGGAGGCACGTGGTGGCTGTCTGACCCAGCCTCGGCTGCTGGCTACTTGGGCACGGGCTGAGGTGGGTCAGGTACGCTCCAAAACTGCTACTTATACAGAGGATTTCTGGCAAAGCCTCATTAACACCCGATAAAAGTATGAACAACTGCCGTCCTCGAACTTTATTAGTCACACTGCTAACATTTACGAGATTCTAAATCTCTGTACAATGATCTAAACCCTGCTCTTCACTTGGAATTACAGCTTTTTGGGAAACCAAATTTGTTTCCCGTGCCTGTATCTGTTTTGCTGTGGGCACCTTTTTCCCCATGAAAACAACATATTTGATAATAATTTGCATGTTACCAGCCAACACACCAGAATCAGCCTGCCGGGTTCTGAAAAGCAGTGCTCCACCATAAGGGGTACAGTCTTCCAGGACGCAACATGGCATCTTGGATGCACAGGTGAATTTTTATACTGGTGTTGAGATCTACTTGTCAGTTAGAAATGGCACTGCTCTAGAATTCAGCGTAACGAATGATGCCACAAAGGATCTTGGATACTGCAAGATTATCATAGCAAAGGAAAAATATCTGTTGTTTAGCGGCACGTACCTTGTATTCTGAAAAAGTGCATTTTTTTAAACAGTCTAGTGTCATGTCCATGATCCAAGTCCTTTGCAAAATTACTGGTGTCCAATGCACTGTGTGTGTTATACTGTGGATCAGTGTTTAAATGCTGCCCCAAATCCTCACTATGATCTAACTCGAATTTCTGAGAGAATCCCATATTAGAAGTAGCAAAACGCTTCTGCTAAGTCAATATTGCAAAGGAATAAAAAAGAACTTGAATCACATGGCGTTTTTACAATAAAAGGATAGATATTCTCATATAGCTGATACTTTATAGTCCTGGCACAGAGACGGGTCCCAGACTAGAAAAGGTCCCAAAAATGGGAGCACAGCATCAGGCCTGAAGGACAGGGAAGTTCAGAAACCCGATACAGAGCCACGGTAGTCAATGAGAAGTCGCACTTCTGACTCGCACAGACTTCACCGGCCTTTGCTTTGTACTCCCCCGTGCGCAGGACAGACTGCAGCTTTTCACAAGGTCTAGCAACAGAACTAAAAGCTACGGCAAGTTCAGCAACTAACCGTCAAGATCAAAGCTATTCAACAGCGAGATGCTCCCCTGCCTTACCCCATTGTAGCTGTACTTCTTTGTGCTTCGGCTTCCCCAGAACTCGTGGTGGCCGGCAGTGACCTGGTGCAACACTTAGCGTACGGACAGGTAAACTTTCAGAACACTGGAAGAGAACAAGAGCTGAAGTTAGCTCTCTGGTACAATTACTGCCTACAAAGCGAGGCATGATTAGAAAGCGGCACAAGAAATTATTTTCTACAACCTCCACTTAATAGAAATTTATACAAACAATAAAGCACAGGAGATGCTATCAAGCATATTACTTACAAATGCAATTAATAGAGTCTTTTCATTAGCATACTCAAAACTGCAGGAAGCTTTGTTGGCTAATGTTCTGGGGTTCTTTATTTTAATTTTCCTTGTTTTTAAAATAATATCAAGGCCTAAAGAGCTCAATCATTAAAAAAAAAAAAAATCAAAGCAGGAGGAATAAAAGCGTAGGTACCGAAATGATTTTACAACAAAGAAGGGAATGAGAGAAACCGGTGGCTGGAAAATTGAACCCAAGAATCTAAAGAAGAATTCAGCCGCATGAAAGGTAATTAGTTGTTACAACAAACTACCCCTACTGCATCTTCGCTCACCAGCTTTGGTCAGTGCAGGCTCACGCACATGAGAGTCTGTGGTCTCTCTCAAGCAAGTGCCAGATGAGATAAACAAAATGGTCTTGTCTAGCGTAAGTACAAACACCTACGGCTTGGTTTTGAGGAAACCGAATCTCACTAAACTGCAATTTGCCTGGAAAAAACCCATCAGGTACACAAAAAAAATCTTCTGAACTTCAGCAACCTGCAAGTTAAGGTTAACTCCAATCAGTGTAGCTTTTACTGTGCTGCAGGAAAGAGAGTCTCCTCCTTTTCAAAGCAGAAATCTTTTACCAAAAATAGCACATAAATCTCTGAAAAACATAAACCCAATAGTCCTTATTGTTAAGTAATACTTACCTGACTGTGTCCGCCAGTGCTGATACAGCATGCCCGGAGTTTATACAAAGTGCCTGGTTTCAAGTGAGTACAGGTATATTCTGTAGCCGATCCACTATATGCCACTTCCCATTGATTTGCTAAAAAATGAGACATATCCAAGTTTAGAGACGTATAATGCAACAAGTTTACTAGTGTCTAGGAGGAAAGAAAATCCTTAATGTGGTCCTCCACAAATGATGTATTTCAAGAAGGTCATTAGTGTTAATGTTACTATGAATTTTATTACATTAAGGACATACATATATATAGACACATATATATATATACACCTACAAATATAAATATTTTAAATATATTAAAAATACAAAAAAACCCCAGTAGGTTCAGCCCTATAACCTAAAATTCCACCAGTCTTAGAGAGAAATGCCATACTTTGAGGAAAAAAAAAAAAAAAGAAAAAAAGAAAAACACAACAAAAACTCCCCCAAACCCAACCGAAACTCTCCCAGGAACCCTGCAAATTTTAAGGCTGCAAGTATGTAATTCCATTTCAATCAAATCTGCAGCATTAATATATTAATGATAATAACAGTAATAGCCCAAAGGGTCAGTACTTCTTTTTAGTAGCCATAATGGATTGAAATGGAGAAAACTTGTTTCCACTTTACCTTCCGGACTTCCTTGAGAAATCTCTAATAGATACTTCAGGATTTCTGAACCACCATTATCCTGTGGAGGATCTGAAAAAATAGGGCAAGTTGTTAGTAAATCAAGATTAGGAGTGAAGTGTAACAAAAGGATTACAGAACTTGCTACTGATGCTGCTCCTGCTCCTCCACAAGCTCCCCCACACTGGCTACACCGGGCATTTACAGCAGAAGAGGGTAGCAGACCTTAGTTTTCAGCGTGAGTCGGAATAAGGCGGCAGGATAACGATTCTACAAACAAAATGTGTGGAGAATGCATTGAAAGAGATGCAGCATGGAGGCTTGCCCCGACAACGCCAGCAGCTGGCATGATGCTGCAGCGGCACATGAAGTGGAAGGTGAAAAGCCTGAGGATGCGCTTGAGGGCAAGTGCAAGTCATTCAATAAAAACAAGCAACATTTTTGATTCTGAAAATATCAGTCTCTCTACACAGCTATTAAAATATTAAAAATTTAAGGTGTCAAGCTCTCTAAACATGTTCAACTTTGGACTGAGAAGCAGCATGAAAATATCTAAGTTCTAATATGTATTTAGACAATTCATTTGAATTTGTTATGACCCAAAAAAGCTCTACTATGACAAACTGAACTGGCTTACCCCACTTCACACTAAAGCCATGAGATGTTATTGGCCCCTTAATAACGGGTCTGGTTGGGGGTCCTGGCCTGTCTGGGCTTGTTGTACAGACCAACACTTCGCTGGGAGAACTCCTTCCTTCCACATTAGAAGCAAACAGCTGAAACAGAACCACAACACATTTACCATTGGTCACTGCAACTGCTTTTCTGACAGTTCTGCACGAGGCTTCTTCTAGTAATTGCACAAATATCGTTAAACTGGAAAGTATGTCACATCCCAAAGCGTGTGGGATTCCAACAACAAATATTACATTGTCACGTTGTTTCTTTAGAAACCACATTCATTTTCCCCCTCCCTCCACTAGCAATAGATCATGACATATTTAAGATAAGAGCACTGCTGATTTTCCGTTAAAAAAAACAAAAGTCACGTGGCAACTTGCAGTTATTTACTCATAAAAGATGAAAACGACAACCATAACCGCTATTTTTGTCTTGGAGGTATTTCAAACTGCTATTTAAAACAAATTAATTCAGCATATCAATAATCAGACAGTTAAAAGCTTAAGCAGCGTGACACGCAAATAAAGAAACGCGTCGTCTCCAGCCACTGGAACAAGCAGGATGCGCACAAAGAAAACTTGCTCAGGCAAATCCTCCGTCTCTACTCAAGAACCCCTTCTCCTGACTTCAGGGAGAAGGTTGCTAAGCTAAGAGAAAACATGAGGACCTGGCCAGGAGACAGAGCAGATCAGGACTGTACAAGAAACCCCCAAATGGGCCAATTTTTGTGGCTGCTGAGAGCTGTATTAGCTCATGCTAGTCCCTGGGACAGGGATCTGCTGCCAAGGAAGCAAGTAATAAATTATATATTATAATTGCTAATTGTAAATATAAGCTAGCAGGAACTTTTCCGCTTAGGATGCTCTGTTATTCTCAGGAGCAGTCACTTCTGTCCCCTCTCCTAACACAGGCATCTGAGGAAAACAATTTGCAATTTTCAAGACCAAAATAACGTAATTGAGGTTCTCTAGCCCATACGGTCGCTTTAAACAAGTCACTAAAGCCACTATCAACCGTTGTGTATCAACTCTTGGTTCTTTTCTGACTCTTCTCCAATTTAAGACATCTTGCCATGAACACCAGATACATGAGCCAGCCAAACATCCCAGTAACACCTCCAGGGAATCAGTGTGAGCTACAAATGTAATGCAATGTTTTGCACTTCCCCTCTGTACACAGCTAAAGATTTCACAAGCCCAGCAGGAACTGAAAATCCATATTAAACTGATTGCTCAAGCAGGATCTTCAACACTTTTTCAGAGCCACATCTTCCCCAACCTAGAGCCCCCCATTCTCTTAGTAGGGATAAAAATAAAACTTTGTTTCCACGTCACTGATAAAATTCTGAAATAGCACCCACAGCGCTGCTTTTTGTGGAACCTCACGAGAAACAGCCATTCCCTTCTATGCCGACAGGTCAAACACTTCAGAGAATGAAGTTTCTGCATCTTGTTGTGTCGTTTTTGGTATCATTTGCCCTTCTGAGCCCTCGCTCGGTACCAAACAAATGCTGTTACTACGGTGTGTTACATTACCGTTGTCACTTTAATTAACCAACCTTTATTTCAGCAAAAATGTTAGTAGGATGTCTTCTCTGTAAGCACACATTGTCTTGCATGAATTCATTATCCCCTTAATTCCTTATTATTAAGGGGGTTCCTCAAAGAGCCATGTTTTGCTGAGGTTCAAAGACAAGGCCAGAACTTGCCAGAGAGCCCCCATTGTGAGTTTTAAAACACTGCTGTGATTTTGGGGTGTCTGTGTTTGGTTTTGTTTTGCTTTAGACTTTCGGGGATCCTTCTCCAAGTTCTGTAGCTAATTAATGCTGGTCCACATGCAATGAGGGAACGTCTCAGTGCTGGGTCAAGCCAGAGTTGTGCTTGTAGCCAGTGACATGAGGCTACAAGTCTGCTCTGGTATCAACCCAGTTTTGTAAAATTCATGTTTCGTTTGAAAGCAGGGCTGCAGAGAAGCACGAGCCGTCCTTTCCCCTCAGACAGCCACAGCAGCTTTTACAATGCTGAACTAAAAGGCATCATCTCCGAGTGACGCCACAACAACTTCGCGATTCTTTGGGTAGTTCATGCAACTTCACAAGGTCTTCTGTCCCACAAAGGAATATATGCAAAGTGGGTTTTATGGATTTTTGGGTAAAGCTTTTTCTTGTTGCTCCTACAGGGCGACATACACTAACATATACATATACTAAGACCTACAGAAGCCACGTGATTTTGAATCAGCACAAACCTAAGCCACCCTCCTTCCCCCTGCGCTGTTGACAAGCGGCACAAGGCCGCTTCCAGAGACGTTTCTGTTCGGCAGCGCGGGAGCGGGGCGGACGTCGGCTCTACAGCCAGCTCCTCGCCAGCTCCGGAGGGCCGCGAGGCCGGACGCCATCTTGTGGAGCTGTGCTCGGCTCCCGGCTTCGCTGGGCCGCCGGGACGGACAGACCGGCCGCCGGGACGGACAGCCGCGCCGCAGCCTGGTAAAAACCACCCCATCTTCCCCTCGACAGCAGCAGCCGGCACCTGTGCTGTGCTTGATGGCTTCAGTAGCAGCGAGGCAGAGGACTGAATTTTGTGTTTGCAAAAAGATTTCAGAGCATCTCTCTTAGGGGGGGACTGTGTTTAGGAGCACCCACAGAGTAGGAGATACCAACACTTGCTAAAAAAACCAGCCACATGTACGTATGAGATGGAAAAGCTTCCATTTCTGCATGTCGGGGGAAGGCAGGCCCCTGAGCTGGGGGAGGAAGCTGTGCTTGCGGGGCTCCTTACAGCATTTTCTCCATTGTGTAGAAATGAGATTGGTTTTGTGACCAGGGATCAGGTTTTCGGGGAGCACTGCAGCCAACTGCAACCACCTCACGCCCTGAGCCACGCTTTTACAAAATCAAACCTGACAGTAGACAGTACCAAAAACCACGCCTGTTGCAAAAAGGCTGAGCAATGAGCATTTTCTGTGGTAAAAGTAGAAATACAACTTTGGTTTAATCTCTTAGGTCTCTAAAACCCATCTCTCTAAAATAAAGTTGTATTGGATAGCTGGGTTTTGCAGGTAGCACTAAAGCGTCCCTACAGAGCCTGGAAAAAATCCAACACAGAAAATACTACGCAACGACAAGAGGAACAAGATTTTACCCTGAATTTATACTGCGTGCTTCTTCTGAGATTCTTCACAGTACAGGCTTGCTCCTCTCCAGTGTACTTCGGGTGAAACACGCTATCCTAGGGGAAAAAAAAAGCCACCAAACAAATTTCCATAACTGAGGACTCTGAGGAAGTGCTCTCTGTATTACAGTTTGTAGCGAGAACACATTATAGCAAAAAGGCTTTACAGTCGAGTGCCTTCTTTTATTACCATTACCACTTTTAAGCTGCAAGGCCACAATTTTCCTTCTAGAAGGATGGTGCAACTGACCTGAATAATATAAATTTTGCTGTAAAATAAGCACAAAACCAATTGTGACAGCTTAACGCATGTTACAGAAACAGAAGCGACAGATGACAGAAGGCAAGCACACCACACAGCGGTGAGAAGCACACAGCAGACTGAGCTGCTTAAGGACAAGCTGCCCTATACCTTACAGACGCCTGCGAAGCTTTGCAAAGGAAGCCTGGGGGACAGCACAGACTTAGCTAAGGATTCATAATTCTGCTGTAGAGCAGAATAAATCACACAGCTCCGTCCTGCCAAGTACCCAGTACTCCTAAAAGACCTTCCAAACCAGCAATCCACGATCTTCTCAGTGATCTTGAATTAATAAATGAAAACTCAGTCTAAGTCACGCAGTAAACTTTAGTCACACGGTACTTACGTTATCCTCTTCCTGAATTTCCAGGGTGTATGAAATCACTTCCTCTGGTGTACATCCTTCTACTTTGTTCCACTGCAATGCAATCCATGTAACACCAGCTCGAACAAGCCTTGGTGCAGAAGGGGTCTGAGGAATATTACCTGCAGTGTAGCATACCACCTCCTGGCTGTAACCGCTGCACAGGGACACAGGAGAGGAATATTAAAACCAAACAAACAAAAACAACCCACACAACAACCACCAAACAAACCCAAGCCTCACTGGTTTGGTAGAGAAGTATTTCATATTTCCAAAAAATCTAGACCACGTTAAAATTGCCCAGGTGGAAAAAATGAGCAACCAGTTAGGAAATGCCAGAACTAAGAATAGAAAAAAATGCAAAATTGTGTGTCCTCACAGTCATTTTTACAGCTCTTATCACAATAATATTGGAAAAAAAATATTTGATTGCCTAAAAATGTTAACTCCCTATTAACTGTGAAGCAGATGAAAATCTCCTTCAATAAAGGGGAACTAAAACAGAAGATAAAGCCCCAAGTTTTCAACCTTTACATGTTGACCTTGAGATGCAGTTTCCACCTTTTATAAACTCAGAATACAACTTCGATTTAAGCTACACCCCTGAAAGCGGAGCGCTCCAGCAAAACTAGTCCCACTGTTTCACACATCCCTCTCCAAAGAAAGCAGGGAAAGTTTATCCAGTCATGACTATTCGTGCTCAGCATCACGTAGGAGCTGTCTGGTGCAGGCACAGATACCTTCCAACCCTCCAGGCTGGCTCTACTCCTTTCTGACTCTCCCCGCCCAAACTTCCTTGCATTTTAAGCTGAGCATAGTGTCGCTCTTTCGCACAGTTCAGGTTGCAACCAGAGAGATCATCTGCGGCGGCGGAGATGCACGTCTTGTCTAGATCCCAGCACACAACACCTTAAAACGTACTAGGCAGCTGTGTCAAGCAAGTGTAGGAAGAGTTCTCCTACAATTCCAGGCAGAATATATTGCGTACAATGGAAATTTGGGAACAAAGTTTGAAACAGACACATTGGGGTGAATTTTCAGAAGGACATCAGAACTCCTAACCGAACGTAATCTTCTTGCCATTTTCAAATCTCTTTTTCCGAAGTACACATGTATTTTGTTTCTTAAAGTCACCATGTGAATTTAATACACACAAAAAGCCACATCTCCTTCTTCTGAGCCTCCTTTCTCAAATATAACGTATTTGTTGAAATATTTTTATAGTTTAAAAAAAATCCACCTATGACTAATACCCAAACGAGACAAAAAATTGTCTTAGATGGCAAGTCCACAAGCATTACAACCAACCAAAACCATCTTATGACACAAAGTGTTAGATGACATTATCATGTCATAATTTTGAGTGCTGTCTATAAAAAGCCATATGCTGTTGGTGCTTATCTCATAGATTAACACAGAGCAGCTGACCATAAATATAGTTCTTAGTTCACTCCCTCCTCAATAGCCTGAGGGAAAAAAAGAGAGAGAGAGAACAAAAAAAGCAGGGGGGAGGGAAGAGTTGAAGCATGCCCTAAGATATTTTAAGAATCTGGAACCTGGCAAAGAAGAGAGATGCCAAAACTGGAAACTTTGCACAAAACTGGCAATCCCCTCCCAGTTACACTCAGCAGCTCCAGCTCAAGCCTCTCTCTCTCCAGATCGAGTATTATTTCAACAGGGAGGGAAGTAATCTTGCAAGAAGTTGGCAAAAGGGACTGCGCGCGCACAAGAACAGCCCCAGTGCATCTCAGAGGGAAAGCACAGGAACGTGAATAAAGAAACTTTTAAAGCTACATATTACTAAGAGGTTTGTATTTTGGAAGAGAGAACGATACAGGAATCTCCCTCAGCAAAATACATTGTTATACACCACTAGGGTTTCTTTTTCTGTCCTTGTAATAATGATGAAATCCTGTTTAGCTAAGAGGGACAATAAAGGAGTACACAAGAGCACTGAATGTTTAGCTTCTTCACAGCTAAACTTTTCCTGCCCTACTTTCCTCCCGTGAGTACGGGAGCGCAGAGCCCCTGCAGCACGATGTCTCTGTGGGCATGCTTTGGTCCTCGGGTGACATTTTAGCCCCGCGCTCCCTAGCAGCTGCCGGAGGGTTGCAGTAAGTCTGATCTCTCATCATCTTCATTTGAGCGCATCTGTTCACATGCAAAGAAAAGCAGAACCTGAAACCCATCTTGCAGGGCCCTTGGGTGAGCCTGTCCTCTCCCGGTCCTGGCTCTCTCACCCTTCTTTCCCACCCCATCAACCAGCCCCGCCAGTCCTGCGGAAGAAGGAAGGGACTGTACTGCTGAAAAAAAAAGGACAGAAGGGCTTTGCTTGAAACCAGAAAAATAAATATATCAAGATTCCTTTCAAAATCTGTAACTCGACTTCCTCTTGCTTGTTTTTCTTGGTTCAGTGAGGTCCCTAGTGGGAATTTTACATAACAGATGTATTCTTTTTGTATTAGGAAGAGACCACAAAACACCATTTAACACCTCAAAAGGAGCCTATCTTCTTAGGCTAACCTCATCACGCTGCAGGTACATGGCAATTCCCTGGGAGAAGAATGATACCGCCAGGGAAGGTGCGACTTACTCTGAAGCATTAATAATTGAGCAAATGTCAGATATTTAACTCAAAACCATAAAGAGAAAAACCAGCTGAACAAAGATCCCCCCCCAGATATTCCTCTTCATAAACTTTTCAACTACCACTTTTTCTCAAGAAAGCGTGTACCTCGGGTAACTTACCTCGTACCGATGTCGTTCTGAGCTGCTAATCGGAAGGTGTAACCCAATGCCGGACAAAGCTTAGTCAACTTGCAATGCTTCTGGCTTCCAAAGTAACATTCTCTGAAACCACTGTTCCTCTTTCCCTAGAAAGAGAGAAATCTGTAATCAGAGCGCTATGAAACAAAACCACGGGGTTCTTATTTTAAAAGGACCTGTTAAATGATATTAGAATTAGATGCTTTCATACGAGCACCGTGCAAAGAAAGCTGTGTATAAGCCACTGACAACATTGCTACGCCACCTAAAATGATGCAGGTCAACAGTCAGTCTGCTGTCAGATTCCTCCTCTTTTCAGATTTTTATCTTCATGAGATGTATCTACAGCTTCTCTCATCCTCCTTGAAGCGCAATTTATCCTACTCATTAACCAAAAATCATGCAAGTTAAGGGTGAAATTGGTCTCTGAATCGACCCGGTCACAGGAGGACAGGAGAAGTTGCAACCAACATGTCTTGCAAGCGCTACCCCTGTGCACCTCAAATCCCACGGAAGCCCTCCCTGGTCCTTCAGGAACGCTCTATCCCACAAGAGGGCTCTCGCTCCCCGCGGTCCAGCCCACGGTCAACCCCAGCAGCTGCCGCCCGAGACGGACAAGCCTGGGTTCAACCCTTTGCTCAGCCCCATGCCCTCAGGGACAAAACAGATCTATTCATCACGGAGGACTGTTTAATGTGCCAGGTTCTGTACCCACCCCACTGCTCAGAGCACGCGGCATATGATGAGCAAAAAGGATTTGTTGGAAAGCACGAAATTTTGTTAAGAAACTTGGATCCCAGAGGTATGGTTTATGGGAGCTTCGCATCAACGTGACCGGGAGCAACGATGAGCCCTGACAAAGCCAAGATGAGGCAGCAGCAAGAGAGGGTACCGAGGCACCTCTCGCTCCCAAGCCCTTCCTCAGGTACACCAAGTACAAACCAGCACGGCCGAGGACAGGGACATTCAGAAGTTCCCTCCCTCCCTGCCACATTTAAAACAAAACAAACCCCTTCTCAATCCGACCCGACTCGGTATGCCCTACGGTAAAAACAAAGCCAAGCTTTTTGCAGGACAGAGACCCCAAGCCAACGGAGAGTGACTGGCCTCATCCTATGCCACGTGCAGGAAAAACCAGTCAGTTTGAAGTCTTTCAGGAGGAAGGGCACGGATTGCTCAACTCTACCTAAATATCTACCTGAGCTGAAGGAGTTCAAGGCAGTTTTAATTTCAATACTTGAATGCAAAATTAATGGACAATTACAAAGTACCCAAAGGTACACCAGAAGAGAAACCTCGCAAAGCACACCCATGGGCTCAGGCTGGTACAGGAGATAGTTAGGCCCACCTCTGCAACCCCTTCTGACATAAGGGCTCTGCTATGCCACTTACTACTCTTGGCACCTGTCTACAGTTTCTGATTTTTATTTTATGCCAACCAAATTAACATCTGCCCATAGCCAAGACTACTTATTTCACTTGCTAGACACTGGCTTGACAGAAGACTCAATGTATCTATACGTAAGCAGACAATCAGGAAAATGAGATGTACAGGTGTCCCTCACTGCAGCCAACAGCCTCACCTGCTGCTGCCTCCTGGAGCTCTGTCTGTCCTGCCACACGCCGCTCTCCCTCCATGCTTGACACATTGCTTCATCGTTAAAGACCTCAAAAATGCCCGAGTGGGACATATATTTTTTCACTGGCCCATTCTCCAGACCCTATCAATTTCCACTTCTTTTCACTCGGATCACAACACACAGAGAGAAGAATTCCATAAAATATTTGCAGTAAGTCTCCAAAATGTATTTATCAAGCCAGAAACAATCACTCAGTCCTCCAGCACAGCACAATCTGGAGGCACTGAAGGGACGTTTAGCACACTGGCGCACAGCCATAACTCACTTTTATTTATACAGCGTGATCCTACACTTGTTCTAGAACTTGGTTTTATACACAATCTTCTTCAACCCACCTGCTCCAGCTGCAACATTACTGTGTGGCTGAAGTAAACTAAGCGATGAAATTGGAAGAGAATCATGAATCCTAAAGCAAAAGTCTTTTGGAAATGAGAAAACTTTTTCAGATCTAAAATCCCTAGAGTTACATAAAACTCCTTTTGGACAAAAATAATAGGTCACCATACTTCCCAGCTCAGCAATAACGTATTTAAAGTCCAGACTATACAAAATGTAAGTCGTAATCCTATGTTTTAGTAAAATATCTGTTCATCAGACTTTTTTACCCCCCAAAAACCCCTATCTTTTATAGGTTCAGATGCATTAAATTAATTTTCCTCTAATTCTTTAAAACCATCCTGACTTCAATATTTGTAAAGCATTTGAAAACATTTAATCTCCTTTTGTTTCCTGCTTAAGAATGTATTTTTTTTTTATCATTTCCCTATTTTTTTCCCCAAGAGAACAAAGTGACCAAATGCTAAGCATGTGGTCGATAAAAGATGAACAGCCATGGCTGGTGAAAAAGGGCAGCGATGGAGCACCTCACCTGTAGCACAATGCCTGAACCGAGAGCAAGGGGCCAAGGAAACTCCAATCTGTCACACTGATGGGTTACAACTTTGCAAAGATTGCCAAACGTTTAACATTGTCTTCACCTTTGTAACAGTACCAGTTCTGATATTGTGTATTTTTCTTCTAGACCTGGTATGGTACATTCCCCAGGCTCGCTCACAGACCGACTGGTATTCAAATTACTCAGACTGGCTGGTATTTTGGATTCTATTGGCACTAATTGGAGAGACTGGCCAATATTTCTAATTATCCTGGCATTAATAGCCTGGAAATAGTCTCTCCGCTCCTTCCCTCCCAAGATTTATGAAAGCACTAGTGCTGGCATAATTATAGACAGGAACAACTGGCAGGCTGGTACTGGCTGCCACCCAAGAGTCTTACAGCTTTCCCAGAATCCTTCTCCTATTCTTTGTACACTCGGCATCCAAGTTTTAATCCTTTAAATAATGTTTCGTAAGTTGCTTAAAATATACTGTATCATTTCCGCAAATATTTCTAATCCACGAATTTCAGAGGGAGAGCAGACACTGTCTGACTTCCTCGCTAGCCTGGGTTTCTCCAGCCTGCGTTCCCTATTCTTCACGAGGACAACCCATGCTGTGATGATGATCAGGGCCTGCCCAAGGAAACGAGAACAATTCGGCTCCACAAATCCATTAGAATTTGCACAATACTACAACACAGCACTGTAACACAATTTTTAAGAGTTTTGCCTGCTATTTCAGCTACATTTGAAGATACGCGCTCACTTAAAACAGAGTGCTTAAGTTCCTCTCGAAGACTGCGTTTATGGAGACAAGGGTTTTGAGATTTTAAATGGGTTTTGTTGACCGCCTTCCCTGCAGCTGACTTAGTAAATAAACACGAAAGGAGGAATGGGCCACCGCAGGTACAGTGGATACAGAAATCGAGCACAGTCCTTCACAAGACCACACTCCCAAAGCCTGAATAAAAGCTGCTGGCGTCAGATCTGCAACCAGGAGGCAAGATGGCAACCTGGTGCAGGCCGTGCCAGCGTTAACTGCTGTGTTTGGTTCCCACTGGCAATAAAAAGCAACAGACTGATTTTCAGTCTGACACAAAGCTGTGGAGCAAAGTGTCAACAATTACTATAACACACCCTTATTTCTCTGCAAAGCATTTATTGTGCAAGCCTTCATACAAGTAGCTGAATTTTCTCTACACACAGACATTTAGAAGACAGCATAGGACCTACGAAACATCCCTAAAATATAGACAAAACCCAATTTTACCTAAGGCTCTCCTCTTGCGTGTCGCACAGGAGCAACACAGCCACAGAACAGACCTGGAGGGCAGGTAGGTGAACAAACACAAGCCCAAGCACGAGCGTGGAGCTCCGCGTACGCCAGTTCTGGTGGACCATCGCTGAGATGCATGGCCCAGATTATCAGCTGGTACGAATGAGCACACCTCTGCTAGCCTCGAGACGCAGCAGAAGAGAGTCCTCTCCATTTATCTATATATCAATTATTAGCTATCCATCACCACATCATTAAATAGTGTGGTGTTGTATCTGTCTCTCTCTTGAGCAAATTAAAATGAGATGCTTATTGGATAGGAATTAAAGCTGCTTTTGAGTTAGACCCACAGCAGTGACACACGCTGCCCGAGAGGGGTGTCCTTGTCGCTGGCTCAGGAACAGGCCTCCACTTTCCCATAGAGAATGAAGAGGATACTCTCGCTACCCGTACACACAAGAGAAACATTTATTTACTACCACTTAATCACAGAATGATCATTTCACATCTAATTAGTAACAAAAGCCTGATTCTTACAGCAGTGCCAGCAGCATTTTTCAATGCAGTTACAGTTTACTGACTTTGATGAACACTGGCGTCAGGAGAAAGCATCACCTCCCTTACAGTGATGTCTTCTGTCTGGTGTATTTTTAACGCTATTTTATTCGATTAGACTTCTGCTTACCCTGAATAATCAATCCTGGCACAAAGGCAACAATTGACTAGTTCAGGTTTGTAAGTTCACAGGGTTCAGGTTTGTAAAGTTCACAGGAAAAGAGCCAGAAGGTGGAGTTTTCCTGAATTACTGATTTTGACTGATTTTATTGCCAGACTGCTATTGCCGATCGCAGCACCCAAGGTGCAGGCATGTTCAGATCCTGCTGAATTTCAAAATATCTGAGAAGAGGGGCTGATCCTAACTCCTTGGAAGTCAGCCCAAACTCTGCTAGCATACATCCAACGTAACTGAGGGACAATTCGCTGAAGTCATCTTTTACTCTGTCTGTTAAAGGATGAAAATCGTCCTGCATAGTCCTGCAGGCATTTTAAGCTAAAACAGTTTATTAGCAAGGCATTGCAACTATAATTCGAAGACCTATGTCAATACTGAGAGAGTATTTGTGTTTTCCAGCTAACATGTAACACCAGTCACGTTACAAACCGTTTAATCCAAGCCGGGAGGTAAGAAGGTGGAATAGCAGGAACAGCTTTGTTTATTGACTTTTTTCCAGAGTCTGCAGGTCAGGAAAAACCCCAAAACTCAGAACTAAACTGAAGAAGCGGCAGCTGGGTAGGACTGGCACAGTGACATATTAAGCAGTATAACCTCTTCTTCATCAAAGCAGGTCAGAACGTAACACACCTAATCCCAATGAAGAAACAAAAGCAACTCATTTGTGTTTCATCTAAAGCTCATCTAATGACGCGAGAGAAAGTTTTTAAAGTCTATATGAGAAAAGACAGCTAAACCAGAGAAGGGGAACAGTACTCCGTCTATTCTCGGCAAGATACACTAAAATGAAAACCAAAAAAACTACCTCAAACTCCTTTTCCCAGTCCCTTGAGCGACCCTCCAGGGAAGCGGGGAACCTGCGGTAGGTAGGTGGGGTGGCACGGGGCCTGCCGAGGAGCGCTGCACCCAGGGTCCCAGGCAGACCCCCAGCTAGCACCCGGCTGGCACTGCAGCACCTCAGCCTGGCGGGACCGCCCAGCTACAGACACGAAGAGATGAGGTGCTGCTCTCTTGCTACAACTTACAACCTCACCTAATCCCAGGACTGTACAACTTGCTGCTTCTGCTGTCGTTTTACAGCAGCGGCTTAGTTTTTGCATATACAAGTGATGCCACCTACACTCCTGGCCGCATTTTAGATGCTATAAACTATGCCTCTGCCCTGTAAAAACAGGAGAAACTAGCATCTGGCATGCTCCGAGACCTGAATCACCCCAGAGACAGACCTGTTACCCACCGTGGGGGCTGCTGGAGCCCCTGCCTTGGCGGGTAGCACAGCTTGAGCCGGGGGAACACGCCAGCGAGCCTGGGATACAGCCGGACGCGCTGGCCCAACCACCTCCACCACTCCCCACGTCTCCCGTGCCTGATGCCAGTTTTGCCTCTCTAGTGTGAGGCTGCAGCCTTTGCACGACAGCGTTCCAGGATCTGCATGTCGCTTCTGTGTTGCAAGGGCTTTCCGCGGCTCACTCGCACGCTATCCTTCCCTAGGAAGGGGCTCAACTTCTCAAGGCAGACTGCCATTTCAGGCTGTTTTTCTAACTTTATTATCGGATAGATTTCTTACTCTCCACTCATGTAAAGCCCTCTCTGCTTTGCAGCCACAATTTAATTTCCTTCTGATCGCTGATTTTCCCCTGTTTATATTTTATTCTGTGCCCTGTAGCTCACGAATGTTGCTCTGGCTGAGATCTGGCAGAGCGTTTGCTGTTGCCTGGCAAGCGCTCTCCTCTTCCCCGATGTATTTATTTCTTGATTTCACTGGGACACAGCGTGGCATTGTAACAAAGCTAGTGCTTTTGCTTACGTGGAGTTTACACAACCAAGTGCGAGGGTACAGGGCCCTGCAAGTGAATTCTCTTTTGTTCTTGGGTGCCGTAACCCCGGTAGCTAACTACACCTTACATTGGAGGCACAGCTTGCAATGGCGCATGAAAAAGTGAGCGGAACAGCTTGCTGAGCTCGCTGTTGCAGGTAGATGAGGCTCCTGCCGATGCAGGCACAGCCAGCCTGCACTGTCAGCCGACTGCTTTAATAAGCCTTAATGGCAAATTTTGATTCAGCAACTCAAAATTGCATTTCTGTCTTGTATTAGAGGAAAAAATTTTTCAGAGCAACCACACCATGCTCTCTAGGCATTAACTGCCTCACAACCAGGCAACTACATTTCAGTCAAAGTCAAAGTCTTGTCAAACCACTGGAGATGTTCCAAATTAATTTGAGCAGGGCCATTATTCATCTTTGCCGGCTAGCTGTCCGCTGGGATGTCAGGTTTCAGGACTGTTACTGAGAAAACAAGGTAGTTAAAATAGACTATAAGGCAATCAGGATCCCTTCACTTGTCACCACTGGCACCAGAGCTAGCCTAAACCAAACTACTTTTGCCCTGTAAAAAACAGACTTTATAACAATTCTTTCTGAAGACAAACTCTAGCCATATACTCAGCATTAAAGGGTTTAAAGGACAAAAGCGTTTAAGAATTGCCTCATATATATGCAAAATTAGAACTAGACTCCGTGTGGACAAAATTAACATCCAGAGTATTTCCACTGTATCAATGGTCTCCTGTTGGTCTTTCTTTTGACAAGACCTCCTGTTGCTTCCCTTCCCTTGGCAGCCTGGAATCATTCACGTTTCTACCGCCTCACTGCTCAGTGCTGTTACGTTCCCATGGCTCCAAGCTACTGGAAGCATCGCAAGAGATCACAGCTACATAGTCAAGGTGTCGCAGAAGGTGTAATGGGATCATCCCGGCCCATCCTTTTCGAGAAACGTCTTTTTAACCTCCTTTCCCAGACCTCATTCTCCACATTTTTTCTTCTTCACTGACGACCTTTCCCCTTCCATTACGCCGAGAGGCGCAGCAAGTCCTTCTGAAATTGCTGTCTAATTTCAGTTCAGTTCAGGGGGCTTCTCATCCCGTAGACCCCACTCGCTGTGACGCTGCACACAATAAATGTTTGCACAGTGAGCGGTTCCAAATATCCAACACGTAGCAGAATGATCTGGGAACACGTTACTAGTGCAATTATGGAGGACTATTCATAGCAGAATATCCCCTTTAGAATATTATTTTTAGACTGCTAAAAACGTCAAGACACGTTTCTCAGACAATACCACTAAACACCCCTTCACACTGTCCATTTCCTGACTCATCACTTTTTTTTCCTTTATGTGTTGCCCAAGCCTTTTCTGTCACCCAATACAAGTTTTTTCCTTCCAAGATAATACTGACTCACGCTTTCTGCAGAAATACGCCTTGCGCAATGGAAAGGAGGCAGAAAGGAATTAGGGGATGGAGGGAGGACTCACGACCAGAACCCACCGCCAGCAAATCCTCCACATCTCTTGCTTTTGGCACTTTCCCTGACAGCACACTGCTCGCTGACGACGCAAGATATTTGGGACAGAGAACTTATTTCCTTCTGTGTCTGGAAAGGGTCGAATTGCCACTATGTAAAGGGCACCACTGTTTTGACCCTGGATACATTCTCCGTAGAAAGAGCTGCAAGATCATGCCTCTTCTCCTTTGAGGCAGGAACAGTGTTTTATTCTGTGCTCAGACAGCATCCAGAAGAAAGAGATCACCAACAGAACTCTAAGATACATCACAAGTAATTAAATAATAAGTAATGAGGATTAACAAATAAAGTACGCCAAATGAGTGATACAAAGTTAGATTTCAGGAGTACAGAAGCAGAACCTTGTCTCTGCATAAAATACACTGAATGAGAAGTTCTCCCCCCACTGCCCCTTTCACCTTTCCAACTCTTTACCTAAAGCCGTCAGGATTTCATTTTCCTACTTCTACTTTCTCCTGTATTCACCTATTTTTCTTTACTCAGCAAATCCTTGTAAAGTCTGAGTGCCATTTATTTATGTATTTATTTCAAGTAGTTACTACCTACCTCATCCCACTCCAGAAGGTAGCTGGTGATTTTTGAACCATTATCAATGGGTGCCTACAAACAAACAAACAAAAGGTGATTTCGGGAATAAGAGAAAAGTACTTCCCCCCTCGACAAACGACTGCAGTTTAAAGTGAAACCGAAGCTTGGGGTTTGCACACAGCTTGGCAACCTCTTAATGAATACCGAGAAGAGGCTAGACGTAATGAAACACATATATTTTGACAGTCAAGTCAGTGCATGGGGAAGGATTTGTCAGAATACAGCAAGTTCAAGCCCCTTACTGAATAATGACTGCCTCAGCTTTCAAATGTTTTCAACAGTTACACTCACTGCCGGTAAACTGTATTTTTCACTGCTTTCTTGCCCAATCCGAGCATTACCTACCTTCCATTGTAAGGTCAAGGAGCTTTTGGTCCTGTGTGAGGGTTTGGGTGGGAAGGGACACTCTGGTGCTGAGCTGTGAGTGGTGAAGCTGACTGGCTCCGAGCAGGATCCCTTTACTGAGTTGTACATTGCATATACCCTGGAAACAATATTCAAATGGGTTATAAATTTGCTGACAGCTACAAGATGAGACAGCACTGCCTCAGCTACAATATTTGAGTACCAAAGCACCCGTGATACCGTCCACTAATGATAGATTTCTCACAGACCAGTGGTTATCATTATTCTACTTCACTTGGCACATGTATGCCAAAAAAAAAAAAAAAAAATCACAGCAGCAGCAGAACATTACAGCGTTTTGTGCAAACACTCCCAGAGACGACTGAGTTATCATCATGTTTCCTTTCTACCACCATTTCCTTGCCTATTTGCCAGGCTTTCACACGCTGGGATAAAACGCTCCTCACAGCGCAACAGAAAGTGTGAACTCAGGAGAAAAAGGTATAAACTTTAATGCCTGGTTTACACTTGATTCACATGAACCATGTTGAGTGGTGGAAACTGCTGGTCTCCCTCCATGGGTACAAGCTTCTCCTACATAACTGTTAACACTTAGTGGACCTCCATGAGTTAGAACTAATACAGCTCAGGAACATCATTCTGATAAAGTAAAAAAATCTTCAGAGCAAAGTTTGATTTCAGGCAAATCCTCTATATATCAGCAGAGGGGGATACACAATACCAAATAATGTGGGAAAGCGAATACAATATAGTTGAGCACTTCCTCACGAGGTGCTTTTCTCTGAAAAACTAATGATGTTATTTTTTCCCTTCACATTTTCCACGCAGCAAAAGAAAAGTGCAAATTGGAAGTCTTCTACTCAAAAAAACCCGTTCAAACCATGACCGGACGATGACCTCCGAGCTGGCTGCAGCTATTGTGTACTTGAATGCTGAGTTTAAGAAAGGGCAATTTCTAAATTTGTTTTCAGTAGATAAGAGTAATTTATGTACAATGACCACCTACGTAGAATCAAATCTTGTGGGGGAGGTTCGCAAGAGCTGCTATAGTGCTGCTTTACCCCTCACCTGTTAGCAGTCAGGGGTGAAAACAAATGCACTTAATTAATTGAGTCTGCATCTGGCAAGCGGTGGAAATCAGCCCAGCTAAGCACCAAACACACACCATCAGGGAATACAACCATGCAGAAATGAGCTTAACGAGCATCTTCTGCAAGTCATTGAAACACTGAGCACAGCCACCTCTGAAGGCACCAAAACAACACTCCTTGAAGAAATGCGGGAGGTAGATTAGAGCGAACCAGGTTCTCGGGGTGCTCAGGGCCCAGCAGGGCAGGAGCGAGCGCAGGCAGCTTGTCTCTGCAGAGATGAAGCCCTGAGAGATGCTGCCAAGGTTAAGCAGACCCAAGGCGATCTGCTGAGTAACTGTTGGCCCCACAAATTTCTTTACTTAGCAGATTTATTTCTTCACAGACATTAATACATGAGGCAGTTTCAGTGAAGAAAAAAATTGTGGAAAGCAAAGGGTTGGTTCCCTCCACTACAAACACGTGCCGTCGCTTTTTAGTATGACTCTTATGTCTAGCAGTCTCTTCTTTTTAAAGAAGACTTATTGCTAACTGTTCACAAACAATTTATAATTTGGCAAACGTGTAGGGCGGCGGCGGCAGCCGTAGGCAGGCGCAGTGAAGTCAGCCAGGACAAGGGGCAAATATCCCCATCGCCCCTAAAAATCGCATGAGAGCTCAACGCCATGCTTTGCACAGCAACGGCTGTGCCGCTTGAAAACAGTGCTTTAAAAATGATGCTCGGTTGCTTGCAGCAGGAAGGTCAGCAGTGTTTTACAACCTTCTCCCCTCCTCGCTACCATCCATTTGCTGCTAGGGCTGGGACTACTGCCCGGCCTGGGAGCCTGGGGCTCTTGCTTGTTTACAAGAAGTTACTTCTTGTGCTTCTACTTGAAAAGTGCGTTTTAGGGTTCCACTAGAAAATATCCTTAAAAAAAAAAGAAGCTATAGTGTTACAGAAAGACACACTTCGGTATCAGGTCTTTTTCAGAGCTCAGAAGTGTTTGTTCTTTTAAGTTCTACAAACAGTAGCAGCCTTGATGGGAAAAAGCACGCCAAACCTAGCCCTCGACTGGAAAAACAGAAGGAAACAATAGACAGGAGTGAAAGGAATTTTTTTTTTAAAAGGATATCAGGCATAAGTGAACAGGATGTGAATTTGAAGCTTTGGTTCATAAGCAAAGTCTTTAAAAAAATCCAACATGAGATAACAACACTGCTAAAAACATCAGGGAGCAAAACTGAGAATGTGTTAACAGTTAATAAATGTGTAAAACACATTTTTAGAATCAAAGAGAAATATGGTCTAAAAAATATCAAGAGAGGCCAGTGTGAATCTATTTTGTCCGGAATAAATGCTGAAATTGCTATGGTCAGATGGGTCGGCAGATTTACGTCATGAAGCAAGAAGTATTTACGGAAGAACTGTGCTGGCGTACTTTCGGTGCTAGCAGACCTGTATTACAACAATTGGACAAACACCAGTTGCTTCAGACAAATTTTGAAGGTGCTTGAGGTACCCCACTTTGATACGCAAGCACTTCCAGGCCTGATATACATATAGACAGAAATATAGATACGTATATGTCTTTTGCCCTGCTCTTACTATAGCAACGACAACAACATGACAGAAAAAGTTTTGTTCAAAAAACACTCTTGTAACTTGAAGTCCGAGATTAAACCTGTCAGAAAACATCTAGAAGCCACTGAAAAAACACCTACAGAGGTGACCTTGAAATTCTCGAGCTACTTTGTACAGTTAGATAAAAAAACTTCACATTTATTCGAATATAATGGAAGAGTTTCTGTTTAAGTGACACTCATAGCCATGCTAACTCACCTGACGTGATAATCTGTTGCTGGCCTAAGGTCTTTCAGGTTATATTCTAGTTCTTCTCCACTGCAGGAAAAGAGCCCAAAACCAACAAATCAATGAATTGGGAAAAGCAGTATCACACTTAGCACAGCCAGTGATTTATCCAGCGACTAGCGACTCCCTCATGTTATGATTTGAAGGAAGAAGAAAAAAAATCCCACCACAGAAAAAGAGCAGTAAACAATACACCTACAATCTGTTGACACACTTCATGTTTCCCGAGAAGTTTATAAAGCTCTGTGTACGTAGCAGAAAAGTGGTTATCTCCCCAGTTTACACAGTAAGCTAGCTATACGGGTTTAGTTCAACACCATCCTTACGTTTTGTTGATATTTGCATAAAGCTCATTACGTTCTTCAACCCTCCCTGAGCTGAAAGGAGCAGAATAAATATATTACTTCTGTACTTCCAGCACATCCACTATTTCAAAATGCTTTATGGAAAGTGAGAGGCATTGAACTTCACAGGAAAAAGTGTATTTTCCTGCACAACTGTTCCGCTTATTTGTTGCCTCTTCCAGAACCCCACTCTCTGCGAGGACCATGGCAAGCAGAGCTTTAATTAACGCTGTAACAGCTGGACCCAGATCTCTTTCAATACCAAGAAAATTAACAGCAGAGTGTTTCAGACATTGTAAGAAAAAACCTGAGCATATAATCTATTAATTTCAAACATAGCCAACATAGTTAGGACTGTTCTTTTTCCTTTTGGTTTGTTTGCTGGTAACTGAATACTAGGCTCAGCCATGTGTTGGCAATTCTGTGAAGACTAAGATCCGGGTCAGTGCTTAACAAGTGAATAGCCATCTCATCTAAGTGCTTGGCTTATTCATGATTTTTATTAAAATATGGGAAACGAGAAAATTCTCAATTTAGCATTAAAAAAATATTTCATAGGTAGTTGGACAAATACAGGGAGATATCTTAAAATCAAGAGAGCAAAATCAACCAGAAAGTGCGTGCCTGCTGGGCTGCCGGGAATCCACAAAAAAACCTTCTTTCTTTCAAATAGTCCAATGCTCTGCAAAAGCAGTTTTTTCCCTCTGAAATGAGCACACCTTTTTGCAAAGACAATGTATTCAACATATTGAGACTTTCTTTTGCCTATAGCAATAATGATTACTGCTGCTCGTACCACATTAAGCTAATGGCTGTACTCTGGCCAGCACCAGGAGACAGATCACCACTAGCAGCTTTAAAACAGATGCACAACATTTCATAACCAGGAGAATATGTGCAGCCATCACACCAGCAAGCACAAGCAGTACTAGGGAAGTGTCCTTCCCATTTTAAGAGCTCAGCAGCACTCATTAACCTATGGAGATGCTCACACTGGCTCACAAACAGCCAGTGTAAATACCAGAAAAAAAAAAAATGAAAATCAGGCAGCGCTTCCCTGGTTAATATGCTCTTTTTATAATACCCAGGACAGTTCACGCAGACCTGCCTTCAGGAGACCAGGAGGAATACCCTAATTCACGGGACATTTTAGGAAAGGAGACAGCTTAGTCTCGAGAGGTTAATTCCATAAATGCTGTACCACCTGGACTCTATTTAAGGAGATTTGGGAAGGATTAGCTATTTCACAACAGCCAAGGTCACATCTCAAAATTTTCTATCCTAGACGTCACTAGCAGGGAAAAGAAAGGCATAATGCCGTATGTACTGGATCACAGAATGAGCTCAGAGGATCGCTGGAAGGAGAGACAGAGAAATCCCTTAGATTTTTTATTGAAGGCGGCTGAAAGCCAAGGATTTGGGTTTTTCTGGGGAGCCTACATAGCCTATTTACTGATTGACGTGCTCCCTCCTCTGCTCACCTAAGGTGCTACAAAGCAGTTAAGCCCTCAACTTTTGCTCGTTAGCTCAAAAAAGCGAGCTTCGCTCTTCTTAATTCTGCACGCCCGCAGAAATGTAGCCATTAGGAAGGCAGCTATCCCGCCAGCGCGGCACACGCGAAAGGTTTTGACATTTAGCATAAAAGTAACCTTTTCATCGGCAACGGCAGAGGCAGCATCGCACGCCGGACCTGCCACGCGCCGGGGAGGTGGGATGGGAAGGCAATTAGGGATCTTGTGACATGCACTCAAGCAGCTCCCTGCAAGCTGCTCCAGCAAGGGGGGCTGACGGGACAGCGAGGTATTCAAATGGGCCTTCCTTCTGCGACTGATGGGCGTGCCGAAATACACCCTGAAAAGCTCAGAGTTTATTCCTAATGAAAGCACAAGTGTAAAAACGATGCCGTTACCTGTAAATTATCTTGTATTTTCCATCCCTCCCCTTATCCGATAAGGCAACCTCGTAGGTACAGGTGTAAGGCAAACCGTTGTTGTGTCTATCTGCGTTCAGAAGGCCAGTGGGAGGCGACCAGGAAAGTAACACTGTTCTTGCTTGAATATTTGTAACCTATAAAAGAAACATCAGTCACTCTGAATCCCACCACAAGCACTACCTTTTTGTTTGAATTTTCACATCAGTTTCTTGTGAAAAGGAAATTCCAGAGCTACAGGTGAAGAGTCAAGGGTCAGAATTAGTCACCAACAGCACAAACAAAAATAGAGATTCACAGATTCATGGCATAACCTAATCTCTAACAGACGGGGAATACGGAGATGCTGCCCTGCATTGAGCAGGCTCGTCACTGTCTGAGCATCCAGCAAAGGGTGCCTCGCACCCTTTTGGTGGTACCTGCTGCTGTGGCCATTACCAAAAGAGAAGTGGAACTAAATGAAAACAAAGACTTTAACCTACAGGCTGGATTGAATACAATTATTTTTCTAAAGCTTTTGCTAGGGAGATTCTCCAGTAAAACTCTGATGGATTTTTCAGTTATCCTGTTCCTTCTTGTCATTTGAAACTGCAATAATTCAACTGCAAATAAGTAAAAACCCCAATTTAATCTGCAAGGTTACACTGACTCAGAAGCATAAGGGAAAATCATAAAAAGAAGCCCAACTTGCCAATTAAAAATTACATTGCAACTCAATCACTTTGTGCCCTGAGAGAGAGACTGCACGCATGACCTGCAGCCACCCCCGGGTGCAGCACCTCGATGGCACCTGGGTGAGGATTCTCTTTTATTAAAATGGGGGGGGGAACCCCAAATTCAAACCCCTGCACCAAAACAATATCACCCTGCTGGTGCAGCTCTATTCTTCTGGAAACACAGGTCCACATAACTCTTGTCTGACCGAGCTTACAGAACGAGCATCGCCTTTCTCACCAGGAGAGCCCACTGGCACGGTGCCGGAGGCGCCGCTCATCAGCTGCACATACCGAGCGGCAGCTTCCCAGAGAACGGGCCTTCTGTTATCAAGCCAAGAGAAAAGGAAAAAGAAAAAATTCCCCTCCCCGCCACTGTATCAGAAGAAAAAGAAATAAAAAACAATAGTTGCACTGGCTATCTTGGAAAGACAGTGCAATGTTTTTATGCACGCCTTCTGAAAAAGCCCAGGGAAGCCTCAAAGCTACCATAGCCTGAAGCTCTCTGCCACAAACTCTCCACTTCTTGTAATGAAAACAACTCAATTTCTTTCTGAATTGTAGCAAAAATGTAAAGAATATTTTTTTAGCTAGCCTCCATGAGGAGGAATCAAAGCACAAGGTTTTATATTCTTTAGCCATTTCTCCTATGCATCAAATTTCACTGGTTCTATCATTTTAACAGATTTTTGCAACACATGGAGCACAACGTTGTTATTTTAGAAGGTGTAAGATGAACGATGCAGGTGCTTAGTTACACATTTCCTACACTTTTCTTGAGACAATTGAAACACCTTACCCATAAATGATGGGTAAGTGCAGGGTCCTGCACCTGGGTCGGAGCAACCCCCCGCATCAACACAGGCTGGGGGATGGAGGGATGGGGAGCAGCCCTGCGGAGAGGGACTTGGGGGTGCTGGTGGGTGAAAAGCTGGACACGAGCCGGCAACGTGCTCTCACAGCCCAGACCCCCAACCGTGCCCTGGGCCGCATCCCCAGCAGCGCGGGCAGCAGGGCGAGGGGGGGGGTCCTGCCCCCCTGCCCCGCTCTGTGAGACCCCCCTGCAGCGCCGCCTCCAGCTCGGGGCTCCTCGGCACAAGGACATGGAGCTGCTGGAGCGGGGCCAGAGGGGGCACAGAAATGCTCCGGGGGCTGGAGCCCCTCTGCTGCGAGGCCGGGCTGGGAGAGCTGGGGTTGTGCAGCCTGGGGAAGGGAAGGCTGCGGGGGGACCTTATTGGGGCCTTCCAGTGCTAAAAGGGGGGGCTACAGGAAGGATGGGGGCGACCTCCTTGGCAAGGCCTGTCGTGACAGGACAAGGGCTGATGGTTTTAAACTAAAGGAGGTTTAGACTGGATATAGGGAAAAATAATTTTACAATGAGGGTGGTGAAACCCTGGCCCAGGTTGGCCAGGGAGGTGGTCGATGCCCCATCCCTGGAAACACCCAAGGCCAGGCTGGACGGGGCTCTGAGCAACCTGGTTTAGTGGAAGATGCCCCTGCTCACTGCAGGGGGTTGGACTGGATGGGCTCTAAAGGTCCCTCCCAACCCAAACCATGCCATGACTCCATGGTTTGGTAGTGAAATATTAGCAGTTTGTAAACTGGGCTTGTTTATGAATCTGGCTCCTGGATAGCTTTCTGTAATGGAGAATATTTAACTTTTCACATGAAAACACATTGCTTCCAGCTAAAGAGCACCACAACTGCTGCGTGTGACGCCCATATATCAAGCAGATTCTTTCTGAGCAAGTCGTAAATCTGTTTTTTAACAGACTGACAAGAAGGTGACACCACAAAACGTCTCAACTTAAACACTGTGCTCTCAAAAGTTAGAGATTTTAATTTATAGCAGCACACTTCAGTCTTGCCAAAAAGAAAGCCTCTGTTCAACCTAATGTGAAAAACAAGTTGTAGGGCAAGAAGTTTCAAGTAGTATGAAGGTTTGTTTTGTTTTGTTTTGGTAAAAATTACAAACATGCAAATACTTGCATGAATTTTCATGGGATTTCTTGCTCTAATCCCATTTTTCTGATGCTATGAAATCAATGTTTGCTTCAAAAATTTGGACCAGTGAAAGCTGATACTGGATTAGATAGCTTATAAGAATCTTGAATGATTCAAGTAAGAGCGATAAGTTACATTTTTGAGAGAGGGATATATACACACGTGAATGAAATTGTGCTAAAGATATTTAGAGCTAAAAGTCTGTATTTTAAATAATATTTTGATCAGAAAACTGTATAGTAAGATCCAAACAGGCGTGGTTTTTTTAACATACGTTACTACTGTGCCAGCTCAGCTCATCAACTCGCAGTTTCTTTTATTATGGAAATATGCTTGCATAATTGTTTTTCATAAATTCAGACAGACTTGGAGCTGGAGGCATGATATCCTGCCAATGTTCTATTGAAATGTTTTTCTCTATGACTACTCACAAGGACACACGTATATATTCTGAGTACGGCAAAAACTCCGGCCTTTCATGAACTTTAGCGATCTGTAAGAAGTTAGGCCTTTTAGAGTGTCTTAAAATAAGAGAAAATATCTGATGGACTAACTGCTAGGCTATTATTCTGAAGCCGGCGTGCAGACGTTTCCATGCAGAGGATAAAAGTGCAAACCCAGCTGCTAAGCTGCTCCAGCCACACCATGAACTTCTCACTGATAGGGCGTTCAGAGCGGCTGCTGGCCTGCCTTGGTGGTGGTATGTACACAGTAACTGCTGGTGGAGGCTCGAAAATAAACACCAGAAATCGTTAAATACAATTCTTCGCTGCACTGAGTACACACAGCAAGCGTAGCAAAGCGAGTGAGGGGTCACTGCCTGCACGATATAGTCAGAAAAGGCAAATCTATACGCTCCCCGGGTGCAGAACGCAGAACAGCACCGTGCACATCAGCGCGAGCGCTGGGAACGGGTTTATTTGTATGGTGAGAGATAACCCTATCTCCTGCTCACCGACTCACAGGCTCGATATCGTATCACATTTACCAGCCAAAGGCGTATCTCTTCGATACCTGATTTAATGGCCAAGGCCACCACTTAACTTCACTGAGGAACTCCCACCTGGAGCAGGAAGCACTAGCTTCGCTGTGAAAAAGGGCAAGTTAAATAAATGGGGTTACGATATGCTGAGAATAACAAGCAGGCACTCGCAAACCAGCTCAGCAGCTTTCACTCCAACTTTTCTTGCTTACACCTGGGAAAACGAGCACCTTTCCAAAGATACTGAGCAGCTGAACGGATCTGGACCGGCCCTTTCCATGCTGCAGGGAACAGCACAGCTAACATCACGGTGGTGGGCTTAACGTCACTACTGAATGTGCAGGCGTAAATCCTTAGCTGTGGGTAAAAAAACAGTTCACTGGTCATTAATGGTGCCCTAATTTCAATCAGCCAAAGTATAAGCAGGCAGAGCACCTCTTCGTAAGCTGGGCAGGTAAATCTTTGTGCTGCTTTCTAGTTACCCCAGCCTGTCCCGTCCGTCCCCAAAACTGCTGCGTTCGCTTTGAACGGGACTGGCTCGGCCTTTTAGCCAGGACCTCACAAAAGATTCTCCCACAAGGAGTTTTGTATGTCTGGTGAAAAGCACAGTTAATTAGTTTCTGAAAAGTTCTCGGTTTACACAGCAAATGCCTGCTTTCTCCGCTATCAAAACTCGGTGGTGTAAATAATTATTTTATAAAAGCCCCTGGGAAAGAATCCCAGCTCCCGCACTACTTTAATAAGGTTACAAGAGTGATGAATATCGGTCCTTCCCGTCTTTCAGGTGACGAACAATGTTTCTGCACAACTTTCATTATCTTCCAAATTCCGGGTTAGCATTCACAGGCATCGTGTGGTTCAGGGTTTTATTGTATGTGTGAGAACTACACTGCGAGCAACATTCATTTACTCCCTCGAGGGCAACGCCTGAAAGACTTGGGGGTCAAATGAATACACGGTTATTACCGGGTCCAGATTCTGCTTTTAAACTACGGGTCTAATCCTGCAGTTTTAGGCAAAAATCCCGATGACCAAATACGAGTTTCGCCACAGAGCAAGCCAGCAGAGGCAGGCTGCCTTCTGGCAAGTCAGGCTAACGTCTGAGCTCTGACTCCCCGGCCCTGCGGTGCTTCCCCGCGGGAGCTGATGTCCCCACGATCTGCTCGGCAGCCACGCCGTCCGATGCAGCGACGTTGCCCCCCGCCACTTCGGAAACCCAGAATCAAGTTTCCCTTCCCTCACTGAGGTATTTGCTTTAGGAGTGCCTACTTTGTCTGCGATAATGCGAATTAAAAATATATTTCAGTTTGAATAAAAATGGGGGGGGAGGGGGCGGGGCCGGAGAAAAATGCTTCTTTCAAAATTTTTGCTGTCAAAGGGGTAAAGCTACGATTAAATTTACAGTTTGGCTGCACATCTCAAACCGGTAACAACAGCTATTATCAAAAACAGACTTTTTATAAATTAATAACTTTAAAAGCGTGTATATTTTGTACGTGGGAAGGTGAGAGAGACTTTGTCGCGGGGAGGCACCTGGACAAGCCAGATGGAAGATACCGCGGCTGCGGAGTCTCCTGCAGGACTTGCTCAGAGGGCTAATCCCTTCAGATGGCTTCAGACAGTGGAGAGAGCTGCTCCTTGGCCACATCAGAGCCACGTGCTGCAGGCGTAGCATCACTCAGCTTGCCACTGACTTGCTGCTCTGTGCCCTTATGTTTTCACTGAGTCGCTTCTTTCTACGCAGTTGTTTTTCTAGACATTATTTTTCATTCATATATGCATAAGGGCTCACCAAGAAATATGGCCCCGCTGACTATTTATGCATGATGTGATGTATTTCTGTGAGCTATAATACTGACTACGCTCACACACAATCGTTCACAGCAATTAACGGTTCGGGAGACTGCTATGAATTTAATTACTCACAAATGTCAAAGTTATAGAGAGAATAATAATCCCCAGCATCTTCTCTCTAAATGTCATTAGCACTGAACTAGCATTTATCATGGTTTAAATGTCTTTTTTAAAGATTCCTAATTCTGAAATGATTCAAGGAGAACTGTTTTTTGTCTATTGGTAGTTTTTAGCTCCCTTCTGCTTTAAGTGCTCTTGTTGCCATAAATCTAATTGCACAGAATCCTGCAAACTGCTCGAACAGCTTCTCTCCTTACCTCTATAGATATAAAAAGTACGAAATAACAGGTTTTCCATGTCAGCTCTCCAGATCTTTGTAAAAGGCATCTAGGCTGTGGCATTTTACTAGAGGAGGAGCAACATTCAGGTAGTTCTCGATACAAAAATATTGACCCACTCTGTACAATAAACCAGCCTAATTTTGCCATAATTGCACCTTCTTCCCTTCCGATCTCCCAGAAACTCTTCTCTCAAGTCTCCAGCTTAGTATTGTCACTTGTCTCCACACAAAATAAAGCAACTTTCCTTCTTGCGAACAGTCTCGGGCGGCACCCCCTGGTATTTATCTTCTCTGCAGGTTTGGTTTGGATTCTGGCTGGCTTTGAACCTGCTCTTGCAGATCCCATGACAGTAGGATCCAACACCTTCTGATGGAGCAATTTAACACCGAACACCTTCTGTATTTATTCCGAACAAAAGGATGTACGAGAACAGATCCTAAATACAAAACTCAGCCTGTGCTCAAGCCTGCCTCTCCCTGAGCTCCGCCACTTCTGCATCTAAGGAACGACCACCCCTTCACGTTCCCACTGCAGAATTTCTTTATATCAGCCTCTATCAGCTACTACTGAACCCAGCCTTTAGATGAGCTTTCCAACTGTTGTTTCTCTTATTTACTATTTGTTTACTAGCTTTCCAGCTGGACAGAGGAAGGCCTGGGCCCTGACAGAGCCAAGAAGGTAAAACTCACAAAGCACAGCCGTCTCCCTCTGCCTTGGGGCTGCTTCTTCAAGTGCTTGTTTGGACGGTTCGCTTAATCCACAATACCCTTCTGGTTTTCATTTGACACACCAAACTAGAGAAACATCACATCCAGAGGGCTTACAACCAGATTTATTAACAACCTTACCTGACTGTGGTCACACCAGCACGGTGATTCAATTTGCACTACGATTCACGTGCGTTTATGGCTCAGACAAACTTAGAATATAGCAATTGCCATTGAATAATAAAATCAAGCTAATTCAATAATGATTACAGACATAAATTGCTCATGACAAAGACAATTCAACCCAGGGGAGAGGAGGTAGGAGCAATGTAGAGGTGCTCCCCTGCGAAATCACCAGTACGTTGTGACACAATTTACTCATCACATTTGCTGTTCTGCGTGTTTTGTGTGGTAATTTGGGATCACATACCTGTGGTTTCTCCATTCCAGAAAGAATGTCTTGAACCCTTTTTGTTTCCGAATCGAATTCTGTAAAACAGAAAACGTGGAAATAGGAAGAAAAATAAATGACCAAAATTAAACAAACGCGTCAGCTATATCAACAGTCCTTCAGGAATCTGTAAATAGGGGAGAGAGAAAGAGAGAGATTACCTGTACACAAGCACCAGCTCTTTTGCTCTTGTGAATTAAAGGTATCTAGTTATCTAGATTAATATTAAAAACCTGTTAGAAAGGAGGGAATGAAACTTCCAACAACTGCAGATATTCAGAAAGGTGGGATTATTTGTAGAGGTGTCCTCCACAAACAATGTTATTAATTGGGATTTGCTTTCACAGAGCAAAAATATCCCGTTTGCAAAGCTGCGCTGTGGAAGAAGCCCAGGGGTTTCTACAGCTCAATTACTGCTGAACCTAATCCTGGTTTGTTGACCAAACACACCGGCTCTCCGCCCGGCTCGTCAGAGCACCGGGCTACCCGAGAGGATGAGCATCCTTGCCCCGTGCGGGGAAAGCCCAGCCGAGCTGTGCAGGGCATCTGTCCTGAGCCCCAGCACCCACCCTACAGCTCCTGGTCCTTAAACGCTGCTATCATGTAATGCTCAAAACTCTTAACAGCCACCCTCACACTATGGAGGTAATAAAGTCACGCCAGGCTACTGCGGATGCCTGCCTAGCGGTGACCCGTCCCTGCCCCCCCGAGCCTTGCGCCTGGTACAGCAGCTCCTGCAGGGGCTACACGGCGTTATCACGGGGCAGGGCGCGAAATCCTGCCCCTAAATTAGACGGATTAATTGAGCACGGAAGGTGCTGCAGAGGCGATCATCTCAACGGCGGAATCAGCCTTTCCCCCATCCTCCTCCCCAAAAGAAGTCTTGAGGTAAAACATCAGCTTAGAGTAATGAGGTGACACAAAGCAGCTTTATTCCTTTTGGACCGCAGCACAGAGAGGCCTCACTTTCCACTACAGTATTCTCTAATGGAAAACTAGGAACATATTTTTTCTGGAGGGTTTTTTTTTCTTCTCTCTTTTCTTTTTTTTTAAATGTTAATGTAAAAAGTTTGCTACCCAAAGCAGAGTACATCGCACCTAAAGCAAAATGAGCAGGACCTCTTTATAAAAAGCATACAAATTTGGCATAGGGAGCAAAAAACATTCATAAAGAAAACCTGGTGAGATCAGATCAACGGCTTTTGCAAATGATTCCCTCAAAGCCTGACCTAGTTCTTGTAGCCCAAGAATGTGTCTTTATTTTCGTCTGTGACCTGCTTTAAAAAAAAGTACATCTTCTTTTTAAAAATTCCATGTGTTTGGCTGCCAAAAAAATAGAATTGGCTGAATGCTGATGGCCGAACTCCAGTGTAAATGCCCATCTCTCCCTACAAGAATGCACCTTGGTGTGGAGTGGGAATGACAGATCTGCTGCTCCATGCATTCCTGGATTCCTTTCAGTCTCAGCCACTTGGAAAAGAAACGAGTAGCAGTAACTCAGGAGAAGAGGAGAGCGTGATTGGTTTTTTCCACAGCAGATAACCCTTACAGCGTATTATAAAGTGTATAAATGGGCAGGATTCAGCCAGCATTAAGACAATACTGACTTGAAAACTACACAGATGGACTGAAATGGCTAAGGAAAAGGTTGAGGCGCTCATCCAAGGGAAAACGTCAAAGTTCGGGGTCTTTCAGAATTCAGGGTTCCCTTCAGCATCAGCACAGGGTTAGGACTGCGCCACAGAAACCTGGATCCAGATCTGGAAACTGCGGAGGTCCTGTAGGCTTATCTCGAAGGGATGCTAATCAGAAGCAGCTTCTGCAGCTACAGACTGTAACAAAAATGCTGCTACTATTTTATTGAAAGTTTATGGTTATTATGTCACCCCTAATTACAACCCCCAGAAGCTAAGCGTGAATCATTCTCAACCTTAAATCCCAAACATGTGGACTGAATTTTCTTTCCTCTTTCTGCTTTCTAGCAAGGATGCTATCTGTGTCACACTAAGCAGGAGAGGAAAATAAACCCTGAAGCCCAAAGAAATCTCACTTCCCTCTCCCGTGAAAAACAACCGCTCTGTACAGTAACTAAGTCCTCTGACCCTTGCAGGTCAGGGCTGAAGGTTCAAACTGCTCCAAATACAGGAACTGACTTTAAGACCTAAGGGAGTTGAGTAGACCCAGCAAATAAATAATAAAAAACCCCAAGTACTTCAGTCAGGCTTCTCAGTGGAGAGTCCTACCACGGAAATCTTTTATAGTAGCTCCCCAGGTATGTAGCGTGGTCACAAGGAGAAGGCTCTGAGTACCAGATACACTGAAGCTTTGAGGTATTAAGGACATGTGAATATTTATATGGACAGTGTGGATATTTCTGTCACCGAGAGTTTATACAGATAAGCTGGAGGTAGAAGAAGTCTCCTTCAAAGGTTTTGGAGAGTGGGAATGGGACACACACAGACCTAAGGTGACAATGTGAGTGCAAAAAAATTAACAACTGAATTTAAAGATGATGAATCATATGTATACGGATGGACGCTGCGTCGCATTTTCGAAAATCAGATGCATAAGGTGATGCACCGATGCTGACCAACCACGTCAGACAACCCCCATGCTCAACCTCGCGAGCGTTCACGCCTGAGACCGGGCAGGTAGGTGCGAGCGAACACGTGCACACACGGCACACACCCCAGCCACTTCAGGCGTACAGAGCCAACGTATCCCACGTCGCTGGTTTGCTCATGCCATGAATCCTTTTACAAGAACAACAGCAAAGAAAGAAAAGTCTACAGCGAGAAGTGCCCTTTCATCACAAGCTTTGAAACCACTGTACCGTATGGAAAGGACAGCGTGTGCCTTAGAGCCCTGCACTGAATTCAAACCAAAAACCCCTCACGAATAATAGGCAATGCCCTGTGAAAACAGAGCAAATGTAAAATTGAAGACGTAAAGCAATAAATATGCACAAGTGACAGCTGTAACAGCATCAGAGAACAGCTCAGGTTGGAAAGGGACCTCAGGAGAGGTCATCAAGCCCAACCTCTGTCGGAAAGCTAGAAAAAACACTGCCCACCTGGAAAGACTCGTTAATAAAACCGAAGCCAACCTCTCTGGGAGAGAGAAAGCTTGCAGAATTGTCATCTCGTTATAGTATTTCAAATACTTAGTTTCCCATCTCAAAAGCCATAAAAAATCCTCAGGCTTCTATGGATGGTTGATCTCCTTTCAGTAATAAACGTCATTATTCACAGTCTCCTGAGCTAGTCTGAGGTAAGGAGAACGAGAGCTGTCGTGAATCCCTCCCGCAGCAGGAAGCTGGTCTTACCTGCCAACCTCTCTTACAACACATTAAGTGTCAAGCTCACCATCTTTCTCCCAAGCCAACAAAGAGCTCAAAACCTTCTGAAATAGAAAATAATAGAGAGGAAAAAACCCTTATATGCTCTACACTGATAATACAGAAGTGTTGAAAAGCCTTTTTTCCTAGCTCACTACTATTGGTTCTCATCAGCTGCTGAGGACTCTTCTACTAGATTAGCTCACTGGCAGCATTTAGGGACAAGGAGTATGAGTGTCTCCCAGGCATCACAGATGCAGTGGTGGAAAGGTGGGGAAGAACAGGCGGAAGAAAAGGGGAAACCTTGATGTAAAACAGGAGACTAGAATTCAGAAAAATTACCTGCAACTGCTCAGGAAAGGTGGTGGGTGGCTGGGTGTGATTCACCTACTCCGCACTAACTGCCCCTGAATAACAGACAGGTGATTTGCTTTTAAATCTTTGTCCCTTCCTCTCTCTTTCACAGCTATTCGAGCACCGAGCGTCTGCCATGAACAAATAAAAGCTCTGTTTGTCACCCACCCCGACACCAGCACTGGGGCTGGCAGGGACAGGCAGCGGAGATGCACCGCTTTCCTCCTTTGCCATCGGGAACAGAAGTTCAGTCGCGTCAAGGAAGAGCCCAACTAACACTTCAGGTCATTGTCCCGTTATAACTTTTCCTCTCAACATCTGTTCCCCACATCTGCCGTGGCAAAATTCTTCCTCCTAGGAGGAAGCTGGGGGTGGGGATGAATTCCTTGGGAATGCTCACTGGGGTCCTCTGGGGGACGGTACAAAAAAATCTGAGTTATCCTGTAGATCGCAGTGTCTCATGAACGTTATAGCTGTCCTGAGCTACAGCACTAGGTTCTCACTCCCAGGCTGTGGGTTATTTGGACGCAATGTTTCAGACTAACCTTTCGCAGCAGAGAAGCCAGCTGTAACGCCTGGACCACATCTAAGTTTGTGTTTTGCTCATCTCTTGTTTTTTTTTTTCCCCAGAGTTTTGGGTTGGGTCAATACCAAAACTCCACAGATACAACCAAGAGCAAATACCCCTAAAAATGGCATTTTCCCAGCAGCTGTTTGGTGCTAACAGGGTTTCAATGTTAAGTCTTGCTGAACTAAAGCCTTTTATTATATGCTTCTCTTAGCCTGCATCTATGTTCCTTTCTGCACGTACAGTACAAATATAATTTTCAGACCTTTCCAAGCATGCTTTTGAACACCAAGCACAGCTTTAAAAAACAGGAAAAAAACCCCAAAACTTGTCATTTCAAGGTAAGTTGGAAGTTTCCATGAACAGTTTTCATGTTTGCATGAACAGCAGCTGTGTATGTAAGTGGTTTGAAATAGCTAAAAGCTCTAAACTAATTAAGATTTTCCCATTGCAAATACAGATTTTGGGTTTGTTCTGCATTCTTTCCTTTGCAGAGAGGAAAAGGTCCAGCTCAAGACTTAGCTTCTGGCCACAGAAAGTATTTACTGTTTCAACAGCCTTTCCATTCCAAAGGAATGACATCAGCACGAGCACTTTGCAAACTTTTACTCTAATTCTCAAGCAGAGCTCCATGCTCACAGATATGCCAGTCATAACACGACATGCTTTCTCAGAATTTGTTCCAGATTTATTGGGGCTGTGACCAGCTTTAATGCTAGGAAAGATCTTTTATCAGTCACGTACAGCACAACCTTCAAGAAAATGAACTCTTCATAACGCAGCCCAGCTCCTTTGTGAACGGCCTGCCGGCGTCAAAGCTTAAGAGACAAAGAACACCACATACAGACTTTCTCATTCCAGAGAATTGTAGAAATACACATAAAAAAAACTCCCTGTACAAGGAGGAACCTAAAACTGCCACGCTGCAGCTGAGCCACAGAAACCAGGACTGGAAGGGATGTGACAAGGTCATCGAGTCCATCCTCCTACACTGAAACACGATACCTATAACCTAAGCCTATCCTAAACCATGAGGTTTAGGTCTATACCTAAACCATTCCTCAGAGATGTCTGCCTATGAAGAAATGAAGAAAAAGTAAATAAATAACCTCCCACCTCGTGATCATGGCAATCTCAACACTTCCTCAGCTGGGCAATCTACCACAGTATCTAACTCTCCTCATCACTGGGAAGATTATCTCCTCAACCTTCCCTGCTGCACCGTAAACTTACTGCTTCTTCCCCGCACCCCCACCGCAGGCGAGTTCATCATCGCTCTCTTTGTTGCAACCTTTCACATACTTGAGGCCATCCTTTCTCTTTAAACAAAGCAAGCTCATTTCTTCCATACCGGTATTTACCAGGTCAGAGATCCCACTTACTGCTGTCCTCTGGGATGCTTTTTAAATTGGTCTCCATCCTCCTGAAGATGCGGTAGCAGCCCTGGCTGCCGCAGTCCAGCCGAAGCCCTAGCAGTACCACCTAAGGAGCGACGTACCCATCTACAGAGCTTGCTTTGAGGGTTGTTGCTCTCTTTTGTCTATAAAGTAACTCGACACTTGGTTTTTGTAGTCTACTATACCTCACAGAATCCCAGACTGGTGGGGGCTGGAAGGGCCCTCTGGAGCTCACCCCATCCCACCCCTGCGTGAGCAGGCACCCCCAGAGCAGGGGCACGGGGCCGCGTCCAGGCGGGGGGTGAATGTCTCCAGGGAAGGGACCCCACAGCCTCTCTGGGCAGCCTGTGCCACCGCTCTGGCACCCTCTACCTCCCAGAACGACTGCGCAGAACTACCACATAGTAAAAGAAAAACAAAACCAACCCAAAACAGGTTTGAGAAAGACTGAAGTGTAGTACTTTGCCCTTGTCTTGATCAAACTTTTTTTTTCAAGGCCGTCTGCACTCTTCTCTTGCCTTGTCCTCCTTCCCTCCCCCTTAACCAAGCACTCTCAACCCTATCAGGGCCCAATATGGACTATAATTTAATAAGCACCCATCCTTATTCCATCTTTCAAGTCCTTAATGAAAATATTGAATAAAATTAAACCTAGGACGGGTTCCTGCGTAATCCAGCTTGATGCATCTTTCCAGTTTGCCCTGTGCGGGACAGGGTCACGGATGAACTGCAGGGCCATGTGCTGGCTAACAGGTGTAATACGGAAAAGAGGAAATCCAGTGCCACGCTGAACACACACTGCTTTAGGCAGCTCTTCTCAGCACCACCTCCCCAACTGGCAAAACTGGGGAGCTCTTCAGCATCAAAAAACTTGTGAAAGAAATATTTATATTCAAAACGGTCAATGACACCATGCTAAAATATAATACACCAAGGAATAGTATTAATTAAGCCTACAAATACCTGGATGAGATTTCAATTCTAAATATTAAATATTTCAAATTTCTGCTAATTACATGAAAACTAATAAAAACACTAGCGATAAAACACGACTGCAGCTCCCTACGATCTCCTCCTTAGAGAGATCCGACGTTATCCAACTTCAAGAAAAGACCCAACCATTGCAACATGTTCTGATTCTTAAAAATTCCTGCGCGTGAGGATCTCACGTAAGTTTTCCATCTCTAAGAGCCTTCCTACTGTTGCTATCTTAATCCTCCTGCTAAATACAGAGTTCAGTATTTGACCTTAAAGACCAAATTGTATGGAGGTAGCAAAAAAATCAAGCCACCCCCTAAGTAACTGAAGGCAAACAAAACAAAACGCCTGCATAAACCCCAGAAGCTTACATTTTCAGACCTCAAATAAGAAAAAAAAACAAAACTCTAGCCATCCTGACTCACTGGGACTTAACGCAAAGGATAACTGACGTTTGCTTCAACATCACGGTATTTTAGGCATGAATTTAATTGCATGTTTCAAAGACATCTTGGCCATAGTCCATATCTATTAACCTGATAGTTTTACCTTGACGGCTTCAGTATCCTACTGGCAACGGGGCAGGGTACTCCAGAATACCCGGAGCGCAAATTCACATCACATGGTTTGTCTCTCTGCTTCAAGCCATCCTTCTTTAACAAAAAGATATCTGCTCTCGCATGGATAAGCATCAGATATTTTCACATCAAACAGATGTGGAAGCACTCAGATGTACCTAATGAAGTCCCTTCTGCTAAAAAGTGTTTTAAAAAATAAATGTAACTGTCTTCAACCCTCCCTGTCCCCTGATATTGTTTTGATGTATATTTTTCGTTGGGATGGAGCGAAGAAAATAAGATCAGTAACCCACAAGGGAAATGAAATGCTGGATGCAAGGGACAAACGGAGTGTAAGTGACACATTGGGTTTGTTTTTCTCTGCTCCTTTGCTGCTACCGCTGGAAGATAGCAATAACAGCTTCTACTTTATTGGCTGCAGATCTGAGGGAATTCCTACTGCGACCACGCAGTTGGTCCATCAGAAGGCAGAAAAGGGCTTTCTTAGTAAAATACTGCAACCCCCCATCTCTATCACATACATTTTACATCTTAAGAAAGCACTTTGTACGTCTCACAAAGAAGATAACAGAGGCAATGCACTGCACATGGCTGCAGCTGGCTGGTTTTGAAGGAACACCAAATCAAACAATGACATAACCCACAGAAACAGAGAAAGCCCAAGCTGAATCTGCTGGAACAACAAACCGCTTACACACAGGATGTCTTCTTGGAGTGCCCTCTTTCATACTTTTGACTTGCTTTAGCTTATTTTCTGTGTCAAAATATATATATATTTTTAAAATTTATTTTCGGCAGCTTCCCTTTTGCTGTGATAGAACAGCAGCCGGCACGCTACACGGGTTTGAGAAGACAGCGGCCACCCCGCCGTCTTTCCGTCAAGTGCGCTTTTAAAACCGGCACAGCTGATTCATACAAAAGTAGGTAACCAAGAATAACTATTTAAAATCCTGTTGATTTTTATTAGCATAATTTCAGTGCTACAGGCTGCAGTTTCAAAGCGTTCTTCTAACTTGTGTCGGCATGGGCAACACACTCCCATTGGGGCGGGCAGGCAAGCACGCACGTGTGCGAGGCAGGCGGAGGTACGCGACGCGGTAAGGCCGCCTCATTCTGGCAACCCTGACGTGTGTGACAGCTATGAATGGGGTTGAATCTTCGTGGCTAAAAATCTTGAGCCTCTGCAGCTTGACCTAAAGCGCTTACCCGTATCAGCTCAGAGATAGAGCAGGTTCGCCTTTTGGCCCAGGAGGGACGCGCAGCGCTGCTCCGTGGGTTGCACACACTGGAGTTGCACCGGGACGAGCAGCAGCTCAATGCCGCTAGTCAGATCGGACAGACTTTGAAAGTAAGCTTTCTTCTCTTGTCTCGTCCCTTCTATATGAGCATTAGACACCACTGCTCCGTAACCCACTGCAGTTCACTGAGTGTGACACTGAGACTGAAGTAAATGGTTAAAAAAGATACACAATCAATCCTTTCAAATTAAGGAATTATTTTCATCATTGCCCCTTCCTGCGCCTTGCTTAAAGCATGGGAAGGTGCCTAAGAGAGAACTGTTATAATATGAGTGAAATAATTTGTGTTTCTTTGTTTTTAAAAAAGCATTGCCTCTCTTTCTCGACTCTCTTCCTTTTCTCTGTTGCTTCCAATTTGGTTTGATTTATAGGAGTTACATCTATTTGATACATCTTTTCACTTTTCTTTACATTCATTTTCATTTACATTTTTCTACCTCTCCTTTCAGGAGTTTGTATGCAGTCTACCTGCTGTTGCTATTAATGCCTTTCATTTCTAACAACAAGAAGTTTTTTTGATTCAACAAGGAGACTGGAAGGCCCTCCTAAAATTTTCCTGGAGCTCCTCCTCCCACTTTCCAGGGAAAAACCTGATGTTTCATTCCCACTACAAACTTTGCCAACGAATGCTAATCCTTTCCTAGATACAATGAAGTTGTTCAAACCGCTCATGATTTTCTGTGATAGTTGGGATGCGTGGCGTTGCCTTACCCTTAATTCCTTTCATTTATTTGTGTGCTGTTCCATGCTTTCCCCCTCTCAGTTCTCATCCCCTGTCACTTTAGCCTGTCTGTCCGGCCTTCGTTAGCATTCAAGAGCCAGGGTACAATCTGGCACGGCAGCCTCCGGCAGCCCTCCAAGTCTGATGAACCGAGCGGTCATTCAAAAGGAGAAGTAACTTCTGCAAAGATCACCGCCTTACTATGACGACGAACCCGGGCTGCCACAAGTGACAGGGCCATAAAAGCTCTACAGGTTCCCCCAGCCCAAGGCAGGAGGAGGAGGGAATGGCCAACTGCCCGGCCAAAATACTCACGCTTCTTAACATGTGAAAAGCCTCAATAGGGACTCAAAAGGATGTCCGATGCCAGCTGTGAAATGACGTTATCTGGCATTTACAGAGGCAAGACTTCCTCTCAGAAAGAAAAGGTTCCCTTCAATCACGGCAACCGACTCTCGGCTGCCGGGCGAAGTGAGAGCCGAAGCACCACAAACACAAACAGTGAAAGGAGTCTCACAACTTCTCCTTACACCGATGCAAAGCACAAGTTTGACAGCAGCAAAAATTACTGTCTGCTCTCCCCACGTGGGTCACAGGCGGCTCCGTTGCGTCCCTCCACCAGCCAGAGGAGAGCAGACAGCACGGACATCTCTGTCACTCCCGGGTCTCCCTGCTGAGACTGCCAGCAGGTCCACCCATGGCAGAAGTGATCCCGCACCCTCAAAAATGGAAGTGGAAAGCACAATCCCTACAAAACATCGGCTTTGACAAGTCTCCAGGATCTCCAGTCTAGGATTTTAAATCCTGTGACTGCTACCCCGTGCCAATCAGGAAATATTTTTCTCTCAAATACTGTCTCCAATGCAGGGGGACAATGGCACCAGTATTGAACCCAAAATAAAATTTATTTTTGCTTGACCTTCAAAAATCTGACTGTACCAAAAACGGCCAATAAAAGCTTTTGATAATCTGCCCGTTAAACACAATAATAGCGTTTTCCTGATCAAACAAACAAAAAAAACCCTAGCAAAATAACCTGCAAAACTGCATATTTGCACAGGAAAACAATCAGACAGCACAGCCGAAACAGACTCCGTAGGAGCCCCAAACTTGGTCGGGATTAAACGGGGCGCCTCAGCCAAAATTAACAACCTCCTTGGCAGTGAATCTTGTAAAGCCACTGGGTTTGCTACAACAATATGAAGGCAGCAGAGCACTCCCCCAGTGCAAAGGCATAAGGCTGCCTATCATAGTCTAAGGAACTTTAAGAAAACAACCGTAAGCCAAATTTTGCCCTCAGTCACAACTCCGCAGTGCTGCTTGGATCAAGGAAGAAATTAACGGGGATACGTCTTCTCTAGATTTCACCATGGGTAATGAAGAGTGTTGCGGGGTGCTAGGTTTTGGCAGCAACCACTATTTCTCTCTCCAGAAGAGAGTCAGAGCGAGCTACCCAGCCTTTACAAGAAGGTAAGCGGGGAAAACTTTCTCTAAAGCTGGGCAAAGACAGAAAATGTGTCGTCTCTTCACTGCTCTTGATTTTGCCTTAACATTTACATTTAAAAAAAAAGTTTTATTTCTAGGCACTAGTTACACTGTCTGCATCCTTGGTAAGTGTGTTAGATTCCGTATGAAAAATCTGGTTTTAATGGCAGGGTGGTGGGGGTGGGTGGGGGAACACTCCGAATTATAATACTTAAAATACAAAGATTTTTCATGGAGCCTGAACTTGGATTTTTCAGTGACAACCTCGTGAACGGCGGCAGAGTCACGACATTTTTCGAATGAGCCCCAGCCTAGCGTTTCTGTTACCGATGTAATCTATTGACCTCTTTTTCCAGATGAAAACGATGAGATAACCAGATTGCAATGAGGGGTGGAGGAGATTGCAGTAATCCAGGAAAAGAACAAACACTTTTCTTTCTGCTCAGCCCAGGCACCGCAGCTCAGAGATGGGGAGACGAAGCGCTCCCACTCCCCTCTTTAAATCAACCCAAACACCTATAGATCGACAGCAGAACAGAAATAAGTAATCTTCCTCGTGACAGATGACATTCAACTTACTTGACTAACCCCAGCCTAAATTGTTTTGCAGTCAAGTCTGAATGACGAACGGCGATTACGTGAGCTAGAATTATATTAAACGGAACATTTCATAAAGACCAGGCACTAAATTGCTACAATACAAAAGTTAAAAGAGGCTGACGATGTCATCAGTGCCCTCCCATGCCTCTGATGTGAAGAATGCGCTCAAGAACATTTAAAAAACCCGATCTATAAAGCGTGTATGAATTAACTACTAGTGAGCTAGAAGAACTGCCTGTGCAACCAGTAGTCCTGCATGGGGCAAGGGCAAAACACAGGCTCGGATATTTGCACAACCAGTTTGGCCGCTGAGAATCTTTCCAAATATGTAAAATATTTCACGGAAATATCCACCTGATTACAGCGTGCTGGGAAGGCTTCAACAAAGCTACAGGAATTTCAGCTTGATCTGGATTTCAGTGCCGAGAAGAAATTCAGGCAAAAGTCACATGAATCACGGTAAATCAAAGCAGCTGCTTCTAAGGACTGCTCCCTCCAGAAAAAAAAAAAATAAACAAAAAACCAAACTCAAGCTTCTGGACAAAATCTTTTATAATAAATCTTGGAGAAAATCGAAATGCCTGCTTCATTTTGGAACAGTGTCTATCCCTTCTGTTAATTGCAATTCTCAAAGCACTCCCCTGCATTTCTGAAAAATAATGGGTTTTCTCTCCCCCATAAAAGAAAATACACCGAACGGTCACAAAAACTTTTCAAATGAAATTCCACCCTTCCTCACAGAAGGAAAACTAACCGATGGGTTTCGTAGCAGACACTACGGAAGTTAGGTAAACAAATCCCATTAACTTCCGCGGGACGTGAAATTGCATTTCACTGCCTTTGCAAATGCAGATGAATATACAGATGGACATTGTTCAGAACATCTGGGTATACAAATAAGGGTTATTCATTAAATTATTAGACTTAAAGGTGTTTTATTTTTTATACTCCGGAGGGAGGAAATGTTCTGCCTCCCTCTTCCCTATAAATACCCTCTCCTTTCTGGCTTAGTGTCCCAGATATTTCCAAACAAGGGAAACATGGTTCCCTCCCTTTGTCGGTGGTCCACGTTATCTCTCTGAAGTGCTGAGAATTCACCGTTTATCTTGCTCTGAAGCTCTGAGGCCTTTGTGTAACTCTTCTCCCCAGCACAGGGATTTAACCACCGAGCATTTAAGCAGGATGAAAATGTACTTGATATGGTGTTTTTTTTTCCTGTTGGTTGGATATCTATAAATTACGTAAACTCTTAGGAAAGAGTCTCAGATTTCAGTCTTCTGGATTTGACTGTCAGTTGCAGCAGAAGCTGCAAATTCTTGAGATAACATGAAGATCCTCTGGGGGAAGAGGCTGTGCCTTACGTCATTCAGCACCAACTTCCTGATAAATCATGGAGCAGATAGCTTATCCGGCTCCCCCCGCCAAGGAGATGCTGCCGGCGGTACGAGACGAGGGAGGGATGAAAGCAGTTGAGAAGAATATGAGAGTCCACAGGGGCTGATCAGAATTGTGAAAACCAGCCTTGGGGAAAAACTCCAGCCACCGTCAAAAGGCTTTTGAAGTCACCGGTAAGGTCAAACGAGAGCCCTGCAGCCAGATTTCCCCACATGCCCTACACTTCCCCAGGTGGACTTGGCACTGTGCTTCTAGCAGGCCAGCGCGCTTAGGAAGATCAGAGAGCTTTGACTGAGGTTTATTTTGTCTGAGCTTCTGTGATGAGACTGAAAAACATAACCAGAATTGTGGCCACTCATTCTGCCCCATTTACACTTCAGAGCTGTGGATGCCCAGGAGAGCAGCATTCAGAGCAGCTTCTAGCCCTGCTGGATGACGCGTATCCACAGCTACCCTGGTGTTTTGTTTGCATTTCCAGTTAAAAAAAAAAAGTCTGGATGAAACCAAGTTGGACATGTTTATGTTCACCTTTAAAATTAGCTCAGACTCCACACGGGAGAATACTGTGCCATTAATTTAAGAGGCGAAGCTCCTATTTAGTTGATGGAGATAATCTCTTATCAACAACTTCTGGTGGCTAAGTTATGTAGCTGGTTCTTTAGTCTTTCAAGATAAGTGCATAAAAATAGAGCGTGAATATCTCCTCTTTCCCTGCCGCAGCCCCCCCAGTTTGCAGGACTCTGTGCTACCGAAGCACAAACCCGCCTTCTGCCGGCACGAAGCCACACGGTGTGAAAGAAGGCAGGACAGCCACGGCATTCAGGCTTCTCAGAAACTTTGGTTTTGTTCCTGCAGTAGGGATACAGCAGGGAAATACCTCCGTGCTCCCAACATCTCACACGCAGACAAACTTTCACAGGCTTGTAAATTCCTGGAGATTATTTTGCATGCTTCTGGGAAAGAGTTGGTCAAGATGCACTAGAAGGAACTACCCACAGGCAGCTCAAAGCAAAACACGGCTGGGTTTGGAGCTGGGCAAAGCAACGGCCGAGGGAGGGAGCATGTTAGCACTGGGCACGGGCTAACGGGCTCTGCTCGTGATATTTAGCTTTCACCTGTCTCCGTCAAAGCCCCATGATGCAAGCCAAGTTTGAAGACAGCAGAGGAAAGGCAGATTTGTTTCTCTCCCTCAACACAGCGTCCTTCTTGGTGATGCTGGATAGACGTCTGAGCAAGTCTTTTTGCTGAAGACATAAATTAAGCCTGATCCGGGTCAATTCTTGCACGCATACAGATTGACATGGACTTGGCAACGTACTTCGCTTGAACGCCGCATAACGTCAATATGTTTCTAATGCATTCACCAGTCTATACAGAGCTCGCTTAAGGGCCTACTTCGTGTGACTATTAGGTAAAGGATTCTTTGGTAAAGGGCCTGCGTGGCTCAGCTAATGGAGCCGACTCTGGTACACAAAAGGTGTATTTCAGCACGATAACATCAGAATTATCTGAAACTCTCAACCGTTTTGTTTTCTGCCTGGACGAACAATTTCACAGCCAATTATTACTTTAGAGAAAATACAGAAGATAACGAATGTGTAAGAAGCAGGCGTATTTCCAAACAGAAACAAACAAAACCACAAGCACGGTCATGATATGAAGGATAAGGTAGAGGCGTAAGAATATCATGCTGGAAATTCCCTGGTGTCACAAATTAATTGTGGTTTCTCAAGTTCAGACTAGTGCCCTAATTAATGCATCCTATTTCCTCTCACTTATTAAATACCTAAAGAAAAATAGCATGCACACAATGCACAATATATATATTTCTAATTAGAGATAAGTCTAAACAACTCAGCCAAGTAGTATTATTTGCTGGAACTATTAAAAAATGTAGTAGGAACAGTAATACTATTTAGATCAGCATCACCCATGAAATCTGAACTCGCAAGATTCAACACGTCTGTTTCCAGTAAATATTATGTTTCACGTTTCATTACTTGGTATATTACTAAAATCCACATATCCTGATTGATGTATTTTAGTCCTCAGCGTATTTTTTCCCATGTTACTAATAAAATCACAGTGTCAGTTTTGAAGGGTTGGCTTCAGGAGACAACCTTGTTAAATCTTATTTTATAGAAGCAAACACATTTAGGGAAAGCAGGGAGTCTGCTCTTACGTAGGGGTGTTTCGTACATCAGCAGAAGAACCATTTAGGACAAATTTTGTCTACGTTGGTGTAACAAAGGTCTTCATTAGTATGTACCAAATCATCAGCTCCTGGGTAAAAGAACATAGAAGTTACCTATATTGCCATAGTGTTTGTCAGCCTCTCTGCTTGCATGCACCAAAAGTGATGAAATCACTCTTTTAAGCTTTTAAATCTGTAGGATATACAGGTACAGATATATATATACAGCTCAATAAGCTTGCAAAACAGATTCAGGACTAAAATAGAAAAGAATTAACAGGATCTAGAATGAGTAAGTAGAGGAACTTCGCCTGGTTCCTGCCTGCACTGAATCACAGCTCCCTCAATTTCCCTTTAATTCACGGGCTCCGGATTTAAAAAAAACTTGATATAATTAAAAAACAAAAAAGACAAAACACTTTTCCTAAATATATTTAAATGTTATAAAGAAGGGGGTGGGGCGGGGCGGACACAGGATAGGGTTGCATCAAGAAAGCGTCAGCTCTGGTTTTTCTGTACGTCAGCATCCACTCTGCGCCACGTACTAAGAGCTTGCAGAGCGTACCCCCTCACAGCTCAGGGAGAGCTGCTGGCTCTCGTTCTTGCTAGCATCAGCCCAGGCTAGCCACACCACTCAGGTTTACTTCTTCATCTCAGAACTTCTGGTTTGCTGAGTTCAGTACTTTTAAAATGTTTTCAAATTAAAACCAGCATAGTTAGAAAGTTCTCTTGCTAAGCCCATTTTCCATGTGTTCTTGACACACTGACCTGGAAGAAATGAGCACACAGAGCTAGCCATATCGCCTGAGAAATGTCCATCAGCAACGCGGGCAGAAATATGAGGCATCTGAGGCAACGGTTTCCACCTTGGGGAGCACCTGAAGGCTGCTTCAGCGCACAAAACCAGATTTACAACACCTCAACGCTAGGAAAGCAACATCTTTGAGTTTTGAAGCTGGTTGCGCACATATGACAAAGGTACTACAAAAGTTTATGATCTACCTATGGTCTACAACAACTCTTTGAACTGTTAAATAATTCCAATCTTTTTTTCCTCTCTTCTCCATAGGTAACGCACGCCAGCTCCTCGTGCAAGAAACCAGCTGCTCTACGTAAAGCGGACTCCAAGTCAGCGTTGCTCACTTTGGGCAGCTGAAAAGCACGTCGGCTTTTCAAGACGAAGAGTCAGACAAGTTCACAGCCAACAGGTCGGCAGGCGGGTGCCCAAAGGACTGGGCAGGACTAAACCCTTCGGGGTCTGGATGCTGGCGGAGGAGCAGGGACCGGTGTGCGGGACGGGGCCGGGCTTGCAGGCTCTCCCCCAGCAGCATCTGCATCGCGACGGCTGAGGACAGACCGCTGGGCTAGATGGACCCCTGCTCTCACCCAGTAGGGCCAAACCTTCTCAAATCACCTCAGAAAACACTCTTTACAGAGCTCTTACATAAAGGCACACGCGACCCCCCTGGAGCCGCCTGCCTGCCCAGGCTAGGTCTGTTTATTCTGGCACCCAGTTCCCAGCACCCACCCAGCTCCTGGACAGGATGCACGTAACAATCCATCTCCTGCCTTCTGCTTTTACCCATTTGAAGAGTTTTAGTTTTGGCTATCTTGGGTTCTTCAAACTTCAATAAGGATTTAAAAAAAATATATAAAAAATTATCTGATTTGAAGGGGAAAAAAAGATGTTTTATTAGCAAATAGGTGAAAGCATTGTAAGAACATTCAACACTGCCTATGTTCCCACAGAACTTGCAGCCACACACAGAACTCCTCAAACTACCAGATCACTACATGACCAAGAAGTGAACCACTGAGTACATGAGAAGGAAGTGACTCAGACTGAAATTCATAAAGGACAGCATGAATGGGACAGGATTTCCGCTTACAGCTCTTTTTACATGGCGAGGCTCCTTTATCAACAAAAAAAACCCCCAAAACCAAAAAAAAACCAACCACACCCACAAAAAAAAGCCCAGCCTCGATCCCTCCTCTCCCATTCAGTTTTTTAAAACAGCTCTGCAGAAAAGCTACAGGATGGATTTTAAGTCAGAATCCCTGCAACATACCTCCAAGTCTTCTGCTTGTACAAGACAGCACCCATCCTACCACAGCAATGACGACTAACTTTTCAGGCAATTATAAGCCATCATTTTCCTTTTTTTTTTTTTTTCTTTCCTTAAAATGGCATATTTCCAGCATCCCTAGAAACCTTTATATACAAGCACACCTCCCTCCCACCATAAAGGCACAACGCTATCAATGGAAAAGGCCAGAGGTAATGCACTTACATCCCCGATCTGAAACTGCATTTCCCTACTAGAAGAGGTCTGTGAGGCTATCCTACAGCGCCAGCCCGGGGTAAGGGCGCGAAACAGAAGTGCCGATGTACTTTTAATGTACTGTACAGAGTACACTAATGGGCTGTATGGAGCACAGAGTGGCAGAGAGGAGTGCCTTCTGGATCCACGGTTGAAGAGGTGACTGAACCAAAAGTACTCCAGTCATTTACTCACTTTTAGTACTACTGATGATGCTATCACCCCATTTCTTCCACCAGTGCTGAAGCACCTTTTTGGAAAACCCATGGTTCTTTTAATATTAGAAGAAGGCAGTAAGTTATGGACAGATAGCAGGATTTTCCTGGAGCGCTCACATGTCATGGGCATAATACATGCAATGAGCGTGTATTTTGATGGAAAAGTGCACCGTTAAATATCTCACGTCCTGTGATTTATGTCATACCTTTTTCAGGGGAAAAAGTAGAGCTGCCCTTGCATTGTACACGGAACATTTTCTTCAGTATTATTCTTACTGCACTCTGTAAGAACCTCAGTGCAGTAGAAGAGATTGCTTGGAGGTGCTCAGTAACGAGCAACGCACCCCTCAAAGAAATTAACGCCGAGAAATAAGGAGCAGGACAAGCATTTATTAAAACACAGGAGTAGCAGATCCAAGGACAGAAATGCCTATCTTTCCCTTCCCCATCACAAACACCACCTTAATAAATGCCATCTGCAGATGACATTCCTCTACCGATTAAAACAGCCACCCAAACTGCCTTTCAAAGCACCAGCTTCGGAGCGGCAGGGACTGCCGGGCACACGCACCCGGCGCTGGGCGAGACGCTGCCTGCCAGCAGCGAGCTCCCACGCACGCTCCCAGAGCCGAGGCAGCTTCCAATGCTTTGCTTCCACAAAGCCCAGTCCCTAAGGGAAGCAATCGCGGTGGCATGCCGCAGGGCTACGTTCTGATGCACGCCGTCTCCTCCAGCACCCAGAACGTGGGATGCGCAAGCGCCTGCTCCAGCTGCTCCCTACGCCCCGCTCCCTGGCAGGCAGCGCGACCGTTTCGGTGACAGCAGTGTGCCAGGAGCCGGCTCGCTGGATTGCTCCGACATCCGAACACCCAAAATAAGCACCATACCGCAAATAGACCCACGCCAGCCAGATACGCAACAACACACAGCACAAGCTCAATTAAGAAATTAATGCAAACGAAACCATCGCATCCAGTTCTCCCTCACCTTACCCTGGTCTTACTCTAAATTCGTACATTCCTACTTGCCTCTAAAGAGTTTTTTTTTAGCTAAGTGGTTTTTCTAAATAAAGACTCTTATCCTCTACATATTTTACATATATAAAAATAGTTTTCCCAGGATATTCTGCAATTTTGGAAGCAGCCACCCAGCACCTTCAGATTTTTAACTATCAGTAGGGCTTGAATCGATACGCATCCACAAAGAGTGCAAGTTTAAACAGCTTTGCCACTTGTTGCTTCTGACACATTCTTTTTCCTGGCTATTCTAAACACGCTGTCATTTTAGTAGCATGAATCAAAGTTATCAGCTGTTCCCCGACTGCTTTTAAAGTCTCACCCAATTACCTGCGTGGCCATGTTGGTCAGGTATCAAACAATAAATCCCCAAATAATTCAAGGAGAACCAGAGAAGGTAAACATAAAGCAGCAGCTGTGATTAGAAGCTTATAAATATCAAGTGGAAGCTTATTTTACGGCTTTGTTGAGCGAGTTGGATTTATAAGGAGGGTGGGAATGCTGATCCTTATTAGCACGGTCTCCTGTTATGGACTTTTTCACAGTTTGGGGGAAGACTCCGTCACTTGCTGTTCCCAGCTTTAAGGCGCGCTCTGGCTGACAGACTGGATGTGCCGTAGCCCTGTCTTGACTGATTTTCTTGGCATTTTAAGAGCGCTCAGATTCTTCTGCGGGAGCACAGCAGATCACTCCAAGAGAAAAAAATTAGCCAAACTCAAGGGTTGCAGGAAAGCCTTAAGTTACGTATTTTTAAGTTAAATCTAGATTATTTTAGAAGTGATCATCCAGGCTGACTCAGTACCCACTGGGGCTATATTGCAGTTTAGCTGTTACGATTATACTTTATTCCAGGTCTTTTACACAGGTGCTTCCCCACACCACAAGCTAGAGCAAAAAATATAATTAGACAAACATAAATAAGACTATTAAAAGTCATATAAAGCTGATTGACAAGAGGTAATAAGAAGTCTAATGCAGTGATTCATTTTCTTGGATTAAAGCATTCCCAAATACAGCTCCTTGCTAATTCTGAAGACCCAAAAGCACAGCTGCAAATCCTCATTCCTTCCCATCCAGCAGCATTTTTCCCCCCGTCGCCTATCGATCAGGTTACTTTTCATGTGTATTTATTTCAGTTACATCTCACGAGTAAAAGCACACCCCCAAATAAATATACACAACATAGAGATAATGGAAAACCAGTGCTGTACGCATAGATTCACACAAGGGATTTCAAAGGGCACTACACTACAAATATCCTAGAGGTGCCGGGTACAAGCTTGCTTACTGCCTAAAAGTCTGTTCAGCCAGTTGCAGCTGTAGCTGTCAGCAAAGAGACAAAGAGTCAGAGAAGAGAAAGACTGGAAGGTATAATGGATTGTAACAAGTTATTGAGTTAAATTTGGGTAGAACTGGCTGTGTGCAGAATGGCTTGTGATAAATGAGATTTGATTAGACGAATGACCTAATGTTTTATTGTAAAGTTTCAATTTTTTAATAAGCCTCTGAAAAGGTTGAAGAAAGTGATTTCAAAAGTAGCCAGATATATCTGATCACTAATTCCAATAGCTAAGATTAAGCAATTTCTTCTCAAGTTTCTTCTGTTTCAACTGACCGTACTTCCATTGAACTTCCACGTGAACAAACTTGGGTTTTTCAGCAGTTGCCTCTAAACTTTCTAATAAATTTACTACATTTACCTAGGAGATGCAAAGCAGAGGTACCTAGCAGTCAGGTTTTGGTTATAGCTCAATTGTCCACACGGATTTTTGTGACGTGCCAAGACGCCTGGATGAAAAGCAAAATAAACCCAAGAACTTGCCTGTAAAAGGCATTTTCTGTTTTCAACAGGTAAAAAGAGAACGATGCTGCATCTACCAGGGAGTGGACATGAAAGATGGGGAGGCAACCGGTTGATCTTACAAAACAAGTAAGAGTATAGCATGCTCAACGTTTATATTTAAGTTCACACTGTATTAACACTGTCTTTATGTGTGGGCGGTAGTGTTTTTTGGCATAGTTACTAGCTCCATATACAGGCGGTCGTAAGCCGGAAAGTGCAATAAAAAGGAATTAAAAATAAATAAAACTGTCTTTACCGTGTGGGTCTTGTTCATTTGACTTTGGGCTGCTTCTTGCTCTGCGCTCCGGTTTCTTTACTGCGGGAGCCCCCCCGCCGCCGCCTCCGCTGCTTGCTCCATTGTGGCTCTTTGCATAACCATTATATACAGTTGCGCAGCTGCCTATATGGCTTTTGTAGATGGATGAAGGCGGACTGTTCAGGCGGTTTTGGCGATCAATCTGCCTGTCTTTGAGTTTTTTGTGCTGTGGTTTGCTGTACTGATCTTCCCTGGTGATATAGCTGGACATCCCATATAGTGGTATGATTTCTGAAACGGAAGAATTCACCTACGTTAACTCAGAACGACAAAAATCACTGAATTTTTTTTCCCAGAAAACCAAATTCCTGACCATCTGTAAATCAAACGACGCCAGATTTTCCTGGTGATGGGTTTTACAACAAACCAAGGGTTTTTTCCTTACTCAATTTTTTCTGCAGGACTGCCCAAGTTTTTGCATTGTATTAAGTTTGCTCATTTGCTGTTTGAGATTTTATAACTCTTTGGACGAGCACACAATTAGGGCGACAGTTTTCCCCCTTCTTTTCAGTCTTTGTGTTTCAGGGACACAGATTTCAAGGAAAAATCCAGGGAGATTCCTATTTAGGAAAAAGCCTCCAGAAGTTCACAGCAATTTAGCAGTCTCTTCCCCAGGGCCTGACTGGACAGAATAAGCGGAGGTGCCCTGGTTTCAACCTGCCATCACTGATTACATGCAATTTAATTTTTCAGTATAAATAGACTTTACAATTGTGTCAACTGTGCCTGCCTAAGGAAAGAAGTGCAGCACGAGGTGGAAGCTTGGGGTAAGTATATCTGTCTAAAAAAAGCTCGAAAAAATACCAAAAATATCACGCATACACTTCAGATACACTTCATTAAATACAATTCCCCCCTTCCCCCCCTCCAAGAATGACTCTCTCTAACCTAAGGCAGGTCTGCTTGAAGGAATCAGAATATCTTCTGCTTTTCTCTATAGTTCAATCCTCCTTTCTACACTCCATTCTGAGTTTGAAGCTTGAACAAATTCATGCCCAAAGCAAGAGTTTTGCCTTTGTTGGCAAAATAACAATTGATACTCGATGTACTCTTCACATTTTTTCTACATCCATTCAGAAATTATGCTACAAGCTTCTGAAGCAAACGGGCATCCTATCCAGCCATTTGAAGCCTTGTTTTTAAGTTGAGATAACCATGTATACTGTATTCTAATTTTGCAAGTTGTTTCAACTAGCCAGATTTCCCTTCTTCGCTATTTCGGTGCATCTTGGCCTTCATCTTTCCTTATCTAGTTGCACGGCCATTCTCATATTCTCACAGAAACTAACTGGCTAAAACCAGCATGCTACAAATAAATGCAATTTTTTATAAGTCATTGTACAGCAAATGGGAAATGGTGGATTAATGCTCGTCAGTACAATATTCACCACTTCAATTATTTTAGTGTTACGGGTATAGGTCATTCCAGTAAAGCAACCAAAGAAATTTTATTTAATCTTATTTTAAGTTGAATAGGCTTCTATCTCCAAGCTACAACAAAATTCAACATCTACCCAACTAGCGGCTCTATGTTGACCTCGCACGGTACCATGCTTGCACGCAAGACTTTATCAAGCAATCCATCAAACTGTCCTGCTCCCTTTTCGGGAGAAGAGTCCTTCCCCTACGTATCCAGCTGGCTACACCGCCCTGCTGGCTTCCTGAGCTTCCCCCTTCCTCTCCCCTAGTATAACGAAGTTCAACGTCAGCTCTAAGGGTCCATTCCTCACTAGAAAATGAGTTCTGTCGGTCAGGAGGAAGAGGTACCACCAACAGATACCTCCGTCCCTCTCTTTCTGCCTTTCCCTCCCCACTCCAGCAGAACCTCGCTTCTGGTGATACGGCTTAAACGTATTCTTTAGAAAGGGTCCAAACACCAGGCAGTTCAGCAGTAACGTAAAACCACGAATCCTGAACCAATTTCCATGTTAAATGCCTCAAGTAGCTTCACCGATTACTTTTTTGGTTAACACCCTTTTTCATATTACACAAAGATGATCTCCAGGGTGGCGGAGACACAGCAGGGCATAGTTCAGACAGAAATATGCCCCTTTCACTCCTTTTCTTGCAATTATTTACTCATGGCCTGATTAAGGTTGCCACGCTACCCTTTGGTATGGGACATGCTCTTTGGTGACTTACTGCACAGTCTCAACCAGAATAACAAAGAGAAAATGCCTGTTATTTCTTGGAAAACCACGGCTGGGGGGCAGAAGGCATGTTACAGCCAACAGGAAGCGGTATTCAGCTTTTCCCACTGGAAATGACTGCGGCAAGCCACGCTTGGGTCCAGCCCTCCGTATCCATCCTCGTTCCCAAGCCAGGACTGACACATTTTGTCTCCTTTTTTTCTGTACAATGCTGCATCGTGACGCAGCAAGAGCAACTGGCATGACTCACATCCCCAGTTCGGAGCACGGGATGAGACATTTTTTCCCCACTGTATTTACAAATTAAGTTCAAATTGGTTTTGTTTCTGCAATCTAGTGTTGTGACACAGGATTGTCCTGCACTGCTATACCTCCCAACGCTTTCCTGCTCCAGACGTTACAGGAGGCAGCTCCATCCATGTGGGCAAAGCCACTCTACAAGTTCTCCAATTAATTTCCACTCTTGGTTTCGCTAGTCCTTAAAACTTGCTGAACACGGGTGTGAAATGCCAGTACCTTCCTTCCAGCTCACCTTGTTCTCCATATATTGTAGGGGGAAGATGATGCTGTGGGAAAAACTGTGGTGGCATGTCCCCAGGTCCAGTGACAGGAGGATAAAAAGCTGTATGAGAGTTGTGAATAAAATGGGGATGGTGCGTCAGGTATGGAGGTAAGTGATGGGTTGGAGAGATGGCCGACGGATAGCTAGGAGGATAACACTCCGGAGACTGGGGGGTAACCACCACCCTCCGAACGCCGGTGTTGTCTTCTATCACCTGGAAGGGAAGGCAGGGAAATAAACACGTTATGCAGCATCTGAACCAAACACGTTTTAAAAACAGCAGTTTTTACAGTTTGTTCTCCCATCAGCAAATGGTTGGTCCTTGGGTTTATTCGTGAACACATTTCTAAAATTAATATCAGCAGAAGTAATCATAGCGGTGATGTGGCTTCTCCTGGAGACTCAGATAGCCACACTAATCGCTGGGAGACTTAGACTGCTGCTCGTGGTAACTATGTGGGGAAGAGGCAGAATAAATAACCTGCATTTAGGGAGCAAAACAATTGAAAAAGGAACACAGAGCACCAAAATAAGAGGACGCATTGGGACCAACCTTACATTCCACCCGTAAGACTTTTACCACTGATTTTGACAGCGCTCTGAGCGAGCACGGAGTTAGTAACGCTTGGAAATGAGCTGGCACTGCTACTGCAGAGAAGCTGCGTGTGTGCACAGAGGCATGTACTCTGCAGGAGCCCGTGGTGTTGACACACGTTTTCAAAAGAATTGCTCTCTTCACAACAGGTATCTGTTCGAGACAAATCATAGGGCAGAAGGGTTTTTTTTTCTGCTACAGAGCCCGTCTACACGTCTGTGCAAATCAACTCTGGAATCTGCATAACTTGGCCCCAAATGCCATAGTCAGAGCATGTAAAAACAGATGCAGGAAGGTGGAAATGTGCTTAGGCTGAAAAAAGTTTTTCAGCTTATAATTTTTCCAGAGTTATACTTCTGGAGAACAGTCAACCAGCCAAATTTCGGTCCAGAGTTAGGAGCCAAGCTTTTCCTGAAGCTTATTCAAAAAACTTCTGCCATTTCTGGAACTTAAAAACACAACCACGTAAGAACAATTACTACCCCTTCGATTCTGTACGTTGATGTGCATACGGTAGAAAAGCATGGGGAAAAAAAGCATAATTTAGTTTCATACAACAAAAAGGTTAAAACCATTATTTTTTTCTAAGCTGCCTGATGACACACGGATGGACTAACACGTGTGATGCATGCGTTGCATGAGATAAGTGAAGGTGCGTCAAGGGCACCTGCCATAAGATGCTGCCGCTCTCAGCTCAACGTTAGCTGGAGTTATCTCACCCCAATAGCAGCATCAGCAGAAGAGACCCTGCTACAGATCCCCACGCTCCAGGGACTCCTGTCACATCAGTGTCTTAGCCTAAACCACAAAGTAAAACTGGTTTCCGCTGATATAGCCTGAAGTGAAGCAACGGCACGGGCACGCGGTTGTTTGTGCTGACTCCGCTGCAGTGACAAGCCCTGTCTAAGAGGCGATGCCCACAGCCACCGGTGGTAATGCTCCAGCAAACACGACTCCGTGCCTCAGGCATCAGCTCAGCAAGTCACACAGGGTAAGGTCTCACCAGTATTAGCTGACCCAGTTCTTCCCCTAGGCTATGTGTGTCCTGAGGTTATATGAATTTACGCCTGTTAGCTACAGGCTGCGACCATGGACGTGGACCATTTCTGTCGGTTGGTTGGCCTCCTACAGAAGCAAATTTTCTATAGAAAGTTAATTCACTCACTTTAATTGACGTTTTACAGTAAAAAAAAAAAAAAAAATTCATTGCTTGTTATGCTGAGTAACCAGAATAGGAGTTGTTTAGCTTAACATACTTGAACCTAACCTCACTTACAACCTCAGCTAGCAATTTGTCATCTGCCAGCTTTAAATGCCGACGACTTTTCAGAGTCCTCAAAAGGCGGCTGAACGTCCGAGATTTAGACTGTCACATCGGTGTAACTGCTGCATTTTCAGGCCTCCCATCTCTGCTACTGGTCCTACTCAACCCCCACAGCATCTCTCATCCTGGTGCCAGGTCTAACACCTGCACTCCAACAGCTGGAGAAGAGGAAAGCCTTTTTCCATTTAGCACATATTTGATAGGCAGAACTACTGTGTACAGACAAGTTGGACTTTCTTAGATTCAGATCATGCTTTAATTTGAGATAGCAAGTTCCTACATCTTGACGTGGAAAGTTTTCATTGTGGCTTTAACTAGTCCAAGCCTCAAAGACAACTTCCGTCTTCCAGGTGAGTATAAGCTCCCACCTGTGCACCTAGACCAGACTACATGTGTATTTTGTGCCCTATTGAAATATTAATATGTTAAAGAACAGATTTGGACAGAAGGCTTGTACTCTGTTGCAGCATGCAATGTAAACACATATTTACAATTATTAGGATTTCTGTTCCTAACTATCTTCTAGAGAGCTGGGAGGAAAGCTCAGAGTTCCTTCAAAGACCTTTCTGATGAAATTTATCCTGCTAGACAAAACTATAAAATACCAGCAGTAGTGAGAGAAAAGCCAGGGATCAGGGGATGAGCCAGCCTTCCAAATGACTTTCCTCAAAAAGCTAGGAGACTAGTAGTAATAGATTTTATTTGTTCCCACCCAGGCCACAAATGCTGACAGCATTCTTGTGACTTCACGTGCACACGTCCCAAATGAATGCAGAAACAGAGGGGACCTTGCACAAAAATACTTTATCTCCCTATCCGACAGGGCATTTTCTCCCTAAATAGATCTATAGATTTATACGTAAACTTCTGAAGCTGCACATACAATCTTTAAATATGGTATTCTGCCCCTAACAGATCATAAAATTGGCAATCCAACGTATTATATATTATATGCATTATGTAGCTATAAACCCAGCACAGGTTAGTATTGTAAATCTACCTTGATTTGTAAAACTTGCAGTGGGTAGTTTAGAGCAGCGCCATTCTGGGAGAGGACACGCTTTCAATTCATCAGACAGAGGAAATTAGTTTTGGTCCATTAATGTAAATCACATAACTCAGCAGAAAGGTTAAACTTTGCTATTTAAAGAAAAAAATCTGCAATTCTTTGTATCTGCTTAAAACCGTTTGTCGTGAAGATCATAAATTCGTCAGGAAACACGCTGTCTGCTAAACTGTCTCTACTTCAGTGCCCAGAAGCAATGAAACCCTAATCCCTGTTGAGGTCTCTAGATGCAACTGGAATATTAGAAGTAATTGCTATTACTAATTTTAGCAGTTTATATTTACAGAAACCAAGTATCTCTGGTCATTTGGCACCTAGAGCTAAACTTACCTTATTTTGTGTTTTTCAAACTTCCTAGGTAAATTGTCTTCTGCTGTTATTTTTCGGCCTTGCTGGTGTAATTGGCATGCCGCCTCAAGAACAATGTTATTTTAGCACGGTTCTGTGTGGTTTTTCCCATATTTTAGGGAGCTTAATTGCCGAGTGAGGTAGATAGATGAACTTTCAGGAGAATCCGGATGAACATTACTCACACAATAAAATTGCCTCCCCCATCAGTTGCCACATTTTGAGAACACTATTTTAAATGTTATTTGTTTTATATTAAAGATATCAGCGTAGCAATGAAAACTCAATCTAACTAGAGACAATGCACATATTCAGAGTACATCCCTACTCCATGTTCTCTTATTTTTCTCCACTGAAATTTAATACTATACCCCCAGGGAAAAGAGAAGCATTTTCATTTTCAACAGGTAAATTGTACCTATATTTTGTGAGTTCCAGTTAAAGGAATACAATCACTCTCAATCTGTAACACTCATGTTTAGTGAATGGGTATAATAAGGTAATATGGAATTAATTTCCATTTGCTTTCAAAAAAGTTTTATTTCACTTAAACTTAGCATGCTAGGTTCAGCAAGGACATCTGGAACACGGCCACTGGGTGGACCACGACCAATACTTCGGGAATTTCATAAACTAATTTGAAACGCCATTCATAAATCAATCTGTAGCAGAGAACAGTACAGAATGAGCTCATCCGCAAGGAACTTGGATGTCAACTTTTTATTTATTCACTTAATTTATTAAGGATGCCAATCCAAGTTCATGCCAGCCCTGGCAAGTTTGCATCGCTATCTTTGCTATCCATCACGTACTGACACCAGTATTAAAGCTGTGCCTTGAACCTGGAAAATAGACAGATGAACATCTATAATGCTGGCAAGGATGTCGGGGTATTTTAAATCTAGAATGGAAGACTTCTTCAGGACCAACGCTCGTGAACTTTAGAAGATGGTCCCTTTATGGCTTGCTCCACATGAATGTGAGATCTGCACAACCTTCCTTGTGTTCAGAGCGTTGGGGAGGATCATCCAGTTAAAGGATGACTCGATCAATTGCCGTCTACAAGACATGCAGAGAAGATCTGTGAGCAGTAAGCCATATGGAAACAAAGAGTCTGTGGCTAAAAGCTCATGCTGGCCACAGACGGTTTTGGAGGACGCCCCTCTTAGGGCAGAGGATGCACCCAGGACTAAAATCCTGATTCCCAAGGACGTGATGGATTTTCTACAACTTTAAAACTTCATTTAAAGACTTCCCTCTTTCTAGAAGTGACGCTCTAGTTCTGTCAAATGCTATGTGCTTGATGCAGGAATAGTGAGCTGCAAGAGCATGGCTTGAGTTGCCTAGTTCAGGCTACGTGACCCTAACGTTACCTCTTGACAAAAGGAGTCTCATCAGCTCTATGCATACTTCATCCTCCAACCAGCAAATCAGGCCTTTAGCCTTAAAATATCCGTGGCAGAGACCGTGTATTGAAAACTCCGTAAATAAAATCAAAGTGGAATTTCATGCCAAATTTTCACATCCAACTACACATGAAAAATTCCTCAAACTCCAGTGGAATTGCTCCAGATTTATTTCAGAGAGAGCAGACTTCAGCCAATAGCCCTAAGCAAACAAGTTCATGATCATGCTTTTTGATATTTCCACTGCTCTAGTCCTCCTGATTAGAACACCCCAAATCCTCCTTCCCTCCACCCAACATACACCGTGAAAAGCAGAAAAAACAACCTGTGAGGATGTCCCCAAATTTAACAGCTTGGCATCCAAATCATGATCTTTAATCTTGAGATTATGCTGACACCAGGGAACCAGGAAGGAATCTGGGAGCCAGGGGAAGGCATTGGGCCACAGACCCCAAGGGCACAGAGCCTCTGGTGGACACCCCAGCGGAGGAGGGCACGGTCCCAGCCTGCCCCGCAGGATGCGTGTGGCAGGGAAGCAGCTCCATCCGCAGCTCAGAACTGGAATGGACATTAAAATCTTCTGCCTGGCTCCTGGCAAGTCGAAGGGAGCAGCTCCCTTCTCCTTCAACATCCAACAGTTGAAACCAGGATTGCTGAATTTGCATTTAATACAAATTTCTCCACCACACCACCTTCCACAACTAACTTTCACAGCAGCAATATTGTCCACCGAGAGCACAGCAAGGAACTTCTTTTCTCTTTCGTACTTAACTAACCCTTGGCCAACAAAGAATTGTGGGGACACGAACTCTGATCTGGTAGTTCTTATCTGCCAGAGGTGCACAGAGGTTTGTCTGCTGAAGAGGAAACGCAAAATAACTGGCCGTATTGAACCAGTCTTTGGAAGTAAAACCATCGCGTGAGAGATCTGAACTGGTGGCGTGTATTTGTCTTCTGTCATTTCCCTGGGTTTTTTCCCACCCTGTCTAAATCTCATCATTGGGAACATCTTAACATCAACAAACCAGTTTCTAGACACAACTACTAATACGGTCCTTCAAGTCTGGAAATAGCATCTGTTTGTCCGCTGCCTCCAGCGGAGCTGATCTTGCAGGGCACACAACCTCCTGCCAGTTTTTTGCTGTTCATTTGCACAATACCAAAGAGGCAATGAAGCCTCAGGGTAAGCAAGGGTTGCAATCACCAGGTAGCTAATACAATATTTAAGACTAATACTCACAGCTCCAACAACCTTGGTATAACATAATCAAAAAAAGATTTCATGCCTTTCTTAATAGGCACCGTTACTTCTCCGCGGGGGTATCTGCTCTCTGCCTGACTCTTAGATGCACACTTTGGGGACAATTCAAACAAAAAAAAAAAAATCAAATATATTTTGATTCATATCTCACAGTGCATTAATTTGCTTCATGGCCTTTCTCTTGCCATTCTAAATTTGTGTTCTCATTGCTTATCATAAAATAGAGTTTAACTCTGCGGCAATAGACAAAAGCAAGAGCACACAAGGCGGGGCATTTATTACAATAAGAACTAACTGACTTACTACACACCTTCAACTACGAGTTAATATGAAGCAGTCTGAAAGGCAAGAGGCTTCGTCACACAGCAGAATGCACATTCAGCTGCTGAAAAACACTGAATACAGAGTTTTCCCCTATAACTTTACAACATATTTCCAGCTCCTTGGAAAAATTTCTTCAGAAGAGGGTTGGTATTGGGTTTTGGTGTTGGGTTTGGTTTTTTTTTTTGTTAAGAAACTACTTAAGGGCTTCTTTAGTGAACTTATTATGGTGCCCCACAAAAAGCATTAAGGAGGAATTGGGCTCAGGCAGAGATACAACTGGGAGGTTTCATGACTCTGGTTTGGAAAGCGTTTCAATTATACCCAACCGTTACCTCAGTACAGGAGCCGAGAGGTGTAAAAGTTATTTCAAAGGAAGCGTAAATCTTTAAAAGATTCCTCCCTACGAAATGGGCCAGTTCATGAAGTGAGGTGAGCGCATGAGGAGTACTAAACGGCGCTGCAAGTGCCGTCTCAACGCCTGCCCCAACCACCCACCTCGGGGCGCTTGAGGAGCGGGAGGAAGCTGGCCCACCCTGCCGTCCTGCCCTCTCTCCTGGCCGGGCTGACAACGTCCCCGCACTTGAGGCATGTTTTCGCTCTGCTCAGAAGTTAAAATACCACAGAGCGATTGCAGTATTTTGTGGGATTTAAGTATGACGCCATCCACAATTTTTCAGAATTACAGACGCTCACATGTTTCCTGGGGAGGGGAAGCAATTCCAGGACATCATCCATTTTCTGCTTAACAAGATGTCAAAATATATGTATCAAAAGTTCTTATGTTATTCATCAGGGACATTTGAAATACTTTGTGTACTCTTAATGAAGCTTTCGGTCCAGTCCAGCTCTCAATGAAAGCGGTGAAATTATTGCATTTATTGTATTGTTCACAGCTATTCTGCCTTACATCAACCTTTCTTTTTTAATTTTTTTCTTCTTTCTTACTTCAGAAAGGGCTTAAGCTTTGCAGAGGATGGACGGAACACAAACAATCTGGTAATCTGAAGTGGTTATTTACAGAGAAGAGCAGTAGCTGTTCAAGAGTTCCAAAACCTAACAGCTTTGTGAAAAGCTTTTTCCATTTTTTCCATAAATAGATAATTAAATCATGTTTATTCTTGAAAACAAACCAAAACCCCCAGTTCTTGATATGCTGGAGGATTTTTGGTGCGAAGATACTGAGGATCAACAGCATATTTTATAGCTACAGCGGCTCCTTCTCTCCCTTCCAATGATTCCCTACCCCTTCTGACTGTCACACGAGAACTTAAGGCATCACCTACAACGTGGACTTTTCTCCCTCTCACAAAGGCAGGGAAATTGCACAGGTCGGCTCAATCTGTATGCGTAGCTTTTGCTGGTGTTAAAACACCACCCCAGCTCATATACATAGCAGGGTGGGAAGGTGCACGTGCACGCCCACTTGTGCAAACATGTGTGTACTGTCGGTAAAGAGGAGGACTAGGCCATTAACATTTCTAAATCAAACTTCAGCTAGGCAGAATTCTCTATATGGATCAATGCTTTTGCTTTTATACACATTTTAATTCTTCAAGAAGCGTACCTGTGAGATATAACCAGGAGGCACATGGATAGGGGGAATGGATCCATTGGGTGACATCATGGGAACCTCTGCTGGTCCTAATAGAAAGAGAGAAATAAGATATTAGGGTTTTTTTTCAGTTAAAAAAATTGCACAGTTGCTCAGAAAAGGCTAAAAATAGCTTTATTTTTGAAGCCTGCAATAACAAAATGAGCAGCTCCACTAATTCCTGGTATATGGAAAATGCCTTGTGCAATCATTCTGAGAATAGTCATTGTTCGATGACTTTACCATATATTCTGTTGAAATAATATTTTCATCATAAAACAGCTAAAACATAGACTTTATATTACCCACTGATCAACTTATACAGCATTAAGCAGTAACACAATATGTCCTTTAGCAGCCCACAATTCCTGTATTGAAATCTGGTTAAGTTATTCTTGTCGAAGGCATGGGAGCAGAGAACAAAGCCGAAACTGTGCAGCCTGGAATTAGGCAGCTCCTAAGGAAAGCGTCCAATTGTAGCAAAAAAAAAAAAAAAATCACATATGTGAAAAACTATCTATCTATTTAAGAATGCACAAAGACCAAACTCATTATCTCAGCTATTCAGACTAACCTTGGAATGTGGTTATACAAGCAAGAAGCTTATGGTTTCCACTCTGAAATCCAGCCCTGAACATACAAGTTCCATTTTGAGGCACTGAGTACAAGTATAACAAAGCAAGTGCCATAACCATTCGACTTCTGCAAACAGAGCCTCACAGCTAAAAGAAAGCACGTAGATAAAATGGAAATAGTTCACTCAATTGCTCATTGATTCACCCATTAAAATCAGGAACAGCACAGGGAGCAGTCAATAAAATGAATGCCCCAAACATCAGACAGATGTTTGCAGTGAGAGTTTACTGCTTTGAAAAGTAAAAATTAATTTAATTACTTCCTTATTACATATTAAAATGTTTACACTAACCTGTTAGATAGCCCATTTGCCTTGGGCTAAGAAAACAGCTATGGCCAAACTCTTGAGAAGAGCTCAGAGAGAACTCTGCTCCTTGTTACTGCACATCGAATTTTAGCTTTGACTAACCACGCAAAAGGTAACTTCATGACCTTCTCTGATGGAGAAGCCATCTAACATCTCCAAACCACATCGCATCCAGGTAAGGATGCTAAATGCTAAAACATATGAAGGACTTCAGGCACAGATGGGATGTAATAGCCTCGAGGAGTGCCTGCTCCTGAAGTTCAGACAGATCTAATGAAACTCCCACAACAAAGCGAGTCAGTCTGCTGCCTGATGTCAGCAAAACCAGTCCACAATAAATTATCAAAAAGTAATTCCCTATCCATCTACATTTTTATACTCCTCAGGCTGATTATCGTACAATAAGCAGGACTTCCCGACCTCTCAAAACCCAAGTTACACACAGGGAATCTATCGGAGATATTTATATCTCCTCTGATCTCAGTTCGTTCTCTCTATCCAGTTATTTATAGTCTAATCAGCATGTATGGGTTTCACTAGTCGCATCTAGATTTGAAATATGGTAATTTATCATCAAGTGTATTAAGCACATGGAAACTCCAAAGTTTTAATTTAAAGAAGCCGTTTTAGGTGTGTAGTTCTGCTGTTCTTCATACCTCCCTATACTTCACTATGTAGGGAACTTAAAATCATAGAATCATTAAGGTTGGAAAAGACCTCCAGGATCATCAAGTCCAACCCCCAACCCAACATCCCAGGCCTCCTAAGCCGTGCCCTGAAGGGCCACATCTACACATCTTTTAAATACCCCCAGGGACGGTGACTCCCCCACCTCTCTGGGCAGCCTGTGCCAGGGCCTGACCGTTCCTGTAGTGAAGAAGAATTTCCTAATATCCAACCTAATCCTCCCTGACACAGCTTGAGGTCATTTCCGCTCGTCTTATCGCTAGTAACTATAGAATCATAGGAACTTTGCCGTTATTACTTCTTATTCAGCTCATATGCCCCCCCCCCCCCTTATTCTACAGCCCTTTCAGCACTGTTTGTCTCCCATGATAGTCAACTATTTTAGTGTGAATGGAAAAAAAATAAATCAGCACAAGCAATAAGCAGTTATTGGGGGGGAGGTACCATCTGAATGGCTCTAAACTGATCAAAAATATGAAGTGATAATTGGTTCAAAAGTAACTGTACAGAAATATTATTTGAGTAATTGTGTTTTCCCCCTAAACAAAAATCTCTGCAAATTTATTTTGAGGAATATGGTTTTTTATGTCTCTCTGAATCTACTTTGGTCTATATACACTGCCAAGTTTCACTCCACAGTAAGTTGTATGGTATATCTATCTGTAATAGCAAATACCGGTGAACACACAATGAGACATTTTTTGGGGGGTTCAATCCACATTCGATTATCGAGTAGTTCAGCTCTTCAGGATGGAACATGCCTGAGATTAGGTAAAATGAGTAGTTAACATTGTTACGTGACTCATTCCTTGTCAGTGACTTCTCAAAATAAAAAACTGCAAAAAAAAAAAGTCATTATAAAATAAAAAAATCTTAAGTTCACCATTTAAGTAGACAATAATTTAAATGTTATACAAAAACGTTGCTTAACAGAACAAATCTTTAATGTTCAACCTGTTTCTGGGCCTGAGAGAAATGCTTTCTACTTACAGTAGAATCATCCCTAGCCAGTCTTTCTCAAAAATAGGTACTCTGACTTGGAAATAAATTTTGAAATGGAGCAGTTTGGGAGTTGCTACATACAGACCAGATAGTCTCTACACAACAAACGAGAAGCACTTTGCTCGGGATGCCTCGTTATCTGCCCATCTAAACCCTGGGCCAACTGCTCATATGGAGTAGCGTTTTACTTGCAGGAAGAAATCAAACTCCCACACCGATACTGTTGACTCTAACACTTCCATTCCAATAAAAAGAAAAAATACTGTGTTTTATCATCAAAACGTGCACCGTGCAAGATGATTCTTAACCTTGAGCATGACCCACAAACTGTTAAAGTCATTTGGATAACAGGTTTTAAAAGAATGACAGCCTAGTGATTTGCAGCTAGATTTTGTTTCCAGCGCTTTGATTTCCAGGCTAGCCAAATGACTTTAGCATACATTATTTCATCTCTCTCATCAACAGTATCAAAACAACTTCAAGCGGTAGCGAGTAAAATACAGACCCCTTCTCCACAGCACGATGAGCCCCAGGAATTAAAGACTATGCTTGCAGTGAAACCATTCACCGATTAACACTTCTTTTTTTTTTTTCTTGTTATGAGTATTTTTGGTTATGTCAAATATTCCTGAACTGTTAAAAAGCAGACATTTAGAGAAGGATGCTCCTCAGTTGCTTCTATTCATAGGATGGCTCTAAGTAACGTGTCCTCTAGGGAATTAGAGCTTTGCAGGTTTTAATTGAAGCTCGTGGTTCAATACAAAATCTAATTTAAATGAGAAAAATTCAGTCCGTTCTAACACGGATGCTCTATGCTGAAATGAGCTCGCATTAATACTTTCGAACCTGTTAAAAAAACTGAGGCCGTCTCCCGAGTCCGTAATGAAAGCAAGCCAGAAGAGCTTTGGCCACCTCCGCTGACAAAGGGAGAGGCCAAATTCCACGCCGAGTGCTGACACCGTACATAGAGAGGCACCTCCATCAGCTTCTGGAGGGCTGCCCCAAAACCCTGGGGCTGGCTCCATCCAAAACAAACGAGGGAATTACTCCCCCTCCTCTGATCCGAGAGGGAGAAGTGGAGGAGGCACCAGGCTGAAGGCACCCAAGTCCATCAGCCAGGCAGGTGACAGACCACGCTTGTCCCCCGCTGCAAGAGCACAAAGTTTTCATATTTCCAACACATGTTAATAATTAAGAGACAGTAAAAGAAGCAACAGAGTTTCATATTATGGCAGAGCTAATTAACAGCTTGCCGCCCCAGTAAGAGCCTGTCCTCCTCTTCCAAGCCACACGTTCCTGTCTTGTCCTGCGCTCCCACTCCTCCGACGGCGTGGAAGCTAATTATTTTAACCATTTTAGTAGACCAAAAAGGTTTTGCAAATCTACCGCCTTTTAAAAACACACCTGCACACGTAGTCTGACAAAAATGACAACAATTATTCTACTCCTCCTTGTATCACGGTTTATTGCGTGAAGCTGCAGATCAAAGCCAGTCTCCCATCCATCTCTGTCTCCCACTTGCCCTGCCAAGAGGATGCTTCTGTCATTTTTATTCCTTCAGGAATCATGTCACAATCTACTTGAGAAACTTCTGTCCCAAGGTTTTCAAGGCTAATTATAGCCTTGGTTGCAATCCATGACACTTTCAAAATTGCAGTATAAAATCCGTTTTGGAATAAGTATGTTTCTTCCTTGTTCCCAAGTGACCTTTTATGCACGCATTAAAGATCGCTTTAGTTTCATTAGGTTTTTTTCCTTAAACTATAGAAGCCAAATCTGGCATTTCAGTTCCTCCAGCATTAGCAATGCATCCTTCCTATTTCTTTCCTTCCACACGGCATTATAGGGCAAAGTAGTAATCTTACTTCACTATTTTCCTTTCCTTACTGCTTATAGGGTATTGCTTTTCTCTCTTTATTACTAAATCATGTCCACTGTAGAATATTTTCCACATCCAGCTCCAGCACATGGGCATACGTTTTACTCCGCGTTTCTGCTGACAGTTTTGCATAGCTTATTATGAAGAGCAAACCCTACCAGGCTTCGTTATAAAGCTCCCATTCTGAGACCAGTTACTGAAAGCTCTCTGAAGTTCAGGAATTTCTCAGTCCTGTTTCTAGCAAACATGTACCGACTTACCGTTTCACACCACAATACCCACATTAGCAGAGAAACAACACGAAATTTGGTGATTTGGGAAATCTTACTTGGAAATTTAAGAATGCTGTATGTTTTAATAACAAGAACCTACTGCACTAGTTACACAGAAAATTAAATCCAGCCAGGTAAATGTACTATATTTTGTAAAGCTTAACAGTTAGAAGTAATCGATGAAAAAATATTATGCCTCCCTCTGATTCACAACAAAACCCATATCACATCTTTCACATAGGGTGCTTCTCACGAAGTAAATCTATGGAGCAAGAGGTTTGACCGAACAAAAAGGAACGATAATTAAAGGGCAAATTGGTCTGCTTTGCTAAAACAAATGACCCAGGGCTTGCTGACCTTGGCCGGGACCCAAGGGTTTGCATTTTCACATGGATGAGCAGCTGTTCCGGAACAATTTCCTCAAGGAAATAAGCACAAACAGGCTCCCTGTCGCTGTCAGGCACACGTGTCTTCTCCCTCCACTTGGTTATTCTCAAAGCACCTTATGGACCAAAGAAGGTGATGACAAGGAAAACAAAAACAAAACGAAATCCTGGATCCTTCCGTTCATCATCTTTCCTTTGTGGCAGAGGTGTGGCGAGCGTTTTTCCTAGCCTTTCAGCCACGGCCCAAAACTGCTTGTTAGCACAAGCTAAGACGACATCGTCAGACCACTTTATAAAAAACCTTTGAAATAGGATGTAACAAGCTTTCAAACATAAATGTCACCACAATTTTGAGGTGCAATCTCTCCTGGACAAGAGCTAATTCAAATGTCAACTTAAGTCTGCTCTCACATACAGTAAAAGGCAGAGGAAGAGTCAACTCCCAGGAATCTACTTAAGTTACTTGGACACAGGGTCTTAAATCTGCTGCTGATCAAGATCCGAATACTTTGTCCTTAGATGAGTATGAATTTCTAGACTAAAGCAACTCCACATTAGAGAGAAAGAGAGTAGCTTTTACAGTATTAAGTGCTTCAGGGGTAAAACGACAGCTTTAAAAAATACCTTTGGAGAGGTCTGAAATGTCAGAAAAAATCCCACCTGTGCTGCATTCAGCATGCCATAGGTGGGGTCATGAAAGGTGCAAAAACAACATTATCCATACAGCTTATCAAGGCCTACGAGAGCATCCAGCACTTGGCCATCCTCATGGCACCAGCTCACGCCTGAACAAGGTAACATATAAAGAGTTTTAGACTGCTTATCCGAATATATTTATCCATTTTTTTTAAAGACAACCTCATCTACAGACAAGGGTGTGAATAGAAGGATGCCTACCACACATCTGTTCACATTGTCTGACACCTCGACTGTTTATTTTCTATCCAGATCACAGTTTAGTAGTGTGAAGCAATTCCTTCACCTTGTAGGAGGGCTACAAAAACATTCCCCAAACACTCAAGTTTAATAGAAATGGCTCCATGGATTTCAAATGATCTTGGATCTAGCATTAAATGGCTACTTAAATGCACATGAATCATCAAAAAAAAAAAAAAAAAACCCAAAACAAAACCCAAAACCCTCTCAGCCTGAAGTCTCCTGCACCTGCATGGCTTAACCACTGAACGGAGTGACCTCACTCTGCACATTCAGTGTTTGAAAAGTGAGGGTTGAAGCACTTTTGATGTAGGGAAAATGCGCAAACTCCTTTGCAACTTCTATGCTTCACGTTCTTTCAATATCCTCTCTAAATCCTGCGACTGCATTAGGAGAAGTTATGAGCTGTAACAGTCCTTTACCCACTCCCCCAATTATCCAGCTAATTTACTGTAAATATAATTAAAAATAAAATGTAAAAATAAAGTTGTAAATAAAAAAATCCATCAGTCCGAGTTTCAGTGCATTATTATTAACATTCAACTGCAAATCACGTGTATTTGATTCACACGCTCAGTGCTCGGATCTCACAGCCACAGGCCCTACAACAATATCCAGTCTGGAGTCTGGGTTTGACTGATGTTTTCAACACGTGCAGACAAACTCACTCAACCAAACAGCAACTCAAAATACTCAGAAATCTGTGCCAAACGCATCAAGCAGACAGCTCCCAGAGCATTTTCTGGTGTGTTTACACGATGGCACCTTTGCTGTTTCCACTAAAGACCCTTGAAAACAGTTTATTTTACCTGCGTTTGCTACTTGACCTGCTACACACAGCGGGAGGCTCAAGTGCGTTCAGTTTGGAGTTAAACAACAGCACTTCACTCTTTAATGGAACAACCAAGAGATTCCTACCCAGCAGCATGCTCTTTTGCAATCTGTGTCGCCCAGATGTTGTGTTCTGGTTTGGGGCATATTCTAGAAATAATAGAGTAACCCATAAAAACAGGAAATGAACTAAAATATATCAGTTGCGCCGAACATGCCCCGGCCAGAGCTATCACAGTGCTGCAGGCTGTTACACAGTACTGCTGCAGCTGAATTTGAAGAGGAAGCTAGGTTAAATGTTCAGTTTTATCCCTTATAGAACTATGAATTAATAAATTTTCAAACATCAAATGTTTGACATCTCAAACGATGAGCGCAGCGCATTTTGAGATACTCATCCAGGAAGCGTAAAGAATTGTGCCACTCCTCACTTGCAAGACCTCCCCTGCCATCCTCCACTTTGGATTTTGGGTTCATGGCACTTCACCAATTCCACAAGCGGAGGAGAGCCCAGACGAGGCCAACAGGCTGCTGTAACAGCCCGGCACGTCGCCCCCGCGTGCATCAATGGCTTCTCCTGCCGCGGGGCTGGATGGGGAGCAGGAAGCGCCTGGGGACAAGCACCTGGTCCTGCAGCACAGGGCCGCCCTGCGCCAGGCACAGAGCACCAGCCAAGGCTAAGCTGACACGTTACGAGAAACTTTGACAACCTAAACCTCGCTGAAGTATTTCGGGAAGGTTAGACAAGTACACTTGTTCAGCCACAGAGAATGGAAATGGGTGAGATGAATTCTTCAGGTCTCCTGCTTTTCTTCTACATTCCCAGGTGGGTTTTGCTTCTTTTTTAAACCAGGCCCATATATTATTCTAGCGTTTCAATTTACAGGCAATATTTTGGAGTGGAACTTTTTGGTTGTTGTTGTTTTGAATAGAAATGGAGTATTTTGCTGCCCTAACCTGAACAAACAAGCTGGATTCTTTTGCTAAAATAAACCTTTTCTGATGGTTGGCTCATCAGCTGCTACTGCAAAAACACTTGCAAAGAGTATGTTGCAATACTTCAAGCATTGAAAATAAGCATACTCCCATGGCAATTCACCAGATGGGCTACAGATTGTAAATCATAGATGTCTAGACTAAAGCACAAGAGACAAACATCTGTCTAAAATCAGTGGACTTGAATGGCAAATACTGTTAAATAAATTAGGACTATGTTGGAAACAAAGAGAACAACCAACTACGTTGAAAACATCTGAAATTAATCCATTAGCACACAAGCCACAACACAATAACCTGAAACTGGAGAGAATTCATTTCGTGATGAACATTAGCCCAAGATGACATCCTGACATCTGAAGCAGGAGCACAAAAGCATTTCTATGACCCAGCACCACGTTACCCCACAAGGACTCACGAATCCATCCCCAGAACATCTGGCTGGAGCGGGGTTGTTATTCTCCTCGCCTCACAAATGAAACTGTGGGACAAAGAAATGAAATGCCTGATGCAGGGTCACAGGGGAAGCTTGTGGGAACGTAACTGGCCACAAACCCAGAACGGGGTTTAGGTCATAAGACAATACTTAAGCCTGAATAAATCTTCCAACTGTTAAAGACCGGTATGTTATCACATAGAAAAATGCTCTATTTGGGGGAAGCTTCCTCAAATCTACTAACATTTTTTTCCTTTGCATAACCCTTTGTTTTATGATAGAAATATGCCAGAAAGTGCGCAGAAGAACAGAGAGAACGGCACCACCAAGAAAGGTGAGACAGAAGACATGTTGCACAGAAAACCACAGCCTGTCCTTTGCAAGAGGCTCCGAGAGAGGAAAGGAGACCATAAGGCTGAATTCCGAAATGGGAGACACTCACCAACCTCTGCCAACGATGGGAGATCTCGGCCAGCATCAGGCTTCGTTTTAGAATTACGAAAACTCATGTATTAAGCTTTGACACTGCTAAAGCTTTCAACAGCAACAGAAGGATTAGCATCCTCCAGCTGCGCCTACAGCTCTGGAACGGAGCTTCCCACGAGGCCTATATAACCACCGCACGAACTTCTAGGGGAAGGGGATGTCATCAAATGACAGTTGTTTGGGTTTTGCACCGGTTATTAACAGCATTACAGCTTATGTATGATACAACGCTAACTGCCTGATATCAACAGAGGTTATTTGTTTGTAGAAAGACAAACAAGCCACAAGCAGATCCTACGGATGGAAGACCAACTGTGGACATTATTTTGCCTTTGCAGTTTTGAGAAAGCGCTTCAAAACATTCAGATGATGTAAATGGTTTTGGGGGAGCGCGCGCATGCGTTGGCTCTCCGGCACGTTCATAAAGTGGCATTCACTTGCATAGTTTTGTTCTCTGCAACAGGTTTATACAAACGCTGAATGACCTGCTTTGAGCACAACTTTTATTAAAGGTAGCGATAATTATACAACACCAGTTTTCTGCAGCAGCAAAAGAAAATGCTCCAGTTATTCATAATATGATTATTGCATTCCCATGGCAACACCAGAAGGACTGTACAATCAGCAACAGACCCAAAACCTAGCCAACAATAGATACACAGCACGTTCTCTTCTGCCTGCCCGAAACGAGGCAGCAATTAGGTGATGGTTATTCTTTACCTGTCCACCCACAGCGAGAAATATCATCCAGCCAGCAAGAACTAAAGCAAACTTCCAACCCTACCGCCCGCCTAGCGCTGACACAGTTCCATCAGCCGTCGTGACAGGAGCTGACGAGTTTTGTTCATGACATGTTTGGATCCCGGACTTCAGTGAATCCTCTAAAATTCTCTATTTGAACGTGCTCATCAAAATTAATATCCACCTGCCACAAACAGGGACTCTATCACATGGGAGCAGGGAGGGAAGGAGAATCGTCAGCGCTGTTGGTACTCAGGTACGTGCTGGGCTGTTTTGTGGGGCTGTGGAAAAATACCACCTCCCGGGGGTAGAAACACATTCAATATATATATAGAATATATACATATTTTTATTATGGTTTTTCCCCACATTCAGTAAGGCTTCGAAGCAAACTTCAAGATATTTAATATTTTCTGTCTCTCTGTTGCAAGTTTTATTATAGTATTGCACTTAGAGCAGAGTAACTTGGAAAAAAAATGTGAGCTAAAACTCCAAGTGTGACAATCTCTGCAGCGCTCAGAGATGTCCTCGGTGAGCCCAGGGGTTCCCCAGCTGAGCCTTGCTCACACCATGGGGAGAACCATCTCCTCCTCCCTTCACAGAGGTTCGGTAACCCTGAAGCAGCTCATTAAGAATTAGAAAATAAAAAGCTGCATCTTAAGTAGAGAAGCCTCAACCAGAATATTTTTCTTCTGGGTCGGCAAGCATACAAATTGACATACAAATAAAATATTGCCCTGAAACAGGGAGCTGCTGGAGCACAGCTCTCCCCTCCCCAGGGAGATCCAGCTCCGCCTGAGCCTCTCCTGACCAATGCTGCCCAGTTTCTTCCTCAGCATCTCCAGGGACCAAAGCTCCACAAAGTCCCCAGCTAGTGCCTTCCACAGGCTACCTGCCTTTCCATTGGAAACGTGTCCAACTTGAACGTCTTTCCTTTAAAACTTTTTCTTGGTCATTCTCCACCCACGATGGTGGATGGAGGAACCTTCCATTACTTTCTTTCCAACAAGCTTTTATGAAAGCCCCCACCCACCGTCCTTTGCTTTGCCAGATCTCCCTTGAGCCTGCCCTTCGATAGACCAAACACCACCTATTTTTCAAGCTTATTTTCACAGGTCGCACCTAGAGACCCTCAATTCTCTTTGCTGCTGTGCTCTGAACCTCTTGCAGTCAGTCCAAGTCAAGAGGAAGGTGCTCAAACCCCACCACAAAGCCCAGCAGAGCCATCTGAATCCCAGCGAGGCACAAAAAGTTGCTTACGTTGACCTTGGTTCCTCCTCACCTCTTCTACTCCAGCAGACTCTTTCTGTAGCTCCTAACCACATGGTGGCTGTTCCAGAGAAGGAACTAACTTGCTTTTTCACAGCCTGCTTTCATTTATAAACAGTAGAAGTGAGGAGGAAGGCTGTGACTCACTGGGTTATGTTTGAAGGGCCCCTGTCATCCTCCTCCTTCTAAGCTGAGCCACTGCAAGGAGCACGTTAGTTGAGTTGTGTTTTTAAAACATGCCTCTAGGCTAATGACAGCATTACAGCCTTCAAAAAATAAACTAGAAATTCTTATTTTCCTGTGTCCCCAGATAAACAAACCTAATTACATAGCATGACATAGCAGGGAGAATTGGGCTTTTCCTTCCTATATAAATTAACTGCTGATAAGAAACAAATACTGCCTAGTTAAGAAAATTCTTCTAATTATTAAAATAACAGTTCTGATTAAAAAAGAAAAAAAACCTCCAAAAAAACCCAGAAAACAGATTTAGGACAGTTTCTCCATAGCACATCTAAAATATTCTGATTTTTCAAATGCAGTAATGGGAGTTTCTTGTTGGCTATAGCAACTGTGAAATTAATTTACGATCCAAAACATTCATCATGTAGTCTGATGGAGATTAAAACCCCGCTACCCTCCAGGGAGTAAGCATTCCAACGGGCCATCACTCTTCAGGTACTTATCGCTCAGGAGTTTTCAGGGGAACAACATACAGCTTGGTATATTGCAGCGGTTATTAAAAAGTTTTCAAACACACGAGCAAAAAGTTATCCTTTCAGTGGTTCCCCGGTCCTTCGCGTGTCCATCCCAGCAAAGGAGGAACAGCCCGGCCTGGCAGGGGAACCGGCTCCCTCCATGCAGGGGGCTTCATGGGTGCAGCTGAGTTGGAAGAATCCCACTGAGGGAGCCCTTCCCCGGCCGAGGCGGCTCCCAGAGGGATTACCCCGGGACAACAGAGCCCGCCATGACAACTCCACCCGCAGGTCTGGAATTTGCAGGAGGCAGAGTCGGGTGTGGGGAGAAGGGATTGAGCCACTTTGCGACTATTCAAGGAATGCTCTTGATTTCCCCTTAACAACCTGAGGCTGAAAAACTACCCACTGATTTATTTAGATTTCTTGGTACTTTGACTCTACGGTTGGGATCTAACATCTCAGTTAGCAGAGTACGTGAAAAGTCCAAATTCAGTTATAGCATTTCTCCTTACAAAGCAAGGAGAGGGAGGGGAAGCGGCAGCTAAGAATATAGTTGTTAAAAAAAATAAATGCAATTTTCAAAAGGTAAAATCCCAAGTCATGACTTCGATCCCTGTGTCTGCAGGAGCGCATGTGCTGAACAAGGGCAAGGACTGCGTGTGCCCAGACAGAAAACGGGGGGCACAACAGCCTTGACTTAACCTGACCGATTAAAACACAAATCTCACCCACCTTATTTCATTTACATTATTTCTGAGCATTAAAAGAAAGAGAGAAAATCACTCTTCCTAGCATTTCTGTGCCTAAACAATTATCAAATGTTCACGTTCTAAGGTAAAAACCATAATCTCTGTTCAAAATCCCTCTTGAGTTTGAATGGTATTCCTATGCCCCAAAACCTGCGCGCAGGTACAATTGTGCAAGTTGTGTGTTGCACCAGCAACAAAAGCGCTTCTTTATCCAAAGGAGCAAGAAACCCACAGGCACAGCCTTCCTTTTCTTTCTCCTCACTTCCACCTGAGCCAGCCCTGGAAAGCTCCTCCAGCTTAGTGAAAGCATAAAAGGCTGACAAGCTCAAACAAATAGAACGCATCTGAGTGTCAGAGCTGTACGGGATATGCTGGCCTAACACCCTGCCTCGGAGAGGCTGCGGCCCCTGGGACTCTCGCAGCGCGGTGGGGCTGATGCTGCCTTTGGTAGAGCCCCTGGCACAAGGTGTTCCTCCACCCCAGCGCTTCAGCTGCTCCAAACCGAATTGCTTACGAGGTCAAGCAGTGAACGGCGTCTTTCTTTTTATCATTTCTAAACCATTTCAGTGATCTGGTCAATCGGGCATCACGACAGGAATACCTGGAGACAGTATTGCTGCACATCCAACAGTATTTGTCTAACAGTGAGAAAAACAACTCGCTGGGTCATATGAGTTTGTGGATTAGCCCTCCCAGCACACAATTAAAAGAAAATAATGAAAACAATTTGTCCTGGTGACTCAGTATCTCCACTGCTTGAAGAAAGCCCTGCTTCTGTAACACTGCATCACTCTGGCTTCAGATCTATTCTCATGGGTCTCAGGCTCGTGACTCAACTGTTTTCCCCTGTATTTGCTCAGGCAGTTAGTTATCCATCAAGAAATTACTGAAATTTGCATGCATCATAGGGTCTGGCTAAAAAGCCAATAATCTAGAGAAATTAATATCTCTGGAGAATATTTAAAAAACCCCAACATTGTTATTAACTTCATTATGTTAAACTCAGAGCAGTTTTACTCAACTTCAATTTCACTTCTAAGACTGCTGCTTCTATTTCAGACCCAGAAATGCATTCCTGCCCCAGAAAGACGATGCATTCTGAAAAAAAATACTTCATGCCACAGACGTGTCTTTCTTTGAGAAGCTTCTTGCTTTTATTTGCAGCATCCCGGAAGACCTAACGCAGCTGTTTTTTTCAAAAGCGAAGAATTGAGGCTTTGACAATGAGCTCCTCACCTCCTTTCCTTCTGCTGAAACACCAGGCAGCCACTGCAGTTTCTGTGGCGTACTCCCTGCACCGCACTCCCAGACTCCATGTTGTATGTCCAGGTTACTCCAGCCTTGGAAAGCAAGCTGGTGTTTAAATTCGTAGGCAACACCACCACCTGCCATTATTTTTAGCCAGAGAAACTGAACATGTGACTCTAAATATTTCACTTTGAACCCCAGAAACAAGCAGAACAGCCTAGCACAGCCGAATCACAGTCACCTTGTTTATTTGTCAAGAGAAAGCTTCGCGTCAAAAAATTACCTCTTGCACATAATGGCATTCAAGAACCTCTAAACTCCGTTGCACATTATCCTGCCAGCTGTAACACCCCCTTTTACAGGAGACCACAACAAAGTAGAGAAACTATCAGACACTGCCACATCAACAGCAAGCGACAGAATCAGCAAAGGAAATAAATCGTAGCGATGCTCAGCGCTCTAACCACTGCATCACTCTCCCTCAAGACCTAAGATTTGCTAAATCGTATAACAATCCAGAGCCACAGCGAAAAAAAGCAGCTTAAAGAATTCCCTGAAAAATGTGGTTTGTCACTCTGCATTTTGCCCGGCATCTGAGTTACATTAAATCAATATAATTTTCGTTAGGGAAATTACCACGTCTAAAAACTTTTCTGTGTCAGCACAACAGAAATACTGTTCCACACCGTATGTTTTAAGGATTTACCTCCTTCCTCTGCCTCATTTCTATATGTGTGTGCACAGATACGCATGTACTTGTGTACGCTTATGCTGGCGCTGCGTGAGATAAAAGAAATAATTCCGAAAAATTAAGAACTCTGACATTTTAACCCAGAAATTTGTGATCATGAAAGACTTCAACCTATTCCGTGTGACAGTACACTGGCGGCACCCAGGTGAAGTTCTGGGGGATGTAAAACGCCCTACAATGATGCATATAGAAAAATAATGTTTACAGGCATTGGATGCACAAAGGCATTTTCACATTTCTAACATTCATCCAAAACAAAGGATATCGCTACGCCAAATCAGTAAGCCGCACCTTTCAAGCCAGCTGAAGGTTTTCCAACAAACGTTTTCCTTTGCTGGAAATGAAAATTTGTTAGAAAACACAAATTTGCCAGAATCAAAAATATTTCACGTGAAAACTCTGACGACACCGATGAAAACGAGGCCGGCTTTCAAGCCGCACTTGGTACCCACCATGCCAGCTCTCCCACGGGCTACCAGGAATTTAAAAGGCTTGACAAGCTAAAGACACTTTCTAAGACCCTCTTACACCGACTCCAGCAAACGCGTGGCCAACCGACAGGGACCAGCTGCCTGGAGGTTAGTCCGGGCTGCGCTGCCCCTGGCTGCAAGTCCTCTGGAAAAAAAAGTATATTACGTTCTGAAATGCCAAAAGGAGAAGCTCGCGAGTTTGCAGCGCCTGTGCCATTGCCGCCTCTACAGCTGGCACTACTGCTGTGCAGGGCAGGAGCCGCCGCTGCAGTCCACAAGTCTGAATCTGTGTTAGCTGGCGGTACAAGAGACCTGGGGAGAATTCATAAACTTGCACGCTTGGGTTTTAAGCTTAGCCCGTTTTCCCTACAAAGGCCAGGTTCAAATGAGATTTTGGTGGTACGTGGTTATAAATAAACACTTCCTAATAGGCTAGTCTGCATTAAAATCGGGCTTTCTCATTGTCAAGGTATATATGACAAAAGATAAGGGATTGTCTGGTAAAAATTGCTACTCCAATTTAACTCTTCCCATTTGAAGATACACAGAAGTTTCTGAACACATCCATGCACTTATGGGTATTTTATAACCCAATATACTATACTGAATGCATTAACCAGGGCCATTTAGAGGTATTGTATAGTACTCTGCGCCATAGCAGGATATTTTACCAGCATCTTATAGTATAGTAAGCTATGCAAACCTCAGAGAACGAATGAACTTCCACATACAATTTACAATATATTGCGAAGAGCTTATAAACACTCAGACATGGTTAATTTCTTCCTTTAAGTTTATCGCTCTAAATGATTGACTATAGTTTATGTCAATAGTGCCTTGAGAATGAGCTGTAACTATAGAAACAGTGACAGCAGCGAAGTCCTTCCTCCCTCTCCAGCACACAGAAGTCGAGGAACAAACACATTCTTGTTATTTCTTACTGTGTGCACAACTGTGAAGTCCTGAGCAAAAAACTCAGCAAGTTCAAGATTTTTGCATATGGTTCTAAAATGCATTTTTTATTTCCGGCAACTCGCGCTCTTCACATCAGTTTCTCCTTCCATGTAAAAAGCTCTCTAACCTTGGAATTGTAAGATTGCTTGCGAAGCATCCTGACAACAAAAATAGATGAGCAGTGCACTTAAAGGAATGATAATCCGTGTTTATTTAAGTTAGATATAAATACAGTTAGGGAATGGGAGAACGGTTCTTGGGGGAGGGAAGGGAACACGGGTGAAATTTGTACTTGTGCTGCGAAGAGCCTCGAGTTACTACACTACTTATTACAATTTTCAGATTGATTCACCAAAATCGTATCAAGTTACCTGCACTATCCAACTGAGCACCAAATGCACAGAGTTAAGCTTGTATGAAATCCTCTGACATCGGACGAGCTTGCACAGGTAATGGAGCAGCTCATGCAAATGCTGCTGTAGAACCAGACATGACTATGGTAATTCTCCAATACAGAAGTATGTTTACAAACTACAACTGAAGGCTTAGAAGATGAAAAGGATTACTTTACAGGCACTATTTTAATTTCTTAGAGAAGAGTTACTATGAACTGTCTCATTACAGCAAACTTCACTTCAGAGTAAACTGAATAGTATGTAAAAAATGTACATTTATGGTTTTCCTTTTCCCCCCAAGGAAAAGTAGGTAGAGCAACATTTTATCGTAAAAAGAAGTTTAAATCTAAAAATAAAGCAACAAATGTCAAAAATCCCATCCCTTCTTTTTAACTTCCTTCCCTTTCTGAACCCCTGCATTAAGGCAGTGCTCTCATACGGTCACGAAAGGTTTTTTGACATTGCAGAAGGCTGAAAAGAGTATTTCTCCCTCCCTCCCTCTCTCTCGCATTCAGAAAGCCTGAGCACAAGAGGAGCTATTCAAGCTGTGATGGAGTGCCTCACAGAGACGGCAATATGCTCCCAGTTGGCAAGCAGAGATCTGTTTGGACAGTGAGCCCAGCCATCCCCTCCGCAAACACCAGCATTCCTGCGACTCCGCGGCAAGCAGCACCACGGGCCCTTGTCGAGGGCTCTCGCAGCCCATCAGGTTAGGGCTCCAGAACAACCAACTCTTTGTGCCGGGCTTACAATTCAATAGCCTTTTTTTTTCTTTTTTTTTTTTCTTTTTTTTTTTAAAGAAGAAAAAGAGCTGTCTCCCTCCACTTAACATTAGGTTTGGATCCAAAAAAATATTCAAAAGCTGAAAAAGAGGGAGGAAATACCACAGAATTATGTTTAAGTGTCTCTTTAGTAGCTTAAACTTTTGGACAATGTTACAAATCTGGTTTTGGATACTTACCCAGTTCCTAATGCTATGGCTTTCTGAATATTTCTAAAGCAACATATAAAAAAATCACTGAGCGACAAATAGGCTGGAAAGTACTAGTGTTACTGTGAGTTAGCACTGGATATTAAAATCTAAAATATCACCCTCGGCCAAAGCAACAGGCATACAGTACCACGAGCCCGTGGTGGGAGCCTTCCCTAGACCTGCAAACGCAGGCAGAGCGCCTGCCGCTCCTGATCACATCTGCTTTGCAATCCAGCGCGGAGGTATTTATACACACTTGTCAGCCCCCCCGCCCCGTGTCGGTCGGGGGTTCGGAGCTCCCATTCTGGGCAGGGGTGAAGGCTCGAGGGCTGCGTCTTCACGCCTGCGCTCCCTTCCCTTTGCTCCACCTCGCTGCATCCCCGCGGGAACGAAGCAGGGCTTTATCCCGATCCGTGGTTCTACCGCCAGCTCCTGCCGCAGGGAGCTGAGAAGTGTCTCTGATAGAAAGAGACACTGACACACAGCACCAGGCCTCCAAGCAATCAATGGAAGTAATTAGCTTTCTCTGCCTGACGTATGCTCCATCTTAACTATTGCTATTTTGCACTTGTGGAATTCATTAACACAACCCTAACAGAGACCTGCAACTTCTACAGACTTAATCAAACATCCTACTTCAAACAGACTCCTGTAATGGCAGATTCAGTAAGAGAAAGAAAACCCAGACCGCAAAATGACACAAGAAAAGCACTATTGGAACACACCAGGTAATGCTACGAAGTCAAACAGGCACAGTCCTTGCCTCACCTTACTCCCACCTCCCATCCTGAGCCTGATGCTCACCCCCCCAGTACATTTAGTAGCTGGGCTGGAGGTGGGGTTTTTGGTTTTGTGGTTCGTCTATTGTTGGGATTTGAGGGGAGGAGAAGACCAGAGATTAAAACTAGGAAGGGTTTTCTACTGTGATATACCCCAGTTTAAGCACAACTACTGGGCTCAACACAACTATGCTCGGTCCTACAGCAAGCATCACATAGTATCAGATGAATCAAATCAAAATTAGCCTTTGAAATCTCCAAGTTTATGAAACTCTAGGTTTTCTCCTCCATTCTACCTGGGCAGCATTAAATCAGACCTCTGCTTCTGCTTCCAGGTCACAGCCCACCATTGGTTTCCAGCAACTAATAACAGCAAAGTCCACTCGTCTCTCGCAGTCTTCAGCTGGCGTACGCTCAGCGCGGGTCTTTGGAGAATTAAGCTGTCAGAAATACAAATCCCTCGAGCTCAGAAGTCGTTAATATTTCCCCCGCTGCCACCTCGCCTGCGTTGAGCGAGATACAGCTTCCCTGCAAGTGTGATGGACATATACGGGGAGAATGGACCGCAAGGGCCTGAATTGGGGACAGCGGCAGTGCTCCACAAGGGATGAGGAGGAAGAAGAGGAAGAGAGGTTGGGAAGGGGAAACAAAGACCCAGCAGAAGCAGAGAAGACCCGAACGCACACAGACACAGTTTGGGGCACCTTCTAATGAACTCCTTAAAGCACTCATTCAATGAAGAGGGGTAAATTCCTTCCCTGAAGCTTCAGAAGGCATTGTGCAGAGCAAGGAGAAGCAGGGAGAAAAGGGTAAGTGGGAACCCTGAAACTCATGGGATTTGTTTGTTCATTTGCCTCTCATTTTCCAAGGTTGCTCGCTGGCAGCGCTGTGTCTCTCAGGTACAGCCCTCCGCCCCTCAGCAGAGCTTCGTAAACGTTAGGAGAGTTTGTATGTATGGAAAAAAGTCTATATTTACACTGCAATAATACACCACTCACCGTAAGCCTAAAAATGAAGCCCAACCAAAGGGCTCTCTCTAAATGAGGGGGTTGGGGGTCTCTTTAAACACAAAGTCCAACAAAATTAGACCACGGAAACTCTGGGACATTATTCAAACCATCCACATGAATAAAACATCCCACTTTTGCCAAGTTTTGTTCAAGCTGACTTCAGCTTTCTGCTTAAACAAACCTCAGGCAATACTGACATCATTTGTAGCAGAGGCAGCATTTTATTTAAGCTTGAAATCTGAGGGTGTTGGGTAGATTACCAAATAAAGAGTTGATTTTTCATCTAAAGAATCTCAAATGACCTGACTTCAAAGCCTGGATTTAGACTTACTAAGCCAATGGAAAACAAACATCTTTAATCTCCATACTGACATTAAACTCAAACAGAAAATAACTCCGGGAAAAGCCCTTTATCATCAGACTACTACACAGAAATAGGGGAAAGGTGGGGGGTGAGGGGGAAAATCCCAATTATTCTACATGAATAGCCTGCCTCACAGGCAAGGTTACCCAGTTCCTCTCTTCCTGCTATCTTCTTCCATCCCATTTTACTCACCTCTTTTTTCAAACGTTAAGTTATGCTAGGCATTGAGCCCACACTAACACACCCCAACGCTAAGAATTTAGGGCAAATGCAGGCACTTAGATACATACGCAAACACCTAAATTATCTGTCTTCTGCACCTAGCTGCTATTGCACTTTATAACTAAGAAAGAAGCTTTGCACATGGAAGAAGAGAAGCCTGGCAGTACCAAGTGATCATTTTTGGCCCTGGAGATGGCAAGTTATTAGACCTGAAGCCTTATTTTTAGTATGGGATTGAACACCGCTTGTTCCTCATCTTTGAAAATAGACTGTGAGACAAGAAACCACGTGCCTGGCTAAAAGGGACATGCTAAGATCAATTATCTTCTTCCCCATCTCCAAAACAACAGCTTTCAAGAACCACCAAGAAGCCCAAAATATATAATACTCCCCAAAAGAAGAGAGTAGAGAAGGAGACCACGTCCTTTACCATAGGAACACTGCCACCAAACGATGTGTGGTCCAGGAGTACATAGGTGACCATCTGCCTCTGAGATTAAACAGGCTCTGGGTTTAAAGGCTGTTTAACAATGAACAATAGGAAAACAACACTCAAAGCAGGAAAGATACCATAAATTGTTTGTAATTACTAGATGAAATTTATTTGGGGGAATTCCAATACAGCACCCAAGACAGCATATACATCCTTGATTCAGGCACTAGAAGGGAAGCGATCTAAAGAAAGCTGTTGCAAGCTCCACAACTCAGACTTATAAAAACATACCCACAAGTAATAACATGCCATCACATTTCATTTTTAAACAAAATCATTGCCCTTCTTTTGAAAAGGAGTATCAAGTTTCCTGCTGAATAAATTGAGGGAGCCTCATTATTTTTAGCATGCTAAGTGAACCTGTCAATCTACTTACATAAATACGTACAATTAGTCTGATCCTGCAAGATGCTTAACACATGTAATTCTCAGACTTTAGAAACCTGAGCGACTCGCAAGGGCGCACACAGTATCTCGCGAGTATGGAGTTACACATACTGTGTGTAGCTTAAAAATACAAAAGTGACAGAAATACAGCATTAAATTGGGAAGTCAAAGCGATCCCAATCGCACGTGGGCGCTGCAGCATTCACCCAAGCTTGGTTTCCCCATTCTAGTGTTGTCGGGCTGTTTACATGAAGTCCCACATCTGATGTGCAAAACTAGATCACCTCCCAAGAGCGGAGCACAGGGCCATGCTTTTTACATGCAGTTCTATACCAGTAAGCTAGACCTCAAAGGAAAGCTGGGTCAAAACAAGCCAGGTTTTATAAACACAGCAAAACTTTCTCCTCGGCAGAAGACGTGAACAAGCCCTGGGGAGTGAAGCGGTACGCAGGGCCAAACTCCCCTCCCAGGTGTACACCTTTGAGATGTAAACCACAAATCAGCTCAGTTTAAAAGAGCGACACGTTCTCTTGTAAAGCACATGACATCTGGTGAAGCTTTCTTCCAATTCACCTCCCAGCTGTCATCGCCAAGAGTACCGGTCTCCGCAGGGCAGAAGAACACAGAGAAGCCATTACTTACCAAACACGACTTGCTCTTCAGAGTGACTCAGCAACGCACCGGGAAGGTGCCTCAGCAGCACGCAGCAAGAGCTTCTGCTAGATCGTGACGCTTTAATTTAATCTGCAGGCTTGCGGGCAATTCTGGGTAGATGTCCAAATTTGACTTGTCAAATTAAGAGTTTGAGAACACAAAACGCACAATGCTGCTAGGTGGAAAGCATTTTAAAATATTATTGAATGGAATTTGTGAATATTTATGGACAGAAGTAGATCAGCTGTAACTGGAATGGAAAGCCACCTGTGCTCCGACCCCTTCCTTCAAAACCTCAAGCTGGGAATCTGTGATGTATACCTTCGGAAAGGTCTTCAAGGAAATACAGCCCAGGCTTTAACTACAAACTGTGCCTTTGTCCAGATGTATAAAATAGCTTTTGTAACTAAAGGAAAATCCATTACTACAGAGAATAGTGAGGATACGGAGTAGACGGAGCCAGACTCTTTCCAGTGGTGCACAGCAACACAATGGGAGGCCAACAGGCATGAACTGGAAACATGGGAAATTGCAGTCAGGTATCTTTTTTTTTAAAAAAAAAAAAAAAAAAAGATTAAAATACATCATGAGGGTGATTAAATGCTAGAACAGGTTGCCCGAAGAGGTTGTGGAATCTCCATTCTTGGGGGAGTTCAAGACTCAGCTGGAGAAGTCCCTGAGAAACCTGCTCTATTTGACTGGCTTTATGCAGGTGGTTGGGTTAGATGGCCTTTAGAGATCCGCCTAACCTAAATTATTCCATGATTGATTTCTGCAGTAAAACTAATTTAGTTCTAATGCTGAACGTAAGCCTTGGAAGTGCTATCTATGAAGGCTTCTTAAAAACACAAAAATTAAAAAACAAACACACCCAAACAGTATGAAATGCATCACAATAATCAAGAAAATTTACAAAATACGGAGTTTCTACTGGTGTCTGCTAAGTGAGTTATGGCCTGTTAATTGCTGCACTTTTCTTATGACTCCACCAAGCACAGAAAGCATGCAAAGAATATGAGGTGGGAAACACCTGGAAACTTCTTCCTCAATTTGTTTCAACACTTATTAATACTGTCTGAATTAATTACTTAAAAAAAAAAAAAAAAGATAGAAATGCATGGGAGCACCAAGCAAAATCTTGCAAGAATTTTTGAGACATTTCATTTTTGGAAGCTTAATCCTGGTACCTATTAGTTTTGCTCCAATGTAGGCAACAGCGAAGGTAAAGCAGCTTTTCTCTCAAAAACGTTGCTTTTAAATATTTGATGTCATTAACAAGAGCTCCGAAACCTGGCACGTCACCGTTGATACGATTGAATAGCACACAATTATTTAATGAAGTCCATTGGATAAAAATTACCCCGCCTGCATTCATCTTTGAACGGTGAAATTGTTTTTGCTTTATTAAATTTTAAGACTGCCATTAAGAAAGCCTATTAAGAAAGATCTTTTTAAGCTCTCAACAGTATAGCTGGATACTTTGTACCACTGCTACTCATGATCAGCATTAAAATCATTATAATCAGATAATTTTAGGGCTTTAGGGAACCATGCTCTACCATCCGGGGACTGACCGTGCTGGAGTAAATCAGGCACCACTCTATTGATGCTGAAGGAATTAGTATTATAAAATTATCAAAACTGATCTTACAGGCCATACTTTGCTACGTATTAATTTGAAAATATACCCGATGACTTTACTTTCAGTAACGAATACGGGCCAAATTATGAAAAGCTCTTGAACGCCAGACGATAACCAGCAGCAGTTTGCGGGCAGCAGCAGTACGACCGAAGTGGGATACGCTGCCTGCACGGGCTGGAAGCCTCTGCCCGGGAGCCCTGCCCGTTCAGGCAGGCGCTTCGGCTGTGTCCATCCTTCCCTGCCCGAGCACCGCCGGTATCGCTCGCGCTCCAGGCAGCTGGTAGAGAAACGAGCGGGCCTTTGCTGAGATGTACGAGTGAACCTTTGCTTAAGGGGTTTATTGATTCATTTCTGCAACCCTGAAAAGAAGGGGATTTTCTCCGTCAGCTTCACACAAGTATTTCTCGTTCCCCAGAAATACTTTGCTGTTTATGGAGGTCCTCAACAACCGCATCAACCAAAAAGTCTGACAATCTGTACTACAAGAAAAACGAGGTTTCATGAGATGGAGTAGAGACTGGACTAAGATGATCCAGAGGGTTTAAGGGTCTGGCGTTACCAAGTGTCTGTAAAACCAACCACCTCAAGATGGATCCAAGTAACACGTATTCTATTACTCCTGTATATAAAGATGTATTTTTCTATACCCAAGTTTCCTAATGCTTGGGACTGTTTCCAACACAAGCAATGCAAGTTCATCCCAGTGGAATAATAATTACCCTCAATTTTATTTCCTCAAATTTTACTTCCATGATAACACTGTGAGGACTATAACTCTAGAAGAGGTGCTCTAGGTGATTCCAGGACTCAAAAAAAAAAAAAAAAAATCAGACACCAAACTTAAAGTGTGCTGACTGGACTGAGGCATCTTCTACTCCAAAGAAAACGTTACAGTCCCAGCAGTATAAGGTACCGCACGCGCACACAGGTTAAGCCAGAAGAAGAGGCATGCATATGCTTCGTTTGAGCATTATGAATGTTGAATAGGTCAGTGGTTACTAAATAAACGAGGCATTCAGACCTCCAGCCACACCGACAAACCAGCCCCTTTCTCAAGTGTCAGGATACAAGCGTAGCTCAGAAACAAATTTGGAAATCAGACTTTGATCAGCAGTTTCTCTCCAAGTTCAAGATTATCATTTTTGTCTTTGGCTTGCACAAAATGATAAATTTTTTTGGTGTTAAGCAAAAGCTCCGTCCAAGTGCTGTTTGAAAAGGTAACGCTATTCAGCGCTGTCTCTGTGCACCCCTATTCCAGCCAGGAGAGCCACATAAACGATAGTTACTTCGCTCGGCAAGAATATTTAATGAATGTGAAAAATATGCAAGTTCTTATCAAACGCTTCTGTTAACTCTCCTGGTTTTCACTGGGACATGGGAGAGGAGGATTTGCAATCACCTTGCACATGCAGCGGCAGGCACATTTCCAAAGCAAACTGGCAAAGCCCGATACAAGACTACAAGCAAATCACAGGAGCCGTGGAAGCTGTTCGCCGTCGCAGTCGTCTCTACGATAAAGCTGCCTGCAACGAGCAGAACTGAAGGGCTGAAAATCCACCAGGTGCAGTTTTACAGCCGAGTTGCAGGTTATCTCCCTCCTGCCACTGGCCCCTGGGCAGGGCTTTTTTAGTTGCGGGGGGAATCAAACCAAACCACCCAAGGAGCTGCCCACAGACAGTAGTTAGAACTGATTACACTTTTTTCAAACATAAAAACCACCCCAAACAACAAAACCAGCTGAATTTTCAGTCCTCTCCTCCCAAGCAGTAATCTTCCGACAAGTGGTACCAAAGAATACGTAAACTGTATTTTCCCATAGGAAAACTAAAGCCAAATTATTCCCCTAAATTCTATTTATGTTAACTTACTGTTGCTTTGTAAAAACGGGAATAAGCATGCAAACATTTCTTGAAGACAGAACCGTTTACTTCTGCATGTACACACACCGGAGAGAAAATTGTCTACACTTTTTTCAAAATAACCAAAGGCTTTTCCTCTGGTATTTAAAAATTAATCTTGTTTATTAATTGTTGCCTTCTGAATGAGCAAAGCTTTTAGTTGTGTCAAAGCTATTAACAGTGACAGTTGTGCATTAAACAAATTAAATATTCAGCAGCCCCATTCCAATGCCCTTCTGTAACTCTGCAGAACATTTACCAACCATCTTGTCTCTTTTGTAAATAAAAGGGTACTTCTGCATTTATTTTAAAAGCTAGCTAATTTCAGATTTCAGCAGAGATTTTATGCAAATATTTAGGACAATTAGGTAAATACCCAGGGAACCTTTGCTATTACAGAAAATCACAGCAAGAGTAAGCAGTTCCAAGGATCCATCCCCACTCCATGCTTTGAATTCCAGAGATGCTTGAGCACCATCATTTATTTCAGCATCAGGGCAACAGTTACTAAAATCCCAGTTAGGGTTGTCTAAAACGTCCCGCAAAAATAATGGTATGTGGCCATTTTGTAGACAAAACGTTACAGAGTAAGGATGGTCCGGAAGGCTTTGAAATCAACAGATTCCATTTCACAACAAAACAACAGAGAACATGAATTAGAAAGGTCTCCTTTATTAATAACAGCTTAAATGCACATCAATTCTCACATATGCTATTAATCGTGGGGAAAGACTGCACGTATCTTGCTTTCCACTGCGCCCGTGAGCCATGTGGAAACAGAAACAAGCAGCAATTTCTCTGCCCTTCTCTCTCTTGCTGTGGCAGAGCATTAGCTCCGACCACCCACCAGCTGCACCTCTTTCACCTAGTTCCTTGAATAAAGCTGGCTCAGTCATTACAGAACTGCTCCCAGGCAGGAGGAAGGTGGTAACGGTACCTTTTCCTACAAGTTACTTGATCGTACCCTCGGGCATTGAACCACTTGAGGTCAGCTCCATGCCAGGAGGGACCACGAGCTCCCATCAGCTCAGACCCACGTTACACAAACGGGCCCTCTCCCCTTGAGATTAGTACCCGATATCACACCCCGGCGCACGCTAGGCAAGACGCTTCCGCTCTTCGCATTTAAAAGGTCTGTGAGACACAGAGAAAATTATAATAGAGAAATCAAGGGAGTGGGGCTGCTCTGGGCGCAAGTGAAGCTCTCATACACCTACAATATCTTGATAGTCTCGCGGAGAACCAGAAACTGCTGATTTTCATTCATTCTCTCTTCAATGCATGGTGGATATTTCAGCTGCCCAAAGACGATGCCATGGACCGACAGACAACCGTCACAGCCTACTGTGCACTGCATCCCCAGCTGAAGGAGTCAACGGGGTGTGATACCTAACTGGAGAGTGATGGGAACAGCCAAACTGGTCCCAGTTTGCACACACAAGCTGTTCTAGGGTGTAACACGTTGTGATTTATGCATTATTACTTACTGGAAGCAGTGTTTAAGGGAAAAGGAAAATCTAAAGTCTTAAAGAGTTCAATAGGTGTTCAAGCTCCCTTTTGTATTAATGGTAATATTACAGCATAATATTTTCACGACATTCTGGATATGTGCTGTGCATACAGACGTACACACTCAACTCGTATCGTAATTACATACCTATTTCATACTACGTGCAGAGTGAGAAAATTAAAAGCACCGTCCCAAAGTCAGAAACGCAATGAGGTAAAGAAAAGCTATAGAAACGATGCTATGTGCAGAATTACAAACACAATACTACGGAAAAGCATTAAAAGCTTGTGATTTCAGACAGTGTTTCTGGGTTACACACTGTTACAGCAGCGGCTAAAACGATACTTCAAGCTAACTTGTCCTGCAGTATCTAATAATCAGCTTGAATTTCGGGTAACGTGAACCGGCCTGCCAAGATACCTTTGCAATATGTCGTTCAGGATAATACACCCATTGACACAGGTGCATTTAAGACTTCTGTTTTTTCCTGTTTGACTGCATGGGCTCGCAAAAGGTGAACTGCAAGGCCAGTGTCAAGCAGCCTGCAACACCTCCTACCCGGGCACTGCACAGACATGCCAATCGTTAGCACGCAGACAGGATGTGCATACTATTTTTGAAGCCATCCTAAATAGACATAAATAAGTTTCTAAGAATTTTATAAACAAACTCCCCAGTGATCACACAGATGAAGAGCAGATAGCTTTAATCCTCACTACCCACCCAAAGCGACTGAAAAGCAAGAACGCAGTTCTATACGGTGCTGTCACAAAACTCAAAAGAACAGCCTGAGGTTGAAATCAGATTTGAAGATTTAAAAAATTCACGGGATTAATACACAGAGGAAGTGGGGAAGAAGCTGTTAAAACTGTTAGTACTATTCCTAATTTTTTTTATTATAGAAGGCTGAATATTACTAGTAATTATTCCTCAAAGAGCTTGCACGGGAATCTAGTAACTTCTCATTCAGCTAAGCACATTACTGAAGATAGAAGGGTTTAATACACAAATACTGTTTGTAAATCTTTTACTTCCACAAAAAAAAAAACCAAAAAGATACTAAAAACTTGCGCTTCCCCCTTCACCAGGAGGGTGAATCCCTGCAGGCATCAAAACCACTTGGCACAAGCCTAAGCAAACAAGTGGTTTTTTATGTGTATATATATATACACACACACATATATATATACACAGACAATGCTTAGAGTCTCTGACACCGAAATCATCATTAGCATACTCTATAATGTGCTCATATATGCACATGTACGCAGAGTACAGATATAAACTCGTCTAATAGATACCCTTCTCTTGCCTAAGACATTGTGAAGCGTCTTAACACACCACCCATTTCCTGCACTATCAGCTGCTATGGGGAAAACAGAGCTCTGCCCCCAAGGTCTGTTGCAAGTCTGTTACTGTGAATGATTCAGTAGATTAAAAACATATTTTCTATGTTGCCTATTGAATGTATGTAACTGACCTTGGGGCATGCTCATCCACCCCCACGCCCTGCACGCAAAGCATTACAAGTGTTGCTATATTCTTTCTTTTCAGCTTTCAGTCACAAAACACAAGAAATCATTTTCTAGTCTATTGGTCTAATGGTTTAGGTCGGTCTCTAACAAAGTATTTGTTGGCACTCGGTTATGAAATTTGTTTCTTTAAGGTTGTAACAAGCTTCCTGAAGGAAAAGAAAAATCAATGATGTAAATAAACCCACAAACGTTAAGTGAATGTCTGGTATTCTGAAGTTGCACTTAACAGAACGCATTTTTCCTTCAACGTATACTATGATTCTTGACTTTCAATACTTGCTTGAATCTATAAACGTGCATTTGAAGCCTCCACTTTGTATTCTGCACCGATCACACGTCAAGAGATACAGATCACACTCCGCTGTCAGGATATAGTTTCAAGACAACGTGAAGGACTTATAGAAACCAACCTCATTGAACTTTCTGAAAGAAGAAAGTAGTTTCAGAGAGGTATTTAACGAATCCCACATTCTTAACAGAAGGAAACACCGCATGAGTAATAATATAAAAGGAGTTAAATGCTGCAGTCCAGTTTCCTTACTTTTTAATATTACTTTGTCATTAAACAATCTTGTTACCAGCTTATGCTCGGAGTCAAGCAACTGTTGTTGTTTAAATTCTTCCGTTACACTTTAAAAGGAAATGCACTTAAAGCTTGGCAGAATAATAAAATCTCGATTTTCTGATTCTTATTTGTATATATTAAAAACAACTTATTTTAGAGTCTGTTCTAAAAATCATTACTCTAGAACAGTTAAAAAGTCAAAGTTCAATAATCTTATTAGTGAGGCTGAAACAAAACACAGGCAGCAAACAAAACCCTAACAAATTCTGAGAAAGCATATGCAAGAAACAGCTATGCTTTTAAAGAAAAAAAATATAAAGGCTTCAAGCTGCCAAGGACTCTCATGGATAAGAAGTTAACCATAAGACAACCCTCGCAATGCATTTATTTGCCTCAGCGAGACATCAGAAGAACGCTGGAGCACCACCAGCATGCTGCCTTGCCATTGAGCTCTCCCGGTAAAGCTTTCCGTACGGTCACAACGCTGCTAACGCTGGTAAGATGGGGAGCTCGAAGAGAAACGGGTTAATCCAAGCACCTCCGCGCACGCAGGACACTGCCTGCAGTATGTATTTACTACGACAGCTGGTCCAGCTTACTCATATTCCTTCTTGAAAACAGAAGTCTCTAAACCAAAACATGAAAGCCCACCTGCGGACATGCCCTATTTTCTTCTGCTAACTTTAAAATTAATGTTTGTTTCATATTGTCCGGTTTTGAAACAAGACGCTTTTGTCTCCCCAGTCGCGGTTATGAAGCCTAGGTTCAGTTCACAAGTTTGAAGGACGCATTTTTACTGCATTACTGAAGGAATGAAGCAAGTTATCCTGGCAACCTGAACACTAAAAAAGAACTTAAATTATAAAACCTGCAAGCAGGAATAACCAGAAAAATATTTCCACGCAATTTTGCTTCCAAGTATCAAGTTGGGTTTTTTTATTAACAAATATTTGCATTATTAAAACTTTATTAACATCTGCTGAAAAAGTTCAAGGTGAGGGAAGAATGACCGTGCTGAAAGACAGCTTCTTTCAGCCTGCCTCTGACAAGGCTTTCGGCATTCCCGTGCCAACGTGGCTGACTAACGATAGCTATCTCGGCTGCTGCGATGAAAGCAGGCACCGCATTTGATCTGCTGAGAGCCTTGCCTGGGTATTGTCCTATTCATCTCATCGGAGTCACCCAAGCAGTTACCGGGGAGCTCCCCAGCACCCACCAGCACTTTCCCATGAATCGCCTGTAGGTTGGAACATGACTCCAGGCTTCGTTTGCCCGAAACCGGCACCTTTGTAACCAGAATATATGTGTTTCAGCAAGAGCTGGGCTACCGAAAAGTCCGGGTTAGGAAGCTCTTTGGTCTTCCTCTGCTTTACACTCTCAAGATTTTATAAACTACGAAGAGGAGTTTGTTATTTTTTTTTAATCACATGCCACCAAAGATCCCCCCAAATTATCAGCCTCTGAAACAAAAGCCTTCTTTACACCTCAGCTGCATTGTATTTAACTGACGGCGCGCCGTGGCTGTACCCTCACCACTCCAGAAAAGGAAGCGGCCGTTTCCAAAGCCGGCAGTCGCAAAGCAGCAGCCGCGCGCCCCTCCCGAAACGCTCGCTCAGGCCGCGCTCCCCAGCTCGCACCGAAAGAGCCCACGTTAGAGGAGCTGAGCACGGACTGAGCGTCTCAGCCAGCCTCACCCAAACCCGGGCTTTGCAAAGACCCTCATCCAGATCCATCCCACCGAACTGTCGGCTGCTGAGGTGCCCTCGCCCCCACCTCCAGCTGCCTCACGCGCCCTTTGGGATGCCCTTATCCTTAGGGAGGGAACCAAGGCGGCCGGGTGCCACCAAGTTACATGGAACAGAGAAAGCCTTTGGCCGTTCATCACCCTAACAAGTGAACCAGAAGCAAAACTGCCTCTCAGTTATTTCTTCTTAGGTTTCCTGGAGCCCACGGGATTTTTCAGATTCTTTGGATTTCTTACCTTCTGTGCTCTTCGTTTCTTTCCCACAAATACACTTCCAGTGAAATGGTCAGTGACAACAATTGGTAGCCTGATACAAAAACAGGATCTTAAAGTTACATGCTTTTAAGGCGTGTAGACCAAATATTTGAGAAATCTCTCCAAAAAAAATAAAAATATGAAAAATTGAGCAAGTCTCAGCATGTTCGTCGGCTGAAAAAAACATTACTGCAGGGACACTGGAAATGAAATTATTGTCTCTGCACTTTGATGTGCGGCAGAAGCATCCCTCTGTCTTCTATAAAAGTAACTATGATCATATTCTGCTATTCAAAACCTTGCATTTCAAAAAGGAGAACTGTTTGTTATTTTTAACAAATAACAAAAATAAAGCAAAGCTCTGTTTCCGAAGTGTCTGAAAACATGTGCCTCCCCCCAGCTCCCCGCACCATCCCGGCTGCTCTCCCTCCTCCTTCTTCAAAGGCCAGTGACCTCCCCAAGGCAATATTCTTTCCAATTCTATTTAAATATATTTAAGTGGCCTCTATTATACATTAGTTTAATTGTGGACAAGTTATTGTAATCACAGGTGCTTCTGAGAACTTAAACATGGAACAACAAATCGACTTATGTAGGTGGAGAAAGAAGAGAAATGGATTCTCACCGTCCAGAACCTCACGCTATTTTGCTGTCACATATATGTTTTCCCATATGCAAGTTAAGCAACAGTTACACTGTTCTCAGGGAGAGCCTGGGAGGGGTACAGAGAATTATGAATCCTTTATTGTCTGTTTAACAGCTGACAGGAACAACAAAAAAAAAGGGAGTTTCGATGTGCTTGGCATGTGCTGGGAAGCTAAGATACATTTACATCCACAAAACCTTATTATTAAGTAATAACAAGGCATAAACATTTTCTTCCAAATTGTTAAAATTTTCCAGCTGATGGATCCCAGTTAGTCACAACATAACTATTTCATCATACGGTTAAAATAAACGCATCCATTCTGGCAGGCTGTCCGGCAACAGCGCACCTCGGAGCGCGACACGACGCACAGATGCTGGCAATCTGGGGAGGGGGTGGCCGTGTACTCCGCACATCTGCTATTGTGGGAAAAATCCGTGTTGGTGTTTTGTCAAATTGCTCTATTAGTAATGAGTACAGCTGTTCTGCGTCGGATAATCTGTGTTGCAACACTTCACTAAGTGACTCCGCGCAGAACTATGCCCTGCTGTTCGAGCTCAGCTGTAATTCTGATTATCAAGGGAGATGCCACTACGCTTTTAAAAAAAATATATAAAAAAATGTTGAATGCAGCTGTTTCTGCTTCAAGGAATGTCAAAAGAAATTGTTTCTCCCTGCCATGTATGTATTCTTCACTGTAAATCACAATATGTTCTGGCATTAAGGCAACTGCCCACTGGCAAAACACGAAGACGTGCCAAGCGTTCATTCAGCCTAAGCTGAGAGCAAGACCAGCGCTGACCGATGTTTTAGCATAAAGACATGCAAGGCCGAGAAGTTATCACTACCACATGCTTCAATTTAAGCCCTAGGTAAAGGAAAATATTATCCTCCACCCCTCCCCTTGGTAAATCCCTGCTTGAAGATAAATTATCCTCGGTGCTCACGAGCTCTAACTGCAAGTCAGCAGAACGTCTCAGCGCTCGAGGTTATGGGTTTTGCCTACTACCCTCCCGCCACACCCGAGAGCGATGTTACACCAAATACGTTCCCCCTTAGGAAGTCATTTCCAACACAAAATACTAAGCCCTAAGTCTACCGAGATGGTAACTACATGATAATGACTTAAACGAGGCTGCAGGTGCACCACCGCTCCCCTCTAAAACAGCCAACTTGCAACCCGAGCGTGGAATTTGTGTCGGTTTTCCCCACAGAGCTCAGCTTTCAGGCTTCGTAAAGCTACAGAAGAACCTGGGGACAGAGACCCTTTGTACGCGAGCCCAGGTGGAGAGCTGGGTCCTGCTGCTGGCAGACACCTCGAAGGAGCCTCTCTTTGTCTGCAGGTAACAAAAACCTCAGCTTCCAGCAGAGACAGTACAACAGCGAACATTATAGAAAGTATGTGCGCCGGTGAAATGAAGCTGATGGCGATATTTTATACCAAAAAACTCATCAGTTTCAGGAAGACGCACGCAGGCCAGCAAGAAGATTTCAGGTTTTCAAGCAGTAGCAGAAATGTAAAAAGGGGAAAGGGAAAACAGCCAACTGGAAAGGAAAATTAATTCACAAATATGCAAAACTTCCATTTGAATGTGTATTTTCGAGGCTGTCCCATTTAAGGACAAATGGAAACATCTGACGGGCATATTTTCACCTTTAGAAATGCAAAGGAAGCTCTTGGGCAAAATTTCATCCATGCATAGAGAGTATGCATGTTTATACTTAACCACCAATTTAGTTGTTTCTCTGCCTCACGTACAGGCCAAGAAAAAGGCAGATTCACGGTGTTCGTGCCCATGTCGCACCCTCAGCCGCGGTCAGCCCGTGAAGCCGGGCATCACCCAGCACGAGCGGGGTGGCGGCGCAGGGGCGGGCGCAGGACGCCCCTCACAGCTCCCACCGCACGGCTGGAGCCCAAGAGCGCAGCCACCAGCGCCGTGGCAGCGTGGAACCCCAGCGCCACGAGCCAGCTGCCACCTCCCCGCTCCTCGGGAAGCGCCGGGCGGCTCCGGGCAGGAGAACGTGCTCGCACCGCCAGGCACCGCTCTGCTCAAGGTGAATAATTACTAATCGCCCTGCTCGTTTAAGAAACTAGAGCACAAATACGGGCGCGGACCTTGCTGTTATTCTAATGTGAATGCCAGACGGGATACTTCAAGGTACGAAAGGTTCTGTGAGCACGCATGCAGACTGAGCCATTAACGATCTAATAGACTAATGACCTACCAATTAGAGATAATTCAAGTCAGCCTGCATACAATAAATCAATGTCTTTCCTAAGATGAATCCACTAGCAAAGAATTTTTCACAGCTTTTAAAGCCATGGCAACACAGGTAACACTTTGTAAGTGTATGGAGAAGAACACACAAGAAAAAATTTCTTATTTTAGCGACATAATTATGTGTATTCCCTGCGTGAATGTACAGTGACTTAAGACCGATGCTGATTTCTAGTCCAGGAACAAAAGTGAAGCGAAAGTCAGACATACCTCTTTAGCTCCTTTACCCATTTAAGACATCAGGTCTTATCAAGGTCCCCTGTAGCAATAAAGAACACGGCATGAATGCTCACCAACGCCACACTGTACACATCAGTTCACCTTCCGCAAGCGATCTGGATACCGACGTTTTCCTTCTGGCACCTCCAGCATTAACAGGATAACAGAGGTATGGATGCCTATGGGTTACTTGAACAAGAGCTACAAGACAGCCCTCACAAACCAAGCCCCAGATACAGATAATACTGTAAAGGAGAGGTTTTCAAGATGAAATTATGGTCATTAAAGATGCGTGCTGATAACCAAGAAGCAGATTTCAAGTATCTTAATTCTTAAACTTATAGAATCAAAAACGTCAAAAGCATTTGGCAGAATTAGATCACATTTGTTCAAAACTCAAGCAGGCTAACTGGCAATGCGACTTAACACAAAAGCTGGACGGATGATCCGTTGTCACCTCATTCATCAACAAAAACACATTTTGGAGAACAACGGAAAAATTGTTTTGTATCTCGATAAAGCATCGATTCAGGAAGATGACACCTAGTACCATTCCACTTTGGTGAAAACTGGCTATTTCAAGCCGCTTTGGAGGCTGTCCAGGAGCAACCACGCCTTTAGGAAAAGCAGCGCATGGTCAGATGTGTTTGCCTGCAACTCTACCGGTCACACGGGTGCAGTGACCATGTTAGAAAAAAACAAAACCAAGAAAATCCCAAAACAAAACCCCCCGCACCACTCAGTTTTACGGCATCTCAGGAATCCTAAAAATTCTAATTATTTGAGTTGACCACAAGAATTTCTGCTTGTTGAACTTCGGCCACTTCCGCTTGGTGAAGAGCTCTGAAATGAAAAACACACTATGTGAAATGTTGAGGAAGAAGTTCTCCTAAACTCATCGGGCTACTCTCAGTTGCAGCTGCCCAAGTGGCAAAGCTGACTTTCACTGTGGAAAAACGCTCCAGGTACCAAAGTCACAAGTGTTTCCCACAGAGCGGGTGCGCTGAAGCAACAACACACAAAATATGCAGATCAAGGTGCAAGAGAGTCAGGAAGATGTAGAGCAGGGCAAATTGGTGTTCCTCCTCTGAATGTAAAATAAGATGTGTCAAGCCCTCTTAAGTCAAGAAAAAGCTGTTACTCTCCTGGTATTTGGAAAGAAGAACAAGACAAGCAAAACAAAGAGAGACCACTGCTTGTGAACTGAAGAATTTACATCACTGAAATCAGGGAGGAATTTTCTCTCAACGCAGCATCCTTCAGTGAAAGAGCCGGGGCCGGGGAGGAGCAGGGACTCCACGGATGGCCTCTTTGTGAGCCCCTTAAAATTTACTGGCCCATGACAAGTGTGTTCAATTTTCCTTGAAAATAAATTAAATGGTTCCCAGATAACTCAAAGAAAAGGCACGGTCCTGCCAGTCGTTCTCCACAGGACCGAAGCGACAGCTGACTGCCTGGCGCCTCCTTCGCTCAAGCTCCCCTCGGGCATCTGAAGTTTCTACTTCACTCCGGGTAGTTCAGCAGATCTTCAGTGTGGTGCACGGTAGAAAGAAGCCTGAGGTGACCTCAAGTATAATGGATGGATTCTTTATGGGCAGAGTTTCAACAGCCCCAAATAAGAGTGTATGCAGAATAAATAATAAAAAGGATGTGAAAGACAGGAGGGTCCCAGGCTGCCCTTCTGGGGTGCCCACGTGCCGATGCCCTGCCGCGGGGCAAAGCCTGCGGGACACGCACCCAACAAGCGGTGGAGGCAGGTGCTTGAAAACATACGTAAGCTGAACAAAATAATTCAACAAGTGCCTTTCTTGAATTCAAACCTTTGTAACACACAGCTCCTATTCCTAACTCACACTATTTTCCTACCAGGATGCGTAGTTAGCGACTGGGTAAAAAGGTCTGTGAGCTAGTGCCACCAAAGTGGCAATCCCACTGTCCTTTCTTCGTCCTTCTTCCCTCCTCCTCTTCTTTTCTGCTCCCAAACTGTGGGAGTTGAGACTAAATGGCAGAAAAACTACTCACTTTTTTCAGTTCGTTTGTTTTGGGTTTTTTTGGTGCTTTTTTTTTTTTTTTTTTTTTTAAATAGGATCAGTTTTGCTCTTCCTGACCAGGCTAACAGGGCAGGCAAATGCCAGCATCAGGGAAAGGGAAACATGGGAGATGACGTGAGGGGTGGAGAGAACATCATACCGTCATGTCTTTCAGCAGCAGCTATCCATCAGGTCGGGTCACTCGTACCAAACCACAACTTTTCCAAAGTCCAAAACAACTGGGGTTTTTATCAGCAAAGGGTTGCTCTCTTCCTCTTGTACAAAAAGGACATGGAAGAGAACTGCTTGAGAGTAGTAGAAAACACAGGAAGCATTAAACTGAGCGGAAAGCTGTATGAGTAGCACCACAATCGCAGCAAGACACAGGAATCATCATCCAGCTTTTGAGACATGATTAAGAGGAAGGTTTGAATGTAGGTTAGAGAACCTACATTTGCAAGTCATTTGCAGGTAAAATACAGAAGAGAAAGAATCGGAGAGGGGCAGAAAGGGCTTAGAGCTTCTTTTGTACAATGAAACAGCATGGGTGGATGCCAGGAAACCAAAAAGTGAAGGTAGGGAATAAAATACTATTTTCACTATTACCTCTGTCTAGAAATTCAGCACAGGAAAGTACGATTTAAATTTTCAAGCATGATCCTCTACAGCCTCTTATCTTTGGAGCAAGTTACATTGGCCGACAAATGGCTGAAGCTCTCTAGGATTTGTATCATTGAGTTCCCCCCATTTACCCCAAAATACTTTCTAAAAAAAAAAAAAACAACCAGTGATTCAGAGGAAGAACTTCCCTTGCGTGCTATCTGTTTTGAAAGGCAATTTTTCAGGCTCTAACTGCACTTGTACTTGGAGCAGAATTACTACTGCTTTAATGACACTCATTACATTCTTAATTCTACACTGGTCCATTTAAAATTGTCCAGACGTTTGCACAAACTGCATTTAGCAACTCCCTAAACCCAGGCAGATAAGACTAACCACTACGTCTGCCTGGCACATCCATCTTAAAGTAAAAATAAAGCAAGAAAAATAACGCTCCAAACTGGATACTCAAAATGGTCCTTGCAATGTACCTCCTAAAACGATGAAGCCAGGGCTTTTAAAAGCTGCAAGCAGGGGAGAGACAGTAGTATTGAAGGAATATTGCAACTACACAGCTTGGGGTTAGAAAATAGCCATAGTTCTATTTCTAGCATAGCAGCTGGCTCAAATAACTGCCTAATTCATTTAAACCATTTTGTGCATAAGCTTTTTTGGCTATATATAGAATGGAAATAACTGTGTGATTGAGCAGCAGTTGGTAAATGCCAGATACTGGCTTGTAAACCTCTGTTTCTTTCCTTTTGTGTATATTATGTAATGCAAAACAGAGCACCCAAATTTGATGCTCAGGTATCTGGGGTGGCCTTAAACTGAAATTCAGTCTAATTCATTTAATTTGCTGTGCTGATCAACACAACAATTTTTCTTAGATTCACCCTGACGAAAATGTAAGCTTATGCTATTTAAATATATAAAGGGCCACAGTTAAAATAAAGACAAGGCATCAATAAATAAACTGCAAAGCCTTTGAACGCACCCTGCCTTTCTGCAGAGTTAAGCCCCGCTTGCAGAGGAACTGCTGAAGTGGAGAGGAGAAGGAAACTTCAGCTTATGACAGCAGGACTGAGACTTTAGAGGGGCTGGTTTTTGTGTCTTTGGGTTCCTCCCCCCCCCCCCCCCCCCCCCCCCCGCTTTTTCCTCCTTTAAACACACGGCTTACATGAACACGCACTCAGGATGCTTCCCTATGTTCTGCAAGAGAGTTATTTCTGCTTGATCGGAACTCCTGTAACTATTAGTATTTACAGCCATAATTATTGTCTACCACTTCCACCTGCCTCACCGCAACAACTCCTTTCAATTTAATACCTTCCCGTGTTCTGAGAGATAACTAAGTTTCCAAAGATTATTTTAAAACTTAGATTAAGAGTTCTGTCATTACTTACATGCCATCAAAGCAGCCCGCTGCCATAAGACCCAGCAGAGTATCAGGTTTCTCAGGATGCCCTTCTGGTCATAAACAAAAACCCGTCCTTTGCACAGCACCACCACCCACACGCAAACATTCACAGCCTCAGTTAAAGAGATTAATTTAATCCAATGATAGTGTTTACCATTACGACTGGCTTCAAAATAGCATCAGGTTAGGCGTTCAGCGTGGAGTTCACTAACAGCATCCTGAAACGGGGGCTACACCTGGAAAGCACAGTTAGCATTGCACTACCAGGTAAGTCACAAGACAAACAGCTATGACAGGTTGGTTTAAATGCGATCTTAACCAGCATATTAATTAATTCAGCAGTTTAAAATCATTTGAAGGAAACTCCTCAAGCACCCTATATGCAGGAAGGGGAGGACCCCTTCACGTACTAACTGTACACTCCCCAAAAGCACTTTGCAAGCCACGGCTCCTTGGCTGGGAAACTATCAGGAAAACTTCCAATTCCTGTGCTAAAAAAATGTCACAGCTAAACAAGGGGCACCGGCTCGCCAGGCTGCGTGCTGCGCAGACCTTTCGTAAGAAGCAAATTCCAATAAAGCTCAAGGTGAACCCTAGTACCCTGGCAGAGCAGACAGTTCTAGAAATGCAGGTAATAAAACGAGAAGATATTGAATACCCCTTACCAGCGTTCTGGGGTGGATGAACTTTTATGAAGGCATCAAGAGTTTTAAATAGTAGAAGTAATAACCATGTAATATCTTCTGGGGGCTCCAGGGGGTTCCAATGGGCACGCTGATACACGTGACGTGCACGGAAATACAGAAAGAAAGCGTCTTTTAAAAAAATAATGTATAGAATGAAAATAAACAGGAAAAAGGCCCAAAAAAATTGGACAGTAGCTTCCTACTGCTTTCCAAGTACATCGATATATATGGAAGCCATGGGTGTGCTCCAGGACAGCCTCCCAGCTCAAACGGGGCAGGGAAGCATCTTTGCAGACACTCAGATGGGCGAAGCCCAGCGGAGCTGCCCCGCAGCCCCCCGGCCCGAGCCCCGCAGAGGGGAGAAGGGCCCCAGCCCTGGGCAGCCAGCAGCATGCAGGGAGGGGATGCATCTGCTCCGGTGTTCAACCCGCAGGTACCCACGGCACTGCGTTATCCGGGGACGGTCCTTGGCCATCCTGCTGGAGAGAGGTCAAACCTCACACCTGGAGCTACTACAGCAATGTCAAGCTGTTAAAGCACTTCACAAGTACAGAAAAATGTACACTGGTGCCTCTACCCACCAAGGACAGACACCCGGATGACCTTGGAATAACAATCTGGATCATTAACATGCACATTCATTTTCCAGTTGACAATTCCATTCTCACTCTTACCTACTCTATTCTGACACGTAGTTCTTGGAGCAGCTCATAAGAACACAGAATATCCCCAAAGAGAACTTCAGGAGAAGCTTAATTGAATAATCAATTATTCTTAATCTTTAAAAAATAAATACATGCACATACACTTCCATGTGACGACCTCCCAAGGGAAAATTTGTAAAATAAGCCTGAAGTGTTTATTTAACTCAGAGAAGCAATTAAACCATTAAGAAGAGCTTAAAGTAGGCATTATGCTGATTATCCCTTAATTGCACGCATTCACAGCAGTGACATACAAACTACAACAATAACAACTATGTGACATACTGATTTTTTTCTGACCGGGGCTCATTTTACAACAAATCCATCAGTAATATATATTAAAGAAAAAGCTAATTTAAGAGTGTTGGTCCATAACTGCTCAAGTTTTGCCCTACCAGAATGGGGATATCTATGTTTACTGCTCCTAAGACCAATTTAAACATGCTTATGTTCACTTAAATACAAATAGATTAAGTTATTTATCTACGTTTCATGACATACTACGTAACGCTAATGAGAATCTAATTGCAATACTCATCTACTCTATTCATCTGCCCTAACTGCAGCTGCTTGTCGAGGTGGCAGTATCTGACGGTGTCTCCTGCACTGTCCTCTCCTACGCTGGGGGTGTTACAACCTCCGGGATACCGTAGGATGGAGCGCGGAGGTTCCTGCGTCCTGTTGAGGCAGGACCGGCAGCCATTGGTGGGCAAACGGCAATCCGAGGAGCTCCTTCAGCGAAACTCCAGTTCGCAATCTTAACACTTAAACACCACTGAGCAAGTCCCAAGCCTTCCGTTTTCCTTAGCTTGCAGACGGGGCTTCCAGCTGCACTCACCACACAGGAACACAGTCTGCAAAACTACACCGCGACCACAACCGAGTGGCTGAAATGCAGGAGTTTGAACGCTTTTTCCAGCCAACAGCAGTTGCATCTCCCGCGTCCCACGACAGGGGTAAACAAAGTAATTTTATAATCCCCTTGACAGCGGTGGCAGAAGGCACCGCCGACAGCAATGCGCTCTGCTCCAACCGTGCTGGAAGAGGAAAGCGGCTGCCAAAGCATCTAGTCGCCAAGAAAATTACAATATGATAGTCTTAATTGTACTAATTGCGTTTCCTGGTATTGAGGCAGGATTAATATTGTATTTCTTATGCTAGATTTCATAAACACAATTGGTTTCAGCTTAACTCTTCGTAATTGTATTTCGCATTTCTTGCGGTCAATTAGCCACCAATTATGTTCATTCCGTTTTGCAGATGACTGATAAACACTCCAAATATCAGAATTCTCCCCCAAGGGAGGCAAATTACTTCTAACTTGTTAAGTAATCTTAACGAACCCTCAGCAAAAATCCTACAGGCAAATCACCCAACGGCGCTTGCTTGCCATTTCCATGCTGTTACCGAAGACTAAAAAGCTTCCACCAAGAGGACAGCCGTGCTTGGACCAGATTTGGGGAGCTCAGTAATAGCCTTAAGGTGATGAAATGGCCATAGAGAAATGATTTTTTTTTTAAAATATATATAATTTCTGAGCTATCATATAAAAAATAATTTTTATCTAACTATATACACAAATATGCACATGCAGACACACTCATGCACAAACGGTCGTTTTAGACGTTAGCAACCTGTTTAAGCCAATACAGGTCTCGAGGCAACATGTTGGGAACTGAATTGGACTGGACAGACCTTACCAGCTTCTCACTCCCACCCTGCTCGCCATAGCTCCGTCAAACTCAAAGGCTCTGGGCTCGCACAATTGAGAATGATGGGCATTGTGTTCCTGTCCCCTTTCCAGGCACAGCTCCAAAATTCAAAACAATTCAGCTAGAAATGTTCAAAAATGTTTTGATGAGATAATATCGTCTGCAGAGATATAAATAGTATTTTCTACTGTTGCGCCAAGGTCATCTGTAGCGGCCTAGCCACGATGGCGTTTGAAGAGACTGACCCTTAGCAGAGGCAGGCGCGATAATCAAAAGCACATGAGCTTCTAGGAATTTCAGGCCAGATTTTGGTAACACACAGTCTAGCCTTGCTTAACAAGTACATCACTTAAAAGGTGACGTTTGGATAAATGGGACACAGGTAGTTACAGGCCACACATTTACTTACGCAACTTTACCTGAAAGTTGCATAACTATGGGCATAAAAACAAGTATTTTGAGCTAAAATAAAATGAAGACTCTTGCTTGGCCAGCATTGGCAATAGTGAAGCCCTCCTATAACATAACAGGACGGTATTTTGCTGACAAAGCCTTACACCAGGGTTTCTTCACAGGTTACTCAGCCTCCTTCTTCCCTACCTGGGCGGGGGGTCATAAGCCCTTCACTTACCAGAAGGAAAAAATAAACCTTGCTGATGAATAACTTGCAATACTTCACATGCACACTGAGTTAACATGTTTCTGTGCTACTAAATATTTTTTAAAACCTCCTATGGAGGGTATTGTCAGAGAATTAACAGCCACCCAGAGGGGAAGGCAGTGCTTCTGACAAGCCGTCTACACCCAAATATTCCCCCACCCCAGCCCCAACAGAAACAACAAGAATAAGCTTACAAAAAAACAGCAGCAAGAAGTAAAACACCACACCACCAAAACTGTTGTTAATAATATAATCAAGAAGTCAAGTTGTTGTAAGCAATAATCAAACACAGCTTATATAGAAAGCCCTTACAGAACAGACAGGGGGCACGTTAATAAAAAAACTAAAGTGCATAAATTATGACAGTATTTGGTCTTGTGCTGAGCACTGAAAAAGAAAAAAACAAACCACCAAACAAAAACCCACTCATCTCCAGGAGTAGCTTGATTTTTAAGTGGTGCTTCACACTCTCTGACCCATAAAGGAAAATTAAAATTCAGTTTTGTGGTGTTTAAATGAGTAAATCACAGAATAGGTTCCTTTGTTCCGATTCGATTGGCCTTAAATATTTTAGAATACAAATTCAGATTCTAGATTTACTTTTAAGATAACTTACTGATACTACTGGATGGCAGTCTACTGCCTTCGAGGTTGTCCAGAGTTACGCAATTTCACACCGGGCGATGTGGTTGAGTGGGCTTTTTTCTTTCCTTTTTGTTTTGAAGCCAGTGACGCTTTCATTACAAAGCTGACTCAACAATTCATTTCTGCTAATTACATCTATCTTTCATACCTGTCTTAATGAATAAAAGCAGAATCAACAGCTGATTCAGAGAGAGCTTCCAAGAACCAGTAGTACTTTATTTTTTTAATGCTGGGAATAAATACAATTAAATTCAGCAAAACCAACAAACAATCCAATTTACATTCCTTACCAACAAGACATTTCAAGTCAATGCATTATTATTACTTATCCAAGTCGAGTTTTGTTTTAAAATTAGAAGTAAAAACCATAATTAAAGCCCCATAATGATTATAAGTGACAACATGCTTCATCCACATCCCCAGTCCACATCTCCCCTCAGTATCACAATTGATGGACAACCTGCCTTGCTGCCACAGAAGCAGACAGAGTATTCCCACAGCCTCCCTCAGGGAGGGAGTTTCACCTGCAGCTCCCCAAGTGAAGAGCCAGGTACAAGTATTTGGAAACTGCTACCAAGCTTCTTTCCATCTCCCCCTTCATCCCTCAAACAGGCAACTCAAAAAAAAAGCCTGCATTTCAAGTCTGCTGCTTCATGTCTGTTCTCCTGGGTTAACAGTCTGACTACACAGACGGAAACGCCCGCCTTAGCCTTTTTATAAATATCATCAAAATATTCGCTATGCCTATTTCAGGCAGTCACAATGGAGCATATGAAGTTAATAAAAGTTATAAAACTGGCAGAACCTGCTTGGCGGACAATATAATATTTCTTTCCTGCAAGGAAATAGTTCTCGATATACTAAAATACAGAGAGCATCCCATCAGAGGCAGAGCACTGCTTTGTACAGCACAACGGTTTCCCAGCCTCAGACACTTGTGTTTGAAGAACTCATTTGCCAAATACACGCCCTGAGTCCTCACAAGGCAGCAGAATCTGGGAAAAACCATGATCGGACACAGAGAATGTCTCCTCCACTGGAAAATCTGAACTGAAGAACAGGTTAAAGACAAGAAATTTTTTTTTTTTTTTTGGTACGGATGTATAGCAAGCAACCCAGCGCGAGGTCCTTCCTCAAAGTGATCTGAGGGTGTTATGCCTATTCACATGGAGAGCCAGCGATGCACAAGCTCTGCCGGAGCTTGTGGCAGAAGTGACCCGGAGGGTCAGCTGTTCCTCTCATCTGGATTATATATTGTCTTTAAATCCAGGTTAATGCCAAGCGCCACAACGGTTGCTTTGGGCTTTGGCAAGAAAGAGGAACAGGCAGGACTTCAGTGACCAGAATTCACTTTGCAACCTCTTCAGAGGGTCCCACTGCACGTCACACCGAAGGCACAAGTTGTCAGATCTGGTATCCGAGACAAATCTCACACTATAACAAAGCCAGGATACCTGTACATTTGTCATCTTTCTTTGTATCCTACTCCCTACTTCCTTGTATTTTTTTCCTCTCCAGGAGACTGAAAAACTGGATAAGACATTTCCGATAAAAGAGCTATTTCCGATAAAAGCTATTTCTGGCTGTAACAGCTCATGCTACGTTTATTTTGTAAATGCTAACTTTTATCTAAGACTGCAAACCGTTACCGCACCGTGAAGAGTTTTCACTGCACGTACAAAACAAACATCAGCAAAATCAAAGAGGATCAAGAATAAAAAGTGTAGGAAACCAAACATTTGCCTGTGAGGAGGGGTAATGGAATTTAATACGGCTGATGGAATAATTTCTTGATTCTTCTGGCCAACAAATAAAATTGCTTCAGATTAATAAAGCTGGACATAATTGCTTTACTAACTTAGAACTAGAGCTGCACTAATACACTTCAAAAAGTCTAAAAGCACTATTGTGTTTGCAATGTCTGCAGTCCGAGAAGACCAGGTGAAGAATGTGGATCTTGGATTTAAAATCCTGACACCGTTGATCAGAACGTACTGGGTCCACCCTGGGAGGATTGTTCGCATTTGAGCAGGAGCGACACCGACAGCTCAAGCGTTCCTGCAGATACCGATACACTCACATAGGTTCTTTGTGTTTTGGGGAGACTTCTATAAATATTGGGAGCCATTTAAAAATTGATAGCAGGCTGCCAACTGCCTTTCAAATTAGTCTGAATGTACCACACTTACTAATCCTTTCAGGCTAATGTATATGTACGTACACACACACACACAAAAGTAAAATAAGGACGGGCACAAACCCCAAATACAAGTCCTGCATATTTACAAAACCAAAAAGAAGTTTGAAATTATAGCCCAGACCATATGTTCTAACATTTGCCTTTAAAGTCTGCTGTCCTAATTCTAGAGATAAATGCATTTCCCAGCAGCAGACACTTAAGCATTCAAAAAAAAAAAAAAAAAAACCACCAAACGCACAAAAAAAAAAATCTTCATTTTACCAAAGGACAAACTTCACAAACTGCTGCTCTGCTCATCTACGTGTTATTCCGCCGTGAAGCGGGACGCTTTGTTTTTATATGCTTGCATACTGGAATAGTTGGGAGTCTTTGTTTTTTTTCTCATCCTGCTGATGATTCAGCCCCTGCCCCTCCGCTCCGCCGGAGCTCCTCTGCCGGGAGGCCACGTCAGCAGGACGCGGCGCGGGCTGCCAGGTCACATCCCGGGCTGGCTGGAGCGGAGGCACGCCGCAGCGCAGGCAGCGCGGCCCCGCTTTCCCAGGGAAGAGGCTGCAGGGTCGGGGAAGGCTCTGGCTATCCATCCCAGCGTCTGTGGGTGCAGGCCGGCATCAAGGCGCTTCCAAAATGCTTAGAGTTTCCACATTCCAAAGTGTTTCAGAAATATTCCCAGTTTCAGGGGTACTTCTTCCCCTTTCTCCCCTCACAGCACGTACCGGGTAACAGTCAAACTTCAGGATTTGGAAAGGTTAAGCCAAATCCAAATTCAGTTCTGTGTCGTTTCTTCTTTTTCCTTTTGTCTTGTATGAGGGGACTTTTATTAAGTAACACCTACTAATTCACTATATTTTAATCAAAAGGGATTTTTAAAGGACTATTCTTTTCATCTATATTTTTTTATATTCTTTTATGTATCTCTATATATAGAAGATATACAAAGAATATCTATAAAACAGATATTTCTTATATACTAGATCTTATATACAAAGATACTCTATAAGCAAATCTACTAGCAGAGATGCATCTTACTCAAGATTTAATCCACACACATGCAAAAAAATTTCCATGATTATTCTTAGCATTATCAGATATAAAATGGAGACGCTAAGGTTATTCGCACAGTAAACAAAGCATCCTATTGTTTACTTTTGGCTTCTTACAGGGTTTCCTATACATTTTTGCAGCGTGCTAAAAACAAAACCTATGAGATGGTGCCACGATCTCACTGGCGATAACAAGGGAAACATCTACTTTTGAGTTCGCATCCCTCTCTTCTCTTAGATGATTTCAGCACAAAGTTCACAAAGGTATGGAAATGTGCAAGTTATTTCTTTCACGTGGAAGGAATAAGTGATTCATAATCAGGACTTTAGTTTTCTAAGGCGACCAAACACTAGAGACCAAACGGTCCATATCTGAAATATGTGTAGAGCCACCAAAAACAGCAGAGGGTGAAAGGCTCCACTGCAAATTCTGGTATTTTCTGGTTAACAATGGGGCAACAATGAGAAGATAAGCAGAAACCACTAAACTCACCATATCTGTTATGATTATATGGTAGGTATTAAGAACTGGGGGTTTGTAGCTTTGAAAACTATCGATAACACCCCAACGGGAGGGACACAACTGAACCCCGGATCTGGGGACGTGCCAGTGCTACAGAGCTGAGCTTGCCAACACACTGGTGCGAGCGGAGCTAGAATACGGGTGGCAATACCTCTAAAGGATGACATTGACACTGTTGATGGAAGAAACACACACTTTGGCCAATACAGCAAAAGTTGGTTAGACTGGAATTAAGAACAACTACGTGATTCTTCCAGATTATAACCCTCCACAAGAGCTTTGTTCGGGAGGATGCTTGTGCAGATAATCCCTCTTTTTTCCATTAATAGAAAGAACTTTAATAAATAAAAAACTTATTTAAATATGTGTTGGTATACCGATACGGCCAATGGGTGTTGGAAGTATGGCTTTTCCATCAAACGTTAAATTTAAACACCAAGTACCACGAGTCAAGTAAGGCGATGTAAATGCGGAGTAAGAATTTTGTTTTTAAAGATATTTGGGTAAAAAGGGCCCTTTACTGTCAAAGGTAAAGACATCGAGCAGAATTTAATGAACAAAATGTAAACAAAAGCTATTTAATACCAAAAGAGCGGTAGCATTTTCAAGAACCACCACACACAGACCCTTTTGCTCCAAACCCTAACGACCAACACAACCTGAACCGTAACTACAATTCCCAGGGAAAGTCTTCCATACCGTGTAACCAGCCTGCACACCAGCACGTAGGTGGAAAGAACCGAAACACTTTGGAGAAACAAGCAGAAGCAAAAAGGAAATCAGAGCTCACCCGGCATTTCTCCCCTGCCTTCCCTGACCTAGCCAAAGCGTGCCCACGCCGTCCCGCCCCCGTGCGCCCTGGCAGACGTGCCCCCAGGGCCCCGTCTGGGACCTCGTGCAGACACGCAGCTAGCATCGGACAGAACACGCAGGCTGAAGAGGACGGCCGTCCTTCCTGCTTTGTGGGATTTTATGTTGCGATCGATGCAATGCTTTGCAGCACGTTTTGAAATCAGTCATAGATTAATTTCTTTAAACTGAACCGAGGACCAAATTCTGAGAATTCAGCAGATACTATGGCAAGAGAGCCGATGCCGCACCGGCCTGCAGCCCCCACCGCCCCGGGCTCTCAGCAGTGCTGCCCTGGAGCGCCCAATGCACCTTCCCACCCCAGATTTCCTGAGCTTCCCTTTGATTACAAGTCTGTTTCCAGCCTTCTGGAAAGCTCTCCGAAGCAACACCATTTCAGGTGCTGCTTCTATTTCCTTTCAGACTGCGAACAAGCCAGGTGCGCTGATGAGCAGCAGCATCAGCTGATGAGCATCATCTGCCTCCGCACCTGCAGAGCGACGGATGGAGGGAGACACTCGCAGCAGCCAACGCAACAGGTCAGTTTGCAGCATTATAAAACCAGTCAGCTACCCGAACCTCTATTTTTTTGTTCCCTCTCCTTAGGCTTCTTTCATCGCCACTCTCTGATCCGACATCCACCAGCTCCCTGGCGTGTGCCCTTCACTACTCTCATCTTGGCGCCTCCGTCCCCACCCAGTAACCACGCCACAGTTATCACTCCTTTGCTTACACCATGTCCCATCTATTTTCAACTCTTTCCTTCCCCTCCAAGCAACTGACTCACTTCCTCATTTCCAATCTCATATTAAAAGGAAAAAAAAAAAAAACAGACTTTTTTGCTTAGACTAGACTGAATAGCCTTATTTCACCAACACACACACTCTTCCTACATAAGTCTAAGGCTTTTTAAGCCTCTAATATTATCCATTCCTTTGCATTACCACACCAAACCACACCCACCAAATTAAGGGAATAATAATTCCAGGAAATCTTTCATTTGAGAAACCACTGCTAGATTTTTTGCATACTTCTGGCCTTTACCTTAAGTTACTCGCTTTTAGAGCCATGGAAAAAGCAGAACTGAAATTTAATTCACGCAATCTTTGTTTTACAAGATAAGAACAAGCAAGGGCTCTATACTGGTTCAAGTTCTGCCTCAACGTCGAAACACTTGAAAATATCACTTAAAACAAGCGTCAGTGTTAGTAAACCCTGGGTGTTTATTAACCTGTTTTCATTTCAAAATGTAACCACCCAAAGGCAATATAGGTTCCCATCTGCTACACAGATATTGACACTTAAACACAGCTCCAACCCCTCCGTGCCATTGCACATCTGTACCTTGTCCTTGAAAAGCAAGACAAAAAGCCCGTTTAATGCAGAGCCTTGCTCACCTGTGCTATGCTAGAGTTAAAGCCTACCTTCTTTTCGATAGCTTATGCCTTATTTGTACGCAAACTTTCTGCTTCGCTATTCCAAACCTAGTGCTGTGATACTGAACAAAGGCTAGAGATTAGTTTCAAGAGGGCATTTTCAATGGCATGGGCCAGACAGAATACACCCAGGAACAGCAATTTTTTATCATGCCAGGTGCTTTTCTGCTACCTGTTCTCTCTTCTGTCTTTGTTACAGGCTTTTCAGAATATCACAGAACAGGAGACTCAGTCTGGTTTGCTTGCGGCAGAAAATGAGAGCCAGCTTGGGTATCATTTAGATGGACGGCAACAGAAAGCACATTTAGCAATAACGGAGCAATGCGGTGTGACCAAAGGATAGAAGCAGTCTGCATCAAGGTCTCTGTACCTATGCTTTTTCAACATGTAGGTGCCAAGCAAGTTCAAGTGGCACCCGAATAATCATCTTGTCCATATTATTCATACCACAGTGCGCATGACAGCTTGGCATTATTGCCTTCCAGGATGGAAAAAAGCACTGAACAGATTCTTGGGTGCAGCTTCACTGCCCCAAACTACGCACGGACTGCTGTATTTTTAGGTAAGGTAGTATACGACACAATTCTCACGCAGCAAGAGAAGTTCCTATCAAAGATCTCAAGATGTTGGCTAAAAACACCACTCTTCAGTCACTAGGAAAAGGGGAATTTCCTGAACATGTCAGATTCACCCAAAGTCTATTTATTCTGAAATACAGAAAGTAGAAAAAAAACATATTTTTTTTTTTTTTCCAAATACAGGGGGGCTGTTTCAGTTCCATTCTGTGGTCGATCAGACCCACGTTGTCCCCCTCTTCCATATTTCATTTCGCACGGTTACCCCAAGGCACCAGCTAGAAGCAATTTTTCATAAAAAGGAAATACAAGGTCTACAGTTATAATTGAGCAAAGAAATGGGTGAGGATATGCCTTGCCCTTGTCCTCTCCTTGCAGAGCTAGCAGCAGTCAAGTCCTGAGTTTGTGAAAAATTAAGTGGAAAAACACAAAAAGGAAATGAAGTATTTCAAGTACTGACGTATTTATGAAGTATTTATTATCTGCCAAAGCTATATAAAAAGAGCAGCTTTTAAAATACTGATAATACAGCACATATACACATTTCATCTCTCAAAAATACTGAATTAAGATTCTAAATCAGACTCCTTTTAACCACCCACAGAGGGCCAGTTTTGCAGTTAAGAGCCCAGAACGTGGCTGGGGTGGCTGGCAGCACAGGACGAGCGGGGCTTTCCTCCTCTGCTCCCCCAGGATACCGTGATTTTTCGGAGGAAACATACTAATACTTTATCATTAATACGCCCATGGCTTAAAAGGAACAAAGATTGGTCATCCAATCGCACACAAATAAAGGATGTGCTTTATGTTTCCACTTTCTAACACCGCCAGCCTCAATATAAGCGTTTCCCAGCCCAGGTAGGCAGGAAAGCGTGCCTCCTGCCCGCGCAGGCAGCGCCAGGTCCCAGTCTCCTCCCTGATTCAGCTTCCAGCAACTATTAAAAAACAAAAGATTCCGCTCAATTAATCCCCAACATCCCCTTTCTTTATTCCTTTATTTGGTGGTTGTTATAAAGGCTACAAAAGTCACATACCACAGCACCTCTTCTGTTTCGTGGGATGGAGAAGGCAAACCCCTGGGAAATGAGCCGGTAACACCAGCACCTGGAACCGCTCAGACGCTTCCCGAAACGACCCGACTTGTGGGCTGTGCCATACAGACCTGCACTCACGGGCTGGACTTCTCAAAGAAGACCAGATTTTATCAATCTCTTTACATCTGTCCTCTCAGGGAAGCCACAGACCCTCTTCATGCCCACTGACCAGCTAAACCTCTCCCAGCCACTGTTGTGTCTGGGAGCTGCTTAATCCAGAGCCCACCACGATCTATGGGGTGTATGAATCAGTGTCTTAGAGAAGCCACCTCTGGCTACATGCAAGCAGAAAACAGGAATGAAGACAGCACTTGCTGTAAAACACTGCATGTTCAATTAAAAGCACACATTTATCCCACTTTTATAGTATTTTAGGGGGGTAGTTTCTCCGTTGGGGATGTTTTTAATATTAAATTTTTCACTCATTGCCTCACTGGTGAAACCGTGAGGAATTGGAAAAAGCTTTTGTATTTAGGATTTTTCCACTATTTCAAAACATTGGAGAACTTCAAGCGTGCATCTATTATTTCTGGTTTTAAACAGTGATTACTCAATTAGTGGCTAATTACACTTCAGGGTGTTTAAAACAGAATATTCCACAGAGGTTTGCTTCAATCTTTCTTCCAACCTTGAGAAGACAGGTGAAGATTCATTAAGTGCTCTTTTCCTCTGCTGTTTTCGTGTCAGTCCTCTAACTCACACTATCCCTGCCCCTTCCCAGAGATACCATAGCCATGGAGCCAAACAGGGTCCTGGATACAAAGCGGCGGTTCACCAGACATCCAAAACAGGCTCCAAGAGCACAAACTTAAGATTTCAAAATTCTCAGAAAGTCATGTATTTTTAAAAAAATGCTTTCACAAAGATAAAAATCACCCTACGTAAGCGAGGTCCGCTGCCCCTGCTGAATGGATACGTGCCAAAGCAAAGAGCAGCTTTAGTATATCCTGAAGAATTTAGTGTAGCCAAGTCATGGCATCTCAAATTTTTAACAACAGTGTTCACTGCCTGAACCCAGGAGAATCACACAGTTTATAACAAAGTAGTCCTTCCTACTACGAGCACAAATGAATCCTGCTAACACGCACATCTTGTGTCTAACACTGAATAGTGGCAGTAGAGGAGAAGCGAGCATCGTCCGTCCAAGGGGGAGTCACGGCACGCACACTGCCCAGAAGGAGGCTTTCATGCTGCCGTAACATAGTGCTAAAATTACTCCATAGCTTCCTAATCACAGAGCAACGTGGGAGCGAAGGAAAATGCATCATTATGGTCTAAGTGCTGCCCCACATATAGGGAATACATTAACCTTTAAACACACAGCATGCTCTATCACAGGAAAAAATAAAAGACATTGTAAGTTTTATGGAGCAAGTTGGGGGGGGGCGGGGTAATTTCCAAAAACACCGCACGCAACATAAGCCTGTGTTTTACAATAACCTCAGAGCACAGGAAAAACAGAACTGTTGTGAATCCCAGACTCAGTATATTTGCTGCCCGGTAACAGTTTCTTCCACAAGAGATCACTACTAACATTATTTAAGTTCTACAATTTCACTGCGAACACACCTTTACCAAAGAAAAAAAAAGCAACGACAATATAGCCAGGAGCTCTTCTGTGTGAAGCCTGTACCTACTTCAGCAATATAAATATTTCACAATAAAGTAGGAGTTGAAGCTTTAGCACAAAAAGAATATCAGAATTTTCAGACCGAACTTAAAGAGTACGTACAAACAAAGGCGTGTGCTTTGGCGGTCAGTACCGCAGCTCTATCAAAAAAAAGAAAGGAGAAAATCTTACGGTACAAGTTCTAAATTAATTTTATGACAGACTGCCAGTGAGTACCAAACAAGCCCCATTGGCACAAACATGCTAAATTACTGGGAATACAGAACCAGGAGGTTTCAAGTTGCATTCATTTAAATACACTGTCTGAACAACCATTTGAGCATGAAAAAAAAATTATAAATAAATGGTGCCGTAATTATATTTGTAATGGAAATTTTTAATGTACTAACCAATATAAAGCATTCATTGCAAATGAAAGGAGTAGCCAGCTTTATTCCTCTGTTAATCGCCACGTGGACCAGTTTCTTACCACACAGCATGTTGGCTATAAATCCTAACAAGCAGTTTTAAATTGCTGCTATTATTGCTCATCAAGACTGAATAATCCTGGACAGCGTTCAGGGAAGCTTCTGCAATGTCTATCTCAAACAACTATTAATTCCTCATTTCCATAGGGATGAAATTTCAAGCAACAACCACCAACGCCTCCACTGTTTAAATGGGGGCCCACAGAAAAGATGCAAAGAGACTGCAAGACGGGAAATTTCAAGTATTTCCAAGGACAAACTCTTCCCTATGGGAGCGGTACAGCACTGGAGCCGTTTGTCCAGGGAGACACCTCCGCCCTCAGAGAGCTCCACAGCCCAGGAGGCTGTGGGCAACCCTATCCAGCTCCGACACTAACCCTGCTTTCAGCAAAAGGTTGGATAAGGTGACCTCCAGGAGTCCCTTCTAACCCAAATTTTAATAGAAAAAGCAGAGTTATCCTTGAGCAGTATGATTTTAGTATTTGATGCAGCCTAAGAAACAGTCTTTCTTGAGGAGATTTGAAATTCACAGTCAAAATAGAGGAGTGATTCACTAGCTATACAACTGCTACTAAACTGACTTTTTCCCTTTCCCATTACTATGACTTTTTTAGGAAAGGCTTTTGAATGAATAGCCCACTGAGATTGCTGCTTAACAGCACAAGATCTGGAAAGGATGGGGGAGGGAACACCACCTACCTCCTTTTCTCAAAAAAATAAGATAATGGCATAAGCTCAAAAAATAAGATCACTGAAAACAGCCTTAGCAGTACAGCTACACAAAGCCTAGTCCCTTTAAATTTTGATTTAACCTTCCTGTATTTACTGTAGACAGCTTTATACCTAGGGAAATATCTGCTTCACCTCAAAGCTGTATTTGCTACTAGCTAGAAACCCTCTTCCCAGTACTTAATATACAATCTGAAAGGTCTTTTATCGCTTCTCCCTTTAGACCTGTTAAAAGATTCTGTGTGGGCTCTCATAAAAAAACACAAGCACTGTTTATCATATTTGCACAATTTTACAGAGAGGTAAAACAGCAATCAAAAGACTGCTTACATGCTTTTATTCAATACTACACATTTAACCAGCTCTGCTTCCAAGGAACCAATTTAAATTCTGCTCAAAACCAATCTGACTTCTCCAAGCACTCTGCAATGTCTGTACTGCTCTGCTCGTTTTCCATCCATCCCGGTGCCTGTATGAACACAGAATAGTTTTTCCATAGATATCCACTTAATTTGTTACCAGTTTTCAATCTAACTTGGGATCTCTCATTTGCATTTACCATTTGGTTATAAGGAAATATGCATATATATATATATATATATATATATATATATATATAAAATTAAAAAATGCGGATATATGACTGAAGAGTGAAAGAAATCTCCTGAACTTGCAAGAAATTCATGACTCATTCCAAGCCATTGAAGTCCTACAACACGTACGGCAGTCAGGTCTGCAAGTGCTCACCCTTAAGTGCTCCACTGTATTTCCATACCACATTTTTGTAGAGATGAGAGAACAAGTTTTCCATACCGCAGCAATGCTCGCCCGCGCGTTCATGCGTTCTCTTACCTGGGATGCACTGCAGGGTTCCATCCTCAGCCCTTATTGTAAAGGTTTCACCTGGATTAACTTGAACCAAAAAGACCTGCCGAAAGAAAAACACATTTGTCTCACCATGACCTTCAAAAATCAAATTTTCCCAACCCAGCAACTGTGTTATCTGTACTTTGGAAGAGAAATGGGGGCAGGGAGGGAACAGAGTGGTATACTACCTCTTTGGGTGCCAGCAGGGTCCAAGAGCCAGTAGAGGTTTAAAGCCTACCTACTCATCTACATTTTCAGAGCTGAAGTAAAGATGTAACTCAGTTCTGTGCAGGTGAGAATTATGGCTTGGGTTCCACCACCAAACTCTTGACAGTGCATTTAACTTGGCCAAACGCCGATAGCCAAGGGCGTACATCTTTAGGCACATGAGAGCAGAGAGCACGTAACGAACTCCAGCACACAGCACCAAGCCCCATCGGGGTTTCAAATGCACAGGAATAGAGATTTTTTGCGGTATAAGGGGAGTCGATCCATTACATTTTTAAAAGTTTATCCTTCAGTCCTACACATAAGAGATCTCAGTTAAGCAAACTCCACAGACACACACACGGGTCAACAGTTGCACACAGAACCAGTAATAAACTATTCAGTCACAAATACAGTAATTTTTTTTTAATAATGGAAATACCACTCCAGTCTCCTGTTGCTGAATTCTGCAGATGGTGGGAATGCTACAAAGACCAGGGAGCATCAAAATGCTTCCCAGTTCAGTGTACGTTGTACTCACCTTTATTAATTTTCAGGGGTCTAAAATGATGAGTTTATAAGTTGGGATTTAGATTTCTTTCTTTAATGGAGGCTTTCACTGGGAACTAGCGATCATTTACCCCATGCTCTTGCTGCTTGTGAAACTTTTTTCAAATACTTTGAGCACGCTTCTGTTAACTTTGCACTGTCAGAAATTCAATCAAAATCTGGATTAATCTTGGTGTAAATTGAAAATTTGTATTTCTGTCTTTTTAACGAAAACTCTGAATTTAGGTCTGGTCTTTATATGCTGGGACACCTGCATGCAGAGTTTAATTATTCAATCTGGAAAGTCAAAATTTGAATTAATGCTGTGTTTCTGAATTCCTTAAGCTAAATGCGAAAGATAATTATTGCCTAGATGACCTTTTGAATTACAGTATTCCTACAGAAACCCATTAGTCCAGCAATGTTTATAAAGCACAAGCTGGAAATGAGGAAAACGGCATATGAAAGTCATTATTTTTTTGTCTGCAACAATAATTTCTCAGCGAGCTCTGATCAGGGTGGATCTGATCCAGCATACAGAGCACAATAAATGGTTCAGGAAAGATAAGAGGCACAAAGCCATTCCATCCCTAATCTCCAAACAATCAACATTTAAGTGACAGCATTTAAGTGCTCTTTTGCTATGAATAGGCATGGATTATCCACAACAGGATATGGGCATCAGGTCAAAAGAAGCGCAGAACAAAGCAGTGTCATTCAGCTTAGAAAGGAAAAAAAAACAACCAACAAACCAGAAACCTGAACACAAAGAGGCAAAGAATCATAACGATATTTCGTTAGCTCATTTGAATTCCGTGTCTAAACCGACAGCTCTAGAGCTTGTTATTTATTAACACGCTTGATTGAAGTAAACCAGCCGCTCTAGCACACCACGGCACCTTGGGAAGAACTTGGTCCAGCTCCTCAGAACACATACCCTCCCTAGACTGATGTCTCGTACATGGAAAAACCTCTGTCTTTTTCCTGAAGCGGGAAGTTGAGTTTAATGGCAGATGTAAAACTGACTGTGAGAGAGGGTTTCCTCTCACTACGCAAGGCGCGCCTCTACCCCAGAGTTATCAGAAGGGTACGACTGACAAATTCCTTTTCAAGGAGTCCTTGCAAAAGGTCCATCACCGCGTGTCTGCATTAGCACCCCTGCAGTTGTGCTTTGAAAATAATGCCTCGGGTTTCCACATTAAAAAAAGATTATATCCCCAATAACAGCTGTTGCTTATGACGGTCAGAATGAAGTAGCTTTATCGTTGCCTAATTATGCAGGTTTTTAACACAAGCAAATGGTGCCATTAACAAATCTGTTTCCTGAAGGGCAGCAGCCGTCACATCTTTGTCCCCACATCGAGCCTGTGGGGAGAGCCTGGGACTTACTATATAGTAGCTTCTATTAAATGTTATGTGTATTCATTATTGACAGTTCCCAGAGTTGAACAGCCTAAATACTTCATATATATTTAAAAAAAAAAAAAAAAAAAACAAAAAAAAAAACAAAAACCAAAAACAACCCTCCGCATTGTTTACTGTCACAAAACATGGGATTAAGTTGGTCAGAAAGCAAAGTTTCCCATTGCATGCTGCAGGATAACAACCATCAACTCTCCTTGGCCTGTCTGGAGTAGGGGCTATACTATCTCAAATTTTAAGTACAGTCCAATAAAGACAAGAAACCATAAAGTATTTTCACCCAGGATCTTGTTTTGAGGTTAAATATCAAATACATTGTAAGGATAATATTTTTAAACTACTAGCTGGGCAATTAAGCCACAGGCCTTTTCAAAATTATACTGCTGCTGGGAAAAAAAGTGCTTTATTCTGCCAATCAATGATTTGCAGCAAGTTCCACCACAGTTTTCACCCAAGATCCAATAAAACTAATCCTGGTTTCCCAGGCTCTTGAATAAATTTTTCAGCTTCGGTGTTCATAAAATTATATTTGCAAAATGCGTACAATTTGTACCATCTCACCTCCTAACACTCTACAAAGCTGAGAGCCGTAACCGATCTGGTTTTTTTGATAGTTGGGCATTTAAACATATACACAAGCACAAAGATTTTCAAAGGAGGTCAATGACCTTGACTTCTACTAAAATAGTTAGGTCTTTGTACCTAAAGATAGCAGCCCCACCAGATCTGCGCTCCCAGAGTAGGGGTGGGGTTTTTTGTGCCACAGAAGAAGGAACACCAATATTTGTGAAATTTATTCACTTCAGCAAAATTTCAGAAAAATTAAGATCCAAGGAGCGAGAAGAGAACCTGGGTCCCTGAGCCACCACGCTTTGTGTACAGCTGAAAAGGCCACCTCCAGCTATGCAGGGTTTCTCAGAACAGTGAAGAAATCATCCTCCAGCTATGGTGGTAGAGAAAAGCACGTGCTAAAACCAGTAACCATCAGTGCACATAATGGACTTAAAACTTGTACTGTAGGCATGAACTGCATTGGAGTAAAGTACTGTAGCTGTCGCTTCCAAAAACGTAAACACAGTAGTTAAGTTCTGAAATATTAGAAGACATCCTTCTGCACTGACGCCCAAATTAGCCACCTCTGGAGCAGAAGAAAGCACTTACGGGCTGTTGCTGGGCAAAGGCAGCTATATTGAGAGCAAACGGGAACAGCCGACGTGTGACTGATGTGAGTCAACCCTGGAGCAAGGGCTGGGCGCAAAGGGAGGATGTTTGGCACATGTACCCCGTAACCCACCCCGCCACCCAAACCCCTCTGCACCCACCCCATGCCGCGCAGAACCCCCTGAGAGCTTGCAATTGCAAAGCCCTGACTAACGAGCTGCAGGGTTGAGGTCAAACCATTAAAGCCAGCCCACCTCGAGTATTAGGCGCTGGGCATTTTCCAGCCAACGCCCCCGATTTGTCCCAGTTGTCTGGGACAAATAATATCAAGGCACACTGCAACTTCTTTTGTTGAGACACACTAAATGTGTCAAACTAATTCAAAGATTTATTTTTCCTACATCCCAGACTGCAAAACCATATTCTGCAGCCTAGAAAGCAGCTTTTCTGCTTCCTCTCGACACAAGGGTTCTTCATGAGAACGCTTTGTTTCTGAAACTTAATTTAAAAATCTGAAAAAAAGCAATTTTAAAAAAAGCCTAAAAGTAACATCTTTATTTTAAAGAAAACAAACACAGGCAATCTTTAACTGCCCTATGTATCTTCCAATATTCATCATGCCGAGCATGCACGTTTATGAGATGGCTGCAAGAGGAGAGAGAGCTTGAAAAGTCACTTTGAGCCCACGCTGCTGCCCTGCGGCACCACGGGGGCGAGGTCCAAGGACGCTCCAGCCCAGTTTCAGGCCCCTGGCCTCCTCACATCACAAAACGCTGGAGCTTGTGACAGCTGCGAGTAGGGGGTCAGCAGCACAATCCCAAAGGCTTTTCCTTTTCCCTAAGGAGGTACTCAGATGTTTGCTTTAGCAGTTTAATCCACTCAGTGTTTAAATTCAACCTCACCTGCTGCATCCGCAGCCATAATACTCTTTTTTTTTTTTTTTGATTTACGAATGTTATTACACCTTATTTAAAGTTATGCTTGTTAAGACTGATCAGTGTAACTAAGCTGCATAGTTCCTATCAATACTTAAAATCACACACACCCCCAATTTGGCAAGAATCGCTCTCTCTCCAGACCAAGTTTTCATGACGAGCCAAACACGTGTCGCTCATGTCCCCCTCATTCTTACTACCCGAGTCTCGTGCCTACTGGGAGCAGGAGAAGAGACTAACAAACCTGCCACCAAAGCCTAACACAGGCTTGAAGCTCAGGTTCAGGAATATAAAACTACATACGTTGCGGGTAAACAGTCTCATACAAAGACAAAAAAATGCTACCTGATAAAGACCAGGGGCATACGCTATTCCCTGTTTTGTATAGTATTGGTTTACTTATACAAGTGGTTTTTAAGCACACAGAAGAAAATTCACATTCAAGACAGGCCATCACCTCCAACTGCTTTGCCGCAGATCACCTGTGAGCGCAGGCGCAGCAGCGAGTAGGAAGACGTTCACTCGCACCCACATGATGCAACACAATCTAATGCTTGCTTTAAAATATTTCCACTTTATGAGAACCTTTTCCTTGCTAAGATCAAACAGCCAGTTGCACTGCTTTGACTTACAAAAACCCTGCCTCAAGCGTTTTCCAATCTGGCGAATTTTCCCTTCCCCATTTAGATATATCATGCTTCATACAGCCGGGGGGCACAGCACCACCTGGGATCCAGCCACAGGTTCCTCACAAATGCTTTAAGTTTTTAAAATCTACTGCATTTACAGTTTCTACAGTGCATACCTTTTGGAATATATTACATCTTTGGAAGGGGGAAGGTGGGGAACCCAAAAGAAACCCACCAAAACCCCCCAAAATCAGAATAATCACTTGGGTCCATTCTCTGTTCTACTTTAAAAGACTGTGCCCCAGACCCTGACGGGTTTCCAGTTCCATCCCACAGGAAGGACCACAGAGTTCACACCATTCTGTGCCCAATATTCTTCTCAGGAATGCATTCCTCCTCAGCCACACAGGAGCAGGGAGGATAAATACTTTCAACCTCTCATCAATAAGAAAAATCAGGGAACATGCTACACCTTCTTAAGATAACAAAACAGTGACTTTTAAAAATAATACTTTGATAATAGCGTTCTGGGCTTAACTATCCTTTTTTTCCATAGGAGAGAAAATAGAAGCATGAAGTGATTCAGCCAGTTTACAATGAGTGCTATTGATAGCAAAGCCCACAAGCGACAGATCCTGAACAACCTAATTTATCACAAGTTAAACACGCTCCAAACAAGCAGTAAAAAAAAAAAAACCACACAGTACATCTGCGTAACAAATTGCTCTGATAACCAAGAAATTAAGAGTCACAAAGTTCTAGAGAATTTGTGTTTCACTGCATTCGCAAAGAAACTTACTTGCGAGAACAGTCTCAGAGTTTGCCCACCAACATCCTTCAGTTAAAATTCCTTCAGGAAAGAGAAAAGTTCATTCTAAAGACTTCTTAGATAACGAACACTGCCCGTGGGCTAACTTTGCTAACGTCTTTCTAGTCCGAATGCCTATGACTACCAAATCAGCTTTAAAAGTCAGTCTATTTAAACAGAAGGAAATTTCATCATCCTTTTTCTGACAGCCATTTTTCACGGATTGCTGCTTCTCAGCTCAGGTGTCTTAGACATGTACCAGTTATAAACCTTTTTCTTCTTGAAACAAGCCTCCCACGTGCAAGTATCCTTCCCTAAAGGAACATTTCTACGTGTAGAAAACCTTCAAGAAAATATGAAGAAATAACTCTAAGTTTTGGCACAAAGTTCATTCACTCAGCTCAGCTGCTGTTCAGGTACAGTATGAAACCCAGCTAAACGCTTTCAAGCACTTGCAAGGTCCGCAGACTTGCGCTCCAAGAAGGTACCAAATCTTGTTCTGCACTCAGACGGACTCCATCTCCCTTATTCAAAGTGTGTGACCCTAAAAGACAAGAACAAGCACACACAGCACTACCTACAGTGCCTGGGCCCCAGCCAAACAGCAAAAAATCCTCAGGATTTGGTAAACACACCTTTACAAAGAGCAGGCCAGCAGAAAACTTGCTACGCCATTGCAGGTGCACTGAGTGAACCAAGCCAAAATAAGATTTCCCAAACTAAACAGCTTGGCATTCCGTACAGATGTGCTACGGCACAGCTAGCTGCCCCTCCACTTTATACTCCACGCTTTTGAGAGCTTGCAGTGGAGTACCTACCGGAAGCCATTGAAATTCTTGGACCAAAAGGTTAATTATCACTCTCCGAATCCCCACAGGAGTTCCAAATGGATTAGAAGCAGAAACAGAGTATGCAGCAACTCTGGAAGGGACATGAAAGCATTAAATACAGTCAGCAGTAGTGGAAATTAAGTGTGGGAAACTTGAAAAAAAAAAAAAAAAAAGCTAGTGCTAGAAATGCCATTGGGTAGTGCAGAGAAGAGGGATTACTGTCAAGCAGGCAGAGACATTCCTAGCTGTGCCCTGTACAGCTCTGCAGCTCTTATCCCCAGCAACACAGACCAACTGAACGTTCCTATGCAATTGTCCTACAATGCAGGACTGTTTCCTGGCAGAATTGCCTTTTGCACCACGCTCCGTCTGGCTGCTGGTAAAGCCACGGTGTTTTACCAGCTCCAGGCTGCTCTTTTCTACACGTATAAGAACTGCTCTTTTGAGCAAAGCCTTTTCTCTGAAGCTCAGTGTTTCCAGGTCCAGCTCATAGCACAGCTCCACCATGGCTGAGGCTTCACATATCCAGTAACGCATAAGGGTGAGCAACAGCGGGCGCACCCAGAGCATCTCATCAGAGGTACCATCAGCTCCAGAGCACAAGGCACTGATCTGTGTCCTGGCCACACTGCAGCCTGTAAAACTCCCCACGTCTCAACTCCCACCAGCTCAGCTGTGATGCTTCCTTACTGCCAGATTCTAACAGACTGTAATTACACCCTGGAAAAGCACATGTCCTTCTAAAAGGAGCACCTACTTACGGAGTAATATAAACCATCCTTCTTAAGGAAGTCATTCTTACGTGCGTCTGATCTGAAGGCTGTTCCTGCCTTACAAGTAACTAAGATAAATCTCTTCCAACAAACACGTAGCATTTGCTTCTACATTACATAACGAATCACATTAAGAACAATTAACATAGTCCATTTGCTGCTACAACATGCAAAGATCGAACAAAGCATCTATTGCAATTTCATTCCATTTTAGAATTGTACTTTTAAAAAGTGAAGACATCAACTAAAGCTTCAGAAATAGGATGAAAATGTTAAAGTGTTACTGCAGCTAAGCTTTGCAACGTATGTGGGCAGATCCAGACTAGAGGCCAATAAAATGTGTCACAGAAAGCTGCTATTCCAACTTAAAGACATACGGTGATGAGGTCTACAAGCATCATCCAACAAACGTTTAAGCAGAAAAGGAACCTGGCCCAGAACTGTCCTGCTGAGTCATATTTGCATAGCACAGCAAATGCAAGAAGTAATGCACTTCCAGTATATCAGCAATTCTTTTTACTCCAAAACATTAGATGGGAAGCCAGTTTAAAGGCAACGGAGGCATCTGCCAAGCAAGGCTGCTGAATCACCACTGATGGGGAAATTCAAAGACTGACTTAGGGCTCGGAAGACTTCATTTATTCTTTCTGTAATACAGAAGGACCAACTGGACAGTCTAACCTGATAAATGGCTTCCAGCAAGGAGGAAAGGGCATATTTAAAGAACAATTATCCTATCCAGTATCAACAAGATTGTTCCTTCACTTAAGCATATTAATATTGGATTTGGTAAATAGAGCCATTAAAAGCTTTTTTTCCTACTTTTTTTTTCCAAGTTGAAGCACACTGTGCAGTAATTAATTAAAAAAAAAAAATCACAGCAAAGTAAACCTGTATCATAATGAGAACCCAGAAAAGCAAACAGACTGAGGAGCTTACAAGAAAAGCGGAAATTATTCTTCCTCTGGAGGTTGGTGTAGCTCGAAACACAGCTTCGAGGGAAGAACAAATGATCAAGGGAATGCAAAGTAACAAAACGACATTTTATATTGATTCATGAAGGACAGTTTATTTCTACATCAGTTAAATTACTTTGCTGAAATGTCTCAAATCAGGAGGGAACCAAATTAAGTAACACAGAAAAATTGTTAGGGTAGATGTTCTACAAAGAGAAAGATTAACCCAAGATGACAGGTTTGGGAACCTACCAACTATCAGCTTGAACCGCCAGGCTGTATCCTGACATGGAGGTGTTGTTATGGATGAAGGTACCACTCTCCTACTCCTGATCAAGCTTATTAGAGAGCATCTCCCAGAAAAATATGAAAGCAACTATAAACTTGCCTTCCTTCAAAAGCCGACTCCAAATTAACTTCTGCTTCTTGTAATGAAGCACAGGGTAATACACAGGTCTGCCGGGATCAGCACGTTTAGGTAGGCAGGGAATAGCAGACATCACAGGACTCTGGCCTTCAATTCTCCACTTCTTTCTTTCTCTCCCTTCTTTACAATCTCAGCATTTTTAAGTTCTTAAAATCTCATCACAGATACCAGCAAGACGTCTGGACCACAGCTAGCACAAGTAAATCATGAGAGTAACTTTCTGCAAAGCCCTCAAATACGTAGCATTTATAGCCATTATCTCCATCCCATTATAAACTTCAGTGAACACATGCAAATAATCACATTAAATTTAATGGTACACTTAAAGCATTGCTTTTAATGCCTTTCTAGTGTAAGGGCAGATTTCCACCTTCCAGGAAATACTGTGCCCTCCCTAGCGCTAGCAAAACCATCTGCCCCATCTTCAAAATCCCTTGGTGGCCCAGAAACCATTTATTTAAACCAACCGTTTTCTGCAAAGCTCACTGACCTGCTGTGATCCATCGCCATTCACGATGTGAGGCATCATGGCTACCTCCCCGTTCAGCAACGGTGGCAGCTCCAGTGGAATTTGGTCGGTCATCATCATTGTGACGTACATTCATGGAGAATTTTCCTCAACGGGCTTCCTGCAACAGAAGCATCAATTAAAGACCTTGGAAAACCCGCTTGTACTTTAGAAGGTCACCAGCATCCGCATGGATTTTGCCGTTAAGGTAGCAACGGAAAGCGGGACACCTACTTTTGTAACGGGATGCATAGGGGACCTTGAGGGACTGAACGGAGGTTTTAACTGTTAGATCAGGAGCACATGGAGTCAAGTTTCCATGCAAGACTTCCAAAAACCAACTAGCCAGATTTCCACTCTTTCCCACAATTATAATCCCCAGCCCTCATCATACCACTGAAATAGGCAAGTTCCAAGTTGCTTTGAGGGAGATTTGCTCTGTTTCTAAAAATCAGCACCCTGCTTGCTACACAGCTCTCGAGCTACACCATCCATGTGGTTAAGATGATGTATCAGTTTCACCCGATATCCACAGCTCAAAGGCAAACACCTTTATTTTCTTTCTAGGGCCCTGTATGCAGCGTGAACTGCCACATAGAACACAAAGAGCAGGCGCCTGGCTTCCACTTAATCATGATCCAAAGGATTAAGGTCTCTGCTTCAACAGAGGGACAGCACTTCCCCATGCCCTGAACACCTTGTGCTGTACCAAGGGCAACAGAAGACCTCGCTTAAGGATTTGCGAAGAATCGCACATCACTTCCAGCACACCCTCCCCCTTCATGGCTAATTGATACGACACATAAGCATCATGAAAACCACAGGGAGATTACTGTGTAAAAACAAGTCTCAATTCAGCATTAAGGGTACTGTCATGCTGTTTCATGAGGCAGTAATCCAGTTCTTTAGTGATTAAGATGGATGACGTAACCGCATAGCTTATCTAGACTTCTGCACAACTCCTAAGCAAAGCAACCCTACATGTCCAGTGCTGATCAGGCAGCCTCCTCAGTACCTTGCATGCCAGAGAATCCCAAAGTCTTCCCAAATAATTCAATATATATTACAAATTCAAGTTAGAAAAGAATATGCTGTGACTTAGGTGGCTGGTAACAGCCAGGTAATCAGCTGGCACAAGTCAATCGGAGTACAGAGTGGGGAATTGTTGGCAAGGGGCAACAGGGAAATCCCCGTTCATGAGGAAAGCATTGTGGGATCTAGTATTTACATGGAGCACTTGACTACAGAGCCATAAACTGGGAGTTGAGTTCATCTGCTCCGGAGGGGATGAAAGGCTGAGCCAACCTCACCAGGGTTAGAGCATGTGGTTCCACAGATGCTGCAAACCTAACACCCCCATACCTGGTCTGCCCCAGGTGCTGCTAGGCTTTAAATTATTTATTCCCCCACCCCCAGTTTAACAACTAAACCAATATGTTCATTGAAATACACTCTCTTCATCTCCATCACCCAGAGAGCGACCTGCTGATCAGAAACACCAGCCTGAGCAGGAGCTGGTACTCCAGCTCCTGAAGAGGACCACTTGTGCGCATTTAGAGGTGGTAGCCTGAATCACACCAATCCTTTCATCCTTATCACAGGGCCTCTTCACATCTAAGTCACACTGGAAAACTAGAAGTGCATTTGTTTTTCAGAAGACGTGCAAACTTAGCCCTGTTACCTTCAGCCACACATCTCAAGACCAGCATTTTATTTTAACTCGGTACCAGATTTAGCGCGACTCTCACAGCTCTTTCCGATGTTCTTATCGGTGTGAAAACACCATTTTCTAATCATCACTTCACTGAAATATAAACGGAGGCAATCTATTTTCATCCACCTTTAAATGAAATCCTTCCTTTTGTTTGAGACTCAGCTACAGGGCAGAAGTTCTCAGCAAGCTTAAGACACAGTTGCCAGGAGGATAGTACATCCACAGCCACGTTTCAAGTCCCATCTCTTGCCTGCACCAACTGCTTTGTCCCAGAGTCTGGCAGCGGTTTAGTCCTACTGTCACCACTACCCTGAATAACCTGCCCTGCAGTGCATGCACCCACCGAGTAGGGAATAAGGACACTTGCTAAACACTCCTGTGGCCCGCAGGGTCAAGCTCTCTGACCCGCACGGGTCTACCGGTGAGCAAAGCCTCCCTGGCGTCGTCATTCAAAGCTCTGACCCAACCACTGTTACATGAGCTCAGAAATCCATCCAACAGCCCAAAAGCTTTGCTCAACACGTTTTCCCCCCACTGAAGTTTTGCAATATTTGGAGCTTCTTCCTAATCCTTTTGCTTCTCATTACTTCAGCTTCAGATTTTGATTTTGAGAAAGATCCAAGTCCACAACCGATACTCATACATGCTGGGTTTTGGAGGTGGAGGGGAAAGAGTGGGGCAGCGTGAGTTGGGTTTTTTGGGTTTTTGTTGTTTAAAATTATGAGGAAGAGAGAACACGTGAGTTTTTGAACCATTTCTTAAATGCTTGGGATTAAGAAAAGGCCTGAAAAAGCCTAATGCTGAACACCAGTGAGAACATATGAGTTAGCAGCTTTCAATGGAAACAGACTGATCTAGTCAAGTCAGTCATAGCTCAAACTACATTAGTCACACATGTAGTTAGGTATCTACATTTTTTGTGTGTGTATACATATATATTCATATATAAATAAAGATTATTTTAGAAGAATGCAATGTTCATAGGAACTATTTTAAACCCATGTAAAAAAACATCCCCCGAATAAATGACACGTTCATCTAGCCCGAATCTGAAAGCCCCAGCTTTAACAGAGTTTAAGCGTCACGCCGATGCTATTTTCTTAAGGAAAAAAAGCCAGACTGTAGCTTGAAGCTACATATTTTCCTAGTAATGTTTCCATTCCAGGCACAACAACCAATATGTTGACATTTATTTGCTACATGTCATTATTTAAAGTTTTACAGCTGCATTCCTTTTGCTTTATTAATAGTTTGTCACTCCAGCCATGTCTACGCTTGCCTCACTTGAGGGGGGGGGGGCAGCTGGAGAAAAAAGGCAAAAGAAATAAAAAGGGCCTCCTCTATTTGTCAGGTCTGGTATGGACCCCCCCCAGAGGTAATGCCAGCAACACACAGCTGGCCACAGGCATGATTTTTTTTAAACAGCATTTCACATGGATGTACTCCATGCAGAGTTAAATGAGACGAGGTAGAAGCATCTACTGTGAGACCAGCAGACTTCACACCAAAGCTAAAACCTTTGGAAATGGGCTTCACGCACGTTTTTGGCTTATTTGCTCATCCATCCTACTTAAAACAGATTTATTCACCATGCATTTGCGCCCCTCCTAAACCCAGCATTCCCCCTACCTCAGGGTACGCTCATATAAGCAAACTCGATTAATACAACAAAGGTGAGCTCTGCACACAAGCACTTTCTTTCTCCTGCAAATTCAGGACATCGATGGAAGAAAACCCCAGACAAGGACTCCAAGAGCCAGATCACATTTCAGGATATGAGAACTCTTCCTTAGCTAAAATATGAACTGCCAAATACTAACCCACAGCTTTTTTTTTTTTTTTTTTTCCAGGTACTAACTCAAATTTGGGGTTTTGTCTAGAAAGCTAACTATATTTAAATTTAAAAAAAAAAAAAATATATATATATTTCCCATGCGTCTACATTCCCTAGGCTTGGCTGGGGCGGACCACAGCAGCGCCAACATGGAGCGGGAGGCTGCATCTCCCTGTCTAGCTACCTCCAGGAACACGGGAAATCACAGCTTCCCATCTTGTTATAGAGCGAGGAAAAAGAAATAACCATCCAAGTTTGATATTTCTCTCCCCAAACCTAACTTCCAAACCTTGTGAAGTTTGCAGGTTACTGTTACAAACCTGATTTGCAATTGGGTATTGCAGTCTTCTACTGATCACCAAGATGACTCTGCTTCCTTAAATTAATTCAATATGTGAATTAGTAATACATAAACTAGTTGCACATGGCACCAGAAGGGAAATCAAAACATTCAGAAGAACAAAGTGTAACTATCTAAAAACCAATGTCCATGTATGGTGAATTAATATGACCCAACGGGTTACATCAGAGTTCTCCTGAAATTCCAAAAGCAGCGTCAACCACACCAAGATACCCAAGTCCCACTTTTCCTAGAAGGTTTTAACCATGCTATTAATGGGACTGTAAGCCAAGAACATTTTTCTTTCTGTGATCTTTTTTTTCCACCTTCTGCCTTTTACAAAGAACCTCTTCCTGCTATGGCAGACAAATTCAGATAATCTGGCAAAAGCAAGAGCAGTTCTGAATATTCAGTCCTGTGACCACTCTATGCAAAGGCTCAGTTTTTCTTTCCCTGCAGCAGACCATTAAAAGCTACTGAACAAAGTGTTCTGCTTTTTTATCAGAATCATCTGGAATTAGAAGAGTTATGCTACAAAGATGACAGACAGCTTTCCGATACCTACTAGAACACATATCCTGGTTTATTTAATATACAAGAACAATCCAGTACTAAAGGCACATTTGCACCCTTGCGGTGCTTACTTAGGGCTATTCTGCCTGATTAGAAAAGAACATACTGCATAAAGAGTAAGAAGCAACACCACCTTCAATCCTAGTATTACTACAGAAAAGATTTGAAACACACACAGTATGAAATTTTAAGAGGAAGTATTTTCTCTTTCCAGCCTAAAAAAAAAAAAAAACACCTTACAATTTCAACACGATGAAGTTCATACACAGACCTCCCGAAGCAGCTGTGACCACAGCCCCTCCTGGCCACCAGCCATGTCACTGAACGACAGCATCCATTTCTCAGACCGCTTTCCGTGAGATTAAGCTCAAATGCTACTCGGCAATAGCAACCATCAGAGAAGCCAGAGACATACTGGTGCTCAACCTTCCCTTCCTAAATTTAGGATAAATGTCTAATTGTCACAATCAGTACCCATAAGCCATCCTGCCTTTATACCAAGCCCCAGAAATTACATGGTATTGGCATGTACGGTACACACGCGTCCAGCCCCCCACAGAAGAAGATTAACCTAAAGCATTCCCTGGAAAGACAACTCAGACATTGAGAGTGGCTTCAAAGATGACAGAATCTATTCCCCAACAAGAAAGTAGTTTTCTTGAAATAGAAGTTTTCTCCTCTAATTCTTCAAAACTGTAAAACACATCCCATTGAGGTTGGGGAGAAAAGGAGAGGCTTAGGTCAGAACTGTATATTTTACCTTTTTATTTTTTTAAAATATCAGATTATACAGTCTTACAAGCTCCTTTCTACCATTATTTTTTACATATATGTACATATTATATGAGCCCCTCTTCCACCATTCTGCTTAAAGCTGGATCAGGTGTGACATCAAAAGCCAAAGTCTTCTGACAATATAACTGATCTAATGACCAGCAGTCACTGAAAAGGTGACTGTTTCTCCCCAGTCTGGCATCTTCCCTGACTTATCCTGGGCAAACCAGGTTCTGCAACAAGAACGTTCAGAAATTGGCGGTTTTGTGACTGCAGAAGGGAAGTATTTGTGATATCTGATCTGCATCCTCCAAACCACATCCTAAGAGCACGACCGGCCCAAGCCCTCCACCACCATCTGCACGGTTAGTTTGAACGCAGACAGGTTCCCCCATCCACCACACCGACCCTCAAATACTTGTGGTGGTGTAACTGGGACAAGAGGAAGGGGGAGTTGGTTAGAATGGTTTTGCCATCGTTAAAAAAAGTACATATGGAATCACAGGCTTACGTCAGAGGGAGTCCCACTTCGTACCACTGAGAAGTCAAACAGGGCTTTAGGAACACAGGCCCCGAAAACAGGGAAGACTCAAATATTTCTAGAAGAAATCTCACTTTTGGAAAGAAATACAGTGAAATGCAATAAGAATAGGAAAATCCTTTTGCATTCGCAGCAGCCATTACCTGCAGCACATGTTACTCTTCTATAAAAAGAAATATTCTTGGAACCTTTTGCTATTTTCCTGGAGCTTGTATGTGGAGTTGAAGAACCATGTCAAAGCCTGGTATGCCAAATCATGTCACTGCTGATCATTATGCAGTTGATGCTTTGAACAAACTCAAAAATAACTAGAAAGAAAAATAACTAGGAAAAGAATTGCTAGAATGTACAAACAGAATGTGTATACCCACCCGCACAGACTTATTTGTACACACACATACTCAGACACTAAGATTTTAAGATGAGTACAGGGCCCACTAGGAAGGCTCCGAATGAGAAGTGCTGGAGTTTGCACGCAGGAGATGAAAAATCCTACACACAGCCCTGTTTTCCTATTGTATTTTGTACAGCACACACCAAAATTTAAGATTAATTAGAACATACATAACGCAATTATGTTTTCACTGAAAAGCAGAGCAGTAAATATAGCTGCTTTCAAAGCCTCCTGCCATGGCTTGCCACTTGAATTCAAAAAGGAGTGGTAATAATTGTTCATGTAGAAAAGCCTCTTGAGACATGAGCAGTACCTGGAGGTATGCGCACAGATGGTTGGTCAAGGCACAAACAGTCTGGAATTTGTCTTGTCTGAAGTGCGTTCATTAGTTTAGTTAAATCACATCCGTCTGAAGAGCGATTGAAACCTAAAAGCCTTCTTTCTGTGTTTAATTGCAAACACGGTAGATTAATCTGAAAGCATCCAAACAGACAGGCTTATTCGTAACAATTTTGAAGAAATGGATGCAATTTTAAAAATCCGTTGCGACAAAAGCAAACAGATGAGAGGGAATCCTTACCTACAAAGTAAAATGCTTGCCGCTTGTTCTCTGTCCCAGTTCACAGACAAGGGCACCAGTAGCTGTGACCTATCTCCGGCAAGCTGAAGAGCGTAAACATCCTCTCAAAACTTAACCACTGTAATTAATCAGTGGGTTTATTCCCCTCCAGTTTATTTTTATTTTAAGTAACAACATATTTCCATGTCCATGGTACATTGCATCTCTAAAGATGGAATTATCAGCAGTATTCAATTCTACAGGGGATCAAGGGAAGTTAACGGTGTTTTTCCCCACGCTGGTGTCAGATTATTACGGCAGCTATCCAAAGGGTAATGATTTTCAGTGGTTTGCATTTATTTAGACCTAAAATTTGACCTCAAGTTTTCAAGACTTGAAACTATTATTTTAAAGAACAATTCTGCGATGCAAATAGCTGCACACCCCTCATAGGAAATGTTTGTAATTCAGGAACAGCAAACTATTAAAGAAAAACGGTCCCTAGCTCAACCTTGGGGTGAAATGGAATAACCAAGTAACTTCAAACATGTACCAGAACCGACCATCAGAAGCGGAGAGGTCAGGCCAAAGAGCATCATGCAGGAGTGTCTTATTTCACAAGGCAAGTACAACTAATAAGCATATAATAGCTCTGATGAAATACCAGAAGAAAGCAAGCTGGTGCACAAAGGAGGCTTTTACCAAAGGAAAACTTCATGCCGCTAGGCACTTTTTTCCCCCTAGTTTTTCCAGAGGGGAATCTTGTGAAAACCTGTGCAGCAAAAGCCAGCCTACCATCCTCCCACCGCGTGCACATGCCCCAAACGCCATCATATTCGGGTGAAAACGTAATGGTGCTCGATTTAAGGGGATAAAATACACCAGAAGTAAGAAAGGTCTCCAAAAATTGTATTTGGCTTATATTACCTATGGCATAGCAGAAAGCCACAGGCAGACGAGCTAAGCCAATGGCTCCAAAGCATTCTCACTTCTGCAAATAATATTACAGCAGCAAATTCATCTGCTGCTCAAACTCAGTCTAAAACTTGCAAACGCCCCGCAGTTACGGCCTGCACCGCTGGCGTAAGAGCAAGCTACACAAGGAGAAAACTTGCCTACAACTCACTCTCCCCATTTGGATTTTTCTGCGTTTTTTTCTTCAATCTAAAAATAAGTTAGCCATTTTTGCTGTTTATAGTCCTTTCCTTCTTCCACGCCTTCACACCTTTCTTTCCTCACCTTCCTCCACATTAATCACAACAGAGAAAGGGGACTCACAAGGGTTATAGCTGCAAAAATAGAGAAGCTTTCAGGCACACAATTCTTGCAGTATTTCACAGCACTTCTTCCACGCAGCAGCAGACTGAGGTTAACTCCTCTTGCACAACAGTGGCCAATTATTTTTTTTCCATTATTTTTTGTATTGTTTCTTTACATTTTTGATTTGAATTTTTTACATTTAAAAAATGGCCAGTTGTAAAATTTGCTCTGACATAATTTGCTTTAAATAGCAGCTACTTTAAACATTTTATTTTTAAAAGCAAATTAATTCATGCAATTCCAAAAATACAAGCAGTAATCAACATTTCAAACTGATTTGCTCCCGCTCATCCACCCTCGCAGAAACATTTGAGTGAGGGTTCGGGGTGCTGATCAATCGACAGCTGTACGATACCCCACCAAGTGCCCTCGGCATCTCTGTGCTATTCTAGAAGAGCGCAAGCTGCAGCAAACAGGACGGGCACGAAGCAGGACCTCTCTGTTTCAGGGACATCCTTCTCCCCACTGGCCAGCAGGAGAGGACGGAGCTCTTCCAGCCGCGGTCCCCCCGCCACGTGCTGGAGCGAGGAGTGGAGGGTGACAGTGCCCCGACAGCTCTCCACCCCACAGCCCAAACCCTAATGGCAAAGAGCCACTTTGTGCAACAGAGACAACACCGCACGTTTCCGAATTAAACGATAATCCTTTGCTGGTTCTCCACACTCTATATTGCCTCTGACAAAAGCAATTTGTACATGAAATTCCCGATGTCACAAAAAATATTCAGTAAGCTTTAACACCACATCAAGCAAATACCAAGTTATTCCAACTATTTGCTTGAGGAGGAACAAAGCCCTTCAATGCAGACCTACACCTGTCCACAAATCGGGCCCCGATCCCGCAGACATCTGCGCTGGGGTGCGTCTTCATGCACTCTTAACAGTTTCATTAGCGGTGCACTTCAGTACTGAACTCCCCCGATCAGGGCTGCGACCCCGTGCCCATGCCCAGGGACATGGGCAAAACCTCTACACGAAGAGAGGTTCTTGCACAGCGGTGCAAGTCAGGTAAGACATACGCTTCATCCGTTTGCTTTCTTCTTCCATTTAATAGCCAAAGTATTAATCACGGTTCGAGGTTGATAAGCATAGCATTTGGCGATAAACACCCTCCCCTTCAACCCTGCTCTCTCAAATAATCATCTCCCTGCAATAACATCACAAAGACCTTGGTTATCTCTTCTAAAGTTCCTGTGCAGCGGAGAATCTACTGAAATCAATGGGGTGGGGTGGGTTTTTTTTACCACTAATTAAAAGAGGGGGGGGGGGGAAGATATCTATCATATCAATCTGCAGCGCTTGAAAAGCACGCATACCAAATTACATTTACAACAAGGTTTCAGCACACCTTTGTGCAAGGCAAACTTTGTTGTTGTCGCCATTCACCGCTAACCTGACTCCAGGCTGACGCTGCGCTGACAAAGTGGCCCATTGTGTTTTTGTGGGAAACCGCTTCGGAGAGATCTCCCATTCAGCCCTGGGATTCAAGAACAGCCATTCACACGGAGCGGCCGCTGCAAGGGAGCACCTCTGGATGGCTGCCGGAGAGGTTGCTCATGGTGAAGGGAAGTTGAATCCATTATCATCATGGTGCTCACAGGATCTAAGTGCCTAAACTCCATGATTAACAACAAACCAACCCAAAACCCTCCACCCAAACCCCATCACTATAGAACCTTACAGCACCAGGAGAAAAAGCGGAAGTTTTATTTCACAATCCCTCACTTTCACAAAACATACAGTAAAACTTGCAAGAGTTTTTTTTTTACTTTTCTGAACTGCTTCATGAAAATGAAGCTAGTATGCTACCCAAGGTTTCTCTTAATTTGAGATAGACAGGAATTTATATTTAACAAAAACAAACAAACAACAACAAACCACCAACAACCACCCAAAACCCACAAACAGAAAAGAACACACACACATAAAATCCTCAAATGAGTAATATTGGTATCTAGCACCTTACAAGGAAAGAAGCCTCTCCTATTCCAGGTATCTGACTTTTGTCTCCAGTGATACTAAAGCATCAAGGAATCAAAAACAGTGACTCTTTAAAGGTAGAGTACTGGGAGGTGTTGGTTTCTTTAAGGTGGGAAGACATAGGGTCTCTCTATCTAAACAGAAGATGTGGAATCTCCATCATGCTAAATATGCCAACTGATGGAGCTATAAAGCTCAGGTTAACTATTAAATGGTTTAAAAGGGAAAAGCTTTGGGTTTTGTTACCTGCCTGAAATGGGGCACAGTCTGTAACACAAACTGGAGGAGAAACGAAGTTCTGTTGATACAGCGGGAGACAGGCCAGCGGAGTTACCACCACTCAGGCTGTCCGCATCCAATTAAATTGTGAATCCTCACCCTTCTAACTACGTTAATTCCCACTCTGCCAACTCATTCAGGCAACAGAAGGCTGAAAGTTATTCTCAATAAAAACAAATTTGTATTGTTCTTTGATAACAAGCAACACAATGAATTACTGGACAACTTGTATTATGAATTGGGAAACCAGCATCACTTAAAAAAAAATTACCCCGAACCCAGCAGTGCTGGCTGAAAGGCAGCCGCGTGGCTTGGTGCCAGGGAGACAGACGATCTCCCCCGCACCTGCCCTGGGTGCAGTCAAAAGGCAACAGCCCCAATCCTGTAACCCCTGGTTATAGGAGTTACTCATTACTAAGTTATAAGTCTTTGTTAATTACAATTTCTTAATACTTCACCTATTGACTTTGATACTACAGCTTTCAGCCTTAGCAGAACATTAAGAGGTAAGAGCAGTACCGAAAGGTTATTAGGACACCTTACACTAATTATTTTTCATATAATGAAAAATTTCTGAGGATTGATGAGAATTCCTCTCAATCCTAGAACAAGCAGCGCACACCTTCCAGTTGACAGCACATTGCTAGCCAGGCTCCTTCGGGAATAACCCCTGAAAGAGTGAATCTAAAGGCAGCCTATTCTTTCTGGTTCTTTGGGGTTTTTTAATTAAGAAATATCATCAAAGATATCCTACCTTACTGCTTTTAGCTCCAAAACAGGAGAAAACGTTATGGCAGCTTGTTGTTCCTGTGAGCTTACGCTGAAAGGTAGAATAGAGGGGAAGAAAAGGAGAAAATGAAGGAAGAAAACAAGGTGTTCTTACACTAGGTCTGCAGATGGATACCCAGAGTTTCTTGTTTCCTAAAAACTCGGAAGACATAACTGTGACCGTCCAAGCCTACACAGACTCCACTTAGGATAAACCAGTTAGCATTAACCTGCAGACTCCCATTAAAAAGTGAATCTTGATGGCGCTTTAGGAGACACAGCTGGACACCCATGCCTGCCGCACAACCAGGGGAACGCCACTGCCTGTTGGAGACAAGGCATCACGCACTAGGAAGCTCACACAACTCTAGAGAAAGTAAAATTTTAAAGATAAAGAACAATTAAGGGGCCTCAAAGGCAGCAACAGGAAGTTGTTTTGGGAGTCAAGAGGCTCGTGTACAGGACAATAATAAGAGCCAGAAGTTGAGCTGGGTAAAGGAAGGTAAACTTCCACAGTCACACTGCCACAAATTTTTAATGCAAACTTATTATTTAATCAAAACGGGGACAACACAACCAAGCATGACTTCCCTATTGAAACCACACACAGTTCCAATGAAGTCAAACCCTTGAAACTAAAGTTAGCTTTCCACATCCTTTAAATGACACAATTCTAGTCAAGCAAAAAACTTAAATGGACAAGCTGCAGAGAGCAAACCAACTCTCCAGCTTCGTGCAACACACAACTCCAATTTCATTTTCCCTCATTACACTGGAGGGAATTTCATTTCCCTACCTGCATGTCAAACTTCAGAGGTACAAGAGTCTAGAGTCAATATTCAAATAAACTTAAGAAATCCCCAGAAAGGAAGAAGTTGTACTCCATAGAGGTAAACAATGAGACGGTTGGTTGTTATCTTCTTAGTGAACATCTGCGGGTTTTTTATCGAGAAGACCAAAGTTCCTGATTTAACAAGACAAATGCCCTTTTATTTCTGCTCTAAGTGAGATACCTGAGTACATCCCTCCCTCTCCCTGGCTCCGTAACAGCATCCCCAGCCCTGTGGACACAATTCCAGCAGAACAGCGGGGAACCATAAACTTCCTGGACTGCCTGTTGCCGAAAGCACGCTGCTGTCAAACCCCACGCTGAGAGCCCTTGCAGTCCAAAACGCTAGCAAAAGCTATTTAGTCTGTGTTTGTCCTAGGAGCGTTTCACACCACCTCTGCGGACACGCGTGGCCGCGATGAACAGAGATGCGTCTTGCATGGGCCAAGCGCAGGTGCGAGGAAGCCAAGGCAGCCGTGCAGTGGGGTGGCCCTTCTTCCCACCCACCTGCCGAGCTGTGCCACTGGAAGTCAGTACCACAGAACCCACCCAAAACACCTCTGTTCCTTCTCTGCTCCACTGATTTCCAGAAGGCAATCTTCCTTTCCCAGCTTGGCAAAAACAACCCGCTTGCTACTTATAAACACAGGGTAGACCTGTTGTACAAGCCTCAGAGTAACTAGCTTTAAGTATGCAAAAATAAAATCAGTGGTAACACAGCAGAGTTTATCTTTGGTTCCTTCTAAACAAAATAATTTTGACTTTTATGATGGCTCATGCTTATCCACCCAGTGATAAATCTCTAGCAGCAACCATTCACAGCATTTCAGTTTTCTGGAAAGAAGCTTTTAAAAATAAATAAATAAATCAGTACATAAATAAATAACCAAACAAACTTCAAAAAAGGCAACCACGTTATACCAAAAGTATTTCATTTGTAATTCTAGCTGGAATTCAAAAGTTAAAGCTTTTGGGAAAGGCAGAGAGAAAACTAGCTTCTTAAAGAGATGCAAACCTCAGTCCTGAGAAATGGACTTGGACTTGGTTTGCATATGGGGTGGGGAAAACAACCTTCAAACGGTAAGTGGTTTTGGAGGTTTGGGGAGAAGGTACAAACAATACAAAATTCACAGAATTCCAATAAACAGATAAGAAGAAACGCGCAAGTCACACAAACGTAAGAAAATCCCCTCAAAACTCTAGTTGGTGTCGTCCAAACTAGAAAAAGACTGAATCTACAAGACACGGTAATTCTTTAAGAGTCAGTTTTCTACACTCTCTTGCATAAATATAAACCACTTCACCACCACATGTCCTGCCAGTCTTCAGTATTCAGCTTATCCTCAACATGCGCCTCACTTTGCTTATTGCAAGAGAAATTCACGCAAATCCTGATGCAGCAAAGAATGTTACATTACGTTTATGTACTTTTAGAATTAATCCCATGACAAATATAGAAATATAGTATTTTTACATAAATAAAATTATATTTTAAAGATTAAAATGGGGGTTGACAGCATCTTATCTTTGACAGTGGAGGCAGAAACCTCAGAATATCAGCAAAACCGCGAGTTAGTCTGCAGAGCTACGCAGACAGCCTGACAGCATTAGCCCAGGAGCCAGCTCTCCCCGTGAAATTTAGCTGCGCTCAATTTTACCCGAGCGATATAACTGACGCGTGACCCAACAAGATTTTATTCCACCGCTTTAACACCCAGGGGAGCGCTATCGAGGCACACTTAGTTTGTGTGAATAAGCCTGAACACCCAGGAACTATCACCGAAAGTGCAGCACAATCTCCCTTCTTCAGTACTTACATTCTGACCCAGTTCAGTGACATTTTGGCAGGCAGAGCCCACACAGACACCTACCTTAATGATATGGTGCAGGGTTAATCAGTGACAAAAGCCTATCCATTAACCCCAGTTGTTCTTCCAGCAAAAAGCTTCAAGCCACTTGCATCTCTGAGACCTGGGCATTTATTCCCTAATTTCTAGGGGGAAGTGCATACTTTTCTATCACTTTACATATCTGGTTTAAAAAAAAAAAACTGATTATTCTCTGTATTCACAATAGCATACTCCTCTTGGGGCAGGGGAGGAAGGTGACATGCTCGTGCAACAATTTTATTAAAAACTCTCAATACTAATGGACCCATGTAGGGAAAAAAAAAAAAAAAAACACACCACCGCTCTCCCTCAGACATATTCCTCCTCCCCCTTCTCTCTTGAGTCCCTAATCATAACTCCGGGATGGTACAGAAAGCCAGTCTGGGTTCAGAGCTGCTTTAACCTGCTGATGAGTACGTAAGCAACAGAGCATGCTGCAGGACAACCTCCCAATACCACACAGCTGTTCAGCATTTCATCCTCCTCCTGATGCACACTGAGGAAATTCCCTCATCCTTAACAAATTCTGACTAATTTTTTCCATTGCCCCAGATGAAACTTCAGCCGTAAGGTTTTTCTCTAACCTTGTTCTGTGCTCCTAGGCGTTGCTGCATCAGGCCCTGTTACGGATAATGTATATCACAGGTGGCTGGGCATACCTCCTCACCATCCCACAGGTGCCAGAGATACCTTACACTTCACAAAGCAACTGCCTAGAGCACAACATACATGAGTGCTACAGCTCTACACCAAGAAGTAATCATTGCCTGTTACAGTTTTAGATACTCAAACTAGTACTTTGGAATTCAGCACCACAAGTCACTTGACCCTCAGCAGCATCTCTGTTCGCAGAAGAGCAGAACAAGACTTAGTATTGTTTCGATCAGAAGCTCAATCTGCTACAACTTTTGTCTTTCTTTGTAGCTGAAGAGACTGCGGATGCTCTGATTTTTCTCCTCCTCATCCATATACATCAGTGGCACAGAAATCTCAGAATAGTACCTGGTCAGAGGTAATGAATGAGATATTCATTCCCACCTAAAATGAACAGACTGTAATATGTTTATTATTAAGAACACACTGAGGTACATTAGTCTTGAAGGCTTTTTTTTTTTGAACACTTCTTGAATTGATTACATTAAGGAAAGTCACTTTGTTACTAGCGAGTTCCTTCTTGTGACACACACGCGTGGGTTGAGCCTCCTATCTGTTAAATACAGAGAAAGTACTTCTGCTAATAATAAAGAGAAAGTGGTAGTACAATCACCGACTGCATTCTGCTTATAGCCTGAATGCTGAGCATCATGGGGTTGTAGGAGGATAAAGAATTCCTCAAGATTAACAGGGAACTGATCAAAAGTGCAGAACCACGGCAGTATCTAACAGCAGAGCAACCTACACCTGGTAAACCGGCAGAATTTTTAGATCAGCTAACAGACTCGAAACCCACTCCTTCTCTAGGAAGGATCACGATGGGAAAACATGACTTAGTGTAGTTTAACATTATATACCAGCTGTCAGATCAATAACTGATACTGTAACAGGGATCTATGTTTGTCACCAAGTGACTCAGCCGCTGGGAAATCGGTCATGTAGAGTTAAAGCAAGTGAGCTCCCTATCCCAAATATAAATAAGTACAGCAGACAAAAGGATAAAGTCTTTATTTTAGACTTTATGTTAAATTTAGCGTAATGCAGAGTGAAACACAAGGTAGAGGTCACAAAAATATTTTTTTAAGCCATATCCAAAAAACCCCATCGGTGGCAAGAAGATATAAAGATGTAGAACAGGTGCACAAAATTCACTGCTGGATCCAAACTTTAGCATTTAAGGGCATACCAGTGGCCCCAAAAACAAAACAAAAGAGGTGGGTTCTGTTCAGTACAGTTGTCAGGCCGCTGTTCATCAGTACAATAAATCTGGTAACCACTTTTACAGCTTCCCTTGGCAGCTTTATTTCTTGTAGGCTACATTTAGGGTCTCACTCTCCCATACCTCACCACAGAGGTTTGAGATCCTCATGTAAGTCGTGAGATACGTACATATACACACGTATATACCTGTTCATCTACATAATGGGTGTAATTACCTTCATTTATCTGAAGATCCTTAGAATACTTAAACCATGTTCAGAAATAAGCGAGTTCCAAGAATTACTGAAGACTCTAAAGCAAAGTGGTGAAGAGAAACATCCCAATTCTATTTATCCAACCCCTCTCGTTGTCCTGGATCTAACCTGCTGCAAAAACCCACAGGCTGACAGCATGTCCTTCAGCCTTAAAGCACGGCGTGCCCGTACCCCAAAGCCTTACACACACGTGCTTCAAGAGAGCGGCGCACCGGGGAGCGCAGCTCCCGCCACTGGCACATACCAAAGATTCCAGATCATCTTTGCACCACGACTAAAATGCTCTCATCAACTTGGATTTCTGTTATAACATGTTACTCCAGCCTCAAAAAGTGCAATCTCAGCATGGTAAGTTGAGTGTTGTTTTAGGAAGCCTTCTCTTGGGTGCTGGGGATGCAGAGAAAATGGGTTAAGAAGTTTAATGCACACCATAGTCCTCATGTTTCCAAAAACAAAGTCCAGCTATAAACCCTAAGAATGCTACACACCTACCAAATTCTTTTCTCTTTTTATTAGCACAGGGAAGACCGGAACACGGGTACTTTGTGAATGCCTCACCTCTTCATTAGGCTGCCTTTTTTTCTGTAAATTTTACTGAATTGCTGAATATCTGTTGCTAACTTTGAGATATGTCTACAGGCAAATGCATCCTTTATGAAAATACTTGTTGCTAGAAACACAAAAAAAATATCCAGAAGGAAAAATTATGGTAAACGATAAATTCTCATTGTATTTAATAGTTGTAGGTCTTTGTTAGTAACAGCTATCCCAGAATATGCAGCCACATTCATGAGATGGAGTGAATTCTATCTGAAATTTACAGAAGGAAGCAAATACAAACAGTCTTACAAAGGTATTTTCAGAGCAGGAAGCTACAGGCACTTACTTCTCTGCCGCTCCGGCGGCTGCTGACCCTGGCACACTGCAAACAAACCCTGCAGTCAATGGGGAGCAGGCAGCAGCAACGCTAAGCACACTTCACTTTCGCTACGGGATTAACCAGATCACAAATCACCAATTAAATCCTGCTTTATGATTTAGGCTTTAATTCATTATGAACGCAAAGGCAAAACATGCAATGGAGCCTGGTGCAAGTCAGGCTGGGGCCCTTTGCTCCGGCTATCCCTGTCCCAGGGCTCAGCCCTCCTTGGAGGTGAATTCTTTTTTAATGTTCAAAAGGCTTTTTCAAAGAATCTAATGGTTAATTGCTATACATTGCTGACAGCGATAAATACAAATCGCTGAACATTCAACGCGCAACTAGGCATGCTGGTGGTTTACCACTACATAAGGGGTGTGTATTTTTTTGTTCTCCAAAGCCTTCCTATTTCTTCGCTTAAAATGGGAAAACTAGGAACTTATCTTCTGCAGTGTGCAAGTTTCCCTCCCCCCCTTCCATTTTGTGGATTTTCTGCCAATAATATTGTCGAAAAATGAATTCCTGTGGACAGGAAATATCCTGTGCAAAAGATATCCAGCTTTATGATACTTAAAAACATTGTGCACTCCTCCTTATCTGTCATTGAGCAGGCGAGCTGCTGGTGTGCGAGCGAGCGTGTAACGCCTTTGGGCGGCCGGGAAGGGCCCCACGCATGCCTCCGCAGCGGTCACCCCCTCACACCTTCGGATAAACCGGCTCCTTCAGTTTTCCCTTTTCCCTGTACTCAACCCCAGTCGTGGCACCGCAGTCCAAAGAGAAGACGTAAGGCAGGCTATCAAGAGGACATCCTCTCCAGCCTCTCCTGATAAGGTGCTTTACGTTATACCCACAACCTGTATCTCAATGGCCTATTCTGATGTAGGTGGCTTGGCCTTTCAAGCGATCCGTTTAATTTCCTCAACAACTCCACTCCACAAAAGCAAACATCCTGTCCCCTTTCCAGAGCCGGATCCCAGTTGCGGCAGGCAGCTGCCAGCAGCGCAGGCAGGGACAAGCAGCACGGCTCCAGCCCGCGCCGGGGAGCTCCGCCGGCCGCCCTCATTACGGAGCAGGTTCATTCACTGGAACAGACCAAAAGTTACGGGAACTGACACGTGGTTGTAAAAGAAAGTTTGACTGGTCTTCAAGCAGCTCGCAGGGTGTTGGGTGTAGCAGCCCTGGGTTTCTAATCCATCCCTAAGTTGGGCTCCCCGTGCAACCAACCAGCAGTCAAACGTACGCGTCCATAACTGGGCTTGTGGGGGTAACGGTGACTGTACAGAAATCTTAAGTCACCTAGTGCAGATATCGTGGGACAGTGATGTTATAACTTACTATGCAACTCTTCCCTGCTTGACCAGCCTCAAGCCCCATGAAACAATATCCAAGTGGTTGATTCACATCTAACGCTTTCTCAGTAGCTTATATTTCTTAACCAAAAAGCAGACAAATCTTAAAAAGCACTGAGGATTCAATCCCTTTTAAGGCACTCTGACGCTTCAGTAGCTTGCTCTCTCCTCCTGTGAGGAGGACAGCCAACATCCAAAGCTAAATGCAGAGGAGCAGTTGAGGTAAAGCCAAGGCTGCCATCCCTGGAATGAGGGCAGCCATTCAACAAAAGAAAGCAAGCATTTCAAGGAAGAAAAGCAAAAATTCTGACAGCACAAAATTGCAGCCATGATACTTGGATCTTTTAAAAATACATTTCTCTAAAGGTTTTTAAGTGCTATTTATTATTTTTCTAATAAACAGGCATCCAACTCCAGCCTTAGTAGTAAATAGTACTTCCACTTTACATCTTTGCTAGTCTCTAAAGAAAAGAGAGACTTAGAAGAATGCCAAATCACTGTGGCTTCGCTGGAAACAAGGGGCAGGTAACGCTTCATTTGCAGAAGACTTCAAAAAAACAAGAGAAACCTCCTGTACCTCCTCTTGCAGCAGAGCACCCCTAAAGATATTTACCTGACTATAGCCACAGATCCAGTTTTTATAAAAGTAAGTATTCCCTTTGAAAAACAGCTCCACAGAAAGAAGCATGGATCTTGTCCTAACACCAGGTGCTTGGAGACACTCAGGCTTCGGTCAGCACTGCAGCAACAAAACTAACACTGTAGTGTTTCTCCTCATTTCTGTTGGCTGCACCTTGTTAGCTGGCACAGATCAGATCCTGCTCGGCGCCTCGCATCAATAACTGATGTTCAAACTGAAATCCAAACAAACTCCATCTTGATCTGCTCACAAATCAGAGCATTTCATAATAGAGTCACGTTTATTCCAGAGCACCCAACGCCTGGGGGAAACTTGCTTCTAGAAATATGACACTCAAATACTTTATAGCCACGGTGTTACTTCTTTGATGTTCAATACCCACAACCACAATTTACTGAAATAGGCAACAGAGAGCATCACAACTGCCCACTCACCTCACGACAGCTCCCAGATGAAGCCTACTGGTTCCCAGGCATCGTTCACACCATTGGATTACATGATACCTTTGGGTCTCTGCTCCTTCAGGATCACCCTGCCATCCCACCACCAATCCTCCAAAGTCACTGAACTCGTGGTTCTGAACATTCAAAAGCTGAGATCAAGCCGTTTCCAAGGGCGAGTACCTACGTTAGACATTGCCAACAAGCTCTGCATAGGCTGCAGGAGCGAGGAAGAGAATTTGGAGCGCACAGCGTCTGCTCTGACACATCTGCCCACAGGGCACGGAGGGAAGAGAGCCAGCAATGTAAGCAGAGAAGTCTTTGTCCTTAGGTGACACTGAGGCAATCTACACACGCCAGAACTGTTGTGCAATTAGTATGTTCTTAATTTTGTACCCTTAGAGAAGTAAGGAAGTGTACTTAATCAACTGAAAATAAAGTAATGCGAAATAAAGCAACCCAAGTAACTAATTAGTTAAAAGATGTCAAATGGAAGCAAAATGAAGTGTCTAATTATACACCATCACTTCAAGTGTACAACACAATACAGACCTATAAAGAAAACCTGCCACTTCCTAATTCAATCTGAACAATCCGACCAAACACCACTGCTGAGTAATACTGAAGAGAAAAAAAGTTAAGAAACTAACACAATAGTTTAAATCTTTCTGGTGAGGTTCAATGAGATTTTTTCAGTCCACTGAAACTGATTGACAAACTTGAACCAAATTCACACAATTCAAGGCTTCCTCCAAGACAATTTTATGCAACAAAATTCATTTAGAGACACAACAACAACAACAAAGTTTTTTGAGTTTTCCTCCAATGTTTACATAAATTGTATAATCTCCTGTATCCTCAGCTTTCATTCTCAAGGCAGCATCTTAGTCTCCAAAATCATTAAGCCTAATGAGGAACTGGTGTGGACAGGTATTAATTCAGCAGGGGGAAATTTCCTCAAAAACCTCCATCCCCATTGTGGCATTTCTTTGTCCCTCAAAAGGATCTCTAATGCTATCGGTTGACATTATCAGTCACGAATGTACAGCCTAAATGCAAGCCATTGAAGCTTATCAGATCACTGACAATGTCACTTTAACAGCTTTAAAAGCAGTTTTAGGGACAAATATCCTGAAAACAATGAAGCTATGCTGATGTGCAGACATGTCAAATTCCCATTTTTTTCCTTACCTGAATAATCTCTACGGAACATAAGCACCAGTAGGGAAGTGAGAAAGGGAAAAGATAATGGAGCATTTCAGAGGACATCAAGTCCCCTCAGACATTTTTCCGAATTCAGTTTCATAGCACCCGAGTGGCAAATACAGTGAATGTTTCCAATGACCATCTACAAGAAGTTGATTTTGTTTATTTGCCTTCTAATTCTGTCACCATCACTATTTCAGTAACAAAACCATAGCAGCCAAAATCTTTCTGTGTGTCCTGGAAACAGCAGCAGTACATTTTGCAGAGGAATGTTGCTGTAGCATTTGCAAATATTGTCGAAATATGTTTTTCCTTATAAAATCAAACCAATCGTTAGGAAAAATAAGGCGTTTTTCACACAGAATACATGGCGCGGTAAAATTCAGTCCTTGAGTAGGAGAGCATAAATCTATTTGAATCAGACAGGATCAGGGCTCTTTTTTTGTTAGGAGTAAAATAGATTCAGTGTTGGAGTATTTGCCAAAGTATTATCAGTGGTTTCGTGAAAATAATAAAGGTTAAAAGATTGAGCTTTTTTGTATTTTGTCTTAAGTACAATTATTTGCAATTCAAAAAGATTCTCAGGAAGACTTTAGAGAACCATTTTTAGATATAATCAAGAAACCTTAAGCTGCACTCAACATGCAAGTTCCCATCAAGCCACATTAGCAGTCCTCTAAAAAAGAGAATTAACCAAAAAGATGCTTGGAATTCTTTCTGCATTACACAGACCTCCCCATACCCCATCTGGCATCCCAGCTCTCTCTCATGCCTACATTTAAACCAATTGCCCACCCTTCAGCAAGACAAAGCCTACTGCTGAAACCAAGTCTCCGATGATGCAAGTGAGGAACAACAGTGAGCGCAAAAGTAGCCACAGTGTAGGTGAACCTAGACTCACCTGAATTCAACTAAGTTAAGCCCATCGCTTTAAGGGAAGACCTTGAGATATATATATATATATATATGCACACACATGTATAGGGAAACATGACCTAAGGGCCAGATTTGGGGTAGAAGACCCAGAAAGACTTAATTAAGCGTTGCTCCCTATCTCAGCATGCTTCCTTTTCGATGCATGCTAGCAGCTGAGATTTCCAACCAGGCTATTACTAAAAGGAGATGTTGTTAATAATCTAACAGTTCTGTATACCACCTGGAATCCAACACACAATATAGATACCTCTGTAGAGGTACCTTTATATTATTCATTTGCACCTCGGTATTTCAGCATTAGAGCTGTGCTCGTGCTTCAAAGCTCGCTGTCGCTCCCCCTGGAAGGACAGAAGTCAAAGACCCACGGACAAGCACTTCACGTCAAACACACCCTCCACTGCTCCCGGCCTTAACATAAGCAGATTACAGCTCTGCTGTATTCTGTCTGAACTTCTCTTTATCTCTTTCCAATGCTACGCTAATTATCCCTGACAAAAGACAGACTTTAATTAAACAGGCAATGACCAACCTTTTATCTATAAAGTCTTTCTTCCCATACAAGTTCTGCCTCTAAGTAACTATTAAATACCATATTTTAGCAGTGAGTAATTAGGAGATATTCCTACCATGCAGAGTTAATGCGGAATTCAAACAACGCAGGAGACGCAGGTCGAGGGGGCTGCCAGGGACGCCCTGACCGCAGGAAAAGCCAGGATGCACCTCTGCCTGGGGTAGAGCCTTTCTACAGAGCGGGGGTATTTGTGCTCTCGCAGCACACACTGTTCCAGGAAGGCTTAGGCAGCTGCTATTCAGTGCAACGCGCTTCGCAGTGAGTAAATACAAAGAAAGACAAGATCTCCGCCTCAAGCTGTTCAGAAGAGAAAGGGAAGATCTTTCCTGATGCCCTTTCGTACAGAGGACACGGAAGCCCGTCTCTTCAAATATGAGGAAGAAAGAGCAGGGGCAGTTTCAAAGAAGGAAGCAATTGAGGCATTGGGACAGGTAGCTGAAATGACACCGAAGGAAGGAGAACAACTAATTTAAATCAAAACCAGGTAGTTGAGCTGTTCTTTTAACTGACACATCACTTGCTAAGGTGTACTACAGGAACTTTAACAGAAAGCTGCCCCACGCGTGCACGGCACTGAGGAGACCGGGAGGTGTTCCCTGTAACACTTTTGCACTTACCTCTCTTAACCCTTTTTCTTTAGGGCGGGAGGTGGTGGTTAGGGGACAAGACTGGCGGACAGAGAGAACCACCACTGACGCTTTGATTTCAAACAGCACGAGTACTAGAAGACTAAAGCTGAAGTGAAATACACCATTTGCCCATTTAACGAGGACATTTCCCCCCCTCTCAGTGTACCTCAGCAGGAACATCCCTGCTGGGAAGGCAACGTGGGACCGGGAAGCCTTTCCCGGCTCGGATGCACCGCCAGCGCGGGAGGAGGGATCACACACCATGGTCGGCTTGGCTTGAAACCCACAGCCAGGTTTGAGCACAGGTTCAGGAAAGGCTGAAGCAAGCCCAACACCAGGCCAGCACCAGCAGAGCCACGCTGGACCCGCCACTGCTGCCCCTCTACCTGCGCCAGGCCAGCACTGACCGGCGGTGAGGCAAGTCAGATCCAAGGGTAACTTCCAGACCAACTCAAGAGGTCTGGCTTGTTGAGCCAAAACAACAGAAGCAATAGGAACAAAGGGAGCTGGAGGCAGGACTGACCTTTCAGTAGCAGCACTAACTTAAGAGTTGTGTAATCAGGCCACGAACTCGCACTTTGATGTCCATCGGTAGTATTTCATCTATCAATATGCATGCGGAGCTGGATCACATCACCTCCTTTTTTAATATCATGATGTTTAACTACTTAACCGAGGTGATCCGTCAAGTTCAGTACGGCAAACACTTGAGAAACCATTTCCTTCCCCCACTGCCTTCGACATATTTGGAGAATGATTTGATTTACACCACAAAGGGAATTCAAACATAGCTCAAGAGTAAACAAAACTTCCCTACACCATACACACGCAATCTATACAAGATGTGTGAAAAAAACTCAGTGTTTTCCTACCCTTCTGGCTTCTGCACACTCAACACCCAACAGCAGGAAGCTTCACCTTCGCAGAACCAGTCTGGATCATCCCGTGACAGCTTTTGAATCACCACAGCAATCAAAGATTATTAGAGGGAGAGTAATTGGAGTTAGTACATGCAGTTTAGGTTTACAACAACACATGCTAATTTCCCCAAACTGATGAGAATTGAGAGGAGAAACTGACTTGAAAGAAAACTCAAGTTACAGCTGTAACGTGGCAACCGAAATTCCCCCCCCCCTTTTTTTTTTTTTTTTTTAAGAAAGGCAACTATGAAAGATCAAGTATGATCCCCTCATTTGAGAAAGGGGGAAACTTTGGTTAAAAACCTATCACAATTCAGTGGTAAAATGAAGATAATACAAACCTAATGCAATACAAAAAGGGAAAAATGGGTTGGGAAGAAGAACAGACGGTGATGGAAGCAAACTAGAACTACAGAAAATTGGTGAGTGAAACCAAGACTAAAGTCAAGACAAGTCAGAAAAAAAAAAGTAATCGTGACTTGCAGGACAACAGAAAATAAGCTGCTTTTTAAAATAAACTAGGAAGTATTGAAACCTAATAGTGGTATAAACCCACTGCACACGCAAGTGAAAATAGGGCGAATGATGCAGGGAAAAAACATTTAATTTTTTCTACTCGGTATGTGGAAAGAAGCAAAAAAAAAATGCACTTGTATCAGACCGACTGATGAATTCTCTCAGTGACCAAGTCGGCCTCGAAATCTTGCAATTAAGTTTTGGTTCTAGCCTTCAAGGAAACACCTGACCAAGATGCCCTGATGCAGCGGGACGGAGGGGAGATCGCGCTGGCCCCCAGGAGCTGGGAGGGAGGCAGAATGACCAATGCAATTACACCCCATTAGTAGGGCATAGCTTTCAGATAAAACCATCGAAAGTCAGCGTAGGATTCCAGTGATAAGGAATTCAAAGATACGAACGTAATCAGCATTGTTGTTCTATATAAAACAGGTCCTGTCCAACAAATCCAAGTGCTCCCTCCGACGAGATTACACCTTTGGTTGGGAAGATAGCTGTGTGAGCACGTGCGTATTCCTTAGCCAGCGTTTGACTTAGGACCATGCAACACTGATAAAAGAGTTAGCACTGAACAATCAAAATGAAATATTTCCCGTGTATTAAGAGCTCGCCAGCTAACTGACCACGGCTTAATCTGTGAGCTGATAAGACTATTTGTGAATCAGCCATGATACGGGTGCAGGCATACCCAGCTGCTTGGTGCGTGGCACACCGGCAGGATTTACTAGGACTGCGCAAGATTTATTTACATGGTCCCAGGATGTTAAAGACCAGTAAGAGCCAGTGAGAAGAAGCAGGAGGCAGGCAAAGCAGAGCTGGGCACAACATTAAAAAAACAAAAATCCAAAGATTAGCTACTGGACTAGATGGGATCAGCCAGGGGAAGTGAACAGTATTTCCTCCTCTTATGGAAATACGACTTTATGTGCTCACCAGAAATAAGAGTTACAAGTAAGCCAGGAGAACTTCATTCTTTTATAGAAGGAACTATAACCGTACTAAATTAAGCGTACGTTGTACTGCTTACTGACAATTTTATTAGCCTGCAAAAAGTTAGTTGGCATTTGTAAGAAAACCGGTTTCGCCCCCCCTTACCCATAACAAGCCAGCCTTTTACAAAGATTTCCTACAGATACAACATACTAAACAGAAGACAAATAGTTATCGCCCTCTTGCCACATCAAGTTGTCAGCATTCCTCCTCTGGGAGAGACTTTCAGAGGTGCTCAAACCGCACACAGGCGCTGCCGGGAGGCTTGTCAAGTCTCGTGTTGGGGAGGGAAACCCCCAGACACACGCAGACCACTAATAGGATTTCTAGTCCAGCCTCAACTGGAGCAAACCCCAAACAAGTATCTCCAGTTATTTCACCTCCACGTCTTGTTTTCTCAGCTGTAAGATGGGGATAATGAAATGCATCACCTCTGTTAGGTGCTCTGGTATCTCCTGAGAGCAAAGGAGCCATAGTGTTGGTTATTCACCAACGATTATTTAATGATTTCCTACTAAAATTGACAGCCTGTCCTGGCCAGTAATACTAATTGAAATTATCAGTTCACAGCATCTACTTGGCAGTCCACATTAACAACAACAACTTTACACTGAAGATTTTTCATACAGACCTTCCTAAATTAGGAAATGCTTAGCAGATCGTGGGTGGGACTGAAACTAAACCACACTACCCAGCCACCATTAAATAAAACCCACACACACCAATCACTGCTGCTGCCTGTGCTCAAGGTCCCACCAACATGCCAAGCCCTGGGATGCTCCCTCTGCTCCGTCTTCCCCTTCCCAGCCAGGTTCTTCCAGCCAGCCCCTGCCCTTCCACCAGCACTTTCACCCCCTGAAACTGGGTTTCCTATTACCCAAATTAACCCTTCCCTCGCCATACTGAAATCCCATCAGAACAATAAAATCAACTCTGACATACTTTGTACCAACTCAACCGCGATTGAGCAAGTGGCCACAATGCAAGATGCCGTTCCCAGTTGTTTCATTAACTCCCCAGCCACAGACGACTTCTTTTTTAATTAAAAAAAAAAACTTTTAAATGCAATGGCTTATTGTGATTTTTAATTAGTGACAGGATTTCAGATAGTGCACACCCAAGGCCCCGAAAGGGGGGCGAGGGGAGTACGTGTGTGTGCTTGTGAAACCATTGTCCCTCCGTCAATACAGCTCATCCTCCAGCCCATCCAAGTTCTCAGCTGCCCAGTCACACAACTGTAAAAGTCAACAGCTGGGCATTTTATAACCCTGGAGACCTCGCAAGCCAATCCTTACATCGCTGGCAAGGAGTCGTGGCCAGAGCCCGAGGACCCCACAGGGACCGTTCCTGCCCCACCACACTGCTTCACCTTCCTCCTTCAACCGGCCGCTAACCCAAGGCGAAGTCGGGGCTTAGAAGACGGGCAGACAGCTGTTTTGTAAGCACTTAAAATGATAGAGGCAGGCATACTGAATTGCGTCGTCGGGCAGTGGCTGGGATCCAGGATCTCCAACCATCTGGAAGTTTGCTTGGCTTTTGTTTCAAGCCTCCAGCGCTGATGGATGGAAACAAGCTCCCAGTTCTTCTGCATTAACATAAAGACAATTAAAACAATTCCCCCCCTCAAGTAGCTCAGAAATGAACGCACATCACACAAGCTAAATGAGACAGTGTTGATAAATATATTTAAGTAAAACCTGACTCTTTGGAACAAAAAAAAAAAAACACCAAAACAAAACCTCAGTTCAGTCACACAAAACAGCTTTGTCAACAAGTTCCTGTGGCTCCTCATTGTAAGAGGAAAACACTCAGATGAAAGCCTGCAGAAGGACTCACTGCATCCTCCCCTCTCCAAGAAACATTAGCTACTGCCTGACAAAAGCATTTCTGCTGAGAAAGGGAACAACACAGGCCAGTATTAAAGCAATTTCAGTGTAGCTACCAAGCAATTAGCCAGATAATACCTTCACTACGTGCTGATTTTTCCTTTTCCAGAGTACTGGTGCAAGCATAACTAGTAATTTGTTGTTTGTACAGCCACTTCTGAAGTTACAGGTGACCCAATTTAGGTTTTCCTTTCCATATCACTGAAACTATTTCCACTTTGGCGTTGCGCATTTGTTCACTAATTTATTTCACTGTTGGTTTTTTTTTAAGCTTTTACATTGTATTTTAGGGTAACTACCATCTTATATCAGCAAATATAAATTCAGACATTTTGATTTTTAAATATTTCAACTCACATTTGTGAAACGCTGATCTTGTTACTTTTTTCCCCCCTAAGCCAAAGCATAAACAAAGTTTAACTTGTGTTCTGATTTTGATTTGAAGCTGGTGGTTAGCACGTTCCTTCCTAGAGATTCTCGTTAGTGAGGTTTTGGACACAAACCTCTGGGCTTTACTCCGATAAATGATCCACCACTTTCACACAGCGGTTTTGGAAAGCACCTCTATTGTTTGACCTGATGTTCAAAGCTCTCTGGAAGCTGCCCATCTCCTTTCCTGAAGCTAGGTTACATCAGGACCTACTACAATAAGAGTATCAGTAACAGGATAGAGGAGTGAAATTCCACCATGATCGCAGCCGTATCAAAGTTTCAGCACCACGACCATGTAGCTCTGCACATACCTAACTTCAAGTGCCTTGAAAAAAGTATTATTATGCCGATTCATTAAAAAATAAGGATCAGGTTTATAAGTTTTGCTGTTGCAATGAACGCCTCAAGTATTTTCCTCACAAAATATTCCAGGACAAAAGGTCCTTTTCTGTTCTCCCGCTTCCTTGAAATCAGTCTGCCACTTGTACGCTCCTCATTCATATATGAAAATACTACAACACATATTCTTTTGTAGCCTTGCATAAAGCTCTACACGTTAAAATTAGTTAGGTCTTTCTGCTTGCCATAAGGTGTCTCCTGTTCAGATAGCTGGGCTGGTTTTGGTCTAAGCTGTTTGAAAAAATTCTGAACAAGTTTTTATTTATTGACAGCTTGCATCCACGTGGTCATCTGCTGATGCTGGCTTTGGGCTTAAAACAGTCATTTACGCCTCCAGTGTTCACATCTCTGATGGATTTAGAGACAGTAAAGTTCTTTTAAACTTTTTTCCTGTTAAATATTTCTCCATTTCATCTTATAAGAAAGGCTTGTAACCCTCTTCCGCAACTCTACCACTTCAAATTTATCCATCTTTCCTGAACGTAGGCGATCAGAATGTATACTGTTTTCCAAAAGAAGTCCCAAAGGACTTGCAAAATAGTATTCATGTCCCTTCCCATCTCTATTAAAAGCAAAATAAAAACCCACTCTTTGGTGCATGCCTCTTTTCATGGCTCTATCACCACTAACCGACCACGCTCACGCTATGGTCAAGCAGTCCCAGTGGTTACACAGCAAAGCCTGTATCGGCTTTAAAAAACCCTCCATGCTAATACTGAGCACAAAGATCAGGAAGATTATGCTGGCAGAAAAACATATAGCAGCCACGCTAAATCTCCATCTAATATACTAGGAAATAATAGATAAAAATGGTATTTTTCTGTTTCTTCCGCCCAACTCTTTATTTCGCATACGACAAGAGAAGAGTCAGATTCGGTTGCTTCCCCCTTCCATCTACAAATCCCTTTGCATTTTTCAAAAATGCACAAGTTGTTGGATGTTGTGAAACACTTTCTGCAAAACGCAGGAAAATGCTAAAATCAGAGATACTTTATACAGTATATAGTTAATGTAAAATACTCATCAGAGAACCAGTCAAGCACTCTTCCAAATTTTTATGGGAAGTCAGCATGTCAGATTTTCGTTATTTAGATTGCCTCAATTTTGCATATAGCTCCCTGAAATTGCTTTGCGCTTGCCAGGCGATAAGCCCAGGCAGGCGAGCAGTGCCGGCAGGCCAGGGCAGGCAACACCTCGCTGCCCTGCGCGGGGGCTCAGGCACCCCTGCCCGAGCAGCCACGAGCCAAGACAGCGGTCCTGCGGGCGACTCTGCATGTGCACGGCCGTTCGCGGAACCTCCGCAAGATAGTTAAACCTCACTTGCTTTACAGAGCTGGGACACCAATACTTCTAAAACACTTTATTAAAAAAAATATAGAGAGAGATATATATGTATAATTAATGGAAAATAACTCCTGAAGACAGAAGAGGAGGAAAATTGACAGATCCCATCTGCCCTCCCCACACACTTTCCAACTTGAGCACAAAACCTCGTCTCGCCTTCTGAGGGTAAGTCCAGGCACCGGGCCAAAGCTTTGCCTTTCCCTCCGGCCGCGAAAGGACAGGTCTCCCGCTGCCACGTCGCTAGCCCACAGCCAGAAAGGAGCACCTCGGCCCGGCCCCGCGCTGCCCACGCTTTTGCAGCTGCAGTAGAACCACCTCACTGCCTGTTACGAGGTCGTATCAAATTTGCTCAAAGGTGGTTATTATCACTGTTCAACTAAACTCCATCACTTAAGAGAGCATATTATTATATTTGTTTATATTTAATTTGGAGAACTCCACAGGGTCTTAAATGATGGCAGGGCCACAAATAATACATTTGATCTACTTGCGAACTATTCCCTTCTTTATTATTTCCATTGTCTTCACATATCCTTATTTTCTACCCCCTAACTCTCACGTTTCAGAAGATACTACAACCATTTATCCACTCACCTTTATCCCCTTATACTAACCCAACAATTCAGGGTGAAATGAATATGTCGTAGTCTAGAAAAATCTAGGGAAAGAAGAAGGGAATAGAGAAATAAGGATTTATTAAGACAGATGAGAAAGGACCCAGATCTGCCAGCAGGGACAACACTGAATAGTCCAGAAGGTCTGAGAAGCTGAAAAACAATTTTACAGCAATTTTTTAGAGTATACCATCATCCTATTTGACTGCATGATCAAGGAAGTAAAACCACTGAAGTCTAACTTCAGTGTTTTATATCCACAAATATTGCCTTTACAGTAACGTAGCGGCTCTCTCACGTGCACTGACGCAACCTATCCAGATGCATAAAAATTAAAGCATAGCCGTCTCATGCTAAATAGATTGCGGTTACAGAAGTATATGAATTACTCGACTCTCATGATCTATCCAGAAGCCAGAGGTGGCGGCTGTGGAAGAGATCAGAGACCCTTTTGGTTGCGCTCAGTAGGATTACCTAATTTCCACCCATCACCATTTCCTGCCCACGGAACAAGGCAGCTGGAACATCTGGACAAGCACGCCAGCTCTGTTAACCAAGAGGCGAAAGGGTAAAGGTAAAGCACCGCACACATGAGAGCTTGGAGAGAGAAGACACTTTAATTAGGTAACGTGACCATTCCTCTCAGATTCAGATATCCTAGCAGTCACGGGCGTGCAGCGCCCTGGCCGCTGCTTGCGATGCATGCTGACCTGAGGACGGGCTTCAAGTCAGCAACAAGAAGTTTGTGCTTTATGTCTAATGAAGTCACAGAGGATGTTTACCATTTGTGCGGACATTAAAAGCACCAGTGAACTTAATAAGCAATAATAAAGATCTGTTAGAGCAGCATATGGAGTTGCAAAAATAAATACATGCTGAGCAGAATCAAACAAGCTAATTTTGCCACCAGCCGACATAGAAGAAACTAGCATTAAGGCTGACTGTATGTAAGCGTGAGCAGTGTTAGCAACTTGGACCGCTTTTCTCCAATTTTAAGTCAAGTTCTGTGGAAGTTTTGCTTTGCTGAAAGCCTTGGGATTTGACCTTTTTTCCTCTTTAACTGTAAAATTTCTTGTGTATCGGTTCTGGTCAACTATAACAATGTAACCCATGTGTTTTGTACCAAATTCTGTAAGAGTGTGGCTCTAGACCTTCACTAAGCAAAACTGGACAATGTTATATAGCAGCAAAGAACTCAATGAGCCATAAGCTGCTACCTAGTTATGGCACTTCACCTTCCCAGCATGGTAAGAACAGCTTAGTGCCACACAGTACTCTGCAAGACTCATGCAACAAGACATAACCCATGTCTCAGGCAAAATCCATAGGGTATTTCTGACTTCCAATGATAAGACACTCAACAACACCTGAAGTTAACCAGAACGTGAAATAGCAAGTCATGTTGGTTTGGTCCTTTAAGGTTTGTTTTGTTTGTTTGTTAGGTTTCTGTCTTTGTTTTGAGGCCCTGCTGAACTAAAATGCAACTTAGTTTTATAACAAATAAACCCAGAGGACAACATACAAATAGAAAGTTACATAATGAGGCACCACAGGTATGAGCTTCACTTTTGCTTATTCTGAGAAAAGAGTTCCTTTCGTCAGTATTACCCGAGACCAGGAGAGCATCTATAGTAACCTAAATCCTGAACTTCTGATGAGAGTGGGAAAAGTGCTATGTCAAACAAGCTACATTTATGAATATATTCAAGATATTCATTGAATTCCTACAAATTTAACCCTTTATCCTCAAAGCATCTAACATACATTTCCTGCTGGTACAAAACAGGCTTGAACTTTTCAGAGCAGAGCTGAACGCCTGCAAGGTCACGATGCGCAAAGCGAGCAGCGGATCACTCTTTCAGCTAGCAAGTCATTTTGCACTGATCCAGAATCTTAAATGTTGTTAAGACTCCAGAGTTTATACAGAGAATTATTTGTGACACTGGTGCCATTTTCCCTCCTCCGCCGGATCACGTAAGGTCATTCATTTAAGAGGAGGCAACGTATATACATGCTTGGGTATCAACACAAACCTAGTGAAAGCACCATTCTCTTAATGGGCTGAGAAGGTAGACTGAAAGTTACAATTTATTTCAAATTTAAGGATTTTTTTTTTTTTTTTAACCATCCCTTTTTCTTGCACGTAGACACCACCAACTTTCCTGCAGCTCAGCCTGCTCCCGGGTTAGTCTGCAAGTCTAAGCTCCCTATAGCCCATTCAGAGTGCTGCAAGCCGCTCGCAGCGTACCTCCTTCCAACATTGCCACCTCTGTGTATTAACATTCCCTCTTACAAGTTATGTTCAAAGCACGAGGCCACCTCACTACATTTCCAATTTCTCATTTCCTTCCCTATCGCTCTTCATCCACGAACGCCCTTACCAAACAAGCCAGAAAACTTCTGACCCATTCCTCAAAACCAGCTTTGGAAAGGCACCCATGGATTTTCTCTCCCTGCGTGGCCGGCTGGCAGGTACCATCAACAATGACTCAACTTAGGATCCTAAAGCAGCGCGCTGTGGTCTTGCCGGATCACACCACTTTGGCTCTTCTCAAGTACTCCAGGACCATACACCACAGCCTTCCTCTGTCATCTGCACCCACCTCCGAGCCAAGGCACAGCCACCTTGGCCGTAACGCTGGGCACACCCCCTCTACACATGTGGATGGACACGTTCCTCCCCTACAACAGCCTCGCGTCCACATGCCTGCATTTTTAGTCATGCGAAGGCCACACGTCACACCCACTGTGTGAACGTGAAGCAAAAGGGAAGAGGACAGAAGGGAATGCAGTGTGCCACAAACACACATCTGCAGCCCCTCCCTCGCCCACATCTGAAGCACTGAAGGAATGCCAGCAAAGGGCAAACTTTGTGCCAAATTAAGCATTGTGTATCTAGTTGCCCAGTTCCCCGGGCATGCAGACGGTCAGACGGCATTGGCTGCTCGAGATGGACACTTCTGCAACACCAAACGCCGCCCCCCAAGCCCCCGGTCTGGAGTGCTATGGCAGAAGTAACCTTGCTGCATGGCTGAGGATCACCTTTAACAACCGTGCAACCAACAGAAGAACATAAATCATACAGAGATATAATTAGAAGGAAAACCCTATCTTAGTATCAAAAACCATGGGCAGCTAATGAATAAGCGTGCTAAAGAAAGGGTGGGCAAGTGGGACACCAAGAGAAGCCCTACGAATAAGAACATTCAGTAAAGCAGAAGCTAATTCTGTAAAAATCCAGAGTAAGAAAGAGTTGCTTTTTTTTTTTTTTTTTTTTTTTTTGAGACACGACATCTTCTAATGCTTCTCAGCATTGGAAAACAAAGACTTGTAGCTCTCCCCTCCCCAAGGCAGGCTTTGAAAACAAATTTCCTAGTTAGCCTGCCAAAGCAGAAGATTTGACAGCAGCCGAGTGCCCCTCTGCCCAGCTCAGGGGATGACTCAGTGGAAACTAGCCCTCAAAAAGCATGTTGTCATCCTTCAGCCACTGCAACTGAATAGGAATAAATTTCTCACCTTTAAAGCCAAAGCTTCCAAGGTAGCTACGATTAAAGGCAGCATTGTATAGCAGAGGAACAGCACCAACAGGTTTTGGTGAAAAACGACAGCTTACTTTCTACCCCTTTTTTCAGTTTTTAACACAATTAATAAAAAGGTATCTACTGGAATTAGACTATAAAACCATTTCCTCGCAGCTTTAGAGTATCTCACAAAAGAGCAAGGTATTAATATGTGTTAAGTAGAGCAGACTGAGAACTGGGGAAAACAAGACCAACATCTTAACTGTTCAAGCCAACCAAACACTCAGCTCGGAGTAAATGCCAACCATGTAACCACCCTTCTGCTGCAAGGACAGAAGAACAGACACGTGCGCGTATTCAGCTGGGTCTCAAACCTGCACCCAGTGGAAACAGATCTAGAAGAATCAGGATTTTTTTTTCCACTTTCCACTTCAATCTAAACCATTATTCCTGATACTAAAACATCAAATGAAAGGCAAAATACTCAAGTCAGGCAGTACAGCAACAGGCTTCACAAAGTAAGTCAAGCCCAAGCTGTGCTTTTGCTTTTCAACCTCACCACCTCTATCAGTACTTAGAGACAAAAGCCACTATTCAGGCTTTTGAGTTCAGGCATTCCACACCCCAAATAATCCACAACCTCTGCAGTTCCGAATGTGTTACTTGTGCTCTGTTAATTTATTCTAATAAAGCGACGCTTCTGTTTGCAAGTAACGATACACCGAAAGCAATTCTTTCTCTTCTGTGAGTTGACATTACGTGAGTCTGTAAGAAATACCAGGTGACCAGCAGGAAACTTCTTCAATGCTCTCGTTATCCACAAATGCTATCATCTTCTTTTCTCTGCTGCATTATTCCACATCAATAAATAAATAACACGCACAGAGCAAATGGACGATACTTAATAACATACCTACATCAGCCCAGGTGTCAGCAAGCGTAAGGCCACTTATGTTACGTGAATTGCCATGGAATAGGCATATGTTTCCACAATAAAGGCAACTTATAAAGTGGAATAAACTCTAGTGGCTAACTAATCTTACACTAAAGAAAAACGGTGAGGTGATCCTGAAACAAATCAGGACAACTCTCTCCTCCCACACCGATTCTGCTACCAAGGTCCAAAATAATCGCACCACCTTCCTTCACTACAGTGTTGGGCTTGACTAAAGAATCATGCGGAAATACTCAGGGATTTAGATTAATAATGTTAGCGTTTTATTAGCGGGTGAGCAGGGAATGGAGCAACCATGCAAAATTGACACAGCTGCATAGAGGCCCAGAGAACTAGCTACACACTAAGCAGAACACATTCGATATTTTGCTAGTTTAGATTAAAAGCATGGAGAAATCTGTCCACAACATCCCAAGGATCTTTGGGGGTGGCAAGGGTCATCTAAAATTGTTGCTTGTTGAGGTTTTATTAACAGCCTCTTGAGAGCAATTTCTTTTTTCTCCTTTCAAAACATTCCATACGAAACATTCCTGAAAGCATGAAGTATATGTTTAAATACACAGAGACACACATTCTATTATTAGAGTCCTTTGCAAGGACCTAATAATAGGAATGTCCGTAATTACGTATAAGGCAATTATAAGAGACTTACATGTAAAGAATGCTTTAAGGTACATGCAATTGCTGCCACAGCTATACACTAAGTCAGCACAGAGAAATCAGATAAACCTTCATCTCCAGAAAATTCGAGTGTTTGATTTTGGTTATCCTAAACCTAACAAAAAAAACAACCTCATGAAAGCACAACAGCAGAAATTCCGCTCCTGAATCCATCTTGTCGCTCCACTGAGTAGCTTCTAGAAGAACTAGGAGCAGATGCCAGAACAAGCAAATGCCACGTATCAGTATTAGTTGCAATCTTGGTCCTCTTCAAAAGACTAATATAAAATACATACTTAATTACTTAGGAATTGCTTGTTGCTTCGTATTACATAAATACCATTATACATAGCTGCAGTTTAATAAGCAGAGCAGCCAGACGTAACTTTCAGTGTATACCACCATTATAAACTGTCACCACTATAAATACAAATAAAGAATGTTTCTTATACAGTTGGTGGTGTAGCTGGCTTTTCCTCTGTTATCTGCTAACAAACAACACAATTTACTCATAAACAAAGGATTCCTTAGATCAAACGCAGAAGGCATGTCACTGGAGAAGCGGTGTGTTTTAACCTCTCAGCTCAAGGAAAGCCATCATTTCCCAATTAAAAGCACCGTGAAGATTTACTCAAAGCAGCACTACCTGGGACCTCCAGGGAATATTCCTGTTCAGGAACAGGGTTTTACACAGACTAGGCTTTTCTTGTGTACTTGCTCAACAGCACCGTCATTTTTCAGTCAGAGAAGAGCACAGATTTAACATCTGCAGCAGCATTTCAGAAAGGCAACTAATCTCTCCAACACTGTTACAAATTCCACAATAAATCATGTTTAATTAGTTTGTGCTTTTTTCCCCTGGCTGTCCGTAATCCAGCTGAGAGGGGGCTTCTAACTTCAATTTTGCAAAGAGGTGCTTAGAATAAATTGGTAAAAACGCAAACCACCGCATCGCCACTGGAAACTGTTTGGCGAGTTATCTGCTCACTGAGACACCGACATTCCTGCCTGTAGATGGCCTGTTACCGTTGTGTACCCAGCGTCTCCTATTTCCACTGCCTTGTTTGAAGAACTTCCCTCTTCCCACATACCTTCCATCTCCAGGGACAGATCACACAGGGACACTAAACCTTAGCCGTAAACAACAGGACTTTTGATATTCCTGCTTCTAAAGGATCCCCCACCGCTCAGCTGCTGCCGTTCAGCAGCACAGAGAAGATCACCTAGGCACAAGTCCTCCGGGCAACACGTCTGAGAAACTCTCTGCCTCGCCGGTATTTTGCACAGCTGAGATTTACACAGGAGTCTGCTGGCTTCCTCTGCTATTTATTTTATTTGCTGTACGCTAAAGGCTGTTGCGAACAAATGGGACTTCGATAACTCGCAGCACATTGCACAAAACCATTCCGATGCATCAGGATGCTCGATTTCCAGACTACCATGGCATCCTCGGTGGAGAGAGAGGGGGATGCCCTGGGAGGGCACCCCAAACTGCCAGTCCTACTGCTCCCCACAGATCACTCCATCTTCCCTCACACCTTTCCTTGTGAGGGGAGAGGCAAACTGCATTGAGAAGAAAAGCACTGTGGAGAGTAATTTGTTTTATCCAGCTGTATATGGGCTCTGGGACTTGTTTGCAATTATATGTATTTTGTAGGAATTAAGATCCTCACACTACATTTATTCACACTGTAAACTTCGCTTCTGCACTAGCGCTCACCAGACCGAGAACCTACATTTTTGAAGGAAAAGCCAATTATACTAATTAGAAAGTTCACGAATACCACCGCACACACACAGAAGTTCACTGCACGATCCGTATATATTTTCTTGCACAGATTTATGAATTGTAAAGTTTAACTGCCCTTAACTGCTTCTCTCGCTCATCAGAGGACATAAAGAAATTTATAAAGTGAAAAGAGAAAAACATAAATTCTCTGCTAAGAAAGAGGTAGGATGCAGAAACCTTCCCGTTCACTAAACGCCATATGTAAGGGGGGAAAAAAAAAAAAGTGCCAGAATAAATGCACTTTGGATTGGTAGTTACAAACTTTTCCAAGAGTAAAGATAAAATGCTCGCAGAGTGGAGTTACGGCTCCGAGCTTCTTGGCTATAGTAGAGTATCAGCTTATTTTGGATGGTAACTTTCTTAATTTCTTATCCTTTGGCCAGCTATAGGCTCACAGTATGAAAAACCCCTCTCATCGCTGTCCCAGCGGTGACCTCAAACCCAAAGCAGATGAGTCCTGATAGTTCAAAAAAAAAAAAAAAATTAAAAGAAATTGTAAAATATATCGATTTCCACACAGACTCGTCTCTCAGCTACCTTATAAGCATAAACTAGCTAAAAGATACTGAACTGGGAAGCACAACCCGCGACACTTGTGGGGCAGCAGCCATTTCTGTCACAGCGGGGTCCCGATATGACCACAAAGCACAACTGCTTTAGAACTAACTAGAGTGATCCACAAAGTCCTGAAGATTAGGAGAAAAGCACTAACAGACCGCTTCTGTGCAAGACCCGAAATGACCCCAGGAACACCGCCAAGAATCATTTACTTACTGGTAGCACCGGCAGCGTGTTCTCTTACTGCTGAGGAAGGTACACGGGTGGTAGGTGGGCGAGGCCACCGGGGGACGGGGCGAGAGGAGCAAGATGCCTCCATCCATAGGAGACAGCCCATCGCTGAATCCTGTGGTTTATGGAAAGTGATGCCTTTATCTAGATTTCCAGCCAAGCACACATCATGTCATCCACGTCCAGACCAGCAGCTCCCATCAGACTGGAGCAGAGCCCAGACCAGCGCAGGCACCGAGGCACTGCCAGGCCTGGCAGTCTCAACCTTTTTAAGCAAGCTCAGCTGCAGAAAAAGGTTGAGAAATAGCGTTCTAGACTTAAAAATGCATGCAAGTTTGAAATCCCATTACCTAGCACATTGTTAAGCTCGAGTTAGACTGGTTTGGCACCTTTCAGGAACGTACTGGTTGAGCCTTGGGTTCTGCAGGGTAAGCGGTTAGGGGATACAGCAATTAGGGCACGGGAACTGGGATGTGGGAATTCTGTTCTCACAAACCTAGCACTGAGTTCAAATAAAAATTGATAAAAAATAAAACCAACGCCATACAACAAAAAAAAATCCAAAACGACTAAGAAATAAACAAGCAAGAAACTTCAATTTTTCCATATCTCAGTTTCCCCATCTGTGATGGGGCAATCAACACTTCAAGGAGTCAGGCCAGTCCTTTTAGGTACTCACACAAAGAAACGCAATGAAATATAAAATCACCAATATGGAGAGGGGCAGGCTTGCCCCCGCCTTTATTCTACAAATATAGATGGGACAAATGGTTCATTACATTTAAACTCCAAGCCGCAGTACCTTAGCCAAAACCTTATTTAAATAGAGAATTTCTGAGAACCGGGGGGGGGGGGGGGGGGGGCGGAATGCAGAGGGGCGGGATGCAGATGTGGTCTTAACCTAAGAGAGGTTAAGCTTTTAAAAAGAGTTTTTTCGTTTTTTCTCTTTTTAATTCCGTCTCCTGGTAGCATGCCATTTAAAAAGGTGTCTGGCAAGAAAAATAAAAAGTTTCCAGGGTTTTTCCTTCGCGAAGCCGCCGAAGCCAAGAGCCGGGCGGGGAGGACGGCGGGCCGGGAGGAATCGCTCCCGCTTTTCCAGCTTTTTTCCTCCAACAAACCGCCCTGGATCCGGACATTTCGGGAGGGAGCCGGGGCCGAGGAGGAGCCCCCCGGTTCCCCACCTGCCCGGCATCCCCCGCCGGCCCCGGGGCGCGGAGCGGCACCCTCCGCCCCACGGGCACGGCTCCGGGGGGGGACAGGCACCGCCACCCACCCGCAAACACCCCGCATTTCTCCCGCATTTCTCCCCTCCCGGAGCCGCACCGGCCGTACCCGGGGGCGCAGGGCGGGGAAGGCGAGCGGGCGGAGGCGATGACAGCCGTCGCGCCGGCGGCCCCTCGGGGGTTACCGGGCGGTGCTGGAGGGCCCGTCCCGCCGCCGCCAGCCCCTCGCAGGGCCGCGGCGGGGCTGCCCCCGCCCGGCGCGGAGCTTGGGGATCGGGGGGGTGGGGGGGAGAGAGGCGGCGGGGCCGCTGCGACACGGCCCGGGCGAGGAGGAGGAGGAGGGAACGGCGACACCGAGAGAAACTTTCCGCCAAGCGCGGCCCCGTCCCGCCGCCCCGTCCCGTCCCGTCCCGCCGCGCCCCGTCCTCCCGCCCCGCCGCCGAACAAAAGAGCCGGGAGCGGCGCCTCGGGACGCGGCTCCCCGTGGGTGCCCACCCGGGAGCCCGCCTTCCCCCGCCGCGTCCTTACCTGGCGCAGGGCTGCGGGCGGCGGCGGGCCGGGCCGGGCGCGGCGGTGAGTCCCGGCTAGCTGGAGCGAGTGCCAGGAGGGCTCGGCGGGGATTCCGCCATGTCAGTGATGTCGGCACCACATGGGGCCCGCGGACGGCCCACGCTACCGCGCACTCTGGTGTAGAGGCTCCCGCCGAAAAGCCGGCTGAGGCGGGCGGTGGCGGCGGCGGTGGCGGCCGCCCTCCTGCTCCCGCCCCGCCGAGAAGCCGCTCCGCCCCGGGCCGGCCCCAAGCCTCCGCCCCGTCCCCGGGAGCCGCGCAGGGCGGGAGGGAGGCCGGGGCGGCTCCCGGCCGCGGCCCAGTCAGGCGGCGCCGCATCGCTGTGGGCTCTGCCCCGGGCCCGCCAGCCCTCCCCTCAGCCTCCCGGTTCTCCCCGTCCGCCCCCAGCGCCTCCCCATCCGTTACTTACTGCCAGGCATCACCCCTGGAACACAAACCACCCAGCCAGCCTTCCCCCTGCCCAGCCGGCGGCCTCCGCCGCCGCGGCAGAGGTTGGTCCCTCTTGTCCCAAAAATGTCATTTCTGACTGGGGAAGTTTGAGAGCAGCCCTGTGGAGAGGGACTTGGGGGTGAAAAACTGGACACGAGCCGGCAACGTGCTCTCACAGCCCAGACCCCCAACCGTGCCCTGGGCCGCATCCCCAGCAGCGCGGGCAGCAGGGCGAGGGGGGGATCCTGCCGCCCCCCTGCCCCGCTCTGTGAGACCCCCCTGCAGCGCCGCCTCCAGCTCGGGGCTCCTCGGCACAAGGACATGGAGCTGCTGGAGCGGGGCCAGAGGGGGCACAGAAATGCTCTGAGGGCTGGAGCCCCTCTGCTGCGAGGCCGGGCTGGAAGAGCTGGGGTTGTGCAGCCTGGGGAAGGGAAGGCTGCAGGGAGACCTTATTGGGGCCTTCCAGTGCTAAAAGGGGGGGCTACAGGAAGGATGGGGGCGACCTCCTTGGCAAGGCCTGTCGTGACAGGACAAGGGGTGATGGTTTTAAACTAAAGGAGGTTTAGACTGGATATAGGGAAAAATAATTTTACAATGAGGGTGGTGAAACCCTGGCCCAGGTTGGCCAGGGAGGTGGTCGATGCCCCATCCCTGGAAACACCCAAGGCCAGGCTGGACGGGGCTCTGAGCAACCTGGTTTAGTGGAAGATGCCCCTGCTCACTGCAGGGGGTTGGACTGGATGGGCTCTAAAGGTCCCTCCCAACCCAAACCATTCTATGATTGATTCTATATGTCCCTCATGCACATTGTTTAAGGTTGGGATCTGTGTGCATCTTCTATGCTCTTCTATATGTCCTCCCCTGGACAGCTGCAGTGGGTGGCTGCAAAGGCAAGATACTGAATCGGAAGAACCCTCCGTTCCAACAGTGCAGTCATTCCTATGTTTCCATCGGTTAGGAGTGAGGAGAAGTTTTAGGCAATGTTTTTCCAAGCTTAAGAAATTCTTTGACTGAATTTGTTGCTGCCCAAAAGAAGAGAGGTTTATCCCCTGGCTCCAGAAGAGAGCCCTGAGGAACCACAGTGCTCATTTACCCCTCAGCACTGCATCCAGGTGATGTGCAAATCATGACTAGAGCTTTAATCTGGTCAGAGGAAAAGCTTAAAACAGGGCTTGGCCTCACCCACACCGCAGATCACAGCCATGCTATGAAAGGTCTTTTGATTTGGCCTTAGTCCTTTGTTAGCTAACCTTCCTCAGCAAAAGCTCATCACCCCCCCCCATGCCCTGCCTTCTCTCCATCGCTGTATTCTTCAACGTTATTTTTTCCTTACAGCTTTCCTTAGCAGTTGATCTGCTTTATCCACCAGAGCAAGGTTTCCTTGCAGAAACTAGAAAATCCCATGGAGTCAGGTGTGTTCATCAGCTTCCATTAAAATATCAACAGAAACAATTTTTGCCCCGTAGGGCTTCTTGATGTTCTACTTCTTGAAACTCATGCTACAGAAAAATTGGTCTGGCATAGAAGGTGGGTAAAATCAAAACATCGTGCCCAACTAGGCTTTTTTTTTTTTAATTATTTTTTTTTAAGTGACCAAAACACAGAAATATGAAAATAACTTTATCTGAAATAGATAATTCCTAGGAAAAATAGCAAATCAGCATTTCCCCATGGGAAAGATTTTTCAATGTAACACGGTCAGCAAGTGCCAAGTATTGTTCATCATTAACTGCAAAAACTTTTGTAATGAGTAAAATCTAAAAGTACAAAAATGTTGTGTTTTATTAGTGGCCCAGAACACGCAGAGTTTTTGATGATCCTGGATCGAGTTAGAGTCGGATGAGATTAATTATTCACTAGGGTGGTAAAGCTTTTCCTTGGTCTTAGACTGTTTTGTGAAGGAAAAGATAGAGAAAAGGAACAGAGGGGTGGAAAGAAGGCAAGAGAGAATTTGTTGGTTTAGAAAGGAAAAAAAAAAAAAATCACTGACCTGAATTGGAAAATGACAGAAAAGGTAGAATTTCAATTGAAGAGTCAACAAGATCAAATGTGAAGAAAGCAAAATGAAAAGAAATAAAGAGGAAGGAAGTGAAACTACTAGCTTGATTTGTACCTTTTCCATCCAACAAGCCAGAGGAAGGCTAGGTCCTCATTTGGAGAGTCAAAAGAGAGGCCGCCAGCAAGGGACGTTTCCAGCCTCACCTGGGACTGCAGAAGTGGCCAGACTCAGAAAAAAAATAGAGCAAAGCCAGCCTGGGTCTGGAGCAAACGCATACCTTCTCCTTGGGAGTGCTTTTTATTCAGCCACTCTGCTCTGATGAACTGGCAGAGCAGACACGGTTAACAGCCATGGTAAGGTGGGTCAATGGAAACTGGGCATGGCTTATAAACCAAGGAAGGGGACAGGGGAGAGCAAAGCAAGGACTGCTTTTCCTCAGCAAGTTCCTACATAAATAACAGATAAAACTATTTCTTTAATGGTTTAGTCCCTGAGCCAGCTCATCTAGGAAGAACATTAATCAGACCAGGAGGAAACGTCTTTTGCCCCTGAAAAAGGAAGAGGACTAGGTTAAGTGGTGACGCAGCAGGGACGGACAAATTACTCTGGAGAAAATGACTGACCTGAACTGTCATAAAAATAAATACACACCAAAGCCCTGAACTTATCTATTTTGATGAGTCTATGTTTTTGTGAGCCTGTGCTTTCAATAACATGCATATTTTTCTTTCATCATGGCAAGATCTTACTGTTTATTCAGGAAGCAAGCGGCGTCAGAAATGCAAGAGCGCATCTCTTGCGTCTCCCTTCCCATGCGCGCCTGTGGCAGAGGAGTGGGGTGAAGTGACAATGCCATTTCCTTCTTTGGCCTTTCTCTTGGATCCATGTCCCCAGGACCACTGCAGATCCACCGGGACTGGACTGAAAGCCCTGATCCTTTCCAGCAGGGATTTTTTAGCCATCACACAGTAACAATTTAGGCACTGTTGCCTGGGGCTGGATCCAAACCAATTCTAAATCCTGTATTCTGCCATCATCCCTGTCATCCATCCCCTGCTATTTGGTGACAAATCCCAGAGAGGGGCCCGTGAAAACTCTCTCTGTGCGATCAGGAGGTGGAATTGGGGATCAGACATCGTCATAAAGGCTGTGAAGATGGGCTTCATTCTCACAGGATACCTTCCCCTCACATTTCTGATGGGATTCGAGTTAAACTTTTACTATTCCCACAAGCTGCACGTTCTGTATTCTGGAGGGTAGGCAGGCTGAGATCTTGGCATCCGTCCTGTTTGACAGTATACAGAGAGTGATTTGATCAATTTATTTGCTGAGTACTGGTTTGTTTTGTTTTTTTCTTTTTTATTCACCTGGTGTGTACTACCCTCAGTCGTTTTCAATACCACATAGCACCGGCGCATAGGGTGGATGGTTCTGCTCCAACACCAGATGGACTATGGCTGCAGGAGTTCTCTCCACACGCATTATTACATCTCGGAGCAGCTGCGGGGCGGGTGGCTCGGAAGGTGCTGTCTAACGGGTTGCATTTACCCATGGCAAGAGCTCCAGGTTCAGACTCTTACTCCCAGGGCCAGCGGCAACTTGGATGGAGAAAAGGAGACGTACTCAGCAAGAAAACACCCTAGGTGACCCCTCAGCAGGCCGAGAGCGGGTGCTGCAGCATCCCTCGCTCTGCCAGGGGAAGGGCAGGAGGTACAAGGCAAGCAACTGAATGATCTCAGTACAAAAACACCTGGAACAGAACGATGTGGCACCTCTCCTCCATCACCCCCGTGATCACATAACTTGCCTCTTCCACAGAATAAAGATGGGACCATATAATCTGGTTTTTTTCATGCTAATAAACACTTTTTGGGGGCCTTGTCTTTTTACGTATCACAAACTGTTACAGTTAGTGCAATTTCAACAATTGGGTCCTCAGAATTGTACGGTCCCATCTGGTCACGGTAGTCTTCTCTCACTCTTCTATCTGAAAAAAAAATGAAAGCTAAAGGCAGATCAAATTGTAAGGATTAAAACATATTGAATTCCTTCAATCTTTACAATGTTTTATTTTGAGATAGCGCCCGGGGAGACAGGCACAAGCAAGAAGCTCTGGGTCGTAGTTCGTAACAGTCACTTTTACTGTGGGGAATCCAAAATTCTGCAGGACGCTCTTTTTAAATAACTAGGGCATGTAAACATCAGCACGAACCAGGACTTCTATCTGTACCTCTCTATTTAGAGGAAATGAATGCCAGTCATTCACTGAGCGTATATTCATGTTTTTGCATTCATGAACTGACCGAGTTTGGTGAGGAGTTTGTGTTAATTAGCAGATTTTTCCCTTTTTAGGGCATAGGTCAATATTTCTCACTCTTAATAACACATGCAGAAATTAAGCCTCAAAAAATCTCATTCCTGGGATAAGATCAAAGGACTAAGCGCTTTAAGATTTGGAAATAAAAATTATCTGCCTCTCTCATCACTGGGGTGCAGGGAAACTTTGCATTGCACAATCTGTGATAAAACCAGTTACCTACTGGTCATCTTTTTTATTACATTTAATAGGTAAATCCTTAATTTGGTCTTTGAATCTCTCAGGTTACTACTAGGCAATAAACGCGCCCAGTCAAACTCTACTACAAGTCACAAGTGACCCAGGGGCTTCACTAGCATCTAGAAGAGGCCCTCTAAACACCAGGCCATTATTCTCAAGATGTGATTTCTGACACACCAGAAGTTGTTGTTTGTCAGGGATATTATTCTATTAGTTGTTTCTTAAGCTTTATAAAAGCATCATGGAAAGAAAATGTTCCTGTTGCCCTCCCTTGCATGAGAAGCACCATTGTCTTCATAATTCACCCGCTTGCAAGCTGAGGACTTACACAGGGCATTTTTTACATTTTTTTCATCTACGTTGGTTTTATAAGTTTAAATACGTTCCCATCTGCCAAGAGCTTCCAAAGAGCATTGGCGCTTCACCAGTTCAAGAAGCTTGCCATGAAGATTACACACCAGTTGTGCTTATTCAAAACAATAACTCTGACCGCTGCACCAGAATAAAATACTCTCATTTTTTGTCTCATAATCACACATCTCTGCAGTGTTAGTTCCACTTTTGCCAGCGAGAAGGATGTTCGTTTAGATATTTTATGAATATTTCAGCTAAACCTCCTTAACACTGTGCAGTTCTTTGGCTCATTAGGTTTGCTTTGGTTTTGTTTTGTTGAAAGCTCTTGTTTCAGTTCAGGCTCTAAAGAAAACAAAGCAGTATTGCTTGCATTGTTAAAGCCAGAAGTAGGGCCACGGAACAACAGAAAAAAAAGATGTTATTGGACAATTTTGTAGATTGGTATTCATGAAGCAGCTGGAGATGAAACATACAGCACTAATCCTGTCCAGTTGCTCCTGGTCATGTTGCACATTCAGGAAATTCATAATTAGGTGGTTATATCCCCAGTGTTTCCCCTGCAGCACTCTTTACAACCAGCAATTTATCTTCTTTCTTGTCATTAAAAAAAAAAACCCAACACCAACCCAACAAAACACACAACTACAAAGAAGTGGGGGAGAAAATACAAGCAGGAATAACTTAAAGTGCACTTAATAGTTTCTTCTTACCGTAAAAAAAAAAATCAGATGTTGTAATTTCTGCACATACCAGCAAACTTCTGCTCATCCGTTGCCCTTTTCTATCACAGTACTTTTCCTCTGTGCTGTATCTCCTTCCTCTTCACAGTATTTATTTTGCCAGTTAATTTTTTCTTTTTCCTTGCCAGTCAGGCACCCGCTTTCCTGTAAAGGGCAGCCACACCTGACAATTTAGAAATAAAGGGTTTAGTAAGTAAACATTTATTTTTCTTGCCAAATGGAAGCACTACACATGGAGGTTTTATTCCTAGCTCCCTCCAAGGTTTCTAGTGAATTCCTAAGTAGTTTCTGCTCTTTATTTTGACTTCTTTAGTGGTATCATGAAAGCCTTTCCCTGCACACTGGGAATCTTCATACTGCATGCTGGAATGGGGTTTTGTCAAAAATTCATTTTAAATCAGCCAGGGTACAACTTCAAAGGATTTTTCTTCTTTTCATAGCCTTTAAATAGATGAGCCTTATCGTCTATGTATATTATCTATATGTAGATTACATATGTATGTAATTAACAGTATTGTTAACATGATACGTGTGCAATGTGGAGATTTTTGTATGCAGGGCAATCAATAAGATTGCCAGCTTTCGACTTCAGCTGTCACCAGTGATTCAGCAGGTTTGCTCTGCAATAGCAAAGCATTAAAGATAAGCTTTTTAAACAATCGCTATTACTGTTTTTTCCCCCAAAAGTAGTTTAAAAAAGAAAAAAGCATCTTGGAAAACCAAAAAGAAGACTACTTAGATAACGCTGCTAGTTAAAGTTCAGGGCTTTCCGTGCCTGTGATTAGGAAGCTACAGCGGTGGCTCAGAAGTCTGGTTTTTCCAAGACAAAAAAAAAAAAAAGAAACAAACCCACAGCAATTTCATAATGCATACAGTGAATGCACAAATAACTTTAAAACAACAAAAGGGTCATAAACCCCTCTGGTGCTGGAACGGCAGTTCCGCCCCTAGATCACAAGATTACCATAAATCCCAGCAAGAGGTTAGAGAAGAGGCAGCCCTCATCCCAGCCTTCCTCCCGACGCTTCTTACCCAGGGGAACCTCAGCCACGTTGTTGTGCACTTGTGCTTTCCTCCTCCTTTCAGAACTTTGCTAAGTGTATTTTTAGTCAGAAATGCAGCAGAAACACACCTAGATAACGTCTATTTTTTTTCTAGCCATCAGCGAGCATCTGCAATTCCCTGGCAGCAGCGTGGAAGCAGAAGGCTCGCTGCTTTTGAATGGAGATGCCCAGTCACGCCCACGTACAAGTCCTCTCTGGAAACATCATGGAAAAGCATGAGGATTTTCAAAGTGAGACAGATCTCCTCAAAAGTTCTATATATCTGCAATAAAACAAGATCTTTTATGCCAGGTGGGAGGGTATTATGAAAAAAGTCTCACCTGGTTTCAGCATATTATCTCAAAAAAAACAAACAAACCCCAAACCAACCATTGAACAATTTAAGAAACTTTCCCGTCAGATTCCTCTCCATCAACGACTCTTCCTAGAGCTACCCCAAAACTGTGTGGAAATACATAGAGTGTTACTTTGAAAATGCAGTCACATTTTAAAAATTATTTACCAAGGTGCTAACTTTTCCAGACCTAAAAGGTGATGCCTGAAATAATGTATCTCTTTCAGGTTGGTAAATAATTAAGTCTGGAATATAAATGTTTTGGTACGGCCTTAGAAAAATCTCTTCAGCTAACTGTGCCTCAGGCTAGAGTGATTTAAAAAATAATGCTTATTTTACAATTCTATTACTTGTTTTGTCTACGATAAACCTCTCCATCATGTCTGTCGCACACGGTATCACACCCAAATTCTGCCCACCTTTTACATTTTTTTAACAACATGAAGATCTCCCAGCGTGCCCTAAAGATCACCAAAACCCGGCATTATTTTTTACTAAGGGAGGAGCAACAGCTACAACCAAGGCAACGTAGGCAGCGCGCTGTCTCAGCTCCTGTCTGACCGTGTGCGCCCTGGCACACCGCAGCTGCGGTACGCAATGGTCCGAAACGGCGTCCGTGGGGGCCCCGAGCCACTCGACGGCTGACAGGTCAAAGATGAACTTACATCTCACTTGAAGGCTGACCACGGCTGATGCAGAGCTGGAGGAATGGTCATAGCATGTTAAAATAAGAGGGCAGGTGGATTCTTCACAGGTTTCTGCTGCTGCTTTTCTTTTAAGCCTTGAAGATTTGTGTGGTTTAAATCTTGAAATGTCAGGAGAACAAACAGAATAACTTTCATTACCCACACAGTGATTAGGTGAGGCTTAAGTGACGGGTATTTATAAATATGCTTTGTGATCTCCAGAAGAAAGTTGTAACAGAGAAAAGGTGCCATAAAACCTCCAATTATTCCTGTTATAACTCTTACGCCTTATACAATAAATATTAAAAATAATAGACTTTTTAGAAGGATTGACAAAGCTCTTAGATCTATTTCAGATGTTTCGTATTCCCCTCTCCCCATGTTACTTCAGCTTTAGGAAAGGAGTTGCAAAATAAAGAGCAATCTGCTTTGGGTTGCACTCTTCACCAGCTCCTCACCACGGAGCACGTATTTCTGTTTCCCTGAATTAGATTACCTGCAAGATTTGCAGAGCTGATTCGCAGTGCCCACGGCCAGTATTTGAAGCGGGACACAGGAATCCCCCTCCCACCCGTGACCCCCCAGCCCAGAGCCCAGGCACAGCTCCCAGCTGGAGGCAGGGCAGTGCCATAGGCTCATCCCTGCCATGGCAGTAGACGTGTCTGATGCTCCTTCTGTCCCTTGACTCAACTCTGTGCTACCCCAGAGGAGACTTCAGTCTCAAGTGAAGTTTCTACCCTTCCCTCTGGAGGGTTGTTAAATGCCTCCATTGAAAATAGCTTAACTCTAAAGGCTATCAGGCGGCAGGTAATGAGGTGTACGTGTCTGTGGTTGATGCTGCCTCACCTGTGACAGCCACATGTCTCACGGGACAGTTTTGCAGCTCTCACAAGCGCCAGCCAGCCCCCCGCTGAGATCTCAGCCTCGCTGCGGCCAGGCAGCACTACAGTGCCTGGGTGTCGGTCAGGTGTTAGACTCTAAGACACTTGGAAATCCTAGTAAGAGACCCAAACGAAGGGATTATCTCAAGATTTCCCCAGGAGTCCAGCTTCCTCTGCGTTCCTCTGCCACCTAGCACATCTTTCAAGCTGCCTTTGTCTCTCCCCATGCCTTCAGCAATCCACTTTGGTTCCCCAGTCCATTTTTACTACCCAGCCTTTTTTACTGTCCCAAATTCACAGACCTCCTCAGGGTCTCCCAGCCTGTGGTCCATCCCGTTTATAACTTCTCTGGTTTCTCCCAGCTCTGCTTGCTGCTGAACAAGGATGGGAAAGGGCAGAGATGCCCCAAGAGCCATGGTCTCCCTTACCACAGACCGCATCCCTTCTCAGCCGAGGTTGTAAAGCCATGGCTACGTGAGCAGTAACACTGGATCTGTGCGCTTCCAGATTTCTTCTCGGCTTACATATCCTGGAGCGGGCTCGTCTGTTGAATTTAACAGAGCACACAAAACAGTTCATGTCAACACGACACCTTTCTACTAACCCCGCATCTGCTCTGGGATTCAACACATCGTTGGGATGGAAGTGATGGACAGTGCCTGATGCGGCATAAAGCCTGGCTGTTCAGAGTTAATCCATCAGAATTTTAAAAATAAACTGGAACTGGCAGAGTGGCTTTAGCCAACATAAATTCTTGGTCTCATATGGCAGCACTTTTTAATCCTGTCCTGTCCCTGTCCAAAAGATAAATTTATTGTGTCCACTCCCTTAGTCCTTTGATGTTTCAGTTCTTCTGTAAGTATAAAATAGGGATCCTGGCATTTCTGTAATGGGATTCACATAAATTCCTCATGAAAGCACGCGCCTCCTTGGAAGCAACACTGAGCTGATATTGATAATTTCTTCTGATTGACAGTAAAATCCTTGGTGATTAACCCAAAAACACATCAATCCTTCAGAGTGCTGGGGGCAGGTATTTATATTTAACTCTACCCTAAGATTAACATATTCAAAATAGACTTGGCTGTTCATTATATGAGGCAGTTATGAGAATACTCTGAAGTATTCAGAATAATCAAGTAAGCACATGCAGGATCAGGGTCCAAGATGGAGTAATGTGGAAAAAATACATAGTTCTGTCTGGCACAAAGAAATCCAGTGAAGAACAGAATGCTAATATCAAGAAATACTCAAGATACGCCCATTATCTTACTTCACATTTCTTGTATAATGGTATGCCTGTAAGAGAACGAGCGAGCTACGGTTCTTCTTGTTGAGGAAAGATTTGAGCTTCAGATAATTTTTTTAAGTTTTAGTAACTCATCTCTTTTTACAAGCTTGAACTTGATCCTGAAAACCGCTCAGCTCCATTCATCAATTGACTTTGTGACTCCATTTTAGTAATAAAAGATGGCACCTGAGCATTTTAAATATAATTTACTGAACTTAAAAGAGAAAATTCTTGCCATCTGTAAATTATGCGTCCAAAACTTACAAAAGCTTAGCTAAAAGTTAATCAGGGCATGGAAGAGACACATTTAAAGTGAGCTGATGCAAATGCTACATTTTAAAGAGCCAAAAGATATTGCTAAAGAAGGGAAAAACAAATACTTTTTTTTTTTTGTGTGATAAATCAGTTAAATGATCTACCGGTTTTTTCAACTGGGACACAGGTTAAGAGAATGAAAACTAAGAAAGTGAGAGCAGAAGAAATTTTAGGTAGGTAAACTTTAAGAAAAGCTTGTTAACACCTGATTGCTTTCAAAGACTAACAGGCATTATTAGTGGGTTTTCTTTAAAGAAGCTGTCTTGCTATCACCTGTCGCTAAAAATAAGAGGCCATACACTGCCCAGAACACACAGCATGTGGGAGAGGCTCAACAGGCATGGGAAGACCAGACAAATGGGGTTTGAAATCTGGGATGAAACAAAGTGACCTTTTGCCATCTCCTGATTAATTACATTGGCAGAAACAAGCTGCTTAATAAGGTTTCTTTGGGCGAAAGAAGCAAACCTAAATTCGTGCCCCTTAATTCAAAAGCAGAGGTAAAAACCAGCTAAACCTGTGGTATTTCTGCATTGTTCACAATACAGATTGGGTTAGGCTGAGCTTTGTTCCCCAAACTGCAGCTCCAGCTATAGGTCCGTGACGCGGTGTCTTTGCGAGCAATTCAGACTTAAGCTATTGCTGCCCTCGCTGCTGGTCGGCACCTCGGTGCTCTGCCCTCTCGCTTGCGCTGGTCCTCCTGGTTTTTGCATGAGTGCTGTGAATCAGGTTGGGAAATTGATCTGGCTGAAAAACAGCATTCCTGGCAAAAAAAATTCTGGGGTTTTTTGGGTTTGGTTTTTTTTTTTCCCCAGTTCCAGGCAGGTATCTCCATGATTGGTTTCACACAGCACAAGCAGCAGTGCCCCAAAGGCAGGGGTGGTGGGCTGCAGTACTGAGGCAGGCATGGATGGAAGGGGAGGACAGCTATGCGTTCACACAGCATCGTGACTTTGAACCGCATCTCACCCAGGCACATGTCCTGCCACCAAAGAGAGGCAAATCTCCTTCAGCTCAAATGCAAGGGACTTGTGGTTTAGAACAGAAAAAGCTGTATTATTTCCTCTCTCTTGCTAAATGTTTCTGAGCAGCTATGGCATTTGCCCTGATGACAGACGTGAAGCCCTACCTGGTCACTAATCCCTTACGTGCTCCTACGGATAATTGACTACCAAGCACAAACATTGCCTGCAGCATTTTCTGCTGGGAGGTAGCCCAGCTGCTGCAGAATGAAGATCCAAGCTTGCTGATAACCCAGCAATACTGGGGTTATATTACCAATCTCGCCCACACCCACCCGAGTCATGTGCCTGCTGCCTCAGTTCCTTCTTTTTGCTTCCCCGATGAGCACATGCATGCACTCACATGAATATGTGCACAAACCACACGCTGTGGGGTTCAGGAAGGCTTCCTGCATTCTGATGTCTGCAGCCCAAATTCAACCTAAAGGAGCTTTCTAAGGCTTAAACACTTCTGGATGCTGACATGTATCTAAAATAAAGCTAGGGATCTCAGTGGAGTCTAAGCAAGAAGAATCTGGTCATGGGGGTCTAGCTTGTTGTAGGTACAAAGTATAAATAGTTGCTCCCTTTGGACAGCAAAAGCTGCACATTTTTATGTACTTCGTAGAATCATCAAATGATTTGGGTTGGGAGGGACCTTTAGAGGCCATCTAGCCCAACCCCCTGCAGTAAGCAGGGACATCTTCAACCAGGTCAGGTTGCTCAGAGCCCCGTCCAGCCTGACCTGGGTTGTTTCCAGGGATGGGGCATCGACCACCTCCCCGAGCATCCTATGCCAGTGTTTTACTACCCTCATTGCCTTTGCGGCCTCTAGCCATTGTCTTTTTTTTTTTTTTAATGAGAACTCTGCTAGTTCCTCTGCTGCCTGTTAGCCCTCTACTCTGCTTAACTTCTTTATCCTCATACTTGGCGAATTCTCCGTCTGTCCATTATTCACCCTGCCTCCAAACTCTCCCCCGTAGATGAAGAGTCAGTCTAATTATGAACCTCTCTTCCGGCAGCATCAATGACACAGCTATTTTATGTTAACTGTCTTACATATTTGCGAACCCTACTGCACCTGGTATGCTGATGGCAGTACCGACTGGTGACAGAGCAGTGCCACAGCCGACTGCTCGGGAGTACGGTTGTGAACTAGGAGGGAAGGGTCCTGATTCTGCTGCTGTGAGCCAGCCAGTTCTCATCTCCTGCTCTGAAAGTTTAGTACTTCCGTCTCTTGGTATTGGGTTCCTGCTATCATGATCCTTATAACAAGGTCTTTTTAGGGTATGTAAAAAAAATATTTGCTTTCCACTGCTGTTTTCAGGAACATTCATTTGCATTTGCTTGCTTTTTCTGCATGCTGACACGCAAATATCCAGAACACCCTAACAGATCTCCATTCAGCATTGCTCAGTGTCGCAGAAGAAGCCGAGCATCTTTCACTTTGTATACAGTTCTCTTTCTTCTGCAAATAAAGCTGGAATTAATTCCTCATCAGGATAAATCCTTTGCAGGTGAAAGCTTTTCAGAACTCAAAACATCTGAGAAAATTAATACAGCAGCTTCCCTAAACATCCCAGAATCTTCAAGAAGAGTAAATATGAAGAAAAAAGCACTGAGAACAGCCAACGAATTTGAAAGAAAGCCCATGTGGAATGCTGGAAGAGTTGGAAGGGAGACTTCCCTAGGGTGAAGAGTGTTGCTTAATGCAAGACTGTTTGAAATGACCTGCCTGTGCTTAAACTCCAGATTCAGTTTAGTGCTGTTCACCCAGGCACGTTCATAGCCAACGTTAGTCAGAGCCAGCATACTGACTTCTCAGGAACTATTATTCTTTTCTTTTCCTTTTGATTTTGGAACTCGTTCCAAAATAGTTGTGTACTTAAAGCTGAAATTATAGATGACCAACAGCAATGAGGGACGTGCCTTACTTCAACACACACGCCTGTTTGAGCTGTTTCCCTCTGGGTAATGCAAGTTCCTAATGTAAGTTCTCCTTAACATCCAATACCAAGTTATTTGTTTATATATCTCAGTAGTTTCAGGAAGGGTAGAATCTGGCTACCATATTTTTCTGTGCTTTGTAAAAAAGCACAGAAAGAGAGAGAGGAAGATTTTTGCTTTCCTCAGATGGTAACAGTATCCTTTGGTACCTCTGGTCTTCCTAGGACTTCCTCATTTCATACCTAAACTCTTTTGTGGTGCACATGGGTTTTCCGAGGACCCCAGTCATCCCACCTGGAGGATGAAGTATGACTGGTCAGTGATTTGGAATGAGGCTTCAAGGCATCCCTCAGGCACTGGGAGGCTTTCAGGACACACCGTGCAAGCTCACCTCACTATCTCTGTTAGGATTTACAGAAGACAAAACAAGTCTCAGAAGCCAGAACAGTAGGAATGGGATGAACTTGGTAAAGTTATCAATAACAGACATGTTCAACCACCAGACAAGGAAGTCCTTTGACAGGCAAAAGTCAGTAAGCTTAGTTATGAAGGCAAAGAGACAGGGCAAAATTGAGTCTCTCCTTTGTTTTTATTTTGTGGAACCAGAGGCAGAAGCCTTGATCAAAACAGGGCTTTCTCCTTCCTCCTCCAGACGATGGTTTAACAGATGAGCTTTCCTACAGAGCAGTGATCCTCCTAGGCCTTCCTCCTGCTTTCATTTCCAGCTTTTCTGACTCCTGAGGGTTTTTTCCACAATTCAAGAGCCAAAAAGAGAAAAGGACATACAAACCCCTGCTTTTTTTACCCTTCTTCCCAAATTCCACCAGCTGGGTTAATTTTGTTGGTTTTGCTTTTATTGTGGTATTTTCCCTCAAGTTTCATGGATCCTAGCAGGCCCTTTACCTGTGATATTACCAAGACTCTTTATCAGGATTGTGTATATACAGAGCAGACATCTTTGATCATAGTCTACCTACTACGAAGAGCAACACACCCAAATCACTGGTGGTGTTTAGGCTCCCACTGACTTGTTTGGGTGTCCCAATTCAAGGAAAATCTGCAAAAGCAAAGACAGCATTAGCAGAGTTCCTCTTGACCTTCCCTTATCTGCAGACAGAGACATGGGTCCATAAACTCAATGTTTAGTTAAAACATAACTGCTGGTACTGTTAAGTTCATAATGAGGAAAATGAAGCAGAGATCAAAAGATTCGCTTTTTTTTTTGTGGATTTCGTTTTCTTCCATGTCTTTGCACTTTGGTCGTAAACACTGCCGTTCCCCCTCTGCCCTCCTGTTCCATATACTGAAGATTAAGTTGGGAAATATTTTTAGAAAAGACATGAGTATACAGAAGGGAGTGTTAGACTGTGACCTTATAGCTGCTTTTGAAGTTTTTGAAGGCTACATGGCAAACATTCTCAATATTTCCAAATTCTGAGAAAAAGGAGATTCATAGATTGCTCTTCATTAATTTAAGTGTACTAACTAATTGGCCACATGTATGTTTATTCCCGCTCTCTCACGCATGCACACACAGAGCAAAAGCCAACACATATATTCCAAGAGGCCTGAAACAGATAAAGGAGCCACAGTATTGCCTCAATAGCTACTGGCATGGAACGAAAAGTAAACAGCAAAACAGGAAAAGGAAGGCTAAAACGAGATTAAACAGATTGCTGCATTCAAGAGTGTGCAGTCATCTGGGAACTTAATGAAAAAAAGAGTTGAAAGGAAAAGTTAAAACAAGTAACATACAGGCCTCTCTTGTATGTTTGAAAACCCCTCACCAGCTGTGTGGTAAAATGCCTTTAACAAATTAGCATGCAGTATAAAACTTAGACATACAGAATTCACCTTTCATTCACTAAGGTAAGCAAAATACCATGATATTCCTCATCAGTGGAATTCAAATTAGGCCCAGACTGTTTGACAGGAGCTGGAAGGAGGATGTCAGGGATCCAACAAAAGGAGCTTCTTTGTCTCTTTAACAGAGGAAAAGTGTAATTTCAAGAAAAAGACATGTTACCAATAGAAATTTATATTGTATATATGTAACACAATGTGGCTTCAATTATCTGTAAGAGGTGTGCAAAAATCAAGGTGATTTGAAAACCTGGCCTATCCCCAAAGGCAGATAGATTTCTCATTGTTTCTATCATTTGAAGCCAAGAATCTCCTGCTGGATACTCTAGTCCTTTTTAATCCTGCTTTGGATTTGAACTTGAACCCTGGGTCCTAGAATAAATCAAACCCAGATCTTAACATGTTCTTTCCAGACTATTTCTGATAACACAGCCTCTATAGAAAGAACCTGGCTTTGCTTCTGCAACAATTCCCAAGAGCTACAAGCAGGAATTTCACTATTTTCCTGACTGACTTCACAGACATACCTTTTCAGGTTAGCTGATCAAGCCAAAAAACCCCAAACCCTCCCAACCCTAGCCCTATTCACCACTGTTTTAGATTTTTACATTTGGAAATACAAAAACTATCTTAGAATAAAGACTCTGTTGGGACAATCCGTCATGTCAATTAGGCAGTACTTTTCTCTCTTCTGTGATCTTCAGGAGAGGGTAATCAACTTGTCGGCAATATTTCTGAGTTCTGCTATAGCCCCATAAATTGAACATGCTGCTGCCCACTGGACAGAAGGCACAGAAAGGGACTTTTCACCTAAGCTAAGCAGAAATGCACCTGTTGTTGCTCTGATAGGAACACCTGTAACCAATCCCACAGACCATTTTCACCACAGAGTCTAGAAAGCAAGAAGATCTCCTATTATGCTACCAAGGGTATTAAGTTTGGGCAAATGCTGTCTTTCTGATGGCTTGTGTGACACAGGACACTTCTTCCTTAATCATTAAGTCTTCTGGTCCGGGCCAGAAAATATCTTTTCATTTGATTAGCCCAGCCCAGGCTAGTGAATCCCACAGGCTCACCTGCAAGTAGTTGTGACTGAACTTGTTCAAGAGCCAGATGCCTCTCCTGAATTCAAACTCAGGTAGCAAAACCTACATTTCCAATGGTAGTTTACACAGGACATTACTTGTTTATTCCTAACCAAAGTTGTACAGAAAGCATTTGTCTAACCTCTTTCTAAATATCAGCTGTATTTCAGTTTCCAAGCAATGGAGATTCAGATAAATCTGTGTAGTCTCCATTCTTCTAAATGAAAGGTGTTATACCAAAATGCACATAGAATCTGGAAGGCAGTGATGGTCACTGTACTGCTAGCACCCATAGTCATTAGGAAAAAGGGGGTACTTGTAGAAGTGACCACTTCCCCTAACAAGGCAGGCTTACTGGTTTTATGTAGCAAAATATTTCTTATATAAAAGAAGCTCTTGATATATCCATCTTTATGAATGATTTGACTGCTGAAAGCGGTTTACAGCATAAGTCTGGGTAGAAGATGCTAGTAAAGCAGAAAGTGGAATTGAAAACTCCCACAGAGCTCTGAGCTACTTTGAAGGGGGAACAGGACCTCTCCCTACACCAAGAAAGCCCAGACTCCTCTGGACAACTTAGACTTACATTAGGCCCAACTCCATAGAATCAGATCTTGTTTGGGAGCACTGACAAGCTAAGGTTAATGCTAAGGGTGGCTTGTACTGTAGATCTCTGAACTATATCTGACCTGTAAATGAACAGGAGATTAATTTCTAGTACAGCCAGTATCACAGCCTTCATCTGTACAAATATTTGTCCTGAAAAGTAGAAAACATTTTAGAAAAATACACACTATAAATGTGCATGTTTTATTTCCACCTGTATGAGCCATAGACACCGAAAATCATTCCACAGAACTAGAAATGTCCTGACTAGACATGAAGCCACAATAAGACAACAGAGGACTTGTTTATACAAGTAGGACATGGCTCCCTGGTTGCTATCATTTTATTTTATTTTTCTGAAGATTCCAGGTACTGGTACCATAGAAACAATATTAAGCTATAAAAACTCTAGGATGTAATGCTTATTGTTGTGTCTCTAGCACTAGGTATTAGCCTTCATGCATCACTGGTAATGCAGGGAACCGTGCCTGTTTTAGCAGCCACATCAGAGGATGAGCTTGCAGCCGGACTTGCCCCTTTCCTCCAGCTGCTTCCTCTGGTGCCTGATGGGTTTTCAGTCCCTGGATCATGGATCCTCCCACATTCCCCACCCCAGAAATGCTTAAAGATCTGAAAGTTTAGAAGGCATATTTTTCTCCTTGCAGCTGAAGGCTCAGCAGTGAGCACGATGCCTGCACCCGGTGGAATGCAGGTGGTAGACAGCAGTCTAATTGCTTCAAGGACTGCAAATAGAGCAGGGGGGAAAAAAGTACTCGGAGATTAAACCCTGGTCCAAATGGAATCAGAAGGAATTTAGCTGTTTACATGAATGGAGCCAGGATTACCCCTCTAGCCAAGATAAGACCCTGACGTTTATCTATACATTTACTCTTGTTTTCTGCCAGCAATAAACACAGTAAAAAGTAAGATAAAGATGTATCAAAGAAGCTGACTGTGCTACAAGGGATGTTTCTCCTAGCTTCAGGACACCAGATCATCTTGCACAAAGCAGTAAGTATGAAAGCCGTTGTGCAAACACTACACACCATTGTTTATTTTGTCGTATCACAGCTAATCATAAGCCTTTCAAAATGCTGAGCAGATATTACGGAAAGCACCGCACTGTCATTACTGTGGAAGGTAATCACTGCTAGATTGGAGAGTTCACTTAAACCACTTCAGCTGTGGTTTATATGCATTGCTGGACAGGACTTCGCAACTCGTCTGCTCCTGAGAATGAACATTGATTATGGGCAAGAACTGTTCTGAATATGAACCTTGACATACTCCAGGATCAGACTTATTTACTATGCCATACATAACGCTACCATAGCTTTGATATACTCTTTCTCCAGACACTGGCAAGGGAAAAGGGCTTTGTCACACAGCTTTTCACAAGTGCTGGTATAAGCAGCATTACCACCATGCTTTTCTACTGGAGGGCTCCATCGGAAAAACTGGGGATTTTAAGACATTACTGGTCACAGCTGTCTGTCCTGCTTAGGACAAACACTGTCACAGTTGATCAGGTGTATCCCAGAGGTATACAACTCACTGCTTATGAGATAATGTAGAGGTGAAGCATCCACTTGTTTGTGGCTTTCTTTTACCTGGGATCATCCCAGCTCTGTCACCTAGAAATCCTAGAGAAATGAACATTTGGCCTCAACCAACCATTGGTGATTTACTGGTCCAAGACAATCATCACCAGGAGAAAGCAGCTGGAGCTGGGGAAACCACAAGGACTTGTGCTACCTTGCTGCTGTAGGCTGCTGCCTTTCCAGCAGAGCTGGCAGCTCGCCTGTCGGCACCGCGCAGCCTAAGGTCTGGCACGTTAACTGAGACCATCAGCAGTTTGCACTGAGACATTACACCGGGCTGCACAGGAGGATTCTGGCAAGGGGCAGGTGGCAAGAGCAGAGCCAGGGAGGACAGAAGAGCAGCTACAGATTTCAGCCCATTTTCCTTTGCAAGTATGATGTAGGGGCCATTGACTGGGTTTGTGCTCCTTTACTAGAAGGATGCTGACACGGGGAGTTGTTTCCCCCTTTTATCGCTGTAAAAACCACAATGACAGGTAAGGCTTTTCAAAAGCTTGCTCCATAATGAAATATTTAAACCATACTTGATTTCTTTCCAATTTTGATTTCTGCTTGTTGCAAGCACCACAGGTTTGAAGGCACCAAGAATAATGTTCACAGATCCACCAGAGACTGAAAGGACATAAGCTTTCCTGGTCCTGATGGACCTGAAATGTTGCAGGGTTCTTCCTTCCCATCATATGGCCTGACACAAGGGGAAGAGACAGAATTATACCACTCTCCTCCCAGAGACCTCTCCCATGGACACAGGGCACCGGACACAGCCTGTGTGTCAGCAGGAGCCAGCCCTGTTTCCCTTCTCCTCCTTGCTGTGAGTAGTCTCCAGCTCATACCAGGCAGGAGTAGCTAAATGGAAGAAGTTACTACTTTCTTTGTCCACCACCGGTAACAGGTTTAATCATATATCCCCAGTCATTTAATGCCCTGGGGTCAGCCCCTGAAATTGTAGTACAAGTTCAGGGCTGTTCTCATCAGCATCCATTCGCTTTATTCAGTTCAGAAGGAGCTGAGCTTGTGCAAGCAGGGTCATTTTTCAAGCTCTTGCACTGTTCTTTGAGGCAGTCACTGCCCTTGCTTTTACGGCTACAAAGCCAGGCACCAGCATGTAAATCAGCCCACTTCTGTCTTGCAGAGTCTGCTAGACAAACTCCCAGCAGAGGTGTGAACTTCCCCAATTAATCTTAATGAAGTGTTAACTTCAAAGCTGAGCTGCAGCCATTTATAGGTTAACAGAACCTTACAGAAAAAAACCTCCCAGCTTGACTCGTTAAAAAACAGCTCCAAGGGGACAGGATTGGTCAAATTTGGGGGTTATTCTGGGATCTGGAAAAAATCCCACTTCACTGGCAGCCTTTGCTCATGCACCACTTCCATTGCAGCTGCATTGTTAGGAGACCAAAGGGTCAGGCAGCCAGACTGGAAAAACTGTACCATGAATGCATGCTAAAAATATCTCTGGAATGGAGCAGATGGAGCAAGATAAGGAGGCCTGGATGATAAAGGCTGTAAGGAACCGTGCAAGCCTATTGAGCCAGATGATGACCTTGCTCATACTGTCTTTTACCTTATTCAGGTCGGTGAGATACAGAGCCAAATTCAAGTCCTGAGCCCAGATTTAATCTTTGTGTTTCCAGAATCCTCAGTTACCCAAGGATGCAGAGCTTTTACTCAGAAAACAATAAAGCATTTGCTTCAAATTGGTCTGTAGATGCTTGCAGTATTACTGTTGCAGCTTTTTGCTAGCACTGTCAGCCATTGCTGTATTAGTACATTTGGAAGTGTGAATCCACATCATTGACCCTAAATATATTGACCTAAATATAGGTCTCTTGGAAGAAGTCCTTCATTTGGAAGTCATTAATCTTATTCTCCTGATACAATGCCACACAAGTAGAGCCTTTGCAAGGAAATCTCCCCAACAGGTCTCTGCCTGATTTACAGCCAAGGAACCCACCTAAGATCTGGGGAAGCAGAATGTAGTTTGGGGAACCAGACTATGACCCACCAGTATGTATTCGCTTCCTATTCCCAGCATAAACTGGTTGATCTTTGTGCTTATTTGTTACTCTAAATGGGACAAATTTATTGAGCTGGTGTAGTTGTAGGGACCATACAGGCTGGTAGCACCCCGCTGGGGGGATGTGTCACCAGGTTAGACTTGCATGACTTACACACTCCAGCAAGTGAAAACTTGGACCTCATTTTTTACTGTCAAAGGCAATAGGAAAAGCATCTCCTCTGAAACAATTGCATGGATCTGTTTGACACAGCTCAAAAAGGCAAAGCCGCTGTGCTGAGCAATGCAGATTGCATTCCGGATACAAGAACTTAAATGTAAAAGAGGAAGATCCTCTTGGCACTTCATTACAAGCTCCCTTGAAGACCTCTGACTCAGCTGATTAGTAATTGCCAGAACATGCCCACATCTGCCTGTGTAAGCTTTTGGAATATAAAAACTGAAGAAAGAGGTTAAATCAATTATTCCTATTTTGATAAGTTCAAAAGTAATGGCTATGTTGCCATGGGTGCCGTTTTGTTTATAGTATTGGGTTTTTTCCCCTCATTATTAGCTACAATTAACTAACAAGAAACAGGAGTTCACTTCCAGCACCATAACATAGCTCTGACCTCCGATGTACTGCCAGTGGTTGTGGTGGTACACAATGCTTAGAGTTTTAGTTTGGCTAACAGACGGATGTAGGTCAGATGATGCAGAAGCAAGCAATAGTCCTTCCCCATCCACATTATTTTCTGCAGAATACCTCAAAACCAGCTATGTTCACCGGGGTCAGGAAGCAGTTATTGTCACATTGCAAAGTTACTTCATGCTAGCAGTTACTCGGTGTTCTTCTTTCTCTGAAGCGTCTCAGAGAAGACAGAGCAATAGTCTGGGCTTGGCAATGGCAGGCAGAGTCAGTAGTGGAGCAGGGTGAGAGGTCCCACTCCTTTCAAGCGCCATGGGTCATCACTGACGGGAGTAGGAAGCAGTTAACTGTGTAATTTAAAATAACTGAGAAAATGGGGTCTCTCCACAGCCTCAGGCTGAGACCTGCTGCGCTAGTGTGGCACAGCTCAGTCATGAAACCAAATTCACAGCGGCCAGTGAGCTCTTCCCTAAGTCAGGGAGGCGCTATTTTTTCCATTGGAATGGGAGCATTAGTGGATATTTACTACGACACACGAGCTGCACAGGCTGACAGAGCTCCGCACCGCCTCCCCTTGTTCCGTGCCAGCAGTAAGAGAGCCTTGTCCTTTGTCCCCGCCAGGAGCACGCTGCTGATTGCTAACCCACATCCCATCACCTCCTTCCCCATGCGTGTGTTCAGGTGGAACAGTGTGGGCTGCACAGGTGACACCATCTTTCTTAATCCTTTAAGGTCAAGCTCCAACAAGAGCTAAGCGTGCCGCAGCTCCCAATGCAATAACTTTTCTCCAAACAATTCAGTACCCCTCCTGAAAGCCTGGGCTGTGCTGCATTCTCCAAAAACTGACCTTGATGTATATAGGGAATGCATTGGAATAGCTGTACTTGAGCTGGATTGGTCAGATACAGTCTATACCTTTTTTAGTTTTAATTGCACACCCTGCGTGCTCTTTGCTTAGAGGACTTTGTAGAGACCAGAAACCAATTACCAGCAGAAATAATGATTCTACATTTTACAGATTATTAATATTATTAAAACTTTGAAAATAATTTAGAGAAGAAATAGCACACTTACATAGCAACAGGATGAAGGAACACTGCATCTCACTGCAGAACAGCCCTATTGACTGGGGAGAAACAGGTGCTTCCCTAAACGCTGCTCTGCAGGGCTGCCAAGACATCTGTAAGTTAGTTATGCTGTTGTGCTTTTCTCAGTCTGATTTGCATAACAGAGCTTGCAAGAGTTTAAACCCATACCAAGGAACATTTTCTTGGATACCAAATCACTAAAGCCATGGAGGCACAAGTTCTTGGGCATCCCTCCTCTCCGAATTAATTCCAGCACTAGTAAGCAGAAGGGTGTGTGCATATATGCTCACGCCTACATCCATGTCTGTGCATAAACATGGAGTAACTAAGTAAACTACAACTCTTCAGCCACAGAAGATATGACTAAGAAAGGAGTACAGTAAAAGTCTTCAGTGTTAAGCAACACAGAGAAGGCAAGTAAAAACTGACTGTTCATATTCTATCACTGGAAGAAGCAATGGAGGTCATACAAAGCTGGAAGGTACCAGATTCAAAACAAAGATGTTATTCATATCATATATTATACCACTGAACTCTATGCTACAAGTTTCCATGGGTTCAAGGGAAGACTGAAGAAATTCAGATAAGAGAAATTATAACTATAAATGCACCAGTTCTGGTTCACTGAGCTGCAAATAGAAGTTAAGGGAATACATTGGAGAAACATCACTTCATCAGCCTACACCCAACTCAACTACTCTTCCACTCTTCCATTAGTATTTACCTTTGGCTACTTGTCAGGGAGAAGCAAGGGCCTGCTGCTCCTTAAGGGATGGACACTGAGGGGGATGACACGGCCAGCAAGACAGGGGGACCTCTGCAGCCACAGCCCATTCCCACAGTACCTGAGCAAGGTGGGTAGGGCAGGTTCAGCCAAGCATCCAGACCATAACACAATACCAGAGTGGTGAGACTGGTCCAAGGTCAGTAAGTCAATCCATGTGCCAGGGCTAGGATCAGGTCCAGTGGTTACCAGGTAGGTCCATGACAGCAAGACAAGACTGAAGTCAAGGCAGGAGATCAGTCAGCAGATTGAAGTCTAGACCCCTGAGCTCTACAAAGTGCTAGAGGCATTACTAAGCTGGACACCAACACTCCTCTAAACAGCTCAAGCAGGAGCTGATAGCCCCTAGGCTGAGCTTAAATAGAGCTGCTGGGGCCATGGGTGTGGGTGGAGGTCCCAGGTGAGGCCGATCAGGGCCAACAAGGCTTACTAAAGCACTCATAGCCCCAACACCACTGCTGGAGAGCAGGATCTTTGGTCTTATTGTGGTGATTTTCCTATACTATCTAAGCCCATATCTGAACATATATGTTAACAACTTTCTGGTAGTGTGAAGCATCAACCTCACCAACTATTTCAACTGGAGGGACAACGATATGATGAGACCATTAGTATTTAAATAGAGGAGGACCAAGCCCTGCAGATGAATACTTGGATCAGTAGACTGCAATCATAGCACCTGTAGGCAGGCATAGTTGCTAATTAACACTTTGCACAGGTCCGCATATTCATGCTTCTGAGATCCAATAAAAGGCTAATGCCTTGGCTTAAGCTGTGCTGTACAGCGTTAACCTCTTCCTGAACAGAAAATGTTCTGAGACCCAATGTCTTTTACTTTTCCTCCCACTGGTATGTTTCATGTTCTATTAAAAAGGCAGGAAAATATCGCATGATTCTTACATATAGATTCATGGAAAGGAGCCCAAGTTGCCTGTTACAGTTACAGAATATGTATTATATTAATGGTTTTTAGCATTCCATAACGTGGACTAGATTTTAACAGAAAATATGGAAAGCCAGTCTGAATGTGAATCATGGACAAGCATGTGAATCCCTTCCCCTTGCATTCTGGCAGAGGTGACAACAACATTTATGGAAAAAATAACGGCAGTTGTATCATTAATGTGTCAAGCTGCTGAAAATAAGAGCACCAACACCAAACCATCCATCTTCTCTCTGTGGACCACTGACGATATATTTACTGAGGTTGCTGAGCCATGGGAACATACAGTCCTGTACTTAATAGCATCATTCCAATGGAAATTGTCTACTCTGAAATGTTATTTGTCGAATTAAGAGCATTAAAAAAAAAATCTTTACTTGCTTTATGTTTTTTGTAACATCTTTGTTTTGAATATTACCTTTATCATATTTCCATTTCTAGAACCACAAAGGGTAACTGAAATAGTGAGTTCTACTTGCAAAAAAGGAAAGTTTATTGGCACACACCACATAACAAATTAAGAAAACAGGTCCTTTTCTTTTCTCCCACTGAGGCAGTAGTGAACTCTCTCCTTAATGAAAAGTGCCGTTGCCATAATGGCAGTCCAGGGTGTCGAGAGTTCTGCTGTATTATTAAGTTGGGTAAACAAAGTGTGTAGAAGGGTCTGAGGGCTGAGCATTCAAAGAAATGCCTGAGTTTTTATAACAATCAGCAGAAATGGATAATAATCATGGCACTGTGTATCCTACCATGACAAGCTGTCTGTAATAAAATGGATTTGGCCCATCAAATCCAGCACTTAATCTCCATTCTTAAAGTCTCTCAGAATGGGAAAGGAAAAAATGGGAGCAATGGACTGCAAGTGACAAACTGCAGAGGCAGTAATGACAGGGAGTCTAAAATATGCTACAGAAGACGTTGCTGTATTAGCAGCTCTTAGATGGAAACGGCAAGGCCAACAGCTAGCTAGAAATGGAAGACGTGTCTGGACAGAAAGAGAAATGACCTGAACTTCTACCCACGATTTGATCTGCAGCCAAAGCAAAAATGTAGTTTGTCATCGAAACAGTCAGCGCCGTTCCTGCAGGGCGTTTGCTGTTCTCCGGGCTTTTGGTTCCAGGCTGGTGTTCCGATTCCATAGAAAAAAGCACTGTACCTCTACAGACAATAAAAACCATGAAAGTACAGTTATAAATGAGCATGGCCATGGAACAGCTCTCATTCAACAGCTTCTTGAAGGCTTGCATACTGCCTTTCTTGATTGTTGCAGCTTCCTCCTCAGCCTGCCTTGGTTCCTGGAAGAATGCGGTGAAATGCAGCTAAGATTTTTATCCACGGCAGTTTCCAGCCCTCAGCTTGCTACCACCAGCTCACTCTGGCCGGCTTGAACATCTCAACTTATTTTCCTAATTCTGTACCGAAATGTCTGCACATGAAAACAAAGTGTATTATTTTAAGCTATTATTGTATATTAATAATTTTTATTATTATTATGGTCTTTTTTCTTAATGACACACACTACATCCAGACAGCTTTGCACGGGCCAGCATAACTGAAGAGAAATATGGTGGGTTAGTGGATGTGGGTGCTGTAGGGTGTTGTCTGTGTGGTCAGTGATGGTAGACCATGAAGATCACTCCCGATACACATCATTTTGTATCTTGCATTCTCTCCAAGCTTACTCCTTCTGTCAATCGATAGTTCAGTCCTCTTTAGTACTGGTTCAATCAATACTCCTTCTGGAAATAGTTTTATACATCTTAGTAATATACCGCCCCTACTTCTTTTCCCTTTTTCCTCCACCACTTCCAGCCATCAGCTCAGTGTTTTCTTCCAAACTCAACAGTTTCATAGACATTCAAAATACTGCTGCCCTGACATGCTCAAAGAACATAAACCTAAGCGACTCTGTTCTGGCTTTCCCAAAGCAACCTTTTCCTGGTTTTCCTAATACACCTTGTCTTATTTGCATGAATCTCTCAGCTAGCGAGTTCATCAAGGAAGTGACATCTGATTTCTGTGTGGTTTAATCTCTGTGTCTTGGAGTGTGTCTCAGGGACCCTCAGGTTTGTGGCTGAGCCGAGGGATTTAGTTGGGATTAACGGGGTTGGATGGGAAGAGACCTGGGGCAGAGTGGCAGAGGATTGGGAACTGGGTTTTACCTTGTTAAATTGTGTTGCAAATATTAGAAAATAAAAGTCATTGATTTTACTATTTCCCGCCTGTATTAGATTTTGTATGAATTAAAGACATATAATACGTGGTTTATATAAATATAAAGTAGTATCATCTTGATTTATCGTTTAAATATAGGCCCATCCAGTGGATCAAGTTCTGAAAGGGACCTCTTATTTTCCTGCTGAGAACTCAGTCCTTCTTCCAATTTAAAGCCTTTTTGTACGTTAGCTGCTATGGAAGTCAGTCTACAGGAGAGCTCGTCAGCGCAGCGGCAGGGCTCACATAGAGCATCCGACATTCGTACTCTTTTTGTTCGCCGCGTTTCGCTGAACAAGGTAAAATATCTTTGCTTTAGCACCTTGTTACGTGATCCTGGTCTCCAATAACACCACCCTTGTTCCACCAGAGCTGGGTCAAGTCAAGAATTAAACATATCCTCAACAGGAACATTTTTCAAGGAAAGTGAAGATTGTATCTAGAAGGTTCATTTAAGGCGATTAACTCTGAAACTCGTTGCCTGCAAATATGGCTCAGCTGCTTCTGCTTTGCATATTCTTACCATTTTACAAAATTATCTATAGAGGTAGCCCTTGATTTCAGGAGATCATGGGCCCGGATCAAGTACCCAAATCTGGGGTGAGACCATTAGAGACTCCTCAGCCCCAGCTCTGAGATGCGAGCAGCAGGGCTGTCCGGAGTATGAATAACTGGAATTTATATCAGGGTGATGGTGATGTAATTTGTACAGCTGGAACATCACATGAAAGCCAAAGAAAAATAAGAAACAACACATCGACAAACGCAGACGCACACAGATTAGCGGGAAGTTTCACCTCAGGAAATCATTGTGGCTCCCTGTTCCTGTCAGTAATGTGTCTGCAAATGTCACCCAGCAGCAATGCATCATCCCATGAGCAGCCCCAGAACACAGAGGCAACCAAAAGGGTGATGAGAAAGACATTGCCAAATACTTTTGAAGCAAGTCAGGGATTGGACCCGTCGGGAGAAAAATTACGCAATAAAATAAACAGCCTTTGCCAAGAAAACCAAGACTCAGGGAGGAAGTTGCCTGTGCCAGTCCTGGCCACAGAGGAGAAAGCTGTTTCTCTGGGAAGGACAGCAAAGTCGGATTCAATATTTGCTTCTCCTCCTTGTCAACTTCCTTCTCTACTTAACGTCCCAGACAACTAAGTTTGTCCAAGCTGGTGCTCAGACACAAAGCTTCCCCGGTCAGTGGTGTCTGGCTGCACACAGGCTGCACCTCTGTGTGAAACCACTGAACTAAATTTTAACAGCTATACATGGCTTGGGAGAATAATTTCTCTACTCCAGAGAAGCCCCATTTTCTTTGACCTCACCTTATAGCAAAGCTCTGTGATCTGCCATTAGAAGACAGAACTCTTTTATCTTTACTATAGACCAACAATTAAAGAAGGGAAAATCACAGGTCCAGCAAAACCTAATTCCGTTCTCTGCTCCCTGTGAGCACACCTTCACCGCTCACTAAAACGAGGAGAGGGTTGGTAGACCAAGCCGAAGGGCGCACCTTTAGATACACCTAACAAAAGACGCAGAGATGCATGGCCCTCCTACGAGAAACGAGAGCCTACACAGACCCATCGCTGCAAAAAGCCTCTGGAGTTTCATCTGCTGGTGTCCCGCTGTCGGTGTCCCAACCTGGAGCCTTCATGCTGGAAAGCAGGCTTCGCTTGTGGGGCCACCTCGGCCTCAGACGCTCTGCTGACATTACCGGCCAATTTGCCAATCATGACGGTAATCGCAAGTCTACGAGGAAATGAAGTCACAACAGTAACTGGAATAACTTCAGAAAAGCCTTCATGAAGCAGCGGGGACTGAAAACCGTTACCAACGTGGGCTGAATTAGAAACAGTGGAAAACTATCTCATTACAAGCCGCCACAATATACGGATTAAAAGGAATTAATCTGGGTGGTGGTGCCATATGCTGCTCCAGGTGGGCTGAAGAAGAAGGACTTGGCTTGGACGAGTACTCAGAGAGTTTTAACAGGTTAAAACTGGCAAGTTTATTTAATACACTGAGCTCAGTTCCTGTTGGCTAATGTTAATGTTGGCACAATTAGGCTGATGAAAACACTGTGCAGATGTCCTCTGGTGATCCAGTCCCTCCCCAACACTTGTAACTATCAGATAATAAACTCTTTTTGCATGGTTGCTCTGGTGGGTGATTCACTGAAGATTACTTACACTAGTCCTCTACTTCCTTTTGTAATGTGTCTGGGCATCTTACCTAATTCAGTACTTTCTTCTCGGCCGCTCTCATTGTTGGCCAGTCACCATTCCTCCGGGATTTCTTGCTGCTTGCAGAAAGCCGGACGGAGCTGGGAGCGTGGCAAGCCCACGGCCGCTGCCTCCCCGGCTGGGGCAGGGCTGCGCCGGGGGTGCGGGGGGTGAGCTGCAGAGCAGCAGCGGTGACTGGCACGCTTCTCATCTCACTCGTTTACTTTAAATTGCTATAAATGCTTCAGCTTGCTGGATTTTTTTTTTCTTTTTTCTTTCTTTTTTTTCTTCTTTAGGAGCTTCTGCTCCTAACTAAACTTGTCCTGCTCCTGTGTAACTGGCTTCCTGTTCGTATTTACTAAATGCAACACTGAAGCATGATTGTAAGTTTAAGCTCCTGCCTTATTTAAGCCTCCATTTAGAATATTTAAAGCAAATATCAGCTTCCCTATTGGAGTTTAATTAATTTTTGTCCATCGTTTTTGCTTCTACCAGGTAAATTTTGCCATCTTACTCGTACTTGTAACGATGCTCACCTTTTCCATAATCATTGCTAATGACAAACGAGAGTTAGGTGTTGAAAAAACAGTGGGCCCTTATAGGTGCTTGTTGTTCAATATTCAAGTAGGGGTATTAAAAAAGCAACCTGTAGAACAATTACTGGCTGTAAGAGCTTGAAGGCAAGAGGAACAAAGGCAAACCTTTGTTCCCTGAGGAGTGGTAGCATCACGTGCTGGGAACGCTCTTCTAGTTCTCTTGACAGCAACCTCTAGCACCAACACAAAGTCCAGAACGGGTTTTAGTTTCTCTGCTTGCCCCCATACCTGCTTTTTTCCACCTCAGGAAGTTGTTCTGAGATTCTGCAGCTTTTTAGCATATTTCTGCAAAGTCCGGTATCTACTGGGTGGAAAGTAGACTGTAAAGGGATGTGCTGGAAGCTGTTTTAGTCCCCTGGCTATGCCTGGAAGGAGGAACGTGGGTTTCATAGCATTCAGGCAGCTCCTCAGCCTGGGTGTGTTGCCTGCTTAGTGCCTGAGTTCCAGGCTTTTCTCTGTATTTTCAATTTATAGGAAGGAAATTTGTATGTGTGGGCCACATTGAGGCATCATGTGGTGTAATTATTATGTGTGGTATCATCAGGTTCTGGGGGAGGATAATCAAGGACTGGGACTCCAGGACGTCCAGTGGTATGTCCCCACAGCTCAGCTGAATTGTCGGTAGCAGTCCTCGCTGCCCGTGGGGGACAAAGCCCTTGATCTGATCTGCAGAAACCAGGCTGCTCCCGTGGTGCTGACTTTTCTCTTATTTTCAGCTGCTAGAGCATATTAAATCTGCCTTTTCCCAGTATTACTCTTCCATGCAAGCCCCTGCTTTAGTTGCCATAGGGATGGCTTGTGACTGCGGCTGGCAGGGATCTCAAGGCCATCTCTCTGGTGATGTGATGTCTGCTGTCAGTGAGTGAAAGCCCTTCCTCATTTGCATTTCACAGCTACAGTGATGTTTATTGCCAGCATCAGAGCAGAAGAAAAGAATGATTTGTTTACCTTAATTTATTTTTTCTTGCAAGCCAGTTACAATTCTATTTTGTATTCTCTTTTGATAGAAGTCAACATGAATCAAGCCCAGACACTCATCGTCTGAGGCAAGGAGTGCGGTGTTGACCTTATCTCCAATCTAAAGATGCCATACAGATTTCCAAGAAACATAAAGCCTAAGGAATTGATCTGTGCATGGGGGGAATCAGAACTCATCTGTGCATGGTGGGTGGCAGTGGTCGACTGTGCGCTTCAAAAGGCATTCTCACAGAATGGCATTAGTCGTTTATATGCAATAGAAAATGAGGAAAGCGGCCTTTCTTCCACTGCATTGTTTTAGCTTGCAAAAGAGTATGTTGACAGCATTGTTTCTTAATTAAAAATATTGTGAGCGTGACACACGATAAATATAAACCTCCAAGAAGAGAAATAAAGCGAATACTGTAAGAATAATCCAGAGTATATGTGATTTATGTTTCAGCAAACAATTCTGGGGAATTTGTCCCAGTTCAGGGGAATTTTTTCTTATTTATTAAACAATGCTTTCTAGATAGAAAGATAAATGAAATATCCTACTTTTCTGTAACACTTTTCGCTATCACAACTCACCAGTGCTGCATCTGGTGCTCCAAGAGCCACGTACTTTCCGAAGGACCTCTGCTGTCTTCTCTTGCAGTAGGATAGGAAACAGGAGGTTTTGTTTTGGCAGTCTTGAGGAAGAGAATGAATTTCCCCTTGATGCCTCCTCCCCAAAAGTTAGCAGTTAAGTGGAATTTCCTTCTGCAGAGCCACTGCACACAGGAAGGGCAGGGACCGGGGACCAGATTGTGAGGCTGAAAAAGAAAAAACAGGGATCGGCTGGTTTAGCAGGCAGCAACCCTTCTTCACAGGACGAGGGAAGGGGCAGTGGACACATGCCTATATGCCCCGTGGCATCTCTCCAACACTGATTTTGTAGGCATTGTGAATGCGAGTGCAGGAGAAAGTAATGGATCTTAATAATACCTAGCCCAAGGAAGGCTGAATGAGTTTTGTAGTTGAGTGGTTTTAGCTGAGCTCTTCCTGGAGGAAGAGGAGTGCAAATTCACATACGCTTTCGATTAGGAGTTCATATTCCACATGAGTCTCTGAGATGATAGAGAGGACAAAGTGAAACTGGAAGAATGGATGTTATTAGTGATCTCTGAAATCTTCTTTCCATCTTCTGTCAGATTAATTCTCGAAATTAGCTTGGCAGAGGGGTAGGGCCACCTTCCATTTCTTGTCCATCTGAGTGTATTTAAGACAGGCCATGTCTAAACTACAGGACCAGCAGTGCTTTCTCATTGTGGATTACATCCAAGCATGCAACTTTCTACTCTCTTCCCCTATATTCTGGCCTCCACGGGAAGGAAATGCAGGCAATTACTCTCCATGCAGGTTTCCAACTGAGAAAGACTACATGAAAAATCTGTAAAGAATATTTTGCATGCGGTCTACATGTTACAGAGTCAGCACCGCCCCATCCCTCTTGTGAAAACAGTTGTCATCATGTTGCAGTCACTCCCTGCTGGTCTTAATCATTGTATTTCCCTTGTAGCTTTTCATTGCTTTCCTACTCCATTGCTATCTTCGCTTTTTGCTTTTCTCCATCTCACTTCACCTCCTGCTCCACCCTGCTTCCTCCCTTTCTCCTCTCAGTCTTTACCACGCTACTCCTCACATGGGTGAAAAGTCCTAACTGAATAGGCAGGGCCCTGCCAAAGAGGTGGGAAGGACTGACAGAGAACAACTGGATGCACAGACAACTGCAGACTCTTACAGTGCTGCCTGTCAGCAAGTGGCAGACAAACAGAGGCTGCGTCGCATGGCAGAGTAGAAAAATGGTGCTGCACCAACGCACCCGACACCCAGACTGCTAAGGCTGAGTTGAAGAGCTTCGGAACACCCACGCCACCAACAACGGGTCCCGGTGTTTGTTTTAGAAAGACAAAAAGCTTTCAGGCTTGACGAATCACAATGTAACAGCTACATCCGTGAGACGTAACGCGGCTGCGTACGGTACTTGAAACTTCACGAGATGTGCTTGTCCTGCTCCTGGGATGTCTGCGTGTGCGACGTCCTTGAAAATGGTGAGGCCCTTGCGAAGCAGGAGGCATACAGTAGAATAAACATTTGTATAGAGTGTGACTCACATAGAAACAAAGCTGTCCTTGCAATTAAAGTCCAGGAAAGCACCCTAAGGCCCCTTTGACTTGAGTATCTTAGGATACCCGGTGTATGCTCAGTAACTGATGCACGGCTGCTAGCCGCAGGCTCTGGGCTGCTTTCTGAATCCAGCTCGCACAGTGTTTGAATGGAAAACTTGGTAAAGGCATTATAACTTTCCATTGAGAGACTTCACATCTCGCCGAGAGGCCAATTTACATTTTTAGCCCTACTGACTGTTGACGTATTTGCTCTAATAGCGTTCGCAGACAAACCTGGGAAGCTCTGTGGCTGATAGTGCCTCCCGATTTCACGTGGATTGCTGGCGCTTTGAGTAGGCATTTACCAGCAGCTGGGAGCTTGGAGATCCAGCATCTATTCTTCCCTTTCACATTTGCCTACAGAGCTGTAAATGTCAAAGCCTTTCAAGTGCCCCTCAAACAAAACGAGTTAGTAAATCAGCAAACGTGGCACCGCACACACTCATGCGGTGCATGTTAAGCTACTGTACTTCATTCACTTCTTTATCCCGTGGCTCCGTGAGAAAAGAGAGCGCGCTGAGGCGCCGAGATGCCTTAGTAATTTTGTTTGTTTTTTTCACATGGCTACTGTTCCTGTTTTGTTTTGTTTTTCTTTTTTTTTTTTTTTTTTCCAAAAGCTGCATCTGATGTGCTTAGCATTCAACTCAACCAGATACACTGGATGAAAAGGCTATTTTCTCTTCACTGATGAAATATAATTGAACCCACTTATAATGAACTCACATACCAAATAATGAAACTCCACTTGTGTGACCGGAGCTCTTTTCCGAACCCCACAATTCCCATTCCCCTAAGGGAATATTTTATGTGCGTTTCCACCAGTTTCACTGAGACCACAATTTGGCACATCAGCTTTGCTTGAAAACGTGAGTTCTTCATTGTCTCTACACAAGAGGGAAGCATGTCTGAAAAAAGAAAATATAAAGGGTAGGAGCAGTTTAATTAGCAATCAGCGTTGTTTGCAAAAAGCCCCAGTCTGGCTTTGCCGAAGGAACCATTTCTTTAGCACAGGGTTTTTCCCAGTCTTCTCTTCTGTTTTATTATTCCATTTCACTGCGACTCATGGTTTACTGGGTGTCTTCTTCACCTTCAACCTGTTCAAAGTTATCCACTGCAAATTCTCCAGGAAGCTGCCAGTTTTGGCACAGCCCTGCAATCTATTCCCTTGAAAGCCATAAGGGCCTTGTTAAGGAGCGAAACAGCGTAAGGCAAACATTCATATTGTGTCTTCGGGGCTCCTGCAGAGATAAAACTCTGCCTTGGGTTCAGATATGGGAAGATGTGCCCAACCTCCTTTACGCGCAAGTGTTGTGGACGCGCGGGGTGATCAGCCAAAAAGTCTCCGCACAACCTCATGTGCGTATCTGGAGAATGTCAGAACGTCCCGCTGAAGATAAAGAAGAAGACTCGGCCCCAGACAGGGAAGATGTGGAAGGAAGGGTGGGCTACACTGTCTATACATGCTGGGTTTTAGGAACTAAATAAACTTATCATGCACTTAGTCAAATCTGCCTGCCTACAGCCAGGCATTTCTGTTCCTCTGAGCTCTGCCCCAGGGGAGCTGGAGTGCCAGAAAATCAAACCAACAGAAGGGAGCTTAGTTTTTAAACTGAGTGATGCGCTTTTTCTGAGGTGGCATTAACCTGGGAAATTTGGGAACTCCGATAAATAAAAATCACTTAAATTCGACCACACTGCCACTGCCTGTTGCCAGCCCAGCACTTTTCATCAGCCAGGGTGAGTCTAATCTGGGAGCGGACTGCTTGCTATCAGAGACCCATGGTTCAGCAGAGCCATGGGACTTTAGCACAGGATCATTTTGGGAGAGGTTGTGATATGTGGCTGTTGTCTCTTTTGGTCTCACACCAGAATAAATATGTATTTAAACCATATTTAAAATTAATATCACCAGCAGGTATATGCGTCAGGGCCTCATGTGGGCTTAATGGCCCTGAGCAGCCTCACCTGGGACCTCACCCACACCCTGGCCATGGGCTCCGGACCCTATTTAAGCTCAGCCCAGGGCTTTTGTTTCTTGAGCTGTGCTGCAGGGGTGCTGGTTTGTAGCCTGGTAGGTAGCTGTCTTCTGGATGACCTCTTGCATGTGTGTTGTAGCTCATTTGGTCCTATCTCCTTTTGCTCCTGGCTGGGCTCCTTGAGGATGGCCCTGGACCTGTTCAGCCCTTGCTGGCTCTGGGGCTGTGCTCAGGCTCTGTGGGAGCAAGGCACTGCCCTTGGTTCCCTTCCCTCAGGGAGCAGCTGGAGCCCTTGCTGTAACAAAGCTAAATCATCTTATTTGTTGTTTGTGGGCATTGTCCTTTCAGGAAATAAAGGGGATAAAAGGAAACCTTTTTTTAATGAGCTGTGAGGTGAATCAGTAAGGGGGTTCCCCCAGACTGTTGCGCTGATGGTAGTTCTACTTCTGGGAGTGCATCTCCTCATCCATGTGAGTCAGAGCACGTGAGCTGACCCTGTCTGCTTCAGACCCCAAGTTCTGAGAAAGGGCATCCATTCTTTGAGCTCTTTCTAAACCAAAGGTAATACATAATAGCTTCTGACTTACATGGCACTTCTTTCCTGCTCTGAGATGGTTGTTCTGACAAAGGGATGATACCTGAATATGTATTTCTGTAGCTGTCACCAAAAAAACCCAATGTTTACCACTACCTAGCTGATATTTTTCAGTTACAAAAATTGCTCTTGACAAATATGTCACTTGTAGGCATGGGCTTTAACTTTTGGAGTGAACAAGTAATTTTAGTTTGGAGGATATGATCACCTTACCAAGTGAAGCAGACAGCTATATGAGTAAATCCTCATTAAAACTGCACTGTGGGTCTAGCTGGTGACAAACCATGTCTGTTAGACTAAAGACAAAAGTGGCTGTACCTTTGTTAAAGCACTGTGTAGGCTGAGGAGAGCTATTGTTAGTATATATATGCTAAACTGAGAATGAAGTTCAGATGGAGACAAAGAAAAGCTGGGAAGGTGTCTGGGATCTCCCTGCCCTTTCTGGCTGTAGTCTGGGAAAGCAGATGGGGTGCTGGATGCTGCTTCCCCAACACCTGTGACCACAGGGGTGGCAGCACCAGGGAGGACCTGCAAGACACCCCTGACTTGTTTTTCTTAGGCTCCCTGGCTTTTTGGAAGTATTGGTTTATTGGTGCTGGTCTCTGATTGACCCCTCATCGTGTTGGGTTTCAGATCAGGTTGAGGCAGGTCAAGTCCCGTATCCCTCTTGTCTTCCCCTGGAGTTTGTTTAGAGATCAGACTGGGTGAGCCAACACCTGAATTCACTCTGGGACATGATTTATTACTAATATCCAGGAAAGGAGCACTTTGGAGGCCCTGCTGAGATGATACAAATGTAAATGGTGTACAAAATAAAGGTGGAAGATAGCAGCAATGCCTAGCAGTAAGCTGTTACCTCAGAGCAATAGTCCAGTGAGGTCTATGCCCAGGAGTTCCCTGGTTTCAGTGTTTTACTGCAGTTAAATAGAGCTTTACTAGAAATCCTGACAGCAGCTAGTGTAGCTTCAGGCAAGAGCAAGGCTGAGCTTCTTTCAATCAGTGCTAAAGAGGGATATCAGCTGCAGATTATCAATCAGCAGAGAATTAAAGTGTGAGGGTGAATCTTGAGGGTGAATAAATATTGCTTGCCTTTTAAGACAAATTAGTTGTCATGTCCTGCAGCCGGGCTACTGAAACCACCGGGAGCTGCAGACAGGCTTCCCCCGCGCCTCGGCAGGGGCTGGGAATTAGAGTGGCAACTCTCACTTGAGTTTCAAAGAAAATTACATAGCACTTCAAACCGAGCATTGCGAGCAAGGATGAAGGGCTGTTACGGCCATGATGAAGCTAATCCAGTCCTAAGGAGGATAAAGGGTTGCTTAGCAATACTTTAGCAATGACTAACAATGCTTTACCAGGCCTTTACTGTTTACTAAGACTTTAATACTGGCTCAGTGGGGTTTTTTAGTGGAATGTTTTTACTATTTTTGTAATGGTCTCCCCTCTTGAGAAACTGTCAAACTCATCACATATAATGAACAGGCAGCAGTCAGCAAGCATTTGATTGCTGATCATGTGTTGATTTTTGGCCTGACCTCATTAAGATTCCTTATCTCTACCTTCTCTTTTCCTAGGAGTTCTTAAATTAGCTACAGAGATTAGATTATTTAAGTGCTTTTCATATAAATGCCTCCTGGTCTGTTTATTTTTTCTAAACCACCTCTTGTCCACGTGGAAGCTCATTTCTGGTACTTAAAGGAGAGGAGTACTGGGGAAGAGATTGGCTGAACCAGTGCAGAATCACATCTCACAGAGAACTTTATTGTGGTCTTCTGTAAACCCCTTTAACAGGGCAAGGTGTATATTGCTCCATTTAATATTGCTTACTAGCATAACTATTAAGAAAAGTTCCCTTCTTGATGGCAAGAGGCTACTATATAGTATATTAATATAATATATGACCATATATAATATATATAATATGCTGGACAGTATATGAGTATAATTTCCATAAAATTATATATTGAGAACCGAGTGCTCTATTCATGTTTTCTGGTATTCAGCTGAAAAATGCAAGCACACACCAAATAAACTGGTGGTCTTCTCTGCTGAGGTGTCCGAGTCATGGCTGTCACTAGAAAACGTAGAGTAATATTTTGGGGAAAGGAAAACACATTAAAGCTGAGAAGTGCATCTGGATGGTTTAAGCATTCCCCTTGGGCCGTATCTACACTTCGGAGCTGATGCTATCTGGGGACCCAGTAACAACATGGTAATCCCCAGCAAAACATAGCTCACATTTTAGCTGTGTCCAGAGACTACTGTGCAAGCAAGCGCCTCTGCGGGACATCATTACACAGCGCAGAGGAGCCCTGCGTGTCTCACCGCCCTGGCCACTTGGTCTGGGCAGCCAGACCCCGTTAGCTCCCCTGCATGAGAGCCAGAGCCTTTCCGCTCCAGCTGGGAGCAGGGATCCCATTTAACAGAGGTGCGTGCAGTGAAGGAATTGTGGCAATACGGTGGGTTTCCTTATGTTTGCAGCTAGTGTTCATATAACAGCCATGTACGAGCTTTCACCTTGGGAGCTCTACAGAAAACAGTGCTTGTGGTGTGAGAGCTGGGGGCTTTAACAAACCCGCCTAGGTGGGATACTGCAGCCCCACAGAGGATGTGAAATTCTCAATTCTCCCTTGCTTTGCATACATTAAGCAGTCATTACGTTGATTGCTATGAGGTGGGACGCATCTCTGGTCTCGTGAACACCAGTACAATTTCCAAGACTCTGGAGGACTCAGTGGGCCTCAGTCATTCAGCTCCCGTATCTGTGCAAATTGAAAATGAAGAGGAAATATAAACTGAATGCGTTACCAGGAGCTGCTGGTGCTTCCTCTGCGCTGAGATTCTGGTTTTAGTTGTCACAGGAATTTATGTATTATTCACCCAGGACCCTGATTTCTTTCAGCACTGCTAATTCCACTAATTTCTTGAATTTCAGCATACTTGGAGAAAGTGCTGAGCTCAATGGGAGAAGGTAGCACAGTAGTCACCTTGATTTGAGCTGTGGGGCTCAGCCTGGCGTGGTTTCATGGGCCTGTGAAGAGGGCACGGGGGCTTAAGGCCTTCCCCTCTTGGATTCAGTGAGCTGAAACAGCGCTGCCGGTGTTCCCGGCGCTGTGCCAGCTGCCCTGTCACCCCTCTGTCATCGTGCTGAATCACCTGGGGAGGGTTTGGTGCCTAGATGCTGTGGGGCACCAAGTCAGCTCTGCTCTTTGATGTTCCTGGAGGGGAAATGAAGAAAGCACGTCCTCTTCTGAGTTTTCTCTAAATTCATAGTCCAGCTGTAATCTCAATAGGGCTGACATGGAAAAGAAGAATGGGAATGGACTTTGAAGTTAAAATTCAGGGTTTAGTTGTTACCAGCTGTATTGTGAACATTACCCCAAAACGCAGTTACAAAACCCTCTGAATTTAGCAGGCATCACTTGAAATCTGAAGGTCGTCCTTCAGATTACTTAGATAAATGTCATCTTTCATCCTTTATCAATGCTGTCAATTAAAGCCTGGAGGACAGCAAAGAATTAGTGGTGATATTTCTAGTGAGCTTTTAGCATCTGAGTCTCCCTAAGACTCCTTCAAGCTTCTTAAAACTGGAAAGACCTCTTCCAGTTGAGATTTAAACAAGAGAGTCACTTTACTACTAACCTCATAGCACTGTTACTTAACAATGTGAGCTCAGTGTATCAACACAGCCATTTCACTTGTATTTTATTGCTGGTATTTTTATAAGGTATTTGTCTAACTATCCGTGGGAATCCTTTAACACAGCTATTTCTGCATGTCTGCTTCTAGATAGCCTCATGGAATCGGTATTTTGGTGACTTCTTGGTATGTGCAGACTAATAAAATCCAATATATTTGTCTTTTCTACTCACTTTTTCCAAGCCTGTCTTTCTCAATGGCCCTTGGTGGGTACAGATGTCTGACACTGAAGGTTTATCTGAGGCTTTTCTAATACTCTCTGCTATATCTGGCTGCAATCAGACCATAATATTTATTAATTGAATGTAAGGCTTCCTGAGCTTAGTAGCTGTGAGAGGAAGGGAAAGCCACTCAATAGCAGCAATATGTGTGAGACTCAGCACATTCCCAGAAAAACCAAACCTCCACTTGGTAAGAAGGATGATGATGGCACACTCCATAAAAGAAAAGCAAATTTGGGATGGGTTTTCTGGTATGAGCCTCCTGTGATACTTTGGGAAGCCTCACCTGGCTGAGCTCAGTAACAGGGGTGTCTGCAGCTGTGTCAAGCTCAAACTCCATTTGGGATCTGGGGCTTGTTTTTCTGTCTTCACTCTCTCTAGAAATGTAAAGAGAAGAGAAACACCTGCACCTTGCACAGGGGTGACAAAAAGCATTGCTAACTGTTGGTGATTTGCCTGGGGGGGAACCCAGAGGCAAGGTGATGGAGGCTGCCTGAGGTTGGTGTAGGGGTGCCAGGCGTCGCCTGATGCTCCTCATTGAACCTTGCTGGCAAAAGGGTTGGGAGGCTGATTTTTTTAAAAATAAAAAGGGGTTTTCTCCCTCGTAGACTTAGGAAAGGGGGGGGGGGGGGGGAAGTGGTGGGGGCGACACACATGTCTTTTGAAGAAAAGAAAAGCAGGTAGGTGAGGGAGGAAGAGACAGGAATGTTCTTATAATGAATTATTCCTTTCTTACAGGGATCTGCCTACACAGAGAGGAACAAGCTTCAGAGCAGAGGACTAGACATGCGGGAGGGAGGGATTTTAATCCCACAAAGATAGGAAAATGTGCTTGGGGTATGTATTGTTTGTCTAGCTTTTTATATTTCTTGTGCTAGCCGAGCTGCGTTTGTTTTGGAGCTGGTCCACCAGCTGTACGCGTGTCGCATACCTTTGCCCTGCGGCTCGGAGCGTGGGCAGGGCAGGAGCCCTCCCAAAGCACAGGGCTGAATAGTTTGGATGGTTTAGTGAGCTGAGTCATCTCACCGAGGGGTCAGACAGGCAAGGTGCAAGGAAATTGGTAGGAATATTTGGCTGGGACCGGCACTGCCTCTTTCGGCGACACTGAGCGGTTAATGTGACTCAGGTACCCCATGACACCTTACCCTTAGACACCAGCGCTGGGGTGAGGAACAGAGGGGAAGGACTAAGACAGTAGAGGGGCAGTTTCTGAGATGGGATTTAGTCTCAAAACCAGCAGACTTGTTGGGAAGTTATTGCACAGCACCCGTTTATCCGGTCACTTAAGACCTGCCCATCTCTAGGCATGCTTCAGCTATATTTGATGTTTTCCCATTCCATCATACAACTGTTCTGGGAATTTTACTGTAAAACCCAGTCAGTGAGGTAATCCAAGCTAAACTGTGCTCACTTCCACCTGTGCTTTGAGGCTCTTTTTCCTGGGGATTTTTTCCAGACTGGAGTATTTCCGTATCGGTGCCACCAGCCCAGACGGCTGCGGACTGGGGCAGAGATCATTAAACTGGCTGTGCACTGGAGAAACCATTCTGTGTAATTATATTCTGGTCATAAGAGGTAGCTGGAACACTTCTGCTGAAGGTAAGTGTAAGTTCAACCAGGGCAGACATGCCAGCCTGAGGAATTTTCCTAGAGCTTCATGAGATCAATTCCTCTGTGCCCCCAGTCATCCGGGAGGTGGATCCTTTCAGGGGTCAGCACATCAAAATTGTGGGTAGAAACGGGATTACTGGGGGTTTATTCAGCCTAGCTAGTCACTGGGCTGTGTGTAGGAAAAGAGATACAGTGCGTTAGTTCTACCGGGCAAAACCCCAACCCAGACAGCAGAGACCAACAGCAAGGCGACAGCTGATGCTGGTATTGTGGAAAAGCTTCTGTGTGTCTCTCTCTTTTGAAGCAATCCTGTAAGGATCTATTTAAGCCCTCTGAGATGGGCCTTAAGGAACTCCTCCCACATAAGAGCTAATTTTACTTACAGTTCTTGTTCCTGCTTGCCACCAGGCATCTTGTGATAAGAGAACCGGTGCCACGGTTCAGGTGGAAACTTCTCACCTTGCACCATTCTTGTGCTGAAGATAGTCATTACTGAGGCTGAGGGGAGGTTTCTGATGAGGACAGAGGTACCAAAGTCCCAAAATAGCCTTTCCTCCCTACTCTATAAACAGAATTCAGCTGCTGCTGACAGCCTCCCCCTCCAAGAAATCGAAGGTCTAATACTTGCATTGCTCAGTTTCTTGGCTTTAGCCTCTAGCCCGTGGCGAACCTTGGCATCATCGGTCCCTCCTATGGCAACTAGGAGTTGCCCTGGAGTAGGTGCAGGTTTTTCTCCTTGAAGGCTATTCTCACAGTAGAGAAGTTACTGTAACTAAAAGCTTTCAGAAGACATGCATAATATTGCCGGAGTTTTGAAATTATTTTCTGAGGGTGCGCATGTACCTTGTTTCAAAGGAACTTTACAAAGATCATCTTCATCAGACTCTGATTCATCAGCTGTTTCCTTCAAAGGAAGGGCATCTTGTTTTAAGAAAATGCAGCTATTAACTAATACCTTTACTTTTCTTTGATCTTTCCCAGCAAAATTTCTTACTTGAAATTCTGCTGTAGTCTTTCTTCCATATACAGTTAGTGGCACGCTCGCTTATTTGTTCCTGGACTAGTTTCCAATTAATTATCAGTCAGTTACAAAAATTGCCATCCAATATGATAAAAAGGCAATTTTTTTGTAGACCTGTAAAATCAGGCAAACACTGCCTCTTTTCATGTGGTTTGGCTTTAACCTAAACTGCCCCGAAGGTAAAGCACGAGATGAACTGCTCCTTACTTCTGACGGGCATTTGCAGTCAAGTCGGATGTTAAGAGAAAGCAGGAAGCACTTTGTCAATAATAAATCAGGTGTCCTGAAGAGGAAAACGTTGAGGGGGGGCCTCAATGATGTGGTCTTCCCTGTTATTAGTACCCGCACGGTAGGATTCATGTCTGATGTTTTCTGAGGCGAGTCAAACATAAAAGCTTGAGCTCGGAGGGCAACGTCAGGATTTGCTGAGCAGCCGGTGCCGCAGCCAGGCGGGCAGCGTGGCGCGGTGGTGAGACGGCCGCCCGTCCCCCCCAGCAGAACCAGGCGTGCTCTTAGCCGGCGTCGGGGAATGTGAACTCCTATAACCTCCCTGTGCACAAAGAAACACAATTGCAGTTCACATGCTTGAAAATGTTCCTTAGCTGCTAGCTTGTGGAGCCCACGTTTCCAAGCCTTCGGTAAAATCTGTAAGCACTGCATATTTGGTAACCACAGCTTCCTTAGTGTTTTTCCTGTACAAGGATTATTTGGCTTTGCTTATTTACATGATGTATTATTCGAATTAAACCCCTCCATCTGTGTGAGGAACAAGTGGTCTCAGGTCAGTTTTCTGCCTTGAACATGTGTCACGGCGGTTGGATCCAGTCCTTCCCTTCACAAACCTTCACGCTGTTCTCGCCCTTCCTGCTCTACCATTTACAGCCATACAGTTTTTGGGGTATTTTGTTAGGCTGCTCAATCTCCTTTGCTCTGGTCAGAGCAAGAGGGGTTGACAGCACTTTCATTTTTGCTTTCCTGATTGCCCCCAGCAGTGGAGCTGCATGGATGACCGTGCTGGCAAGGTGTCCCTGGAGGTGTTTGAAAGGCGTGTAGATGTGGTGCTCAGGGACGTGGTTTAGTGGTAGACTTGGCAGCCTCAGCTTTACTGTTGGACCCGATGATCTTAAAGGTCTCTTGTAACCTAAACATTTCTACGATTCTATGATTTGAGGGGAAAAACACCTAAAGCAAACACAGCCCAGAGACATGAGGATGGCCTGTGGAAAGCTGGAGTGCTGCTGCTAATACTTTCCTCCTGACTTGATAAATGGCAGATTTTATTTTCTAGGATGATATATCTAGTGCTAGAGTTACTTTTTTTTTTTAAACACAAGCAAAATAATCTGTGCCTCGGTGCTGTAGCCCTATCTAGCAGGACAGATCAGGATCAAAGGAGACATGTTTTTGAAGAGCTGGAAAAGGGTGACAGACTGGCGATATCACCTGGAGCTGCTGTAGCAAAATCTTACGTGGCGTCTTCATTAGAGCCCCTGCAGTATTAATTCCTCAAAAAAAAACTCATTTGTGGGCAATGACAGTTCAATAAGGCAGCGTGCTGAACTGAAATAGAAATTATAACGCTTGCAGAGAAAATAGCTTTTGTATGTTGCTGCCCACACGAGCAGAGCTGCTGACTAGAAACCAAAGAGATTAAAAAGGTTATCAGGCAGGAGAGTGCTGATTACCTGCCATAAAGCACTTGATTCTGCCGAGCAGACCATCACCTGCTGTAATTTTGCCTGACTAATGATTATAGGTTTAGGCTTTAATTCTGCTCGTGTGCAGGTGGACACCTGCACCGACTGCAGCCAGATGAGAGGAGGAACCTGTGCTCAGGGCTGCTTTTGTTTTCTGAAATACCTCACAAATTCTGCCTTTCTATTTTGGTAGAAGTGTCTCTAAGCATCTCTCAGCTTTATCAAGTGAATGCCATAGTTCAAGACTGTGGTTAACCAAGACTACTGAAAACAGTGTCAGCGTTTCCAAAATCCAAGTAACATTAATGTTTCCATAAATACCATATAGCATTTCCACACAGTTTAGAAACTCTAGTTGAATTATGGAAAGTGAAATTGTAACAGGGGCTTACGTAGGTCATTAGCTATCAGGGTTGCCAGACTTCCCTCGTCTGGAAGAGATAGTATCTTGGCTTGAGCCATAGTTATTGTCTCTCTGGGCAGAAAGACCTTAGGAGGTAAGGTTGGCTGAAGCTGCAAGGAATTTTCCTTTCCATTTGTCGTTAGGAGCTAGTGGATGGAAAGCGTAAGCAGCAGGATAAAGGATTGCAGGATGATGCTGACCCTGAGCCACAGGTTGAAAAGTTGGGCATGGAGTTGGGGAAAGGACGGTGATGGCTGTGCAGGGGACAGGTGGGGAGGCTGGGTGAATGGAGGTCGTGGGCTTTTTAACAGAAAATGACTCACAGTCAAGAGTGACCCACAATCAGGAACAATGTTTGGAGCAATGCTGAGTTGCAGGAGTCAAGGACACAAGTCCATGATTTCATGCCTGGAAGGTCAGTACTCAAATCTGTAGAAGCATCAAATGCGGGTCAGTGAGCTGGGACTCAGCTTGAGCGTGCGTGCCAGCCTGACTCACAAAGACAAAGGTTTTCTTAAAAATAATGCAACAACCCAAACAATCTTTCTACTTGGCTTTTATAAATTAAGGTATTTTCTGGGGCATAACCATAAGCCAGTGTCTGAGCAGGCAATGGAAAGGCTGTATGGTTTCATCACTCCAAGCGATGTACTGACACTCACAGATTTAAAACGTGGCTTTACAGCATGGTTGTAATTCAGACCCCATCCAACTTGTAATGAATCCTGATTATCATAACTGTAGTTACAGCACTTGTGTCAGGCAGAGTTCAACAGCATTGCTTGCGTGTCTGCTGCTAGGTATGTGCTGAAGCGTTTTCTTAAGAGTCAGGGCCTTTATATGTTTCAGTATTTTTAGGTCAAACCTCTCGGTTGAGGTGTCAATGTTACCGTCCACTTTTACCTTTGCATATATGCATGATGTAAGTTTGATGTCTCAGTAAAACGGATACCACCTATAGTCAGATTTAACTGCAGTGAAATCACAGCACTGCTCAGACTTAACACCCAAATAAACTTTTCTGGTTCTTGAGGGCTGCTGAGAACGCTTTATAACAGGGTGAGACACGACCCTATGTGCGGCCTCTTATCCCAAGTTGTGGGTGAGGATTAATCCATCCATTTTGCATCAGATCCAACTGGAGGGACATGCAGGATTCAGAGAGGCGTTGCTGCCGGAGGACAGCTTATGTGGTGGAGGCAGGTGCCAAAGCCTGTATCTGGAGGCTGTATCAGCTACTACTGCTTTGATTTGAAAAATTTTTCCTTCTCAAGGGCAGATTCTTTAAATTTATGCTCTGTACAGTTGTCGCTGCAGCCAGCGCTGCCCTGTGCAGGTGTTAATGCTGACATTTGGCTTTGAGATTTCCTTCGTTGCTCGGCAATGCATGTTCTGCCATATCTTTCTGACGTAACCATTAAATTAACAGTTTCCTTTAAGTGTGCTGGAGGTTAACAGGATGTCAATACATAAAACAAATTTTCTTCATGTCAGCATAGAGCCTTTGTTATCCCTATAGTCACAGTGCCAAAACCAGAAAGGTGTTTCTGCTCACAGGGGATCCCATCCCCAAACCGGTGTAAATGGTCAACACCCTTCCACCGATTCCTGTGGCTTTGGGGTCAGCCCTTGAGTATGGAACAGTTTAACCCTCCTGGGTAATCTAGAAATCATATTTAGAAAAGCTCTGTGTAGAGCTGATTCAATGGGTTTTTTTCTGGTGTGTTTAGTTACTGAGCAGATTAATACTGGTAAATATTAAATAGGGTCATCTGGAAAGGGATAAGCATTCTAGCATTTGCCAACAAACCACTTAAGCACATGCTTAGAGATAAGCACACGTGTTAAGGTAAATGAGTTGCTTATAAGCTTGGTGTTGAGCATATGTTTAGGGTTTCTGGATTTGGAGGAACTCGTTGCTTGAAGTCATCAACTTTTCTCCTTAATGAATGGAAATTAGAGTCTAGTATGAGAAATAATTTTCATTAAACAAAAATTAAACTACTAAAAGGTAAAAAAGTCAGGATGGAAAAAGGAAATGATCTAATTTGAATGCCATAAAATGGCAGGAACATTATTTCAAGAATCATACCAAAATTTCTTTCCCATGTTCTAACCTGCTTTAAAACTTAGTCAGGCCCCCAGACCCCCTCGCAGTGTTGGCCCAGCACCCTGGGGAGCAGATCACCATGTGCGATGTCTCTAGTATCCCTGGTGATTGCCATGCTCAGGTCCAGCCAGTGCCAGGGAAGTCCACACTGGAGGAGGTAGGAAGGGCTCTCCCCTCACTGAACTGGCTGGAATAAGATAAAAATAAGATTAAAATCCTTAGAGCAATGCCATTCATTAGGAAGCAACGATCTGCATGTAGTAAGCAGTTCTCTTATGCGCGCTCCAAAATCTCAGTTGGAGCTTAAAACATCCAAATTTAGAATTAGAGACCTGCTTCGGACACTAAAAAACAATGTTTGAAGAGACAGCTCCTCACGTTAAAGTATATCTGACCTTCTCCTACCAGGAATACTGCAGGATTGTGCAAAAGCTGGTATGAAGAGGGTTTCTGGTTTAGCGTATACACCTTTGTCCCCAAGACGAAGATAAATAAAATGGTAAGAAACACTCTGAATCTTGCTTTTCCCCTGAAGCACCATTGAAAATTTGCTGCTGTGCTGAAGTGTATCAGCATCAAAATGGAGGGAAGATTTTTTCCCAGAGAAATCCAGCACAAACTGAGAATTCCCACTATGCTCAGTGGGAAACTATATAATCCTGGCCCCTCGTTTGGCAAGTGTTTGACTTTCTCATAGGGTGGAGTGTCCCCAGCTGGGGGGGGACGCGTGGTGCACACTGGTATTTCCCTGTCAAGCAAAACTGGCGTAAAGAGAGGGAAAATAAATTATTATCAGATCTTGGATGCAAATTCTTTTTAACATTAAAAATGGATAAGCTGCGCTCTGGAGATGAAGGCAGAGGAGGGAAGGGAAGCCAGGGAAGGGCTGACCCAGCAGTGGGTTGAGAAGCACTCCCATTAATAGCGATCTGCAGCATCAGGATTTTAACAAACTCATTAAAAGCTTGATTTGTGTTGTGCCTGGCGAAGGAGTGCCTCCTGTTTACCTACCCATGGTGATGGAGGAAAGGGCCTGCCCTGCTCCCGCATGTAAATGAGGATTTATATGGCTAGAGCTGAAATGTTGGCAAGTGAGCGCCTGAAATTTAAGGTTACCTGTAGGCAGCTGTTGCTCACCCTGTGGGTGTTTTATATGGCTATTTAATTGCATGTTGCTCAGCACTAAATGGGTATGACTTACGTGAATAACCACAGCAACGCAAATGCTGCTGCCTCTGAGATAAAGAACCTTATTTGAGAAACAAATGCTTAACTAATAATACCATAGGCCTCATGCACTTTTTAAACTGTACTTTATCTCTGACAAAAAGGAAAGAAATGGTTTAGTTTTTAAAAATAAAACAAAAAGCATTTTAAGGACTCTTTTCCCTCCCCCCCCCCCCCCCCCCCCCCCATCCTTTTCCCAGGTTGCAAAAATAACATCCAATAATGAAATGAAAACAAGCTGAATAGTTACATCCAGTGGAGGAGGGAAGAGGTAGTCGCAGACAGCTGGAGCATGTCTGGGCCAGCGTCTCAGTTCTTTTCTTTCTGCTAGTTTAGTGCCACTCCAAGAATGCAGACAATGCTGGCTACGACTGTTTCATATTTGATTTCCACACTTAAATCTGCGCTTGTTAAATGAAACCCCATTGTCAGGTTGGCGTGCATTCACGCTGCCTCCTCAGGTCCCACTTCAGAGCTTGCTGTCTGCGTTTGGGTGTCCTGCTCGTAACCCTCCAGTGAGGGTCAGGTATGCAAAGCGCATTTTGCTGTTCCAGTGCCGCTTGCAGCATTGCAACACAAGCTTTTGGACTTTTTTTGCAACCGCATCCATGGATAACCCTCATAAATCTTGGTCTGAGGGCAGACAGAAGTGCTGCAGGGAAGGGATGGGGTTTTGGAACAGCCTCAAGAGCGGAGGATCAACTGGGCACTCGGTTGGAGCTGGTCTCTGGGCAAGGTACTGGCTGTGCCGCCTGTGGGAGAAAATGCTTGGGCAAGCGGGACCTGATTCTGCAAAGGGCCGATATCCTGCCGTGCTCAAGGAGAGGACTCCTCTGGAGATGCTTCTGGTCTCGGTGGGCCCTTTGCATGCTTTGCTGGGTGGGGACCAGAGGGTTCAGCCGTTGCAGGGCCTTGCTGAAGGGGGGCACGAGAAATGCTGTGTATCGGAAGCAAAGCAGTGACTGTGAATAACAAAGGAGCATTTCATAGTCTCTGTAAAATACCAGGGAGGACATGAAAATTATCACAGAATCCCAGGTTGGAAGGGACCTCAGGGATCATCCAGTCCAACCTTTCTGGGAAGAGCACAGCCTAGACAAGACAGCCCAGCACCCTGCCCAGCCGGCTCTTGAAGGTGTCCAACGTGGCGAAGTCAACCCCTTCCCTGGGGAGATTATTCCAATTATGAATCTTTATTAATAAAGCATAGGGGATTACAAAATCCAAAAGCTGTCCAGTCCTTAGGCTGCAGACCCTTTTGGTCCTTCTACCCCCCGTAAGCTGATATGGTCTGGATACCTGCTCGTACATCACTTGTGCGGTGTGACGTACCAGGCAGTAAATGCCCATAGTACCAAAGCAGGCAGAGCTCTGCCCAAAGTCATTTGCCATCTTACTTCAGCATGAGGGGAGGGAGAGGCGATAGGATGGGGCCGTGGTACCCTGGGGTGTGATGCTGGAGCGGGAGGAAGCTGTGTTCATTCTTCAGATGCCCAGAGGAGTCCACTGCTGGGCTGTTGCCATGGATACACCGTTATTTTCATGGATTCAAGACTGGCTCCAAACAAAGGTTAAAGGGACAAAAGTCTAAGGGATCAGATCCACAGAAAATGAGATTTTCCTCAGCACAGCAAAGATTCATAGAATCATAGAATGGCCCAGGTTGGAAGGAACTTTGAAAAATCATCTGATCCAACCTTTCCTGGGAAAGGGAGCCTCGATGAAATTATCCAGCCCCCTGTCCAATCCCATCTTGAAAATGGGGACTCTACCACATCCCTGGGGAGGTTGTTCCAGCACTCAGCACTGTTACTAATAAAAGCAAGTAATTACTAAGGGAAAGGTGTTTTATAGATGCAAAGATTGACAGCTTCAGATCACTCCTTTTTTTCTTGCTATATAAGAACATTAAACCTGCTAAAAATTCATTGAAGCATTTTATTCTGAAGCATCACATTTCTCCTTTAGTCAGAGCAATGCCTAAAGTGAGAGCACATCCCAGGTTTTAAGATTTTTCACTTTGAAAATATGGGAACAAACAGTATCAGACTATTTATAGCGAAATTCCTTTCAAAGTCTTCGATGTAGCGAATGTCTGAACCAGCTGTGAGTCCTTCAAGGTGTGTGGGTAGGAGGTACGTCAGGGCTGGAAATTGATGCTGTGCCACATGCGGGAGCCGGCCGGGAGCGCGGTGTTTGGGCTCTGGCTGTGCTCCGGGTCACCCAAAGGCCTGTTCCTCCTCCTCATACTGCTCCTGCCCTCACCTCTCATCCTCCCAGCCCATCGAGGTGCTGCTGCCTAAGGCTCTACCCGGAGCAGAGATACCTGCTGGGTGGCAGTTAGTTTTGACACTTCTTTTGCTGGCCAGGTAATAGATCTATGTCTGCGCAGGTTTAACGGCTCTGCGCTTTAATGGCAGTGCAGCATTCACAAGCTAAGGAACAGCAGAAAGGCAAATCTTCAGATTCTGCTTTCCGTAATGCCAAAAGCAAATTGTATGATTTCCATAAAATCTTGCCCAGTCTTTAAATTCAGAGGCCCAGGCGATGTATGCTAACGATGTGTCCCTCCGGACACTTTTCAACCCAGTACTATTTCAACTAAAGGGCCAAATTACTATTTAGTAGAGTGAATTTAAACCTGGAATGAGTCATATGGCTTCAGGGACACTACTGAAGCACAAATGCAGTGCAAATGCATTCAGGATCTGTCTGTCCTTGCACAGCTGTGCTGCCCTCCTGGCTGCTATTACGGCATTACAGGCAGGAATCCACCTTCCCCTCCACGACTGATGCTCGGGTTTAAATGTCTCAACTGGACATCTCACAAAAGTCATGACAAAAACCAAAGATGCACCAAATATGGCCAAACTCAAGCACAGGTCTAGTCCTTGCAGGGTGAGGTGGTACCGCTGACAATGCGATGGGTTTTTGCAGAGAAAGGGGAACAGGACACTCAAAGAATGTGTAGATGTGGAACTTCAGGGCACGGTTTAGGAGGCCTGGGGGTGTTGGGTTGGTGGTTGGACTTGATGATCCTGGAGGGCTTTTCCAACCTTAATGATTCTATGATTCTGTGATTCTAGGACTGCATAGCCCAGGCTGTTGGTCCCAGCGATCCCAGCAAGCGAGCAGCAGCGGTATGGGCCAAGGGGAGGAGATGCAGTGGCAGCAGCAAATCGCACTGAGGTGCCCATGATGCTCAGTATGCCGAAAGCAAAACCAGCCTCCCACTGAAATGGAGACAAAAGCATTTTATCACTTGTCTGACCTGCTGAGAGATTTTTTTTAAAAAAGAAAAAACAACTTTAAAACTAAAGAGCCCAGTATTTTTGTGTTTCTTCATTTCCAACTTGGAAAAAAAACCCCAAACCTGCTTTTTATATTCAGTCTCCTTTATTCTGTGTCCAAAAAGGGATGTGATGGTAAGAAAAATTAGTAGCTTGAATGTCATGAATTTATTAAAGAAAAATGTGGATTTTTTTTCTTTTACAGGGGAGACAAAGTCATTGAAACCATATTTTACTAAAAATACTAAAAGAATAAATTGGAACAGGTATACCTATGCAGTTTGTCATATAGCATGTAAGTACAGTGGGTGGCCTTTAAAATTTAAACTGCATACTTGAATGCTAACAAAGTTCCTCATTATGAAACAGAAAATGTGATAGGAACAGGCAGAACTACTGTGCTGGTGGGGCATTTAACGTGCATCCTCTGTAAGCCCTGCACAGCACATCTGATCCATGATATTAGCAAGAAAAGCGCTCTTCTCTTTGACTGCATCATCCATATTAACTCTGCCGTTCCCTTGCCGCCTCCTGCCTGTGACACCATACAGACTCCTGGACTTGCTCCCCTGACTGATGGCACCTTGCACCGAGTTACCGCCTACCCCTGCCCTCAGCAGCTCCACACAGTGGGATTTTGAGGTGGGTGGAGAGCTTTGCTGCTGGAGCCAGCACGGGCTGTCTCGGTGCTGGGTGCTCAGCCCTCTCCTCCCCTGCTCTCGTGCCTCCTTCTTGTCCCGGCGCATCCCTGCCCCAGGGGGGTTTGCTGTGGAGCCAGCTCCATCCTTTGTGCCAGCTGAGAGGCTTTTCCATGCTGGGGGAAGCCTCAGAAGAGCTTTTTGGAATAATTTATATTTCCTTTGATCCAGGAACTTTGCAGGTACAGAACTAAGGCTATTAGAGCAAGCAATAACTAGCTGCTGCATGTGAGTCTCCTGGGGAGGGGAGCAGGCTCTTCTCTTCCAGGCTGGAATAACTGCCCTGTGTTCCCCCTGGTCCAGTGCACAGAGAAGAGCTTTAAAAGGGGTTGGATCATACACAGCAGAGGCAGGAGCAGTGCCATGCCGGTGTGCATTCAAGGCCGGTTGGGCTTGTCCTGGAGGAGAAGTTAAAATTCACCTTTTGTGGACTCAGGCATAACGTCTCATCCTTTTTGTGCCCAGCGTGGCCAGAGGCAGGCGGTGGTTACTGTTGGTTGCCAAAAGGCCAATGAAAACTGTTCTGTGCATCTCCTGCGTGTGTTATTCTTGTGCTCCTGAGCGACCTTGGGGCGGTTGGAGGGACACAGCCATCCCCAACGGGGGATGCCGGCCAAGCCCCCACGCTGGCACTGACCACCACTGCGTAGTGACTTCAGTCAGGTCTCTCCTGCTGACAAACGGGGAGCAGGGGAGAAACCCAGGACTCTACTGATGGGTGTGCCTGAAGGAAACCCCAGGCACAGCAGAAAGGAGGGTTATTAAGGATATTTTAGTGTCTGCTTCATGCTGCTTTCATCACTCTGGGCAAGGAAAGAGTTTGGGTTTGGTTATTCTTCCAAAGTGCTGTCAAAAGCACAGCAGACGCTTGCGTTATTCACCAGGTCCCCATCAGGGCAGGGTACATTTCGTCACTGTCCTTATTTCAGAACCAGTTTTGACTGGGAGGGTATCTGTGATGATGATGGGGAGCTGACACACACAGGCACATTTTCATTCATTTAACTATACCAGCAGTGACTCTGGTTTGTGGTGAGTAATCTTTTTTTCCAGTGTAAGCATCTTGGACCCACATGTATCATTGCTCCTGACTTCAGGCTGGTGAATGGAAAGACGAGCTGAAGATATGCTAAAGGCAAGAGTCCGTGTCCAAGGACATGGAAAATGGCACAATCTGGGCTGTAATTTCTGGTGCGATGTAGGAGACTATTTCAACACAGACCCAGAACCTTGAGCAATTCTGTCCTGTGGTTTGATTTCCATTCTGGCATGCTAAATGCAGCAAGACCCAGGTTTTTCGTGGCACTTTCCATTTTTGATTTAGGGAATTTGAAAAATACTTGTCTTGAGGCTGAGCCTGAAGTTATAATCTTGGCATATCCGTACCATAAAATTCCCGTGGATACAAGCAGAAACATCTGGATTCATGAGTGGATGTTGGCTAAATCCACCAGAGGGAAAAAAAAAAAGCCTTCAAGGGATCCTAGAGGGTTTTATCCAGAATAAATAATACAACAAAATAAGAGAGCTATTAAGAGTAATTGTAATACTGAAGCTGAATTATAAGATGAGGGCCAAGCCCTTTTCACAATCTGCTTTTCCAGCTAAGAGCCCTTCAATTTACACTTAACACACATGTGGCTGATGGAACAAAGGAAAAAAAATTGAAGAAGGATGAAAGCAGTGCAGAGATTATTCAGCCTTGCTGGTTTAGCTCCAGGCACATCGTTTAAACGAGCAGATGATCATTTTCCAGTTTGTTTTAAATTCTCTGGCAAGAAATTTTATACCCTATCCCAAAGTTGGATGTGCTTAAAACTTTTTTTTTTAAAGGCTCTGCCATTTTGTTTTATTTCTTAAGGCAAGACTCTGAAAGTGCTCTGCAGGACTCACCTGAGTGCTGGGACCGGAGGGGCGGTGTCCCTGCTCCCAACCCATGGGGACACTGGGACTGGGGAACAGTTGCTCCTTTTCTTCCTTACCCCTGAGAGGCTGAGCCCTGCCTTGCTGAGCCAGATGTTATATCTAAGCTCAGCAGCACCCAAAGTCAAGGGAAGCGGCCAAAACCACTGTGTCCCACAGACTTGCAGCCTCTTTGGCCGCACCCTGTTGTACCAGCACTGCTTGCCTGGTTTAAAGCTAGTGAAAGGGGAAAGGTTGGTGTCGGTTGCCTCTTGCATCTCCTCTTGGCGTTTTGGGGGTTAAGAGCTGCCGCACATCCCCTCACCACCCAGCCCCTCCTGCACGGGTCTCCTCCGCCAGCCTTGCGCCAGGTCTCCAAAGCCGCCACGAGCACCAGGTCATGCAGGATGTCTTCCCCTGCTGTGACGGGGTGAACTTACACCCACAGCCAGGTGATTAAAAATTTGTAGGTGGCTGAAAATGCCCTTAACGCACCATCCCTCCCCAACAGATGTAGTCAGCATTTCTCATGACCTGTACTTTGTCCACGCAGGTCTGCGTTACTGACCCTCCCTGACCTTGCACGCTGTGCTTCCCGATTCCTGGAAAGCCTCGGGCGTTTGTCTACTCTGTAACTTTCAGCCAACACAATTTGGGGTGATTTGCTTCCTTGTAGAATAAAAACCCTGTCAGTCAGGCCTTGTCCTGTCCTGTCTCCTTGTTGCCCCCGTCTTCCGTGTTCTCCTGAGGGAGCTGGTTTGTTGATACCACTCTTGTAGGTCCTCCTCCATGGAGAGACTTTAGGTTGTTCTCCACGGAGATGCTTCCTGTGATGCACTACCAATGCTTAATGCCCTCTGAGGACTGCCACCAGGCTCTGAACAGTGGGATACGCGTTTGGGGTGAGGCAATACTTGAAGTATGGCTGGAAATACCAATGATACATAAACGGTGACATCTGCACTGCTTTATGTTCCGTACAAGAATAGTCCTGTTTATACTCGTAAGGAGTAGGAGTTCAATTGGCCTTAAAATAGCCTCAAGACTTCTAGGAAATCCATAAAAAAGGATGCCCCAGTATTTCTTAGGACATTATTTTCAGCAGATCTTGTTATTTAATTAATTTGCTGCCAATATCTGTAATTTCCTCCACTGTGTATTGCCCAGCACCCATGGCCTGGGTCTGAACCTGTGCAGCCCCCCGGGCCACTCTGGGGTCCCAGGATAAGCCCTGTTGTGCCATCACCTTGGTCATAACGACTCGGGTGCCAGGCGATCTCTGTCCACGCCTGGGCCATCTGCTCCCTGACTTGTGCACCAGAATTGTGGCCAGAATGTAAAATAGGGACCAAAGCCAACCATCCCGACCCTATAACCAGCGATCCAAGAGGGAGACCCTTTGAACTCTCCAGGACCGCGGCGGGCGGTGTGACCCTGTATCTGCCCCCGGGCTGGGACGCCTCTCAGGGTAGGTTCCACGAGGATTGAAAGATCTTCTGCTGACGATTTCACAAGGACTCAAAGGCCTGATTTTGCGAGGTTCACCATCCGTGCATTGATGAATTGCAGCACATAAAAGCGGGTAATTCATGAAACTCGCAAAAAGGGAAATTTTACTTACAGGTTAACCTCGGGGTGTGTGTGCAATTTAACTGTATATATATCCCTATTCACATAAGCCATTGACCAAGTCTGAGACTAAGATTGGACCGAGCTGCACCTAGACTCCTCTCTGAAAGGAGTTTAGAAAGCACAGGGCTCTATTCTGAACCTTGTGATTTAACGGGAAGGTCCTCCTTACCCTCTGCATCCACGATCCCTCTGTGAATCATTCTAACTCGAGCGTAACTGCATTTTCCCCTGTCCACTTCTTCTAAGTAAGTAATAGGGTGAACCTTGCCATTCTCAAATCTTTAAGTTGCTGTTGATTGTAAAAAATTCCATCACGTTGCTGTTTTAAATTGGCTGATGCTGTTAAGAATTGTACAACCTAATACTGTGATCTATCTCAAAAATACCAATAGTCTTAAACTGCTAAGCGAAGCCACGTAACAAATCGTATTCACAACAAATTGGTGTAGTTGGCCATATCCTCAAACTTGTATTTGCAACGATTTGGCGTAGTTGGCAACATCCACAAGGTTTTGTGACAGAACCAAAAGCTCACAGGACCTGATGCAGAGAATTCAGAGTGCTGCTCTCTGTTTGCATTGTCTAACATCTCCACCGTCACAGTGAAACGAGGAAATACATCTCCTCATAGATGTTACAGACTATTTGGTTTAGATTAGCTGCTATCACTGCCACTGCCCCCCGTTTGCAGCAGTATTCTTCCACCCAACTTGAAGCTGAAGGCAGGAGGACGGTCTGCTGAAATTGCAGGGCTCTTTTGGGAAAAAATAGTTTGAGAAGCTGAGGAATGAGAGATGAAGCAGAGCTAAATTTGGAATCCCAGATAAGAAAATATCTGTATCTTCACTGCTGTGTGGTTTTATTTTGCTCTACACAAAGCACACCTTGGTTTTGCATGGCTGTTTGTAGGATTTACCAGCTCAAAGAAGGCTTGTGGAGAAAAAAAGGCTTTGATGTCTTCAGTAAACAAATAGCAGTGTTAAAAGATTTTCAGTTCTTGTTAGCATGCTGCAAACAGCTATGTTTGAAGGAAAATAAACATCCCAAGGTTGATGGAAGGGTAGGAAAGCCATAAAGTACTGTAGTCAAATCCTTGGTATGAGGACATCGGAAATGAGAGTGCCATGAAAAAAAACTCTATTTTCTCTCCTTTGGGATTAAAAAGAGCAACCTGGCACATGACTTACCAGCCATGCAGTGGGAGTACATGGGTATAAAACCCCATGGCTAAATCATTAGCACCCAAAGTACAAGCATACTGTCAAGTCCACCGGAAAACCAAAGGTAGGAGTCCCCTGGAGATCTTCCCCTCTGACACTGCGGGGAGGGGAAGAAGGCTCGCCCTTCCTCCATCCCCCTTTTAACTCAGCTTCCTCAGTGCTTCACCCACTGCCACACGGCCACCAGCACCTCTTAACCCTCGCAGCTACAGGACCTCGTCCCGAAATCCCAGCCGGTTTCTGTGAAGGGGCACCAAGACCAGCAGTAACTTTCAGCAATAGCTCTTCTGCTCTCGGTGAGGAGGATGAGGATTTCAGGGCTGCGTGCCTGCCTGAGCTTTGCGCTGTAAAGCTTGCTGTACCTGTCTCATTGCGTCATGTACAAGACCCCTTTAGAAATGCAAAAGCTTAGGAAATGAACCAAAGAAAAGAGCTAAATAATTATCTCAATTACAACAGCATAACCCTGGGGATGTTAATTTACATTTACATCCTTTTAACAATCCAAATTTCGTTCAGAACAAGGAAGTTTGGGTTTTCTCTGTAAAGGGAAATTAAAAATCAGCAGGTCAGGATAATAATCAATATACCAATATTTACTGCTAATTTGAATCTTATAAAGAGCCTCTAAGGAGCCTCTCGCTTTAGTTACATGTAATTCCAAGCATTCCTCTGTTTAGAGAGAGCCCACAGGAGCTAGGAAATAATTCAGACATAGTTGGCTTTTTAAAGTCTCTGTAGCATCACTAACATCTTTCCTTTGATAACACTTCTGCCTTCCAAAGCTCCGTTCCAAATGGGACTGATGAGGCAAACGCTCCGTCCAACAAACCGGGGCTTATAAGAAAAAAACAGGAAAAAGCAAAAATTCTGGAAAAAAAAATTCTTACAATCCCAAAGGTAGTAAGTATTCCTCTGGTAACGTCATACAAGCTCTTTGCTTTCATTGTGAGCCTCTCCCTGTTGGATTCACAGCGAGGGTTTGTAGCTAAAGCTGAGGCAGAGATGGTTCATGATAAACAGAAGCTCCTTAGAGACCGTAGCCATGGCATGTGAGAGCTGTTTACCTGGCACGATGAAGCACTATTCTGTTTATCTTCAGATGTTCCTACAGGGACAGAAGGTATTACCGTAGTAAATAAGGCCCCTTCACCCCCAGGAATATGGTTGGGTTTTATTTTTCCAGACTCGTTGCCCTTCACTTTGAGCTGCAGAAAGCCCATCCTGTGATTTCTGAATTACTCCTTCATCCATCTTCCCACGAGGACAGACGCTTCCCAGTGCAGAGAGAGCCAGAAACTTGCTGACAGCAACTGGGGTTGTTGTTTCCAAAGCTGACCTACCCATCGCAGCCAGAATGAAACCGGCACCCTCGGTGCCAGCTGCGTCTGCAGGACACTGATGCCTTCTCCAGAGCAGGACCACCTTCTCCCCAGGGAGAATTGTTGTTGGCGTAACATGTTTGTAGCAGCAAAATTTAGAGGGAGGAGGCTCTAGCCTGCTGCTTGAAGTCTAGTGTACCGCACAGCTAACGCTGTTGGTGTCTTTGATTGCCTCAGACGTGAAAGATAAGGTCACTGAGAGCTCTGGGAGGCGCTTTGGGGGCTGGAGGTCGCTCCTAGGATCTGTTCCTGGGCTCGGTGGGGGAAAGGCCTTTGATTTCAATAAGATTAGGGCTGGGTGCCTCCCACTGCTCATCACACCGGAGCCCTGTTTCTCCCTACCTGCCACAGCAAATATTTTGATTGCAAGAGCCAAAGCAATTGTGTTGTGTACTTTATCATATGCAATCCCCGAGGCACACTGCTGATAACCATCAAACTCATTTCAGACCTGTGGTCCTGTCCCATCCATCCTCCCCCCTGCTCCTGCTGGAGTGCTGCCACCAGCCAGGGTGGCACTGGGTACCACCATGTGCTCCTGCTCCTCCTAAAGGAGACTCGAATGGGACAAGCTGGCTTATTCCGCGCTCCGGAGTAAACCGGCTTGCGTGGTGGTGGCTCCCAGGCCGCTGCAATGACAACGTCCCCTCCGCATGGCGGGGGAAAGCGAAGTGGCACTTTTAAGAAGTGGTAATTTTACCACTGAATTTACGCCTTTGAAGATCCCATAATACCTAATTCACCCCGTCGGGTGGGATTCAGCGCTGAACTGATTTACGGCGTAGCGCGGCGGGCTGTGTGGAGCGTGTGTATTCAAATAACATCAGCCCTCTTTATCAAACACCATTCCACTTCTGTTTAATTAAAACACAATTAGCAGGGCTTGCAATTTTCTTAAATGTGCCCAATCTTCTATGAAATGAATATTAATCTCTGTTCAGTGTGCAAGTCAGTAAAGTGACACGTGGAAAATTACACGTTCTTGACTCAGGAATGCAAATCGGAGAATGACTTCATGTTCCTGAATGAGAAGATCGGCATGCCAGCTGCGCTGAGTGCCTGACCCCGGTAAAGATCACGCATAACTTTAAATTGTCATTTCATGCATACAGACGGAAGAAAGGGAGCCCGATAGCTTTATGTTGCTTAGCTTCCCATTTAATTCAGTTAGGGCGGTTCGAGTGTCTTAATAACATGAAGCAGAGCTCTGATCTCTGTTCTGGCTGCGTGTTTCCAATAGACACCCTAATGCCTTTCTCATGGCCGGAGTGGTTAACAATCCGTATTTTCTTGCTATTAATTAGGAGTTGTATTTCATTCCCTGGCGAAGAGGGCGAGCCTTGCAGTGTAGCTGACAAGTTTGCAGTCCTAGCTTTGAATCATGCACTGGATTTTATCGAATTGCTTTATCTGGAGATAAAAGCAACAAACGTGAGTATAGAATGAATACTTTTTTTTTTTTTTTTTAAATTGCAATTGTATTTTTAAGTCACAAGAATGAGGTGGCATTCAGTCTTTCCTGCTCTTACCATTTCCTCTGCTATTGACTTGAATGTCCTTTCTTTTCCCTTGCCCAACTGCTTGTTCCCAAAATCCTGCTGAAAAGTATCTGGAGAGTGAACCAGGTCTCCGTATTTGATAAGCGTGTCCCCACAGCGAATTATATAACAGCATTTTGTACACTTGTATTTTTCCTCTCCCCCAGTGCATTCCACACACCTACACAGTCATGCTAATTAGATCATGTAACAAACTTATACGTGGCAAAAAAAATCTGTTCACAGGGTGTTGCAAGACAGAGCTGGATTTGGAAAGCAGCCATTCATGAATTTTGTTTTGTTTGAGAAAACCCAAAGGATGTTATTTTACTGAAGATGAAGCAAACCCCGTGTAATAGGAGCTGTTAATCTAAGGAGACGAATTATTTAAGTAGTCCTCAGTGAGCCCTGATTGAAGGGCTTGCTTACATGAGAAAAAAAAAAAAAAGTTGAGAGTTTAACAGAGTCACTAAAAAAACAAACTAATGTTAAGTTAAACTTGATTAGTTCAGTTAAACTTAACTGATTAGTTTAAACTGAAGTGTGTTATCGACATTATTTTCATACTAAGTCCAAAGCACAGCACTACAGTCAAGAAAATTAACTCTATCCTAGCTAAAACCATGACTAATCAAAACTAATTTAATCCATAATATATACCTACAAAGGAGCTAAGTAGCAAGGAACTTTGAGCATCAGGTGTCTTTTAAATGCAAAGAAGTGCCTACCTGGAAATGGTGATAGGGTCAAAATGCGCCTCAATTCTTTTTTTTTTCTCGATGGTCTTAAACTGTGCACAGCACCGTAACCCCGGGGTTCACGGGGTAATACAGGAGGGTGGAAACGCAGCCTCCTCCGACATACCACCTCAGCGTTGCAGCCTGATGCCTGCATGCTCATTTCTAGGGAACAGAGTCATCCTGAGCGCTCTACGCATTCGACAGCAATGTTTAACCGGTCCTGGGTTTTACGATGCTGTTGGCAACGTGAACAGCGGTCAGGTAGGGATGGCTTCCTAACTGCAGTTCAGGTGCTGAAAGGTTCGCCCACCGTTGCGCTGAATCGCATTTAAACCTGTAGATCTATCGAGTCGGCTCTTAAACATAACCACAATAATTTTCATAATGATCTAGGCAGGCCGAGAGCGTTACCAGGTGAGAGCACTTCTGCAAAGCTAACGAAGGCAGTGACACGGGGCGTGAAAAACCGACACGTTGTGAAACGCACGGGCGAAGGAGCTGAGGTTGTGGCGGGGTGGTGGTGCGGTGGTCCGGGCAACGCCAGATTGCATCCAACTGCCATTAATGAAGTATGACGATAACTTTCAGCTATATCCCCGATCGACACTAGATGTTGCTATGCTGCTACTCATATAAGCTATACATTAGCGAGGCTTTTAAACTGTATTTACCACAATTTCCTCTTTCCTGTTTCTGTTATTCACTGTATTGTGAACACTGGGTGAGCTGCCACTTTAATTTACTTTATTTTTTGAAGTTTCGATTTTATTTGTATAATATCAAGTTTATAACCCCCTTGAATGTACGCATAAAACTTTACAAGCAACAGAGACTCTTACAAGTGATAACATGAAGCAATTCCTATATGAATGTCAAATATTTACTTAAACTCTGCTTCTGGATTTTTTGCAATCCAAGGGGAATGACATTGTTAACCGGACGATTCCGGGAACAGACTGACAGCTGCAAGGCCACGGAGGGAAGTTTGTTTATAAGGGGGGGAAAAAAAATACATAAAAAAATTTTAAAAACAACTGTTTAGCCCTGCTGGGTTTCAGGCTTTCTACTCCCACATGTTTGAGTGGGAGAAAGGACAAATCTTGGGACGTTGATTTCCCCATAGCAACAGAAAACGGAAATTACTTTAACCCCATCTAGTGACAGATGACTCATTGCTCAGCCTGCTGCTATTTTCCAAGCACTAAAACAATACAGCTGCAAAGAAAAGGCCAGCCTATATTATCTCATAGGCTGAGCGCTGGGGCTCGTGGGAGAGGGCAATTCTCTGGCTGCCTTTTTATTGAAGACAGAGTAGGGGCCTTTTGTTGATTCTTTTACTGAATAGGGTAAATGTGCCCGCTTGTTCTCCATCCCCGCGCCGCTGGAGGGCAAACCCGGAGCGTCCCTGGGGTGGGGCTGACGCAGCACCCGTGGGGTGAGCTGCTGATGGGTGTCCTACTGCTTGGTCCTCCTTGCCCTGCACCCGGTGGTCCCACGGGGCACTTCCATGCTTTCGGTTTAAACAACACCCCCCCTCCTTGAATTACGTGCAATGAACTGTGCGTGCAACCGGGGAACGATTCGTTCGCGAATGCAGCCCGGTGAGGGGACAGCAGGTATGAGCGGGGCTTCCAGGCCCCTACATGTGAAATAGCTGCCTGATGGCAGAAGTGCATTTCTGTATTGCTGGGGAAGTCATAGCAAGATCCCACGGGAGAGGCTGAAACAGAAATATTCAGCTTTTGAAAGCTTAATTATCCCAGGTGAAAGGGTAACTAGGGAGAGGGGTTTCTGAGCAAGGAGGGTTTAAGGACTCCCAGGTGATAATGGTGATGAGGTGTTGCTGTGAAAGACAAGCTTCAGTCCAACTTGTAGGGTGAAGAGGTAAGGGCTGTGCTTAGGTCAGCCTTAACAGCCATATCTATCTTCTCGCACCTTGCAGCAGAGCTGCACGGAGCTACCAGCTCATCTGAGGAGCGCCTCTGTTGAGCATCTCCGGCACCTAGACAACAACTCTTGCTCAACACCTTCTGGACATGGCAGAGAAGGGCTGTTTTGGAGAGGAGCTGGTTCGAGCTCATGGATTCGAGGGTGGTTCTTCATCTGCCTCTTTCCACCAGCAGCTCAGCACTGCCATAAACACTGGTTTTCGCAAATCCTGGTAAGGATTTAGTAAGGCTCAGAAGTAAGGCTAGTAAGGCTTACTGAGCCTCAGATGCATTTTGCACGTAAAATATTGCACCACTGAATGGAGAAGGTATTAATGCTATCACTGAGATGATATACTGAATAACTGGCCAGTCAGCACCACTTTATTCACCACAAACTGGGAGCAGACATCACAGTGTTGGGAAATTCAGGACCCCAGGAAAACTACATGCCGGGATGGTGTCACGGGATATGCGAAACATTTTCGTTCTGGGAAAGACAGGCTGAACTGCTGTTACAATAGCTGAGTCTTTGCTCAATCTTGTCATTTGTTTGCTGGTATGATTAATTTTCCGCTTCCTAACAGCGGAAAATCAGATCCATAAGTTTCTGTTCGGGTAGTACGATTAACAAAAAGAATAACTCTTACCAGGTTGTTCCGGAAAACAGACGCTGGGCTGCATCAACGGCGCAAAGATTACCTTCGTGCAGAAATCGACACATACCAACGCAAACAGAGGGCTTTCTGGGCTCAAACCCAGACCTTGAACAGGGCGCTCTGGGCTGTGCGGCGCGCTGCTATCTGTGCCTCGGTGTGGGCTTGTTATCTGGGAACACCCCAGGGTTGGCTACAGCTGTCCCAAAGCCACAATTTCAACAGCAGCTCAAGCGGGGTGCTCAGAGCTGCTGCCCCGCCTTGCCTTGTCCCTCTCGGCTGCTGCTTCAGCCCCAGCCCTTTGCGACCAGCTCTGACTTCTGAGGAAAGAAAAGGGATGCTTCAGTCAGGAGGTGCTTCTGGGCTCTGTGTTGTTATCACATCGCTCTTCCTTCTTCTGATCCTTTCCTTACAGCTTTGTTCAGTGCTGTCCTACACTGCAGAATGTCCCCCTCTCAAAAGTGCAAGAGCCCTGCGAACCTGCCGGCTGTGGGGAAGGAGAACCAGAGATCACAACAGCTTATTCTTGAAATAGAAAATATGACTTTTACCATCTACACTTACGCCAGCCTGGTAGATCCAGAGAAGGATGTGGGGATTCAGATTAAACTCCATCTTTTGAGAATTCATCCATCAGCATCCTGGTTTAGAAGCCCATGAATTACGGCACTAAACAAAAAGATTGCTCCTTTCAGAGGAGAAGCAATTGCTAAAATGTCCATGTAGAAAATGAGATTAACAGTTTTAATTCAGGCATGCTTTTTTGCTTTAATGTTCTCTCCATTTCTTCAACTAGGAAATGTCTACATTACCTGGAAAAATATCTTTATATTGTGCTGCTTGAGGGGAAAAGAGCTAATTATATTTGTAAAAGTGGGAAATAATGTCTAAGAGGTCTTTGTAAGGCCATGATTCTGACTGCTGGTGTCAGCTTTACTGCCAATAAGTGCAGATGGTAACGAATGAGCTACCACCAACCATCCTTTATTGTCCTAGGGCCCCACTCAGCTCATAAATGTCTTCACTGGTTATTATTTCCAGTTATTTAGTGTTCGGTTTGTAAGTGCAACACTCCCATTGATGCTGTACCCCAAACCAGGAGAGCAGGGTAAGTAATGGCAGTTTCTCAGGCAGCTCTGTGTGTGCCGAGCCCAGAGAGGCTGCAGAGGACACGCTGCAGCAGCCACAAGTGAACCAACATCAGTAATGAAACCAAAACCTCCACAGTCGGGTTGCTTGCACAGAAATACAGCTTTGCGGCAAGAACCTGTCCTGCTGGGACCTGTGTAACGCAGGGCCAAGACCAGGCATGGACCAAAGGGTCTGGGTTTGCAGGGCTGGCGGCTGTGCAGGTGAGTTTGAGCAAGGTAATGAAAGGCGGTTCTTCACCCAGTGACTTCTAGGTGATGCATTCAGACTTTCCAGAGAACATATTGGAATAATCTCCCCAGGGAAGGGGTTGACTCGGCCACGTTGGACACCTTCAAGGGTCGTCTGGGCAGGGTGCTGGGGCATCTTGTCTAGGCTGGGCTCTTCCCAGAAAGGTTGGACTAGATGATCCCTGAGGTCCCTTCCAGCCTGGGATTCTGTGATTCTGTGATATTGCACTGATTTTTGCATAGCCAGAGGACAGCGTTTCTTCTTACAGTCAAGGACATAATAGTCTTTTCCAGGATAAGAATATAAACTATTTCCCCCAAAATGGTATTTGAAGCTTTGGGCAAACGTAGTGTCCACCCTTTGATTTATCAGCCTGACTCCTGTGCTGTGTTCGGTTCTTCACAGTCATCCTTAGAAACACTTCCTCCACCTCTTTCAGCATTTGAACCCTGTGGTAACTTACGTAAACCACAAACAACTGCCGTACACTTTTTATCAGTAATTCTTAGTTCGTACCAACAGGTTCTTGTTTTAGCAGCACCCTCAATTTCTGTTTAACAGCTCTGCAGCGTGCATTGCCCCAAAGCCTCATCCTTGGGCAAAAGCAGCAGGCAGAGGAGCCCTTCGCTGCCGCCGGGCAGGTGGAGGCTGGGGTCCAAACCCTCCATCTCCTTTTTACAAAGCTACTTTCTTCAACTCTGCCAGGATTTCATCCCCCTTAAGCCACAAGGGCTTAGCTGTGCCTAGTTCTCTGGCCAGCCAATGCTCTCTCCGCAAGTAGCCTTTATACTTCCTAGTGAACCTCAAGGCTAGTTTCCCTTTGACTGCAGAGTCCAAGAAATACCACCTCTTTCTGATTCTTATCAAAGCAAAAAGAGTTTCTTCCTTGGTGTCTAATTCTCCTAAGCACATTTGAGTTTTCCTACCACAGTCTGCTAACTTCCAAGCAGAGTTGCCTATAAAAATTTCCTTCTCTTAATTTCAACACGTTTTTCCCTTAACCAGAGTAATGGAAACGGTCGCAGGCGGCTGGCTTTCCTGGCTCGCCTTTCAAGGAAGGCTGCAAATTCATGTTTCCCGAGAACTACAGTTGCCAGAAGACATCTTATCTTCCCCCAAACCAGGAACTGGTGCCCGCTGGCTCTGTCACATCTTTCGAAAGGCTTCCTCCTCCCCACACAGCGATGACCACCGAGGAAGGGACGAGGCCTCCTGGAGCAAGCTGCCTGGCGCGGGCAGGCTGGGCAGGAGGGGAGCGTGGATGGGGAGAGGCAGGTCCTGCCGCCGCCGGTCCGCATCCATCTCAGCACAGCCTCTGCTCGTTCAGAGCCCCGCGCAAAGTCAGCGGGAGAGCATCGTAAGGTCACCGAAGGCACCGCTCCCGCTTATGTAGAACTACAAAATCCCAAGCAAAAAGCATGGTGTTTAAAGGGCTGGCTGGTGTTAAATGACATGTTTTAGGGACCGCGTGAGAATGGAAGAAGTGCCCTCCTCAGCTGTATGTCTCCACTAAAGTAATCTTTCAGTGTGTCTGTTAGGAGTGCACAAAATCCTCTTCTTTAGCCCCTGATCAGACCTTTGTGGTACCGCTTGAACGGCATGCTGCAACGCCGAACGCCTCGCTGGCTCCCTCCTCCCGCGGGAACAGTCTTAGGAAAGATTTTAAGAGGAAGGACTTAACTCCATGGCCCTGAGCAGTCGCTGTACCATTTCATGTGATGTGACTCAGTGCCATACTTGGTCACTTAACGAGCCTTAGGGCTCCTAATTAAAACCAGTCCTTGCCCAGCCTCTCGCTGCGCGAGTGCTGTCTCAGTCAGCAGAGCCATTACCAGCTGGTACCACCCTAAAAACCTACTTGCGCAGGGGCTGTAACCTCCTGAAGTCATCTCTGCATTTTGCGATCAGAAGTCAAAAGCGTTCCTTTTATGACATCCTTCTAAAGTCTGCTTTTCAAAACGCTGAACGCTCAGGACTCTGCCTGGAGTCGCGAGCAGCCTCACGAAAAGCGGATAGCAGAGGACATCATCGGCAGCTTAAAAGGCCCGAGGCTGGTATTTGCATTGCAGAAAGGTTAGGCTCAGCTTCCAGCAAGCCCCAGGAGCTGGGTAATGGGCAGCATCATTTCTTCAGTGCTTTATAAATGCAGTGGGATTTGGGGTGCACGTGCGAAAAATCAGTCTGGCGTTTCGAGAATTCCACGCTTTTCCCCATCTAGGCAAGACAGGAGGACTTAGCTGCTCACCGATAGACATAGGTTATAGAAATAAATACTGACCTTCAAATAAATACTACTAATAATATAAATACAAACAGAAATGCAATAAATCTAACTCTTGTCTGATTTTTTCCCCCTGGAATGTACTCTTTTTCCACAGGGTTTTTGCTCAGATCTCTCCCGGGGAATCTCAGCATCCCATTTCATCACTAAATGAAGCCTCAGGAGAGATTTGCTGTGTGGGTTCAGCCTGAACCACCAGCCTGACAAAAGCTGCTGTGTCAGGAACTAGAAGATGGAAAGGAAAGTGATTCAGAGTGAAGACGAGACCACTTTTCAGAAACCCTGAATCAAGCACTTCTGAAGCGTTTACAAGAAATATCCCCACTTGCCAAAAGTAAACCTGTGAAAGGTATCGCACCCCTTCCACTTGTGACATTTCCTTGTCCCCCACAGGAGGAAAATAACAAAATACAGTTGCTGCAGAGAGCAATCGGAAACCGCTCGTTTCTAATTGCTGCTGGCAGGGAAGCCTTGTTGTGCTCCAATTTTGGTGAAGCAAGTTTTAGTTGCTGAAGCTCAGCCACCAAGACTGCACAAACCTTTGCTACCTCAGCCCCAAAAGGCTGTCATTTCAGTCAACATCGTTTCAGACAACCTCGTATATGATGCTGGTATTTACACCAAACAACTAGCCAGCCGGCTGCGAGTAGCTGTGCACCGCGGCATATGGTGGCTGGGTGACATGCACCCAAGGAAAGGCACGGAGGGGCCGTGCAAGCAGGGCTATTTGCAAGAAAAATCAATATTTGGACACCTAAATATGCCGCAAGCATCTTACCTGATGATCGTAGGGAAGGAGTGTGCTGCCTCCCGGGTTTAGTCTTCGAAAGCCTCCTGGGCCCCCCCACGGGACCGGGATGCTGTATGTGCCCGGCTCCCCTGGGACCAGATGGGCAGCAGAAGAAAAGCAGAGCTACCCTGGCAAGGTATTTTAGCTAATTTGAAATAGCCGAGTGGTTTCACACTGGGCAAGCGTGCTCTATCGGGGACCAGGCGTTTTGAGCCAGAACTTGCAATCCTGAAGCAGCTTTTCCTCTGCTGTCACTGTGGAGCTCCTCTCTTCCCTGCCTCTGTTTACCTGTTTGTAAAGCAGTGAGAGTACCCTCACGGCACAGACCTGTTAAAAATCGTGGTGAGAGTGGCAGGCCAGAGCCCTAGTTTTGCCTGTATTTTCTGAAAACTGCAGAGGATTTTTCCTTTCCTTTTAATGTGATCAGATGCAGGCATATTATACATTTTCTTTTTTTCCCACTGCTCTGAGATAAAAAGTCACTTCTTCCCACCTTTAAAGCGTTAAAAATTGAACCAGGTATTTAAAAAAGGAGGGGGAAAAAGGCCCTGAACCGCTTGCTTTTTGGTTCTTCATTGTAACGCTAAAGTGACGTCAGAAAGAGGAAACACCTCAGAGCCGGAGCGGCAACAAGCGATCCCGCACTGCTGCTGGCGTGTCTTCACTCATCCCTTAACTTCACCCATCTTGTGGGTCAGCTGCCTTCCAGAGGTGCTACGGTTCTCCCTGCAGGCTCCAGAGGGGCTCCAGAAGTAGCTGCCTCTACGGCGCAGTGCTGGAATTTCACGCCGCTGGCTGCAACCCACGGATTAACGCCGGAGCACGGTGTGTCACATCGTTTCTGGGGACTTTGCAGTGAATTTAGTTCAGACCCAGGTAAGCGCCGGCTGGCTGGAGCGGGAGTTTGCTGGGGCTGGCTCAGCGGGGCACTTGTTGGCGTGAGGTTTTGGGAATGCCACTAACAGCAGGAGAAACTGATGTGAAATCGTCCTCTCCCTCATCAACCTAACTCCATTCCTGACTCCAAAGCCTGGTTTTGCTTTAAATGCAGGAGGAACAGCGCTGGCAGGAGATAAGGGTGTTTGGATCTGGGATGGTCAGTTTGCTCACTGTTACTTAAGTCAATACTAAACACAGAAGCGCAGCTCTGAATTACACCCAGCTGCAACCTTCACTCCCATAAACCAGCCTGGGGATGTTTGGTTACTGGGACAACCCAAAGATTGGGAAACAGGTGTCTTCTGAAGCAGCGTTTCTGTTCTGACATCAATGTAAATTCCAAGTAAATGCTGGTTGTTTGCATAAAGATCTGCCTGGAGAGATGCCAGTCATGATGCCGTGAGCCCAAATAAACACCACCCCTTCTTGTATGAGCACAGAAACCTCCCGTGTCCTCGGCTGGAAATGGGGGCTGTAGCTGTGGAGCAGGTGCCGACCAAACACCTCGCACTGGTGTCGTTCATCTACGTGCGGGAGAGCCAGGAAACTCCCAGCAATGACCTTCCTCCAGCTGATCTGGGATAACTGGGTATCCAGGTATCCATTAGGGACTGGCAGAAAGTCAAAAATCAAAGGAAGTTAAAAAATAAAGGAAGCAAAAACCAAGCGGCCCATCTCTGGGTGTGTGTTACAGGCTGCTGTACGTGGTACTTGTAATTAAACTGCTGAAGAACCGGTTCTGGTTTAGGTTTATGTTCCCTCCGTAAGTGTGGCAGAGGGTAAAATAGGGTAATTCGGAGCTTCGCGGCCACTTTCATTTAAAGGTTTAATAGTGACTGACACCTCTAAGGCTGCATGCCACCGGCTGCTCGGTTTGTTAGTGTTCTTTATATATTTGTTATTAATTTTCAGAAATCTGTAACGGGACACTGATTGCCAGCTGAGACAGCGCAAAAACTGGATGAAATGAAAAAAAATTTCAATGCTTTTCCTTTAACATTTTCCTCTATTGAAAGAGGACCTGATGGATTAGCCAGGCAAATAGGCGGTGTGGTACACGTAGGTAAATACCGTGCTGTGCAGCACACGGATCCCAAACCTCAGCTAAACCCTTGTGTCCAGTTATTTCCCTGAAAAGAGACTTCCGTGTGAAGGCGACTCATCGCGTATCGTACCCGTGGGTATCTGTGTCTGCTGAGCGTGCTGGGATTTGTAATACTCTGGTCTTCCCAGATTTATGGATGGAAGGTGAGAATATACCCCTAGCAGGGCTCTTCTGAGGTCTGTGCAGCTCGTGTAGGGGAGTATAGAAATGATTGCACGGGCTCTCCTGGGGTTTGGCCTGCAAGGTTTTTGTTTTTCTTTAACTGGGTGGGTTGTTTTGGGGTTTCCCTACTTGTTCTTCCTTTTTCGGTTTTCATCCTATGGCAAAGGCTGGTTTTGTGTGTTTTACTTGGGCTGTGCAAAACGACTGGGAGTCTGAAAAAGGAAGAGGAATGGAGACTTCAGCAATTGGTTTTACTGGAGGCTTGAGCCCACTGGGGGCAGAGTACTGGGGGACTGGGACTGATGGCAGCTTTGAGTTTGGTTCAAACTCAGAAAAGGCAGTGCGCAGCATTTCTTATTGCCTTTTTGCATGTGTGCTTGTCAAAGAGTAAAATAACCTTTTTTGAGACTAGCTTTATGCTACTTGATAGATTTTTTCCAAAGGAAAAATAAAACCTTTCCAGCGTGCCTTCTGTTGGGGGGGTGGCATCTGTTCCAGCCTGCGTTTTCCTCCCGTGTGTCCGTACCTCTGTGCTGTGGAGTGCTACAGGGTGTTATGGGTCCCTTCCAACTTGAGATATGCTACTGTGATTTTGTGTCTGGTCCTTCTCTGGGGGACTTGCTGGTCACCTCAGACCACTGCATTCAGCTGTGCCAGCTGCTGCTCCTGCCTCCCCTGCAGAGCCTCTGGGTTTTTCCAGCTCATGGTGTCAAAACCTTCATTAGTTGTTCAACCCCCTTTTTCCTTTTGTGTTGCGACCCATCCAAGGGACCACGACATGAGCATCCTCTTGCCTCCGGCCACCCTGCCCGTGGGCAGCCAGCGAGCTGGTGTGGGGGGCGTCACGCAGGACAGGGGGCGGGGGCGGGAGGGGACAGGGCCACCCTGGCTGTGAAGCTGCACGGCCCCGGCACCGCACGGGGACTTCTGAGGAAGCACTCGCCTCTGAGCAGCACATTAAGGAGCAAAGTCCAGCTGCCTCCAGCTTGGCACTGTCTTCTCTTCTCTGGAGCACTGAACAAACTCCTCTGAGTGAGTCACCTTCTGATTTACCCGAGTCAGAAGCCGGGGGGATACTAATGCAACAATGATCGCTGTAAAACCCTGGCTCTCCATCACCAGGAGGATGGAGGTGAAGTGGTATGAGAAGTATTAGGCCAGTTTTCTAACAAAGTTTTGAAAGTTGCAACGGGGTTCAGATAAAAAGGAAAACAAAGCAAAGGCAGCTGCGTTACTAGTTGCTGTGGGGGAAGTGGGTGTCTCAGCAGGGCTGTAGGCGAATTCAGAGCATTTGAGATCAGAAGCAGCAACTGCCTTATCTTGGCTGACCACCTCTCTACCAGATGTGGTTGCAGTTTGCCCGGCTATTTCTAAGTTTTTAATTATGAATGCTGGAATAAACTATTCTGATCATCTGGTCTGACCTGCAGCGACAGGCCAGCCCCAGGATTAAAGTTTTCTTTGGAAGGAAAAAAAACCTCCAGTCTTTAATAAAGGTATTTTTAATGATGATGATTCTACTTGAACTGCTGATGGACTGTTTCACTGGCTGGACTTGTGTCAAATCCATTTTGCCTAGTTCAGATTCTGACATTCAGGTGACATCCAAGAAAGCATTTTCACTTCACTAGAGTAGCTTTCCAATAGTATAAACGAGGATCTGAGGAACCAGGAAATCAGCATATTGCAAAAGCGTGCAAAGAAACCTGAGTCATGTGATAATCAAAAATTAAAGTGATGAGCTGATTTTGAGCATTTTTGTAGCATGAATGAACGAAGCCAGAGTTTAAATTAAAATATTCGGAACTAATACTGCCTGCCAGAGTTGTTTTAGATGCAGAACATAACTGGAATACACAGAGCTAGCACCAAGCAAAAATGAGAATATAGAGAAAAATACACTATTTTTTAAAATTCACCTATAGAAAGATACCTGTGCTACAGAGAGATTTTGCAGTGCCCTCACTCTATGGGACCATATGCAATCAGAACAGCAATAAAGAGACAATGGTGTTTACTAAAGCTAACAAGGAAAAGAAACTCAGGAGGAACGGTATGAAACGTTGTGAAAGAAGCAAACAGTGGCTCAGAGGATGAGATTTTTGCATATACTTAACTAGAACAGAGGGGAAAAGGAAAATAAAGTGGGAAGGTTGAGGCAGTGCTGGATCCAGAGTCACAAGAGCAACAAAGAGTTAGGGGTGCACTGCAGAGCACAGGATATCTCAGCCCTATGCGAGAAAAGAGAGATTTTCACCAGATAAAATCAACCTAAGATTATGCAATGGCTAGCACACTTCCTATCCCCCCCGCTTAAAGCCTACTTTAAAAATAAAGCATTAGGAGGAACTTCAACCCAGAAATGGTTGCTTTTAATTTAAGCAAGTGAACATGTGCACCTAGTGATATAAAACCAGGGAAAAATTATTCAGAGAGTAGGCACATACGCAGGACAATGTTATGTCTAGAACAGATAAAGGACTTGCACTAAAACTGGAAAAAATGCAGTCACTTTAGTTCCAGCACGCCCGCCTAGCCCTGCAATGAATAAACCACATGTTGTAGAGGCATCAACCAGCCTCACCTCTGGCTGATCCATCCTCAGCTGGGCTGAGTCACAGGTATAAATGCCAGCGAAGGGCTTGTCTGGGGAGAAGGGTGGAGTGGTGGTGCTCGCCTGGTCGAGGGGGTGGAGAGGGTTGCAGGAAGCCTGGAGGCTTTAGGGGAAGGAAGTCTGGGGATGAGTGACTGGGGGATCTGTGCGAAAGCGAGAAGATGCTGGGGAGGAAGGGTTGGCCGAGACCTGGAAACTGTTTCTGGTGAAGAAACAGGCTGGCGAGCAGCGAAGGGGGAAGGAGGTGCCGGCCGCGTGGCGATGGCGCCGCGAGCTGGGGTGGCACCGTGAGTATCTGCCAGGGCAGCGAGGCCGACGGAGCAAGCTCGGGCTGCCTGTGGGGTGGGAGAGCTCGGGCTGCAGGGCTCGGGGGTTTTCATGCAGCCCCAGGAAGCGCTCCCTGACGCTGAGCTGTTTTGGGAAGTGCTAAACCGTTCTCGGGGCTTGAGCGGCGAGGGTGCAGGTTGGCGGCAGCTCTGGGGACCTGGGCTCTGTGGAGGGGCCTGGGTGCAGCCAGCGCGATGCAGCGGGAGGGGTGCCGGGGTGATGGCCGCTGATGCCAATGCCTGCCTGCAAGGGGCCGGGAAGAAATACAGAGCCGAAGAGGCGTTAGGCAGAGCTGTGGCGGGCCGTAAGGCTGAGTGGGGGCGGTTGCTGCTCCCTCGAGGACGGAGACATCGCTGTGAGAACCGTCAGGGGGTGGTTTCGTTGGCTGAGGCGGTCATGAGAAGATCCCATTAAATATGTGAAATTCTGAGATGCCAAATGATGAAAAGGACCACCCTGTTCCCCAGAGCGGTGCATCGGGGTGGTACCACGCACCCGCAGGGGTGGTGGGTCGTAGACCCCTACCCCGGCAGGGCAGGAAGCCTGTGCAAGAGGGGAGATACCCAAAGCCCTCCATTGTCAGGAGGCTAAAGATCTTTCAGGCTTGTGCTGAGATCATCTATTTCCTCGAGGAAAATCCTGCATCCCAGAGTAAGCTGCAAGGAGGTGTCTTAGGATTTTTCTAAAAGAGGTGTTGTTCCTCCACGACAACACCAGGAAAGCCCCCGACGAGCATCCCGTAGTTTGGCAAACGAGTTACCGCTGGTGTGGGTTGAGTCACAGGAACAGAGAGTTTTGACATTGCTAACTGAAAAAAAAAAAAGGTGCCTACTGACAGGAAAGGCTTGCTCCTTTCAGCAGCTTGGTGCTGCAAAATACGCTTTATACAAGACAAAGATCTCCTCTCAGGGGTTTGAACGGCTGTCCTTAGCCGTTGACAAGCTTGGAGTTAGCAAAATAGGTTCTTCTTTCTTTTCTATAAGCATAATAAACATAAATGTACTATGATAGAGTCAATGGAATATAATACATCCCTGCACAAGTAAATTTATTTCATTTTGTTCCCAGACAGCAGCGACAAAGGGATGCTGCCGCGAACGCCTCGCAGTGACAGAGTTTAAGTAGGGAGAGGAAATTAGATCCTGTTTCTGAAAAGGAAGAGAGAGTGAGGCTTTGTGAATGAAGAACAAATCTGAAAGGTGCTGCGGCTTCCCTCTGTTTATGCTCAAATATCAATACAGGGAATACCAGTGGAAGCTGCAGCTGGAGAGGGCACTAGGGGTCACCACCGTCTTACCTATGTCGTCTGGATTTAATTCTGCAGTAAGATAAATAACATGATAGAAACCAAAGCCAGGCTATTCTGATTTTTTTTTTGGTGGGCCAGACAGCTTCCATTTCATTTCTTCATTCTCTCCTCCCGCCTGCCTTCTGTCTGTCTCTCCCTTAAAACAAACCCCAGGGAAGCCTGTGGGATACAGCCAGGGACGATGCTCTAGGAGCAGGGAGCTTGCATCAAAATTCCCTCTGTGCAGCTCCCATTTATTTAGAGCAAAGTTTAGGCAAATCACAAACGCTAGGTCAGGCAGGCAGGATCGCGTAACAGCCTTCACATGTTTCTGCAAGCACCACAGAGCAAACCGATTACTGAAATGAATAGCACCCTTGTAGTCCAGAGCGTAACTCCTGATGCGTTTTGCTCTGCCCAGCCGCCAATCCCGTGTCTGAAGATGTTTCTCCCCTTATTTTTCCCCCAACCGGGTAAATATCCCTGATGTCTCATGAAACTGCATCTGATACCTGCATTAGGAGGAGGACTGGGTGTCTGGGTTGCGAGGAGAATTGCAAAGCCTCTTCTCTAGGACTTTTTTTGACCTCGAGTCTAGGAAATAACCACTTGTGTGGGCTGAATCTATCGTCTGAGTGTTGGAATTGTGCATTTTAAGGTAGGACAGAAGGAGTCTATGGAGAAAAGGTATTTTTTTTACTGAGATGATTTGTCTAGAGACAGATAGACAGGCTTTCGGGCATAGAAGAGCTGATGAAGAGGCTGCACCCCCTGACAGCCTGCCTTTTTTAGCTATAGTACTCGACCTTGCAGGACACAGATTCTCTTTTCTCCACAGATAAATTATCTTATGGTACATTGTGGTGTTTCTTGTTTCATGCTATTGCAGAATTTGAAAGATCGTGTGAAGTCAAAACCTGACTGGACAATTAATTTATTAAACAAAAGAGCTGCCACGTGCTGTAAAACTGCAAAGATAGCGCTTCTGGCTTGGAAGCTCCCTGGCTTGCAAACCCCTGGAGACAGCGAGAGCCACGGAGACGCTTCCCCATAACCTGATTGCGTGCTCCTTCCTAGGCATCGGTTATAACTCGCTTGGGACAGCACCCTGGGGTCAGTCGGCGCTCAGCCTGACCTGGCACACAAGAATACGAGAATATGCTCTTTGATCATCCCAGCGATGATAAAGCTGCTTGGAACGTGTTACTGTACAGGCTGTTTCTGGGGAAGTGTGCGGGCAAATCCAGACTCGCAGCCCGAGCTAGAGCGTAAGCACACGCGGGACACGTCGGTCCGTGCCGTTTGCCTCCGCCAGCTCCGGGCCTGGCCGTCAGCTGCGCGTCAGCTCAGAGCGGGTTCGGTGTCGGCTCAGGTATTTGTGTGCTTCCATCCCAAGGTGGGGGAGTTCTCCGGCTCCCTATTTTAGGGTTTTATGTAACATCCAGCTTATATAAGCCTTTGTCTGTTAACAAAATGGGTGGAGTGTGTCTTGCTTGGATTCCTCGCTAAAGAAACGCTCATTACTTAACTCTTACTCAAGTGCTCATTACATACTTTAAAAATATTTTAGTTCCTTTCCTGTTGCCAATAATATACCGACTTGACAACCTGTTATGGACAAATGATGAAATGTGTAATTTGCCATTTAATGAGCTACATCTTAGAAACTGTGCTGTTGAGGAAGATGAGGGAAAACCGAGGCACACCCCAAATCCTGGCCCCGGGTCACACCTTGCTTTCTTCTTGCCTGCTCTTGCCAGGCGACAGTTTGGGGGTGCCGGTAGGGGATGGAGGATGGTTTGGTCTTGCCAGGGTGGCTTGGCCTGCGGGACGTGCCTGGGTACCCGGTGTTGCCAGCAAAACCCTCATCATCAGCACGGCCAGGGGTGCCCCCAGCACCACTCCTGGGCGGGTGGTTCGCGGTGCCAGCAGAAGGAGAGGGGAGGGGGCAGCAGCACTGAGCACCCTGCAGGCTGGTGTCCCCATCCCAAAGCTGCTTTGGACCCCAGGGAGGTCACACCGGCCTCTGGGGTTAACTAAATGCCTTTCCAGACCCGGGCTTCAGTTCTCCAGCAGGTAAAGGTGGGTTGTATCCTGCTGCGTGGGAATGGCGAGGCAATGAAAGCTGCCAGGTGCCCAGATCCTCTGGTAAGGAGGACCACGCAAATTGTTTTCCAATGGACTTGTTGAGCTCACTCAAACCTGGCATTCATGTTACTGTAGGGCTTTAAATAGAAATAGCGTGTGTCTTAGCTTAACACCATAAGGAGACGGTTTGCACTCTCTCCTTCCTCCAGATACTGTGCTTCATATACTGACGTGCTTGGCATTCCTTTGAGTTTTGTGAATTGCTGCAAGAAAAAAAAACCTCTCTTTTTTTCTCCCCTCTTTTTTTTCTTAAAGGTATGCATTGCCCTGCAGCCCTGTCCCAGCCCCCCTGCTGCCTCTGGCATCTGCGGATGATGTGCCAGGGAGCAAACGGGTGAGAGGGTTTGGGCTTGGGTTTTTTCTTTTTCCTGCCCAAAAGCAAGTTTGCAATAAGAAAAATAGCGTATTATTTTAGCTCTGAGGCCCGTTTCTGTCCCCTGAGGCTCTTAAGGGGTGAGACGGATCAGAGCTGCGCCGCCGCAGGGAAGATCAAGCTAGAAGCGGCATCTCATCTTTTATTCCATGGGTTTTTTAAATATTTTTTAAAATGTTTTTTTCATTTACCAATTTCATTCACACACACCCCTTCGAGAGGAGGAAAAAAAAACCCCAACCAAACCCAAACAGTGAGAGCTTTGTTTTTGTTTCCATGGGAATTCTGTAAGAGGGGGAGGGTGTGAAAGAAAACTGAAGTATTCTGGCCAAACCTGATCAGGTTTGTATTCCGAGCAGCCCCTGGGCTGTCTCGTAGCAACTAAAGTCCAGGGGTCCCGCTGTGCCCTGGCCATGCAGGCGGGGAGGGCTGGGATGGGGCTGCTGCTGTGTCGTAGGGAACATTAGGGAGCTGCGCCAGAAAAAGCGATTTGGGTGGGAAAAGATATGACTACAACTCCCAGGAGGCACCGTGGCTGGGTCAGGCCGTCGTGTTTAAGTGCCTTTCACCAAAACTTCCTCTGCTTCTTCCTCCAAAGTTAGGAGGACAATTGCAGTCTTTGAAGGGGGGAGGACAACAAAAAATAAAAATACTGGACAATGTGTTTTTGCAAACACCCTTCCTTTTCCTTTTGGAAAACTGGTCTTACAGGACAAAAACAATAAAAATCATGGTTTTGTGCCTGGACGTGGCTTAAGCCCAGCTGGCCCACGTTCAGCGGGCTCTGGGCTGCTCCGTCCCTGGCAGCATCACCGGCGCCTGCCGCAGCCTCGACCCCGCGGGTTTTTCCCGGGCATCCGCGGGGCTCCATCGCCTGCCGTGGGTGTTGTGGTGGTCTCGGTAGTTGGAGCTGAGCACCGTTCTGCCCCATCCCTCTGTGCACCTCGCGGGAGCACGTTCAGGCCCTTCCTCGTTGCACTGCTCTGAAACGGCTGCAGCAAGACACGTTTCCAGTTCATAGTGAGGTGACACAGGGTACACCAGCCCCGCTGTCCCAAAGAGCTGCCGAGTCGCTGCGTTATGTGGAAATGATTGTTTGAATGTGGAATGATTGTTTGAAAACCTGGCAGAGGAGGGGTGGCTCCACCAGCACTCGCAGAGCTGTTGCTCTACAGGCAGTAGGGCTTCAGCAGAGGTTGGGGACAGGGTGCAGGAGCAGGAGGCACGGTGGTGTCCCTCGCTGGAGCTTGCAAGCCTCGTGCGATGCTAAAGCCAGCCCTTGTCTCACTGTTGGGCGATGCAGCCAGTTCCTCCTTCCCCTGGGGCTCTGCAGGCTCCTTCTCAAATGGGACCCAACCAGGGGAAAAACCACTCACCAGTTTTCCCCCTAGTTCCCCTTCAGCCCCCATGGCTTTGCAGAGGCACCAGCATCACCCGTGCGCGGGGCCGGGGAGCATCTGTGCGGCTGAAGGGGAAATATAAGGAGGAAAAGGGCTCTGTGGGTTAGCTGTAGACAGGAAAGGCAAGCAGAAAACGGCTTGACTCAAGTACCTGATGGTTTGTTTGTTTGTTTTTGCCATCTCTAATACTTCGCCTAACCACGAATGTGTCAGTTGCTGTGAACGGTGTCAGCTGAAGCGCGGCAGTTCAGCAGCACCGGGCTGGGGAATGGCCTGTTATTCCTGACGCTGTAAGTAATGCAGCACTGGAGTTTGTAGGAGTATAGCTGTGCTCATTTAACACAGGAAAAGCAACCCAGGGAGAAAAACTCTGTAGGTAAAACCCTGTATTTAGATGACATCTGTGTTCAGTACATCAGGTGGATCCCTGCTGTGGCTCGGCTGAAACCACCGAGGGCCCTCCAGTGCTCCAGCCCGTGGGCAAAACTGCTCTTTGCCATAGAGCGAAAGGGGAAGGGGCTTTTCTGGATGCGAGGAAATGGTTTGAGAGGCTTGGAGAAGTTGATGGCTTCTTTGTGCTGTCTCATGCTCACTCCCAGCTGCTCTGAGGCCATGGTTTGGTATTTTTCTAGTGTCTAGCCTCTGCTGTCCCTCTGTTCCTCCCCTGTCCCTATGCTTGTGATGCCAGCTGGTGACCAAGATTGGGGATGAAGTCTGTATTTAAAAGAAAAACATACCCTTTTTCTTCTCCTGTGTTATCTTTCGGCTGAGGACTGCGTTTGGTGTTCATCAGCAAAGGCTCTTAGTCCTCAAAAAGCCCTTCTGCAGGTGTCTCTGTACACCTCACGTATCCTCGCTTTTGGCCAGCTCATTAGGCATGGCAATGAAAAATTTCAAAGAGAAGGAAAAACATTAATAAAGTGCAACTAATATATTTTAAAAAAAGATTCCTAATGTTCGCACCTTGGTTTTGCAGACCGCAGCAGCAGCAATCCCTGTGTCACTTGTGTTAAATAACAAAACGTTGCACTCCCTGTGACAGCAGTAAGTGTCCTCCGAGGGATGTGTGGAGGTTTCTGAGGATCAAAAAGCAGGTGGGAGCAGAGAACCAAAGAAACCCCCAACAGACAACACTGTGTTTCGTCAGAGCCCGAGATATTTTTTGAAGATGGGCCAAGTAGCCACTTTATGAATTGCCTGTGGGGCAGGGAAGGTTACGGGAAGCGTAGCAAATCACTGATGGACACGGGCACAGCGGCCTTTCTCCTGTAAAAGGTGATGACTGTGGCTGAAGACCCTGTCCTGTTGTGGTGCTCAGGAGAGGGAATTGTGCTATGTAGATGTCAAAGTGCTCACGGAGAGCGTCTGCTCTCTTCTGCTGCTGGTCTAGCCCTGCTCACAGCGGCTGCCAAAATAAACCTAGCAGCAGAGAAATTAAACATGCATTAACTGAGCTAAGGTTCATGGATTTGTAAAGATTTGCCAGAATTCAGCCAGCCAGGTGCACAGGTGATGGGCGCTGAAATGAGTGCAGGGCAGGGGTTTGTCTGCGGAGAGATTCGTTCTGCTCTGTGTCTGAGATGTCCCTCCTCTGCACCAACGTGCGTGGAGAGGTGCACGGAGGTGGGAGGTGGTGGGGCCCCCCGCAGCCCGCTGGCCGCCGGCCCGAGGAAGCTGCGGGGTTAGCAGAGGTGGGGCTGGAGAGGAAGGATGGCAGAGATGGGGCACCCCGGGCAGGCGGGTGCCTGGAAGGACGCTCCCCGTGCCGTCTGTCCGCCGATTCCCATCCCCTAAGTTGGCGTTAGCATGAAACCTCTCTGCAGCACAGGGTAGCGTATCCTGCTGAAGCATGGCTTTGCTTTGGGGTGATGCCAGTGACATAGGGTGACTTTTCTTATTTCCCATTGCCCCTCTTCTTAGCTGCAGAATTCCACCCTGATTTCTTCTGTTGCTTTGTTCTCTCGTGACACTGAGTGCTAGAAATGTCTGTGCTTTTTCCTTGCTCGATACGGATAGCACTGGTGAGCCACCCTGACACACAGCTCTCCGTAGCTGCTGAGTGTAGCAGTGTTTGAGCTCAACACCGTGAGCAGAGAGAAGCCGTGTAGCAATGCTCTTGGGAACGCACCTGAGATTTCTCAGTTTGATTTTAAATGAGAAGCACATCACTCACACTGGATTTAGGGAGCCGATGGTAAGCCAAGTCATAGTAAACCCAGCGTAAACGAGCTGAGTGGATGTGCTGCAGGTGTGCCCATAACCCATAACCAGGTGGAGAAGGTGGAGATGCTTCAATATTGCCCTGCGAGAACAGGGGTTGGGTTAGTTATCTCACGTAGATTTGAGGGCCACGGTTCAGTTCCTCGCTATTTAAAAAATCCTTTAAGGGAGAGAAATATCACAACAACCATATTGAAATTTTGCTGTAGAGGCAGAAGCGGGAACACTGAATTCCCTGGAAAAAGTCACCAAGATGTCCCCCGTACAGCTCTAGTACCGCAGACAGCTTTCAGGCATTTTACCAGCACGCCAGTATGCAAGACTGCGTTATAGACATTTAATGTATGGAGGATTTTTGCTTCTCTGCTTGTCAGTTCAGCGCTTCTATAAGCACAAAAATTTTCTCTCCCTCTCGCTAAAAAGTCTGTTTCTTTGCATATTAAAAAGGGCGTATGGGAAGCAACACGAGAAACGCAGCATGTGCAGACGAGTACTGCTCAGCTACAAACAATATGTGACCATAATTATTAGGTTGTCTTACGCTAAAAATAACGTTACTTGTGTACTTAATTCATTGTAAATTTGCACTGACTTTTCCATTTGTTCCCCTCGCCAAATGTAATTTCTTGGCGGCGGCAGGGGAAAAACTGACTTCTCCCTGTCGAAGGAATCGGGCTTTTGCAAGAAGAGCAGAAAAGGGGAAAAATTGCGCTCCCTGTGAAAGCTGCGTTTGCATGAGAGCGGAGCAAATCACTTTTGAGTCCCTGCACTTGCAGGGCTGCGAGGTTAGAATAAAAAATGCTGTTAATGGATTACTCGATTTTTTTTTTAAATTATTATTTTTTTTTCTCTCTAATAAGAAGCACCCACCATAAAAAAAGGGGGTAAAGCACCCTACCCTGTTCCCTTCCAGCCTTCCTACCACTCTCCCACTATTCTCCTTAGCTCGCTGGGAGTGGTTTCCCCTTAATTAGCAAGTGCTCATAGGCTGGAGCGCCTTGTGGGCTGGGCCGCGCTTCCCTCGCCTTCGGGGAGCCAGCCTGGATGCGGGATCCCGGGGAGCGGGGCGGCTCCTCCGGCTGCGGGGCCGCCGCGTCCTTGGGAAAACGCCTTAAAACACCACCATGAGGGATCCGTTTCCACGGGGGCTGGAGGTTGGTAGAGGGGGAAAAAAAAATAAAATAAATCCCGAGTTACCGGGTGTTTGCGGAGCGGGTCGGTTCCCATGGGCGGGCGAGGGGGAGGCTGATGCGCTCCCCGGGCTGCCCCCGGCGGGGGGGAGGGGAGGGCTGGCTTTGGGACAATTTGGGGGGAGAAAAAGATATCCACTCCAACACAGGATGCTTCTTTTCTCAAGTTAATTCCCTGCTTGAGTTCTTTACTAAGGCTGGGCTGCAAACTTTGCCAATGGGAGGTGTTTATCAGCCTTGCAGGACATACTTGGGATGACATACTAATTTCTCATGCTTTGAAATGGGCAAGGTTTGGATCCAGCGAGGCTGGAGAGCCCTACGCCAGGCTGGAGGCAGCCAGGGGGGCTCTGGACAGGGGGGTTCAGAGATGGTAGCTCTACGTTTGCTGTGGATCTCAGTGTTTCTGAGATTTATTCGGCTGGTGCTTCTCCAAAGCTGGTGAAACTGCGTCCCTGCCCTGTCCCTTTTAGCAGCCGCTGTTTCGGGATGCGGGGGAAAAAAACCCGAGAGTTTCCTGACGTGCTGGCAGCTGGCTGACACGACCCGTTCTGCTGAGCTGCCGGCTCGACTTCTAGCAATTTAAAGCCTTTTCTGCCTGTTGCTATATTTCTTTATTTGGCACGATGCTCTTTCTTGCTATAGGACGCTGCTCTTTTGAAATCTTCAGCCCCAAAATGCCTCAGATCTGGCCTGGGTAATGATTCAAGCCGGTGCAGGTCCCTTGACGTTAGGAGTGTTTCACCCGCGCGGCCGGGGCTGACGCGGGCTCTCTGTACGCAGCAGGACAAGAAGTATTATGTGCCCAGGTCTATGTGGTCTCCAGGTTCCCTCCTTTAAGTAAATCTGCGCGATGGCTCGGAATTCAGTAGAGTTACGTGGCTGTTTGGGGGACAGACCCGGATAGTTTAATCGGGCGGACGAAGCTCTGCTGGTTTGGCATTCGGTTGAAGATCGTAAGTAATGGGATGTCACGGCGAGGCTGGTGCGCCCGTGGCCCTGGGACAAGTGCTCTCTGTTTGCATGCGGCGTTGTGTTTCGTAGCTGCCCGTGTTTGCAGCTCGGGGGGGTGGGAACTCTGTTCTGAGCGTCTTTAATCGCTCAAGAATTCGTGTTTTCCCTTCCATGCTGTCCCTGGCATTTGACAGCGTGAGCCAGAGGCTCGCAGGTAACCGGGGCACTTAATTTCTGACCGCCTCTTCTCTCATGCCCACAGGAGTGTTAGCTCTGTGGCTTGGGCCTTGCGGCCAGATCCTGCCCAGCTTTGCCAGAAGTTGGGAAGCTCCAAGTTTAAGCCCTCGGGCCCTGGGCTACCCTTCCTTTCCAGCTTGCCATCAGTCAGCACCGTATTTACTGTGAACGTGCAGAAAGCCCCTTCCTTCAGGGTAGGTGTTACCGTGTGATGCTGAGTGCTGCCCAAGGATGCTGGATTCCCTGAGCCCTGATGGGCGCTGAGTGCCAGTGTGGGATGGCAGCCGCCAGCCCCCCTCGTGCAACCGCCCTGTCCTCGCCTGCAGCTGAAAGGGGCCCTTCCTCCTGTCTTTTTGCTATGAGATACCACCAAACCTGCAAAATCAGGTTTGGTGGTTTTTTTTTGCTCTGGGAAAGTCTATCTGGCCCTCCCCAGGGCTGAGGGCAGAGCATGTGGGAGACCTGCGGTGCCTGCACTGCCACCGCTTCCCCATCGCCCATCTTTGTGCAGGGTTTAGCAGGCTGGGAAAACCCCAGGTCACTCTGAAAAAACTTATTAAAATTTACAGATATTCCTGCAGGCTGTGGTTCAGCCAATAAAATTAAAACTTATTGAGAGGTACATCTGTGCTTGGGTTTTTTTTTTTGCCACGATTTAACTTTCCTACTTAGAGAAAATCAAAGGGTCTTACTTAAATAGCCATTTCCATATCTAATTTTGTCCAGATGCAAAACATCCTCCTCCTCAGGATTATTGAAAATCAGTGCTGAGGTTCTGGTCTTACTGGAAAAGACTAGAAAGTGACTTCTCCTGGGGGCCGCGATGCTCTCTTTATTTTGAGAGGCTTGAAATTCTACCACAAATAAGGCTGTTGCTGGCAGGTGTTTCCTGAGCGCTCACAGCTGAGGAAGAGTTTGCTGGGATTAGAATTGCACCATTTTTAAACTGCTGAAAATACTGTTTTAACTATATTTAAATAAAATTACAAGCGCTAGCTGGGTAGTCTTTGCTGGTGAAATCATTCTTTCATGAAGCGGGCTGAAATCCTGTGCCTCACCCATAAATTTTTACTACTTTTCTTAGTAGTAGCAAAGTGTAAAGGCTTGTGTCAACTCGACATTGTTACCCCCGGTGATTTACAAAGTGCTCTTTAGACTGCAGGTGTGTCTGCAGTAAAGGAAATATCCTGTGTTTACAGTGGGTCTGCTCTCGAGCAGTGATTTGAGAAATCTCTTCCTTTGAGAAACCATGCAAAGACGTGCAGTTGTGCCTCCTCTAGCTGTTCGTTACAATCGGAACTTGGGTTTTTGCAGTTATTCCTTCTCTGGTAATTGATTTAAAGCAAGTTAGCAGATCTTCAGGGAAAGAAACATCAGGGGATTGCACTTACCGCCAGCGTTGCCACAAATCTTATTTCCTTGAAATGAAATAATAAAGAAGACATCTGTTATTAATGTTCATACAGGCTTCTAGATTTATCTTCTCTGTCTCTACCTAATGAACACACTGAAGGAGAATCTTGGTCTCTGGAATAACTGAAGCCCCGGGGTACTGCCACCATGCTCGGTTGTGAGAAACTCCCTTCACCTGCTGACTTTGTTGCAAACAGGTGATTCCTTAATTTCACATGGGAAGAGCTATTTTCTAGCACATCATTTTAAAAAGTAATAATAAAATAGAAGCTTGAGTGGGAGCAAGCATTGTACAGTGGCCCTAAATCTATGTATAATAGAGCTGAGGAATCGATTTGATTGTCTTCTGGGTGTTGAGTTGCTGGAGTGTCTCGTGTCAGTAAGCACCTGGTCTAAGCTGAGGAGGGCGAGAGCGAACGCTTCATGCCTCTTCCTCCTATTGTCCGGCTGATAATGGATGATGTGTTTTTAACTCGCTCTCACATACCCTGTACCCTGGAAACTCTCCTGCAGGGACTGGGATTGATTCGGTCATGGCCATGGGCTTAGTGGAAGTTGTGGTCGGCTTCTTTTTTTCTTTTCTGTCACAAAACCTTGGGCAGCTTTTTTTTTTTTTTTTCCTTCCCAGAAAGAAGGGGTTTTTTAAATCCTCATTCAGGTACTGCTTGCCATGCTTTTTCTCTGCTCTGAGATGTGGGATGTGTGAGTAGCTGGCACACAGCCTGGCTTCTTTACAGCCAGCTATGCAGGGCCAGACCTTGGCCCTGCTGAGCTGCAGGATGGTGATATGTATATATTATATTATCAATTTATATAGATATATAAACAAAAAAACTTAAATTTTTAAAAACATATATTTAGCCATTTGCCCCTGCCCTGCCACTCGCTTTCATGGGCTTGTGAGCATCTGCCAGATGAACCTACCAGCTCCATGTTTTCAGACGCCCTGGAAAGCAGAGGGTGGTGGAGGGATTGGGGAAAACAAGGCTTTGCTTGCCAACTTTTCTCTCCAAAATATTTGCTGTGCTGCTTCCCTGCTTGCTTGGTGCAGGGTGTCCAGAGTGGCAGGGGCAGCCGTGGCCCTTGGGGCAGGGTCATGCACCGTTATCCTGGTTCCTGTGCCTGGGCGGGGAGGAAACAGGAGGGAAACGTGGATTTGCAGATCATGAGTTTTGTGTGTGTGTGTGTATATATGCGTGTATATATATAATTTGTGTCTTCAGGATTCAGAGTGTTCTCTGTTTCCATTTGATAACAGTGGGAGGTATCTAATCGCCGGGGTTGGCATCGCGTGCCATCACCACTGCCCTGGGTGCTTCACACATCCCTCGCTCCTCGTGCCCACGCGCTGTGGTGGCATTTAGTGCTTTCGAGATCCTTAAAGCAGATAAACGCTGCTGCAGCCCTGGGGGTTTACGTAACCGAGCGGGAGCGGGGCTCGTGTCTGTCAGGCCACTCGCCTGCGCTGGGGTGCTGCGTCCCCCGGGCACCCATCTGCTGGTGCGGGGATGGGGGGAGAAGCTGTCTGGTGACTGCTGCTCCCACGCTGGAGAGCCGGCACCCCGAAAGGAGCTGGGACAGGGCCAGGCATCCCCCCCCGGCACGTGCTGCCTCCTTGCCAAGGGAGGAGAGGAGACCACGCGCCCCAGCAGGGAAGTCAGCTTTGCCTCTGAGAATAAAAACCTGCAATTTAAAATCAGCTCTGGTTCGCACGAGTCTAAATAGACACAAATGAGGCAAAAACGTGCTAAAAAGGGTTCAGGGAGGGCAATGGAGCAACTACCAGAAGGACTCACCGCCGCTCGGGTGGCGAGCGTGGGGGCCTGGCACGGCAGGCAGGGTGACAGCACAGCATGTGGTCAGCTTTTATTGCTAGAAAGGGATGTAAGATTTCAGTATTATGGTAATCATCATGACAGGGCAATCTTATCGGGCTAATGCACTTGCTTCGTTGCCAAGAAAACGTATCTGAGAGTGGGGCCAGGTGGGAATGATCCCGGCAGCGTCTCCTTGGCATGCGTCCGCTCGACTGCGGCGAGTTGGCGCCGAAGCCGGCCACAGTGCAGCACTTGCACCTCTGTGCTCTTTGGTTGATCATGTTTCTGTGACCATTTTACCTTAAAATTTCTCCTTCGTGCTCTGGGGATGCGGTGCTGACCATGCTGAGCTCCAGCAAATAAAATAGTGCAACACCTGTAGTAGGATTTGACAGCAAAGTAGCCCGTTTGCATTAGTAGTCAGTGTAATAACATTGCCTGTTCTTCCTCTAGCCCCTTTTTTCTGGCAGTGAAGACACAAATAAAATAAGAAGTGGTCCTCTGCCCTGAGGAACTGTCTCCCTAGGGAGAAGGGATGTAACAAAAAGGCCATTTTTTTGAGTAGTGATGGGGTCGGTATTTTGCAGAAGAGAAAGAGCATCGCTCCGTTGCCCACCTGGGCAAGGGGGCGCGGGGTGCGGGAAGCCTCTGAGAGAGAAGGTACAGAGCTGAGGATGAAAAACCTCATTGCTGTTTGCAGGCTTACTCAACAGAAAAAGACTTCTTCCCCTGGATGTTGGACTCCCGTTTACGCTCTACTGACAGCAGAATTCAGAATATTCATGGCGTTGGGAGTTATTTTTCTGGTTTACACCTCTGTTGGTGGAAGAAGTATTAAATCTTCATTTCCTCTATTGCATTTTCCAGGTCAAGCTGTGAGTGGGCCTGATTCCTCTCTTGGATTTTTATTTCTGCCAGTGCAATGAGCCCTCACGTGCGCAGCCATCACATAAGGGCTTTCTTTGGTTTGGCTTTTTTTTTTGATCAAATAAAGTCAACCCGCTGATAAATGCCTGGTGCTCTCCTGGGCTCCCCCAGGGCCGGCAGCAGGCACGGGGTGATGCCGGTGCTGCTCCGCAGCGCTGGGGGCTGTTTGCAGCTGCCTCCCTACGGCCGGGGAAGGTGGTCCGGGCACAGAGGAACCGCTCTTCTCGAGGACAAGCATCCCAGCGTGCAGAGACAACAGGCAGTATCAGGCAGACAATGTCCCTCTGAGCAGCGCTGGGGTGGCCTCTGTCCAAGCCTGTGCAAGCGGGTGATTCACAGCCAGTTGGTGTTTCTGGGTGTCTTGCCGTGCAGCAACTTGCTTCTCGGCTCTTCTCCCATCGGGGCGGCGTGCCCCGGGGCTCCTCCGTGCCACCGGTGCTGATGCATCACCAAGCTGCTTCCCAGAGACTTCTCCCATTTTACCAGCCAGACTTTTGGGGGGATTTTTTAAAAATCAAAATCCTCGTTTCTTGCTCAAGTTTTTATTTCCCCACCCAGAACACACCGCCCCGTGAGCACACACTGCTAGCTGCATTGCTCTCGGGCCAGATGCGCCTCAGCGCGGGCTGGCTCCTGCTTGCAGCCTCCAGGGGTCCCCGGGGTAAAAATAAACCAGCTGTGGTAACTGATTGCACGTTTCCAGCACTTTCAGCAACCTGGGGGGTTGTGGCCATGGCAGGAGCTCGTAACTGCACCCACTACCTGGCTAAAGGCAACCCCACTTTTTTTCCCCCCATTTAAAAAACAAGTTTTTCTGTCTCTCCCTCAACAAACTGTGAATGTGATGCACAAGCGGTAAAACAAGTAGATATTTTGGGCCTACTTTTTCCTCTTTTAATTCCAGAGAAATACAGTCACATGATGCAGTTGGCTTTTCCACATAAGGAACACAAATCTGCCTTGTGTGGTGTTTTCTTGGGTGTGGTGAGAAGCACCCATGGGTGTTGGGGTCTCCCAGGAAGCTGAGCCATCCTCTCCCTGTCACCGCTAAAGGGCGACTGAAACGATTTGGAAAGCGGGCAGCATGTCATGTAGTCTTTTTGGAGAGAAATGCTTTGGTCTCTTATTCTTCGTTTTCTAAATGTCTATTTATGTAGTTCTCATGAGACGTTCTGGGGCGTATTTTTCCATGACAAAGGTTTCCTGCAAATTTATATTTATTTTTTTTCCTCAAGGGTCCCACCCAGCATTATGTCCTACCAAGAAAGATCAGTAGATGACTCACGGTGGCTTGGAAGTTTCTGTGGTTAGACCTGATCTCGCTGAGTTTTGGCAGCAATTATGGCAAACGAGCCGTTTTGTTCAGTGGGAGAAAGAACCAGCGAGATGGGAACTGCTCTCTGAGACTCCTCAGGTTTTTTTTCTTTCCCAAAGCTATCGATTTTCTTTCTGTCAAACAGCTTTTTTTGGTACATGTAGAAAACTGTCTGCAGACACCTTTCCGAGCAGCACCACTCCAGAAGGTCGTGGCAGTTGAGGGGAAAAATAATATTAAATATTTGGCCCATCGTGTGCAGCTGCCCATCTTGTGCTGAGGTCTGGAGGGTTAAGCTTGTAAGCCATAACCTTCATGCTCTGATTTCCTCTAGGAACGTGTGGAAAAACATATACAGGAGGTTTCACAAAACCAGAAAGAGCTGCAGGGTGTCTCTGGCTTGTCCAGACACCCGTGTTGCTTGTAGGGTGCTGGAGGTCTGGGTACATGGGTAAGGGAGGGGAGCGAGGAGGCAGCTGAGGCTCGATTTGAGTTTAGACATGAGCATCATCTTTCGCTGCCTGCCATCGGTGTGCTTCTGTGCCGGCTTGATGGAGGCTTTTTTCTTTCTCCTCTGGGAAAGGAGGGGGGAAAAATATATCCGAGGCATCTATTTTGTTCTAAGGAAGCTGTCAGTATTGTCAATGTGTGTAAATGAGCTATTTTGCATAAATTTGCAGGTGTTAAGTTGTATTTAAGCAAGAAACACAGGAAAGCTATTCTGTTTCTGCAAGTTACATCTTTATAACGAGCAATTTTCTATTGAATTTGCCTAGTTTTGGTCTTTGTTCAGCAGGTACCGAGCAAACCTCAGCCCTTCCTCCAGGGTTACTTGTGAAATCGGAACCGAACTTCTGTTATTATTTGCTCATGCTTAATTCTGATAATGAATCAAACACTTCTTGGTATAGAAAAACGAATTTTTCAGTAAATCGAGTACCCCGTGTCCTGAGTGCTGCTTGTGATCCCGTGAAGGGAGTCCTTGCGGAAGGGCTGATTCACAAAGCCACCTGAAGCTCTCTGTGAAGTCTTGGGGACCAAGTCACCTTTGCCCCCTGAGCCCAGCTCGTAGCTTCTCCTACAGTTACCTCTGGGACTTCCCCAAGCCAACTGTTTTCTTGTGTACTAGAGGTTCTCAAATATTTATTTTAGCTGGCCAGAGAAATGGGAGGCCTTAATATTATCCTGGATCCATAGACGAAGCTGTTCGTGAGCTGGCAGGAGGCTCCTGGGTGTGAAAGGGAGGCCGAGGGCTGATGTTTGCCCGTGTCGGTGCTTGCTGTTGGCTGTGGCTGAGGACAAGCAGCTGTTTTTGGAAATGCAGAACACCAGCAGGCATTCGCCGGCCTGTCGGCTCCTCTGGCACGTGTGGTTGCTCTTTGGGCACGATGCCTTACTGCACGATGGGCGTGTGGTGCGGGGCGTCCTGGCCCCGTGGTGGGGGCTGAGGCTGCTGAGCGCTGTAGCTTTATGGGTAGACTAAAGAATGGAAGGCGGCTGAGGATGGAGTCATCAAATTCTTGTGGAGTTCGTTAGCCAGAATGCATGAAAAGTCTTTAAAAGCATTGCTCAAAAAAATAATCATTAGGGAGATTCAGTGTGGAAAGGTGCTAAACCCAGGCAGGGGTACGGGAGCGCTTTGGGGCGACGCGAGCGGCTGCACCATGTCATGGGGCTTTGCAGCAGTGGCTCCAGCCTGTGCCTGCCCTGGGTGGGGCAGCGGGTGACAGCGCTCTCGAGGTGGTGCAGGGCCCCGTTTGGGGTCGGGAGGCAGCAAGGTGCTGGCCAAGGACAGGGAGAGGAGTTGTGACATACCCTCGCTGGGATGGCTGGAGGTGCGTGGTGTCCCCAAGGCGCCGCGGCTCCTCCCGCTCCCGTGAACCTGACGTTCAACCCATGCTTTGGGTTTACCAAAGTACATCCCTGCCACGTGCGCGGTGGCGTGCAGATTCACGCCACCAGGAAGTATCAGCATGGGACACGGGACGGCACCGTGCGATCGCCCGCACGGACCCGGGGGACGCCCGGCCGGGTGGACGTGCGGCAGCGTCGGTACTGCATGGGGGTCCCAGCCACGCGCCCTGCACTTGGGGGCTTTCTGTAAGAGGGACAAAAGCAGCAACAAAACCGAGGTAGGGGTCACCCTGCGGTGGTTGTCCGACCCTGCGGCGGTTGTCCGTGAAGCTGGCGGTGCCGTGGGGAAGCTGCCCTGGGAGATGAGCCTGTGCCTTAAACCCCCAGGCAGGGGAGGGAGCTGGACTTGGCTGCCGCTCACACGGGAGCGCTCCAAGTCCTGCTCTGTGGTGCTACCTTCCTGCTCCACCACGGCCTTCTGCTCATGCCAACTGGTGTTTTTTCCAGTGAAAATTATTTGTGGAATTATGTTAAAACAAAAAAAATAGAGGGAAAAAATCAAGACAACAGAAACTGCATTTTATTAAAGCAATACACTATTAGTAAAAAAATACACAGTCTCAATCTGCTACTCCTTGTTGCTGTGACACCCACAGAAATCTCTCATTTCTTTGAGCAAGTCACGTAAAGGGTCAACAAAAAGTTAGTACCTTCACACGCTTTCGTGTGTTGTTTTTAACAGCGGGAGGAGAAAAGAAAAAAAAAAAAAAAATCATGTTTCCACTTAATGGAAACTTGGCAATAAGGAGCAGGGTTGCATCTGGAGCAGAGGTGGTGACCTCCTGACATGTACCTGGGCTCTCTGCCTTGATACGGAGCAGCAGCCGCTGGGAACGAGCGCCTGCGTAGGGAGGGAGAGCGGAGCGATGGCAGAGAGATCCTGTTTTGGTCACCCAAATCCCTTCCCCGAGCACAGGGTTTAGCTTGGCTGGCGAGAGTTATGTGAAGATCTGTAAGTGTTTGCGTTTATCAGCTGCCACCTAACCCCGCTGTGGGATGGAGGTGCTGGGCTGCCTTCCAGTGCTCCCGCTCGGCTCCGAGCCGCCAACATTCCCTGCAGAAATGTGGCTTGGCAGGTGGTGGTCGCTGGAGGAGGCGTGGCACCGGGGGACACCAGAATAGCATTGAGGGATGTACAGGACATCACCCCTGTAGACATCTATACGTTTAGATCATGAAAGTATGTCCTGTATTTATATGACATGTTCAACTATATATAAGAGCAGCAGCAATGCTTTCCATCCCGTGGGCCCCGCCGTGGTCCTTGTCACCTCTGGTCACTGTGGGGTTGGTCGGTCCAGGAGTCCTTTGCATTACGCTGTCACCTTGGCAAGCTTCTTCGTTTTAGGATCTGATATAAAGCTTTTATGGCCGCGCTGTTTGTGTCTGCCAGCACGCTGAAGTGCTGCGTCCTTTGACCTTCCTACTGTTTGTGCTCCTTGAAGCAGGTACTTTTTCCAGCCCCTCTCTTCCCTCAGCTCAGGATTCCCTTTGCCACCTTCTGAGTGGGGTCTGGTGATGCTGAGATGGTGCTGACAGCAAGGTGTTGTCAACCGGTTCCCTCCGCCCTCTGCAGCTACAGCGCTAGCGGGTCTCTGGGGGTAGATAACCAGGTGCCAGAGGCTCTGGGCATCCCCTGTCCTGGCTTTCAAGGGTGTTTTGTGCAGCGCTCCTGGGTTTAGGGGTGCAGAGTGTGGGCCGTGAGCACGCTGGAGAGTGGAGGGTTCATGGTGACCCAGGAGTTGAGCACAGCTCCCCGGAGGATGCATGACACGAGGTACTTAAGCACTCTGTCTTAAACGCACTGTTTGTGCCCAAGGAATCCAGAAAATGGTTATGAATATGTGAAGGGCTGACATTAATCGCTGATAAGTACCGAACGATTGGCTTCCCGGGGGAGGCTGTGCGTCCCGTGGCAATCCGGGGAGCAGGCGCTGTGCTCCGGCTGTGCTGCTGGGCAGGAGGGAGCTGGAGCTGGCACAACCAGCACGTCAGCGTGAGATCAGCAGCCCATGCTCATCTGTGCGTGTTTATGTTTTTCCTTCCATGTCACTGTTCCGTAAAGCAAATAAAATGAGTCCTTGGGAAGGGCCTGATGGTTAGGCTGGTCCTGGGTGTGGGGGGAAAACGCAGCACAGAGGGGGTTTCAGACTGCAGCAGTGGGTTAGTCACTGCGTAATGACAACGCTGCCCATCACGATGACCAGTGCCTTACCTCATCGTTTCCCTTGACCCGCCCAGTTTTTCAGTTGTCTCCTCTCTAGCACGAACGCTGTGGGACCGATGCTGCAGGACCCGGTGCAGGGACAGAAAGGGCTCTGCCCCGGTACAGAGAGCACAGCAGGGACCTCCATAAGCTTACCTGTTATTTCCAGGCAATCCCAGTCTGGAAGCATCTCGTCCCCCATTGCAAACAGGCCACGTGGATTCCCATGACTTGGCTTTTCCTCCGGGTAGGGTGGTGGCTTGGCAGGAAGCCTCACGTGGGAAGGACTATGGAAATCAATAAAGCAGAAACAGGGAGCTGTGCTGCGGTCGTTAAAGTGGGAAGCGCTAATTGGTTCCTGCTTTTAGAGGTCTACTATTAAATGTAGGAACTTTATGAGAATAATTGTTTTGGAAACGGTGTTTTAAAATATTTTATCAGGATTGGGCCAAAGATAGGAAATTTAGGTCAGGATGATGTCTGAACATGACGTTTATTGTTGCTTCGGTTTCATATTTCAGTTCTTCTTCAGCTCCAGATCTTTCCGGGATGGGAGCAATGATTTATTTATTATTAAAGGGTTGTTTTGTGTGGGTTTTTTTTTTTTAGAAAATAAACCCTAATTCTCTTGTTCTGTCCCTGTAGTATGAGCATCCAGAAGGGCAGATTTTCAGGAGGCGTCTCCATGTGCCATGCTGGCCTCTTTTTCATCTGGCTAAATAGCTTCCATGTACTGAACTTTAAGGTCAGGGTTAAGTCACTGCTGAGCACTTTTGAACCCCCTTGACTTTTAATCTCATACCTTGGGACTGTAACATGCAACCTAGCATCTACAAAAGCCCTTGGATTTTGATTAAGTAGTGGGGGAGGGTATACTAGAAAATGAAAAAAGTGCATGTACTTTTGCTTTGTATGTGGATTTCCTGGGCTGGAAAAGCAGGATCTTCTCCACAAGTGGGAACCCTGAGCCCAGGGGACGTTTTCTGGCTGCTCAGCAGAGGTCTGACACCTGCCAAGGACTGTGGAAGGAAGGTGTGCGAGGGTGTAAATCTGGGGCTGGTGACAAGCCTGGCTCCTCCTGGGGGATGCAAATAACTCCTCAGAAAGGGCTCTTCTCAGCCAAGGGTATCTCTCTATGAAGGAGTGGTCCAAAGCTAATTTTAGGTTTCAAATGTGAGGAATCGGGGAAATATTTACATGGAAAAGCTTTATCACCAGCAGGTAGGGCAAGCAGCTGTGGAGGGCATCGTGTGTAGGATTTCCTTGGCATCTCGTCTGGGCTCTCAGTGCCTGTATGGCACTCGGGCTCCTGGCAGCAGCAGGAGGAGAGAGGAAATTCATGGCTCAAGTCATTTGGGTTTTGTTTTGGGTTTTGGTTAGTGTTTTGGGTTTTTCCCTTTTTTTTTTTTTTTTTTTCCTTTTTAGAAACAGCGACTCATGGCCCTGTTTTAGCCCGAGCCTGTGTGTTTTGAACAGTGGCACCAGGGAGGCTCGCGCGGGTCCCACCACCGGCGCTGCCTGCGGGACAAACCCAAGTATGGGAACAGAGGTTGCCTGTCACAGCCCTTGCCAAAAGGTCGCTGTACTGGGAGAGATGTCATGAGAACTGGAATGAGGGTGATTTTCAGGGCTTATAGTGTTTCTCGCTGTGGGGATGGGAGTTGCAGAGCATCAAACCCTGGGAGGCATGAGCAGGAAATGTTTGTTTTTACTGGATGTATTTTCTCTTCCCTCTTCCCCTCTTTCCCAGATGGAGGCTTCCTTGGTTTCATAGCTCTGCACGGGGCTTGTCAGCATCATAACCTTCCTGGGGAGCAGTGGTTACCTGAGCTTTTTGCGGATCTGCTACGGTACATCCAAGAGAATAAACTTGGGCTGAGCAAATTTTAGGTAGCCTCTGCTATTAGCAGCTGCGTACGTTTTCACATCAGGTCTTAAACGTCTTCAAACCACAGAACAGTTCATGAATACTTATTAAAATATGCATTTTTCTGCCTTCCAATTTCCATGCCTTTAAAGCCGTGTTTTTGTTGTCCTATGCAACAAGTAGAAAAACACTGTTTCTTTAGCAAAGGCTGAGGTAGTCATATGATCCCCTAAGTAATAACTCGGGGTTAAGGCATAAACAAAATGGCAAATAACAAAAATAGATATTGGGCTTGCAAAGTTGCAGGATTGAGCTATGGGTTTGCAATACAGTCAAAAGGGCTCAGGGATTAATAGAGTTCATTTTGATCTTTATAGTTGTTTTTCTTGTAGTAGAAACCTTGTTTCTTGGTGCAGTCCCTATTTCCAATGTATATATTTTACCAGTTCAAGAGGTTTGGGGCCTGTGTGCTGTGGGGACAGCCGGGCAAAGGGAGGCAGAGAGCTGAAGTTGTGCTTGGAAGAGGAAATAATTTGAAAACTGGGCTGGACAAACATGGCGTCAGCAGTATTTGTGGGGGTTTTTTAGTATGTTTTTTCCCTTTTTTCAATTTTTTACCATTTCCCTTTTTCTGTGCTTGTTCATTCTTACCAAAGTTTTTGTTCGCTGCTGACCTTTTTTTTTATTGGTTTTTCCTCCTTGCTGCTTTCGCCCAGGCAGACTTTAAGCCGGATAAAGCCGGAGCAGCGCCTTCCCTCTGTTAATATGCAGGTTGCTGTGCCGGCTCGTGGCTGCCCAGGCAGCAGGTTTGGGTGCTGGGGCTCTCCGGGGGGAGCCAGGGCGGCTCTTCCTCCTCCGCTGCCCCGGGAAGGTCAGTAAGGGCAGCCTGCCCTTGCAGACCTCCAGCCCTGGGGACTCTGGAAACCCCTTCTTGCGCAGTCCCGTGCCTTTGCATGGCAAAGACGGGGTTTTTCCTCCCAGTCTCTGCTTTAAATCTGCAATTCAGAGCAATTATCTCTTGCCCATGCGGCTCACAGCCATCTTCTACACCCTTGCAGGCTGCTGTCGTGTTCCGTCCAAGTCTCTTCCTTCTCTCAGCCTTGACACTGTTCTCACAGGTCAAGTGCTTTAGATCTGATCCCTCCAATCTTTTGTACCGTCTTCCTTTTTGGCTTCCAGGCAGTAGCCTTGTTTGTGCATCTTGGCACGGGTTGTGCCTTTGTTCACATTGCTGGTTCTTGACCCACGGAAACCCTGGTCAGCCTTTTTGGTCTTGTTTTTCTTTTTTTTATTTTTCCCTCTAACAAACTGCTGCTTATTTTCTATCCTGGACACTAACAGCCAAATACTGAAATGTAGCATTTGTTTCTAATAAATCTCATCCTATTATTTCCACCCTCCTGCAATTCGCCACTAACATTTGAGTTCTCTCTCTGCCCTTCACGTAACTGCAGCCTCCAAAGCTGGCAATATCAGCAAGTTTTATAAACCCATTCTGTAGTCCTTCATTAGTGCGAGCAGTGAGTGGCACTGGATAGACAGGGCCTTCTTGACGCAGCCCTTCTGTTTGGCTGCTGGATCCCAGGTAACCGTGCTTGGCACGTGTTTGCACCCAGCGTGTTGCAGATTAACACGGGCGCATTCCTCAGCTTGCCCGTGGGAATGCAGACAGTGTCCGCCTGGAAACTCTGGCCAAGAGGTTAAATAGTTCTTACTGAGCAGAGCCATATAAAGCAATTTGCAGAAGCTTTCTGAGGATTGTGGTATGGCTCGTCTTTCCAGCTGACCCCTGTGCTGGCCTCCCTGCCCGGGGCTGGGTTTGCCCGGTGCCCCCCAGCTCTGCGGCAGCCAGCTGCGATGGGGAGCTCAGCCGCTGTCCGGGTCTCTGGGGCGTCTGGCTGGGCCGTACCAAGTCACGTTTTCCCCCTCGAGCCCATAATCTGGCTCTAATCTTGACAGGGGTAATTTTTCTGCTGGGACTGACTCAGGGTCAAATGCATTTGGACTCTGCTTTATTCCAGGCCTTGTCTGTGCCAGCTGTGAAAGCAGCTTTAGTTTAAAAAAAAAAAACCAACTCCTGAGTTATGCAGCCTGATGTGGTTCTTAGCAAATAATCATTGCATACACTGGTTAATTGTTTATCCATTAACCAACCGTGTCAATTAATCCAACAAGAGGAGCCTGGCCGTACCTGGCACGGCGGGGAGGGGAGGAGGAGGGAGGATGCACATCCTTTGCTTCTTGGCTCCTGTCCACGTGCTCTTGCTCCAGCCCTGCTGATGTGGTATTAGTCTGCTGGTTTCCTTCAAGTGTAATTGGCATGGCACGTAAAAAGTGTGTTCTATGTATGGCGTGTGTTCTCTTCGGCTGTGAAAACCTCTCTTTTGGAAAGTGCATTAAGTTTCCATGAAGCAAGAGCATCTCTTCAGACTAAAAAAATAAAAACGAAACTATGTTTTGTTTCTAAATGTGAATACAGACAGAAGAAATACAAACCAAGATGCTGCTTTATTTCCAGCCAGAGATGGCAAAAATAAAAGTTCTTTGCGTGGAGTGACAAGTGGGAAATAAAATAGGATTTTATTGTACGTGTCGGTGCAGAGCGGGGAAGCGCTGCCGCCCGGCGTGGGGCAGCTCTGGGCTTCCCACCACCGCTCCCAGGGCTATCTGGGAAAGCCTGGTGGTGTGGCCTCCCTCCTGGGAATGCTATTTATTTACGCCTGCTTTCTAGGGAGAAAATCAAACCTCTGAAGCCAACCTATATCTGGTGGAATGGCTTCACTGTTAAAAGAAAACAAAAATGAACCTTATGCTCCCGGAGTGATTGAAGTCCCCTGCAGCGTATTGGTAGGAATAGGTAAAGGGCAAGGCTTCTGGTGGAGAGCTGCCTTTCCATCGAGCTGCGATGAGGGAGGAGCGGGACAGCGCTAATGCCGAATTCCCACCGCATGGAGGCTGCGCGAACCGGGTGGAGCAGTGGGTAGCATCGCTGGCTGGGTTGTCCCACGTGGCAGCGTAGCTCCATCTGCGAGGGTTAACGCAAATTCCTTCTGGCATCCCCCGGACAGAAGGGGAATGAAGTACCTGGGTACGTGTGTGCGTTTGTGTAGGAACTATTCAGATGGATCTCCTGGAGTGACGTGCTGGTCCGGCCTTTAGACTTTAAGACTCTGGAGTCTGGCTTTAGAACTTTAGTCTGGTCCTGAAGCCTTCTGTGCTGTCATGGCATTCCCAGCCGCGGGTGGAAGGTGGCAGAGCCACCAAGTCCCTCAGAGCCCTCGCTTGCAAGACGAAGCTGTTGATTCTGTATTTACTTTGGTATAAGAGAAGAGATTGACCCAGTTTTTCTTGATTCAAGCCTGTGTCCATATAGATTTTTTTTTTTTCTGCAGGCAACTGTTTTTGACATGTCTTTGGGCTTGCATGACATCAGCCTCTTGTAGCAATAAAATTATGTGCTTGTTTCAAGAGGAAACGATAATAAAGAATATTCCTTCAAAAGCAGCTAAACACATGAATTATTAAAATGTTAAATTATTTCCAAATTACAGCATATCCAGCTCTTTCTACGGAGCTCACTCAGGAATAATCACACAGTGTTCTCTGCAGAATTTAACATCAGAAATGCCACACTTTTTTCTTTTTGAATCATTCTTTCACACAGTGTAAGAGCTTCCATGGTTATTAATGGGCATCCTTGTATTGGCTTCTGTAAAATGTTGCATGTTTGTCCAGTCCGTAATTTTTCAGCGTAGCTGTCAAGCTGTGACATTTATTGCAGAGCAGAACAAAGATTGAAAGGGACCTTTTTATCACATAGATGCCCAGGAGGTGAAGCTTGGCTACGTGCAGGGGCCAGCAGCTGGGTCTGCAGCCCCACGATGAGTTGCAGAGCCTGGAGGAGTAGGAAGAAGCAGCTTTGCAAATACTCATAAGCGCTGAAAGATTGCATCAGTGTTAGTGGACATGCCTTGCATCTTGAT